>NC_090923.1:1487339457-1487964457 GCF_040938575.1 Ambystoma mexicanum | reverse complement strand
TGGTATTAGAAGCATTGAGATATCACATCTCATGCTATAGGAAGGGTCGCAGGTTTGGAATGGGAAGGACTTGGATGTCACATCTCATGCTATAGGGAGGGTCTCAAGTTTTATATTAGAAGCATTGAGATAACAAATCTCATGATATCGGAAGGGTCTCAGGATTGGAATGGGAAGGAGTTGGATATCACATCTCATGATAAAGGAAGTGTCTAAGGTTTGGAAGGGGAAGGATTTGGATATCACATCTCATGTTATAGGACGGGTCTAAGGTTTGGTATTAGAAGCATTGAGATATCAAGTCTCATGGTATAAGAAGGGTCTCAGAATTGGAATGGGAAGGAGTTGGATATCACATCTCAAGCTATAGGAAGCGTCTCAGGATTGGAATGGGAAGGAGTTTGATATCACATCTCATGCCATAGTATGGTTCTCAGGTTTGGTAGAAGCATTGGGATATCACATCTCATGCTATCGGAAGGGTATCAGTATTGGATTTGGAAGGAGTTGGATATCCCATCTCATGCTATAGGAAGGGTCTCAGGTTGGAATGGGAAGGAGTTGGATATCATATCTCATGCTATAGGAAGGTTCTCAGGTTTGGAAGGGGAAGGAGTTGGATATCACATTTCATGTTAGAGGAAGGATCTCAGGTTTGGTATTAGAGGCCTTGAGATATCACATCTCATGCTATCGGAAGGGTCTCAGGATTGGAATGGGAAGGAGTTGGATATCACATCTCAAGCTATAGGAAGGGTCTCAGGTTTGGTATAAGCATTGAGATATCACATCTCATGCTATAGGAAGGGTCTCTGGATTGGAATGGGAAGAAGTTGGATATCACATCTCATGCTATAGGAAGGGTCTCAGGTTTGGTATAAGCATTGAGATATCACATCTCATGCTATAGGAAGGGTCTCAGGATTGGTATGGGAAGGAGTTGTATATGACATCTCATGCCATAGGAAGGGTCTCAGGTTTGGTATAAGCATTGAGATATCACATCACATGCTATAGGAAGGGTCTCAGGATTGGAATGGGAAGGACTTGGATATCAAATCTCATGCTATAGGCAGGGTCTCAGGTTTGGAAAGGGAAGGATATGGATATCACATTTCATGTTAGAGGTAGGATCTCAGGTTTGGTATTAGAGGCATTGAGATATCACATCTCATGCTATCAGAAGGGTCTCAGGATTGGAATGGGAAGGAGTTGGATATCACATCTCATGCTAAAGGGAGGGTCTCAGGTTTGGAAGGGGAAGGATTTGGAAATCACATCTCATATTATAGGAAGGATCTCAGGTTTGGTATTAGAAGCATTGAGATATCACATCTCATGCTATCGGAAGGATCTCAGGTTTGGTATAAGAGGCATTGAGATATCACATCTCATGCTATCATAAGGGTCTCAGGATTGGAATGGGAAGGAGTTGGATATCACATCTCATGTTATAGGAAGGATCTCAGGTTTGGTATTAGAAGCATTGAGACATCACATCTCATGCTATAGGAAGGGTTTCAGGATTGGAATGGGAAGGAGTTGGATATCAATCTCATGCTATAGGAAGGGTCTCAGATTTGGTATAAGCATTGAGATATCACATCTCATGCTATAGGAAGGGTCTCAGGATTGGAATGGGAAGGAGTTGTATATGACATCTCAGGCCATAGGAAGGGTCTCAGGTTTGATATAAGCATTGAGATATCACATCTCTGCTATCGGAAGGGTCTCAGGATTGGAATGGGAAGGAGTTGGATATCCCATCTGAGTTGGATATCCCATCTCATGTTATAGGAAGGGTCTCAGGTTTGGTATTAGAAGCATTGAGATATCACATCTCATGCTATAGGAAGGGTCTCAGGATTGGAATGGGGAGGACTTGGATGTCACATCTCATGCTATCGGGAGGGTCTCAAGTTTGATATTAGAAGCATTGAGATAACAAATCTCATGATATCGGAAGGGTCTCAGGATTGGAATGGGAAGGAGTTGGATATCACATCTCATGATAAAGGAAGGGTCTAAGTTTTGGAAGGGGAAGGATTTGGATATCACATCTCATGTTATAGGACTGGTCTCAGGTTTGGTATTAGAAGCATTGAGATATCAAGTCTCATGGTATAGGAAGGGTCTCAGAATTGGAATGGGAAGAAGTTGGATATCACATCTCAAGCTATAGGAAGGGTCTCAGGATTGGAATGGGAAGGAGTTTGATATCACATCTCATGCCATAGTATGGGTCTCAGATTTGGTAGAAGCATTGGGATATCACATCTCATGCTATCGGAATGGTATCAGTATTGGATTTGGAAGGAGTTGGATATCCCATCTCATGCTATAGGAAAGGTCTCAGGTTGGAATGGGATGGAGTTGGATATCACATTTCATGTTATAGGAAGGGTCTCAGGTTTGGAATGGGAAGGAGTTGGATATCACATTTCATGTTAGAGGAAGGATCTCAGGTTTGGTATTAGAGGCCTTGAGATATCACATTTCATGTTATAGGAAGGGTCTCAGGTTTGGAATGGGAAGGAATTGGATATCACATCTCATGTTATAGGAAGGATCCCAGGTTTGGTATTAGAACCATTGAGATATCACATCTCGTGCTATAGGAAGGGTCTCAGGATTGGAATGCGAAGGATTTGGATATCACATCTCATGCTAAAGGAAGGGTCTCAGGTTTGGTAGAAGCGTTGAGATATCACATCTCTGCTATCGGAAGGGTCTCAGGATTGGATTGGGAAGGAGTTGGATATCCCTTCCCATGCTATAGGAAGGGTCTCAGGATTTGAATGGCAAGGAGTTGGATATCACATATCATGCCATAGGAAGGGTCTCAGGTTTGGTATAAGCATTGAGATATCACATCTCTGCTATCGGAAGGGTCTCCGGATTGGATTGGGAAGGAGTTGGATATCCCTTCTCATGCTATAGGAAGTGTCTCAGGTTGGAATGGGAAGGAGTTGGATATCACATCTCATGTTATAGGAAGGGTCTCAGGATTGGAATGGGAAGGATTTGGATATCACATCTCTTGCTATAGGAAGGGTCTCAGGATTGGAATGGGTAGGAGTTGGATATTACATTCTTGCTATAGGAAGGGTCTCATGTTTGGAATGGAAGGAGTTGGATATCACATATGCTATAGGAAGCGTCTCAGGTTTGGAACGGGAAGGAGTTGGATATCACATCTCATGTTAGAGGAAGGATCTCAGGTTTGGTATTCGAGGCCTTGAGATATCACATCTCATGCTATAGGAAGGGTCTCAGGTTTGGTATAAGCATTGAGATATCACATCTCATGCTATAGGAAGGGTCCCAGGATTGGAATGGGAAGGAGTTGTATATGACATCTCATGCCATAAGAAGGGTCTCAGGTTTGGTATAAGCATTGAGATATCACATCACATGCTATAGGAAGGGTCTCAGGATTGGAATGGGAAGGACTTGGATATCACAGCTCATGCTATAGGCAGGGTCTCAGGTTTGGAAAGGGAAGGAGATGGATATCACATTTCATGTTAGAGGTAGGATCTCAGGTTTGGTATTAGAGGCATTGAGATATCACATCTCATGCTATCAGAAGGATCTCAGGATTGGAATGGGAAGGAGTTGTATATCACATCTCATGCTAAAGGGAGGGTCTCAGGTTTGGAAGGGGAAGGATTTGAATATCACATCACATGTCATAGGAAGGATCTCAGGTTTGGTATTAGAGGCATTGAGATATCACATCTCATGCTATTGGAAGGGTCTCAGGATTGGAATGGGAAGGAGTTGGATATCACATCTCATGCTATAGGAAGGGTCTCAGGTTTGGAACGGGAAGGAGTTGGATATCACATCTCGTGTTATAGGAAGAGTCTCAGATTTGGTATAAGCATTGAGATATCACATCTCTGCAATCGGAAGTGTCTCAGGATTGGGACGGGAAGGATTTGGATATCCCATCTCATGTTATAGGACTGGTCTCAGGTTTGGTATTAGAAGCATTGAGATATCACATCGCATGCTGTAGGAAGGGTCTCAGGTTTGGAATGGGAAGGAATTGGATATCACATCTCATGTCATAGGAAGGATCTCAGGTTTGGTATTAGAAGCATTGAGATATCACATCTCATGCTATAGGAATGGTCTCAGGATTGGAATGGGAAGGAGTTGGATATTACATTCTTGCTATGGGAAGGGTCTCATGTTTGGAATTGGAAGGAGTTGGATATCACATATGCTATAGGAAGGGTCTCAGGTTTGGAATGGGAAGGAGTTGGATATCACATCTCATGTTATAGGAAGGGTCTCAGGTTGGTATACGCATTGAGATATCACATCTCTGCTATCGGAAGGGTCTCAGGATTGGAATGGGAAGGAGTTGGATATCCCATCTCATGTTATAGGAAGGGTCTCAGGTTTGGTATTAGAAGCATTGAGATATCACATCTCATGCTATAGGAAGGGTCTCAGGATTGGAATGGGGAGGACTTGGATGTCACATCTCATGCTATAGGGAGGGTCTCAAGTTTGATATTAGAAGCATTGAGATAACAAATGTCATGATATCGGAAGGGTCTCAGGATTGGAATGGGAAGGAGTTGGATATCACATCTCATGATAAAGGAAGGGTCTAAGGTTTGGAAGGGGAAGGATTTGGATATCACATCTCATGTTATAGGACGGGTCTCAGGTTTGGTATTAGAAGCATTGAGATATCAAGTCTCATGGTATAGGAAGGGTCTCAGAATTGGAATGGGAAGGAGTTGGATATCACATCTCAAGCTATAGGAAGGGTCTCAGGATTGGAATGGGAAGGAGTTTGATATCACATCTTATGCCATAGTATGGGTCTCAGGTTTGGTAGAAGCATTGGGATATCACATCTCATGCTATTGGAAGGGTATCAGTATTGGATTTGGAAGGAGTTGGATATCCCATCTCATGCTATAGGAAGGGTCTCAGGTTGGAATGGGAAGGAGTTGGATATCACATTTCATGTTATAGGAAGGGTCTCAGGATTGGAATGGGAAGGACTTGGATATCATATCTCATGCTATAGGAAGGCTCTCAGGTTTGGAAGGGGAAGGAGTTGGATATCACATTTCATGTTAGAGGAAGGATCTCAGGTTTGGTATTAGAGGCCTTGAGATATCACATCTCATGCTATAGGAAGGGTCTCAGGATTGGAATGGGAAGGAGTTGGATATCACATCTCAAGCTATAGGAAGGGTCTCAGGTTTGGTATAAGCATTGAGATATCACATCTCATGCTATAGGAAGGGTCTCAGGATTGGAATGGGAAGGAGTTGGATATCACATCTCATATTATAATATTATAGGAAAGATCTCAGGTTTGGTATTAGAAGCATTGAGACATCACATCTCATGTTATAGGAAGGGTCTTAGGATTGGAATGGGAAGAAGTTGGATATCACATCTCATGCTATAGGAAGGGTCTCAGGTTTGGTATAAGCATTGAGATATCACATCTCATGCTATAGGAAGGGTCTCAGGATTGGAATGGGAAGGAGTTGTATATGACATCTCATGCCATAGGAAGGGTCTCAGGTTTGGTATAAGCATTGAGATATCACATCACATGCTATAGGAAGGGTCTCAGGATTGGAATGGGAAGGACTTGAATATCACATCTCATGCTATAGGCAGGGTCTCAGGTTTGGAAAGGGAAGGAGATGGATATCACATTTCATGTTAGAGGTAGGATCTCAGGTTTGGTATTAGAGGCATTGAGATATCCCATCTCATGCTATCAGAAGTGTCTCAGGATTGGAATGGGAAGGAGTTGTATATCACATCTCATGCTAAAGGGATGGTCTCAGGTTTGGAAGGGGAAGGATTTGGAAATCACATCTCATGTTATAGGAAGGATCTCAGGTTTGGTATTAGAAGCATTGAGATATCACATCTCATGCTATCGGAAGTATCTCAGGTTTGGTATTAGAGGCATTGAGATATCACATCTCATGCTATCATAAGGGTCTCAGGATTGGAATGGGAAGGAGTTGAATATCACATCTCATGTTATAGGAAGGATCTCAGGTTTGGTATTAGAAGCATTGAGATATCACATCTCATGCTATAGGAAGGGTCTCAGGATTGGAATGGGAAGGAGTTGGATATCACATCTCATGCTATAGGAAGGGTCTCAGATTTGGTATAAGCATTGAGATATCACATCTCATGCTATAGGAAGGGTCTCAGGATTGGAATGGGAAGGAGTTGGATATCACATCTCATGCTATAGGAAGGGTCTCAGGTTTGGAATGGGAAGGAGTTAGATATCACATCTCGTGTTATAGGAAGAGTCTCAGGTTTGGTATAAGCATTGAGATATCACATCTCTGCTATCGGAGGTGTCTCAAGATTGGGATGGGAAGGAATTGGATATCACATCTCATGTTATAGGAAGGGTATCAGGTTTGGAACGGGAAGGGGTTGGATATCCCATCTCATGTTATAGGACAGGTCTCAGGTTTGATATTAGAAGCATTGAGATATCACATCTCTGCTATTGGAAGGGTCTCAGGATTGGAATGGGAAGGACTTGGATATCAGAATTCATGTTATAGGAAGGGTCTCAGGTTTGGTATTAGAAGCATTGAGATATCACATCTCATGCTATAGGAAGGGTCTCAGGAATGGAATGGGAAGGACTTGGATATCACATCTCATGATAAAGGAAGGGTCTAAGGTTTGGAAGGGGAAGGATTTGGATATCACATCTCATGTTATTGGACCGGTCTCAGGTTTGGTATTAGAAGCATTGAGATATCACATCTCATGCTATAGGAAGGGTCTCAGGTTTTGTAGAAGCATTGGGATATCACATCTCATGCTATCGGAAGGGTATCAGGATTGGTTTTGGAAGGAGTTGGATATCCCATCTCATGCTATAGGAAGGGTCTCAGGTTGGAATGGGAAGGAGTTGGATATGACATCTCATGTTATAGGAAGGCTCTCAGGATTGGAATGGGAAGGACTTGGATATCACATCTCATGCTGTAGGAAGGCTCTCCGGTTTGGAAAGGGAAGGAGTTGGATATCACATTTCATGTTAGAGGTAGGATCTCAGGTTTGGTATTAGAGGCATTGAGATATCACATCTCATGCTATCAGAAGGGTATCAGGATTGGAATGGGAAGGAGTTGGATATCACATCTCATGCTAAAGGGAGGGTCTCAGATTCGGAAGGGGAAGGATTGGTTATCACATCTCATGTTATAGGAAGGATCTCAGGTTTGGTATTAGAAGCATTGAGATATCACATCTCATGCTATCGGAAGGATCTCAGGTTTGGTATTAGAAGCATTGAGATATCACATCTCATGCTATAGGAAGGGTCTCAGGATTGGAATGGGAAGGAGTTGGATATCACATCTCATGCTATAGGACTGGTCTCAGGATTGGAATGGGAAGGAGTTGGATATCACATCTCATGCTAAAGGAAGGGTCTCAGTTTTGGTAGAAGCATTGAGATTTCACATATCATGCTATAGGAAGGGTCTCAGGATTGGAATGGGAAGGAGATGGATATCACATCTCATGCTATAGGAAGGGTCTCAGGTTTGCTATAAGCATTGAGATATCACATCTCTGCTATCGGAAGGGTCTCAGGATTGGAATGGGAAGGACTTAGATATCACATCTCATGCTATAGGGAGGGTCTCAGTATTGATATTAGAAGCATTGAGATATCACATCTCAAGCTATCGGAAGGGTCTCAGGATTGGAATGGGAAGGAGTTGGATATCACATCTCATGCTATAGGAAGGGTCTCAGGTTAGGAACGGGAAGGAGTTGGATATCACATCTCATGTTATAGGAAGAGTCTCATGCTAAGACCTGATAGACCCTTCCTATAACATGAGATGGGAATATCCAACTCCTTCCCATTCCAATCCTGAGACCCTTCCGATAGCAGAGATGTGATATCTCAATGCTTATACCAAACCTGAGACCCTTCCTATAGCATGAGATGTGATATCCAACTCCTTCCCATTCCAATACTGAGACCCTTCCTATAGCATGAGATGTGATATCTCAATGCTTCTAATATCAAACTTGAGACCCTCCCTATAGCATGAGATGTGATATCCAAGTCCTTCCCATTCCAATCCTGAGACACTTCCTATAGCATGACATGTGATATCTCAATGCTTCTAATACCAAACCTGAGACTCTTCCTATAACATGAGATGGGATATCCAACTCCTTCCCATTACAATCCTGAGACCCTTCCTATAGCATGAGATGTGATGTCTCAATGCTTATACCAAACCTAAAACCCTTCCTATAGCATGAGATGTGATATCCAACTCCTTCCCATTCCAATCCTGAGACCCTTCCTATAGCATGAGATGTGATATCCAATGGCTCTAATACCAAACCTGAGATCCTTCCTCTAACATTAAATGTGATATCCAACTCCTTCCCTTTCCAAACCTGAGAGCCTACCTATAGCATGAGATGTGATATCCAAGTCCTTCCCATTCCAATCCTTAGACCCTTCCTACAGCATGCAATATGATATCTCAATGATTCTAATAACAAACCTGAAACCCGTCCTATAACATGAGATGTGATATCCAACTCCTTCCCATTCCAATCCTGAGACACTTCCGATAGCAGAGATGTGATATCTCAATGCTTCTAATACCAAACCTGAGACCAGTCTTATAACATGAGATGGGATATCCAACTCCTTCCCGTTCCAAACCTGAGACCCTTCCTATAGCATGAGATGTGATATCCAACTCCTTCCCATCCCAATCCTGAGACACTTCCGATTGCAGAGATTTGATATCTCAATGCTTATACCAAACCTGAGACTCTTCCTATAACATGAGATGTGATATCCAACTCCTTCCCGTTCCAAACCTGAGACCCTTCCTATAGCATAAGATGTGATATCCAACTCCTTCCCATTCCAATCCTGAGACCCTTATGATAGCATGAGATGTGATATCTCAATGCCTCTAATACCAAATCTGAGATTCTTCCGATAGCATGAGATGTGATATCTCAATGCTTCTTATACCAAACCTGAGATCCTTCCTATAACATGAGATGTGATATCCAAATCCTTCCCCTTCCAAACCTGAGACCCTCCCTTTAGCATGAGATGTGATATCCAACTCCTTCCCATTCCAACCTGAGACCCTTCCTATAGCATGAGATGGGATATCCAACTCCTTGGAATTCCAATCCTGATACCCTTCCGATAGCATGAGATTTGATATCCCAATGCTTATACCAAACCTGAGACCCATACTATGGCATGAGATGTGATATCAAACTCCTTCCCATTCCAATCCTGAGACCCTTCCTATAGCTTGAGATGTGATATCCAACTCCTTCCCATTCCAATTCTGAGACCCTTCGTATACCATGAGACTTGATATCTCAATGCTTCTAATACCAAACCTGAGACCCGTCCTATAACATGAGATGTGACATCCAAATCCTTCCCCTTCCAAACCTTAGACCCTTCCTTTATCATGAGATGTGATATCCAACTCCTTCCCATTCCAATCCTGAGACCCTTCCGATATCATGAGATGTGATATCTCAATGCTTCTAATATCAAACTCGAGACCCTCCCTATAGCATGAGATGTGATATCCAAGTCCTTCCCATTCCAATCCTGAGACCCTTCCTATAGCATGAGATGTGATGTCTCAATGCTTCTAATACCAAACCTGAGACCCTTCCTATAACATGAGATGGGAATATCCAACTCCTTCCCATTCCAATCCTGAGACCCTTCCGATAGCAGACATGTGATATCTCAATGCTTATACCAAACCTGAGATCCTTCCTATAACATGAGATGTGATATCCAACTCCTTCCCATTCCAATCCTGAGACACTTCCTATAGCATGAGATGTGATATCTCACTGCTTATACCAAACCTGAGACCCTTCCTATAGCATGAGATGTGATATCCAACTCCTTCCCATTCCAATCCTGAGACCCTTCCTATAGCATGAGATGTGATGTCTCAATGCTTCTAATACCAAACCTGAGATCCTTCCTATAACATGAGATGTGAAATCCAACTCCTTCCATTCCAATCCTGAGACCCTTCCTATAGCATGAGATGTGATATCTCAATGCTTATACTAAACCTGAGACCCTTCCTTTAGCATGAGATGTGATATCCAACTCCTTCCCATTCCAATCCTGAGACCCTTCCTATAGCATGAGATGTGATATCTCAATGCCTCTAATACCAAACCTGAGATCCTTCCTCTAACATGAAATGTGATATCCAACTCCTTCCCTTTCCAAACCTGAGAGCCTATCCATAGCATGAGATGTGATATCCAAGTCCTTCCCATTCCAATCCTTAGACCCTTCCTACAGCATGCAATATGATATCTCAATGATTCTAATAACAATCCTGAGACCCGTCCTATAACATGAGAGGGGATATCCAACTCCTTCCCATTCCAATCCTGAGACACTTCCGATAGCAGAGATGTGATATCTCAATGGTTATACCAAACCTGAGACCCTTCCTATAACATGAGATCGGATATCCAACTCCTTCCCGTTCCAAACCTGAGACCCTTCCTTTAGCATGAGATGTGATATCCAGCTCCTTCCCATTCCAATCCTGAGACACTTCCGATAGCATGAGATGTGATATCTCAATGCTTCTAATATCAAAAATGAGACCCTCCCTATAGCATGATAGGTGATATCTAAGTCCTTCCCATTCCAATCTTGAGACCCTTCCTATAGCATGAGATGTGATATCTCAATGCTTCTACCAAACCTGAGACCGTTCCTTTAGCATGAGATGTGATATCCAACTCCTTCCCATTCCAATCCTGAGACCCTTCCTATAGCATGAGATGTGATATCTCAATACTTCTAATACCAAACCTGAGATCCTTCCGATAACATGAGATGTGATATCCAACTCCTTCCCCTTCCAAACCTGAGACCCTCCCTTTAGCATGAGATGTGATATCCAACTCCTTCCCATTCCAATCCTGAGAACCTTCTGATAGCATGAGATGTGATATCTCAATGCTTCTAATACCAAACCTGAGATCCTTCCTATAACATGAGATGTGATATCCAAATCCTTCCCCTTCCAAACCTGAGACCCTCACTTTAGCATGAGATGTGATATCCAACTCCTTCCCATTCCAATCCTGAGACCCTTCTGATAGCATGATATGTGATATCTCAATGCCTCTTATACCAAACCTGAGATCCTACCTCTAACATGAGATGTGATATCCAACTCCTTCCCCTTCCAAACCTGAGACCCTCCCTTTAGCATGAGATGTGATATCTAACTCCTTCCCATTCCAATCCTGAGAACCTTCTGATAGCATGAGATGTGATATCTCAATGCTTCTAATACCAAACCTGAGATCCTTCCTATAGCATGAGATGTGATATCCAAGTCCTTCCCATTCCAATCCTGAGACCCTTCCTATAACATGAGATGTGATATCCAACTCCTTCCCATTCCAACCTGAGACCCTTCCTATAGCATGAGATGGGATATCCCAATGCTTATACCAAACCTGAGACCCATACTATGGCATGAGATGTGATATCAAACTCCTTCCCATTCCAATCCTGAGACCCTTCCTATAGCTTGAGATGTGATATCCAACTCCTTCCCATTCCAATTCTGAGACCCTTCCTATACCATGAGACTTGATATCTCAATGCTTCTAATACCAAACCTGAGACCGGTCCTATATCATGAGATGTGATATCCAAATCCTTCCCCTTCCAAACCTTAGACCCTTCTTTTATCATGAGATGTGATATCCAACTCCTTCCCATTCCAATCCTGAGATCCTTCCGATATCATGAGATGTGATATCTCAATGCTTCTAATATCAAACTTGAGACCCTCCCTATAGCATGAGATGTGATATCCAAGTCCTTCCCATTGCAATCCTGAGACCCTTCCTATATAGCATGAGATGTGATGTCTCAATGCTTCAAATACCAAACCTGAGACCCTTCCTATAGCATGAGATGTGATATCCAACTCCTTCCCATTCCAATCCTGAGACCCTTCCTATAGCATGAGATGTGATATCTCAATGCTTCTAATATCAAACTTGAGACACTCCCTATAGCATGAGATGTGATATCCAAGTCCTTCCCATTCCAATCCTGAGACACTTCCTATAGCATGAGATGTGATGTCTCAATGCTTCTAATACCAAACCTGAGATCCTTCCTATAACATGAGATGTGATATCCAACTCCTTCCATTCCAATCCTGAGACCCTTCCTATAGCATGAGATGTGATATCTCAATGCTTATACCAAACCTGAGACCCTTCCTTTAACATGAGATGTGATATCCAACTCCTTCCCATTCCAATCCTGAGACCCTTCCTATAGCATGAGATGTGATATCTCAATGCTTATACCAAACCTGAGACCCTTCCTATAACATGAGATGTGATATCCAACTCCTTCCCATTCCAATCCTTAGACCCTTCCTACAGCATGCAATATGATATCTCAATGATTCTAATAACAATCCTGAGACCCGTCCTATAACATGAGATGGGATATCCAACTCCTTCCCATTCCAATCCTGAGACACTTCCGATAGCAGATTTGTGATATCTCAATGCTTATACCAAACCTGAGACCCTTCCTATAACATGAGATCGGATATCCAACTCCTTCCCGTTCCAAACCTGAGACCCTTCCTTTAGCATGAGATGTGATATCCAGCTCCTTCCCATTCCAATCCTGAGACACTTCCGATAGCATGAGATGTGATATCTCAATGCTTCTAATATCAAAACTGAGACCCTCCCTATAGCATGATATGTGATATCTAAGTCCTTCCCATTCCAATCCTGAGACCCTTCCTGTAGCATGAGATGTGATATCTCAATGCTTCTACCAAACCTGAGACCCTTCCTTTAGCATGAGATGTGATATCCAACTCCTTCCCATTCCAATCCTGAGACCCTTCCTATAGCATGAGATGTGATATCTCAATACTTCTAATACCAAACCTGAGATCCTTCCGATAACATGAGATGTGATATCCAAATCCTTCCCCTTCCAAACCTGAGACCCTCCCTTTAGCATGAGATGGGATATCCAACTCCTTCCCATTCCAATCCTAAGAACCTTCTGATAGCATGAGATGTGATATCTCAATGCTTCTAATACCAAACCTGAGATCCTTCCAATAGCATGAGATGTGATATCTCAATGCTTCTAATACCAAACCTGAGATCCTTCCTATAACATGAGATGTGATATCCAAATCCTTCCCCTTCCAAACCTGAGACCCTCCCTTTAGCATGAGATGTGATATCCAACTCCTTCCCATTCCAATCCTGAGACCCTTCTGATAGCATGAGATGTGATATCTCATTGCCTCTAATACCAAACCTGATATCCTACCTCTAACATGAAATGTGATATCCAACTCTTTCCCCTTCCAAACCTGAGAGCCTTCCTATAGCATGAGATGTGATATCCAAGTACTTCCCATTCCAATGCTGAGACCCTTCCTATAACATGAGATGTGATATCCAACTCCTTCCAATTCCAACCTGAGACCCTTCCTATAGCATGAGATGTGATATCTCAATGCCTCTAATACCAAACCTGAGATCCTTCCTCTAACATGAAATGTGATATCCAACTCCTTCCCTTTCCAAACCTGAGAGCCTATCTATAGCATGAGATGTGCTATCCAAGTCCTTCCCATTCCAATCCTTAGACCCTTCCTACAGCATGCAATATGATATCTCAATGATTCTAATAACAAACGTGAGACCCGTCCTATAACATGAGATGGGATATCCAACTCCTTCCCATTCCAATCCTGAGACACTTCCGATAGCAGAGATGTGATATCTCAATGCTTATACCAACCTGAGACCCTTCCTATAACATGAGATGTGATATCCAACTCCTTCCCGTTCCAAACCTGAGACCCTTCCTTTAGCATGAGATGTGATATCCAGCTCCTTCCCATTCCAATCCTGAGACACTTCCGATAGCATGAGATGTGATATCTCAATGCTTCTAATATCAAAACTGAGACCCTCCCTATAGCATGATATGTAATATCTAAGTCCTTCCCATTCCAATCCTGAGACCCTTCCTATAGCATGAGATGTGATATCTCAATGCTTCTACCAAACCTGAAACCCTTCCTTTAGCATGAGATGTGATATCCAACTCGTTCCCATTCCAATCCTGAGACCCTTCCTATAGCATGAGATGTGATATCTCAATACTTCTAATACCAAACCTGAGATCCTTCCGATAACATGAGATGTGATATCCAAATCCTTCCCCTTCCAAACCTGAGACCCTCCCTTTAGCATGAGATGTGATATCCAACTCCTTCCCATTCCTATCCTGAGACCCTTCTGATAGCATGAGATGTGATATATCAATGCTTCTAATACCAAACCTGAGATCCTTCCTATAACATGAGATGTGATATCCAAATCCTTCCCGTTCCAAACCTGAGACCCTCCCTTTAGCATGAGATGTGATATCCAACTCCTTCCCATTCAAATCCTGAGACCCTTCTGATAGCATGAGATGTGATATCTCAATGCCTCTAATACCAAACCTGAGATCCTACCTCTAACATGAAATGTGATATCCAACTCTTTCCCCTTCCAAACCTGAGAGCCTTCCTATAGCATGAGATGTGATATCCAAGTCCTTCCCATTCCAATCATGAGACCCTTCCTATAACATGAGATGGGATATCCAACTCCTTCCCATTCCAATCCTGAGACCCTTCCGATAGCATGAGATGTGATGTCTCAATGCTTCTAATACCAAACCTGAGATCCTTCCTATAACATGAGATGTGATATCCAACTCCTTCCCATTCCAATCCTGAGACCCTTCCTATAGCATGAGATGTGATATCTCAATGCTTATACCAAACCTGAGACCCTTCCTATAGCATGAGATGTGATATCCAAATCCTTCCCATTCCAATCCTGAGACCCTTCCTATAGCATGAGATGTGATATCTCAATGCTTCTAATACCAAACCTGAGACTCTTCCTATAACATGAGATGGGATATCCAACTCCTTCCCATTCCAATCCTGAGACCCTTACGATAGCAGAGATGTGATGTCTCAATGCTTATACCAAACCTGAGACCCTTCCTATAACATGAGATGTGATATCCAACTCCTTCCCGTTCCAAACCTGAGACCCTTCCTTTAGCATGAGATGTGATATCCAGCTCCTTCCCATTCCAAACCTGAGACACTTCCGATAGCATGAGATGTGATATCTCAATGCTTCTAATATCAAAACTGAGACCCTCCCTATAGCATGATATGTGATATCTAAGTCCTTCCCATTCCAATCCTGAGACCCTTCCTATAGCATGAGATGTGATATCTCAATGCTTCTACCAAACCTGAGACCCTTCCTTTAGCATGAGATGTGATATCCAACTCCTTCCCATTCCAATCCTGAGACACTTCCTATAGCATGAGATGTGATATCTCAATACTTCTAATACCAAACCTGAGATCCTTCCGATAACATTAGATGTGATATCCAAATCCTTCCCCTTCCAAACCTGAAACCCTCCCTTTAGTATGAGATGTGATATCCAACTCCTTCCCATTCCAATCCTGAGACCCTTCTGATAGCATGAGATGTGATATCTCAATGCTTCTAATACCAAACCTGAGATCCTTCCTATGACATGAGATGTGATATCCAAATCCTTCCCCTTCCAAACCTGAGACATTCCCTTTAGCATGAGATGTGATATCCAACTTCTTCCCATTCCAATCCTGAGACCCTTCTGATAGCATGAGATGTGATATCTCGATGCCTCTAATACCAAACCTGAGATCCTACCTCTAACATGAAATGTGATATCCAACTCTTTCCCCTTCCAAACGTGAGAGCCTTCCTATAGCATGAGATGTGATATCCAAGTCCTTCCCATTCCAATCATGAGACCCTTCCTATAACATGAGATGGGATATCCAACTCCTTCCCATTCCAATCCTGAGACCCTTCCTATAGCAGAGATGTGATATCTCAATGCTTATACCAAACCTGAGACCCTTCCTACGGCATGATATGTCATATACAACTCCTTCCCATTCCAATCCTGAGACCCTTCCTGTAGCATGAGATGTGATGTCTCAATGCTTCTAATACCAAACCTGAGATCCTTCCTATAACATGAGATGTGATATCCAACTCCTTCCCATTCCAATCCTGAGACCCTTCCTATAGCATGAGATGTGATATCTCAATGCTTATACCAAACCTGAGACCCTTCCTATAGCATGAGATGTGATATCCAACTCCTTCCCATTCCAATCCTGAGACCCTTCCTATAGCATGAGATGTGATATCCAACGCCTTCCCTTTCCAAACCTGAGAGCCTACCTATAGCATGAGATGTGATATCCAAGTCCTTCCCATTCCAATCCTTAGACCCTTCCTACAGCATGCAATATGATATCTCAATGATTCTAATACCAAACCTGAGACCCGTCCTATAACATGAGATGGGATATCCAACTTCTTCCCATTCCAATCCTGAGACACTTCCGATAGCAGAGATGTGATATCTCAATGCTTATAACAAACCTGAGACGCTTCCTATAACATGAGATGTGATATCCAACTCCTTCCCGTTCCAAACCTGAGACCCTTCCTATAGCATATGTTATATCCAACTCCTTCCCATTCCAAACATGAGACCCTTCCTATAGCAAGAATGTAATATCCAACTCCTTCCCATTCCAATCCTGAGACCATTCCTATAGCATGAGATGTGATATCTCAATGCTTCTAATACCAAACCTGAGATCCTTCCTATGACATGAGATGTGATATCCAATTCCTTCCCATTCCAAACCTGAGACCCTTCCTACAACATGCAATGTGATATCTCAATGCTTCTAATACCAAACCTGAGACCAGTCCTATAACATGAGATGGGATATCCAACTCCTTCCCGTTCCAAACCTGAGACCCTTCCTATAGCATGAGATGTGATATCTCAATGCTTCTAATGCCAAACCTGAGATCCTTCCGATAGCATGAGATGTGATATCTCAATGCTTCTAATACCAAACCTGAGATCCTTCCGATAGAATGAGATGTGATATCTCAATGCTTCTAATACCAATCCTGAGATCCTTCCTATAACATGAGATGTGATATCCAAATCCTTCCCCTTCCAAACCTGAGACCCTCCCTTTAGCATGAGGCCTCAGGTTTGGTATTAGAAGCATTGAGATATCACATCTCATGCTATAGGAAGGGTCGCAGGTTTGGAATGGGAAGGACTTGGATGTCACATCTCATGCTATAGGGAGGGTCTCAAGTTTTATATTAGAAGCATTGAGATAACAAATCTCATGATATCGGAAGGGTCTCAGGATTGGAATGGGAAGGAGTTTGATATCACATCTCATGATAAAGGAAGTGTCTAAGGTTTGGAAGGGGAAGGATTTGGATATCACATCTCATGTTATAGGACGGGTCTAAGGTTTGGTATTAGAAGCATTGAGATATCAAGTCTCATGGTATAAGAAGGGTCTCAGAATTGGAATGGGAAGGAGTTGGATATCACATCTCAAGCTATAGGAAGCGTCTCAGGATTGGAATGGGAAGGAGTTTGATATCACATCTCATGCCATAGTATGGTTCTCAGGTTTGGTAGAAGCATTGGGATATCACATCTCATGCTATCGGAAGGGTATCAGTATTGGATTTGGAAGGAGTTGGATATCCCATCTCATGCTATAGGAAGGGTCTCAGGTTGGAATGGGAAGGAGTTGGATATCATATCTCATGCTATAGGAAGGTTCTCAGGTTTGGAAGGGGAAGGAGTTGGATATCACATTTCATGTTAGAGGAAGGATCTCAGGTTTGGTATTAGAGGCCTTGAGATATCACATCTCATGCTATCGGAAGGGTCTCAGGATTGGAATGGGAAGGAGTTGGATATCACATCTCAAGCTATAGGAAGGGTCTCAGGTTTGGTATAAGCATTGAGATATCACATCTCATGCTATAGGAAGGGTCTCTGGATTGGAATGGGAAGAAGTTGGATATCACATCTCATGCTATAGGAAGGGTCTCAGGTTTGGTATAAGCATTGAGATATCACATCTCATGCTATAGGAAGGGTCTCAGGATTGGTATGGGAAGGAGTTGTATATGACATCTCATGCCATAGGAAGGGTCTCAGGTTTGGTATAAGCATTGAGATATCACATCACATGCTATAGGAAGGGTCTCAGGATTGGAATGGGAAGGACTTGGATATCAAATCTCATGCTATAGGCAGGGTCTCAGGTTTGGAAAGGGAAGGAGATGGATATCACATTTCATGTTAGAGGTAGGATCTCAGGTTTGGTATTAGAGGCATTGAGATATCACATCTCATGCTATCAGAAGGGTCTCAGGATTGGAATGGGAAGGAGTTGGATATCACATCTCATGCTAAAGGGAGGGTCTCAGGTTTGGAAGGGGAAGGATTTGGAAATCACATCTCATATTATAGGAAGGATCTCAGGTTTGGTATTAGAAGCATTGAGATATCACATCTCATGCTATCGGAAGGATCTCAGGTTTGGTATAAGAGGCATTGAGATATCACATCTCATGCTATCATAAGGGTCTCAGGATTGGAATGGGAAGGAGTTGGATATCACATCTCATGTTATAGGAAGGATCTCAGGTTTGGTATTAGAAGCATTGAGACATCACATCTCATGCTATAGGAAGGGTTTCAGGATTGGAATGGGAAGGAGTTGGATATCACATCTCATGCTATAGGAAGGGTCTCAGATTTGGTATAAGCATTGAGATATCACATCTCATGCTAAAGGAAGGGTCTCAGGATTGGAATGGGAAGGAGTTGTATATGACATCTCAGGCCATAGGAAGGGTCTCAGGTTTGATATAAGCATTGAGATATCACATCTCTGCTATCGGAAGGGTCTCAGGATTGGAATGGGAAGGAGTTGGATATCCCATCTGAGTTGGATATCCCATCTCATGTTATAGGAAGGGTCTCAGGTTTGGTATTAGAAGCATTGAGATATCACATCTCATGCTATAGGAAGGGTCTCAGGATTGGAATGGGGAGGACTTGGATGTCACATCTCATGCTATCGGGAGGGTCTCAAGTTTGATATTAGAAGCATTGAGATAACAAATCTCATGATATCGGAAGGGTCTCAGGATTGGAATGGGAAGGAGTTGGATATCACATCTCATGATAAAGGAAGGGTCTAAGTTTTGGAAGGGGAAGGATTTGGATATCACATCTCATGTTATAGGACGGGTCTCAGGTTTGGTATTAGAAGCATTGAGATATCAAGTCTCATGGTATAGGAAGGGTCTCAGAATTGGAATGGGAAGAAGTTGGATATCACATCTCAAGCTATAGGAAGGGTCTCAGGATTGGAATGGGAAGGAGTTTGATATCACATCTCATGCCATAGTATGGGTCTCAGATTTGGTAGAAGCATTGGGATATCACATCTCATGCTATCGGAATGGTATCAGTATTGGATTTGGAAGGAGTTGGATATCCCATCTCATGCTATAGGAAAGGTCTCAGGTTGGAATGGGATGGAGTTGGATATCACATTTCATGTTATAGGAAGGGTCTCAGGTTTGGAATGGGAAGGAGTTGGATATCACATTTCATGTTAGAGGAAGGATCTCAGGTTTGGTATTAGAGGCCTTGAGATATCACATTTCATGTTATAGGAAGGGTCTCAGGTTTGGAATGGGAAGGAATTGGATATCACATCTCATGTTATAGGAAGGATCCCAGGTTTGGTATTAGAACCATTGAGATATCACATCTCATGCTATAGGAAGGGTCTCAGGATTGGAATGCGAAGGATTTGGATATCACATCTCATGCTAAAGGAAGGGTCTCAGGTTTGGTAGAAGCGTTGAGATATCACATCTCTGCTATCGGAAGGGTCTCAGGATTGGATTGGGAAGGAGTTGGATATCCCTTCCCATGCTATAGGAAGGGTCTCAGGATTTGAATGGCAAGGAGTTGGATATCACATATCATGCCATAGGAAGGGTCTCAGGTTTGGTATAAGCATTGAGATATCACATCTCTGCTATCGGAAGGGTCTCCGGATTGGATTGGGAAGGAGTTGGATATCCCTTCTCATGCTATAGGAAGTGTCTCAGGTTGGAATGGGAAGGAGTTGGATATCACATCTCATGTTATAGGAAGGGTCTCAGGATTGGAATGGGAAGGATTTGGATATCACATCTCTTGCTATAGGAAGGGTCTCAGGATTGGAATGGGTAGGAGTTGGATATTACATTCTTGCTATAGGAAGGGTCTCATGTTTGGAATGGAAGGAGTTGGATATCACATATGCTATAGGAAGCGTCTCAGGTTTGGAACGGGAAGGAGTTGGATATCACATCTCATGTTAGAGGAAGGATCTCAGGTTTGGTATTCGAGGCCTTGAGATATCACATCTCATGCTATAGGAAGGGTCTCAGGTTTGGTATAAGCATTGAGATATCACATCTCATGCTATAGGAAGGGTCCCAGGATTGGAATGGGAAGGAGTTGTATATGACATCTCATGCCATAAGAAGGGTCTCAGGTTTGGTATAAGCATTGAGATATCACATCACATGCTATAGGAAGGGTCTCAGGATTGGAATGGGAAGGACTTGGATATCACAGCTCATGCTATAGGCAGGGTCTCAGGTTTGGAAAGGGAAGGAGATGGATATCACATTTCATGTTAGAGGTAGGATCTCAGGTTTGGTATTAGAGGCATTGAGATATCACATCTCATGCTATCAGAAGGATCTCAGGATTGGAATGGGAAGGAGTTGTATATCACATCTCATGCTAAAGGGAGGGTCTCAGGTTTGGAAGGGGAAGGATTTGAATATCACATCACATGTCATAGGAAGGATCTCAGGTTTGGTATTAGAGGCATTGAGATATCACATCTCATGCTATTGGAAGGGTCTCAGGATTGGAATGGGAAGGAGTTGGATATCACATCTCATGCTATAGGAAGGGTCTCAGGTTTGGAACGGGAAGGAGTTGGATATCACATCTCGTGTTATAGGAAGAGTCTCAGATTTGGTATAAGCATTGAGATATCACATCTCTGCAATCGGAAGTGTCTCAGGATTGGGACGGGAAGGATTTGGATATCCCATCTCATGTTATAGGACTGGTCTCAGGTTTGGTATTAGAAGCATTGAGATATCACATCGCATGCTGTAGGAAGGGTCTCAGGTTTGGAATGGGAAGGAATTGGATATCACATCTCATGTCATAGGAAGGATCTCAGGTTTGGTATTAGAAGCATTGAGATATCACATCTCATGCTATAGGAATGGTCTCAGGATTGGAATGGGAAGGAGTTGGATATTACATTCTTGCTATGGGAAGGGTCTCATGTTTGGAATTGGAAGGAGTTGGATATCACATATGCTATAGGAAGGGTCTCAGGTTTGGAATGGGAAGGAGTTGGATATCACATCTCATGTTATAGGAAGGGTCTCAGGTTGGTATACGCATTGAGATATCACATCTCTGCTATCGGAAGGGTCTCAGGATTGGAATGGGAAGGAGTTGGATATCCCATCTCATGTTATAGGAAGGGTCTCAGGTTTGGTATTAGAAGCATTGAGATATCACATCTCATGCTATAGGAAGGGTCTCAGGATTGGAATGGGGAGGACCTGGATGTCACATCTCATGCTATAGGGAGGGTCTCAAGTTTGATATTAGAAGCATTGAGATAACAAATGTCATGATATCGGAAGGGTCTCAGGATTGGAATGGGAAGGAGTTGGATATCACATCTCATGATAAAGGAAGGGTCTAAGGTTTGGAAGGGGAAGGATTTGGATATCACATCTCATGTTATAGGACGGGTCTCAGGTTTGGTATTAGAAGCATTGAGATATCAAGTCTCATGGTATAGGAAGGGTGTCAGAATTGGAATGGGAAGGAGTTGGATATCACATCTCAAGCTATAGGAAGGGTCTCAGGATTGGAATGGGAAGGAGTTTGATATCACATCTTATGCCATAGTATGGGTCTCAGGTTTGGTAGAAGCATTGGGATATCACATCTCATGCTATTGGAAGGGTATCAGTATTGGATTTGGAAGGAGTTGGATATCCCATCTCATGCTATAGGAAGGGTCTCAGGTTGGAATGGGAAGGAGTTGGATATCACATTTCATGTTATAGGAAGGGTCTCAGGATTGGAATGGGAAGGACTTGGATATCATATCTCATGCTATAGGAAGGCTCTCAGGTTTGGAAGGGGAAGGAGTTGGATATCACATTTCATGTTAGAGGAAGGATCTCAGGTTTGGTATTAGAGGCCTTGAGATATCACATCTCATGCTATAGGAAGGGTCTCAGGATTGGAATGGGAAGGAGTTGGATATCACATCTCAAGCTATAGGAAGGGTCTCAGGTTTGGTATAAGCATTGAGATATCACATCTCATGCTATAGGAAGGGTCTCAGGATTGGAATGGGAAGGAGTTGGATATCACATCTCATATTATAATATTATAGGAAAGATCTCAGGTTTGGTATTAGAAGCATTGAGACATCACATCTCATGTTATAGGAAGGGTCTTAGGATTGGAATGGGAAGAAGTTGGATATCACATCTCATGCTATAGGAAGGGTCTCAGGTTTGGTATAAGCATTGAGATATCACATCTCATGCTATAGGAAGGGTCTCAGGATTGGAATGGGAAGGAGTTGTATATGACATCTCATGCCATAGGAAGGGTCTCAGGTTTGGTATAAGCATTGAGATATCACATCACATGCTATAGGAAGGGTCTCAGGATTGGAATGGGAAGGACTTGAATATCACATCTCATGCTATAGGCAGGGTCTCAGGTTTGGAAAGGGAAGGAGATGGATATCACATTTCATGTTAGAGGTAGGATCTCAGGTTTGGTATTAGAGGCATTGAGATATCCCATCTCATGCTATCAGAAGGGTCTCAGGATTGGAATGGGAAGGAGTTGTATATCACATCTCATGCTAAAGGGATGGTCTCAGGTTTGGAAGGGGAAGGATTTGGAAATCACATCTCATGTTATAGGAAGGATCTCAGGTTTGGTATTAGAAGCATTGAGATATCACATCTCATGCTATCGGAAGTATCTCAGGTTTGGTATTAGAGGCATTGAGATATCACATCTCATGCTATCATAAGGGTCTCAGGATTGGAATGGGAAGGAGTTGAATATCACATCTCATGTTATAGGAAGGATCTCAGGTTTGGTATTAGAAGCATTGAGATATCACATCTCATGCTATAGGAAGGGTCTCAGGATTGGAATGGGAAGGAGTTGGATATCACATCTCATGCTATAGGAAGGGTCTCAGATTTGGTATAAGCATTGAGATATCACATCTCATGCTATAGGAAGGGTCTCAGGATTGGAATGGGAAGGAGTTGGATATCACATCTCATGCTATAGGAAGGGTCTCAGGTTTGGAATGGGAAGGAGTTAGATATCACATCTCGTGTTATAGGAAGAGTCTCAGGTTTGGTATAAGCATTGAGATATCACATCTCTGCTATCGGAGGTGTCTCAGGATTGGGATGGGAAGGAATTGGATATCACATCTCATGTTATAGGAAGGGTATCAGGTTTGGAACGGGAAGGGGTTGGATATCCCATCTCATGTTATAGGACAGGTCTCAGGTTTGATATTAGAAGCATTGAGATATCACATCTCTGCTATTGGAAGGGTCTCAGGATTGAAATGGGAAGGACTTGGATATCAGAATTCATGTTATAGGAAGGGTCTCAGGTTTGGTATTAGAAGCATTGAGATATCACATCTCATGCTATAGGAAGGGTCTCAGGAATGGAATGGGAAGGACTTGGATATCACATCTCATGATAAAGGAAGGGTCTATGGTTTGGAAGGGGAAGGATTTGGATATCACATCTCATGTTATTGGACCGGTCTCAGGTTTGGTATTAGAAGCATTGAGATATCACATCTCATGCTATAGGAAGGGTCTCAGGTTTTGTAGAAGCATTGGGATATCACATCTCATGCTATCGGAAGGGTATCAGGATTGGTTTTGGAAGGAGTTGGATATCCCATCTCATGCTATAGGAAGGGTCTCAGGTTGGAATGGGAAGGAGTTGGATATGACATCTCATGTTATAGGAAGGCTCTCAGGATTGGAATGGGAAGGACTTGGATATCACATCTCATGCTGTAGGAAGGCTCTCCGGTTTGGAAAGGGAAGGAGTTGGATATCACATTTCATGTTAGAGGTAGGATCTCAGGTTTGGTATTAGAGGCATTGAGATATCACATCTCATGCTATCAGAAGGGTATCAGGATTGGAATGGGAAGGAGTTGGATATCACATCTCATGCTAAAGGGAGGGTCTCAGATTCGGAAGGGGAAGGATTGGTTATCACATCTCATGTTATAGGAAGGATCTCAGGTTTGGTATTAGAAGCATTGAGATATCACATCTCATGCTATCGGAAGGATCTCAGGTTTGGTATTAGAAGCATTGAGATATCACATCTCATGCTATAGGAAGGGTCTCAGGATTGGAATGGGAAGGAGTTGGATATCACATCTCATGCTATAGGACTGGTCTCAGGATTGGAATGGGAAGGAGTTGGATATCACATCTCATGCTAAAGGAAGGGTCTCAGTTTTGGTAGAAGCATTGAGATTTCACATATCATGCTATAGGAAGGGTCTCAGGATTGGAATGGGAAGGAGATGGATATCACATCTCATGCTATAGGAAGGGTCTCAGGTTTGCTATAAGCATTGAGATATCACATCTCTGCTATCGGAAGGGTCTCAGGATTGGAATGGGAAGGACTTAGATATCACATCTCATGCTATAGGGAGGGTCTCAGTATTGATATTAGAAGCATTGAGATATCACATCTCAAGCTATCGGAAGGGTCTCAGGATTGGAATGGGAAGGAGTTGGATATCACATCTCATGCTATAGGAAGGGTCTCAGGTTAGGAACGGGAAGGAGTTGGATATCACATCTCATGTTATAGGAAGAGTCTCATGCTAAGACCTGATAGACCCTTCCTATAACATGAGATGGGAATATCCAACTCCTTCCCATTCCAATCCTGAGACCCTTCCGATAGCAGAGATGTGATATCTCAATGCTTATACCAAACCTGAGACCCTTCCTATAGCATGAGATGTGATATCCAACTCCTTCCCATTCCAATACTGAGACCCTTCCTATAGCATGAGATGTGATATCTCAATGCTTCTAATATCAAACTTGAGACCCTCCCTATAGCATGAGATGTGATATCCAAGTCCTTCCCATTCCAATCCTGAGACACTTCCTATAGCATGACATGTGATATCTCAATGCTTCTAATACCAAACCTGAGACTCTTCCTATAACATGAGATGGGATATCCAACTCCTTCCCATTACAATCCTGAGACCCTTCCTATAGCATGAGATGTGATGTCTCAATGCTTATACCAAACCTAAAACCCTTCCTATAGCATGAGATGTGATATCCAACTCCTTCCCATTCCAATCCTGAGACCCTTCCTATAGCATGAGATGTGATATCCAATGGCTCTAATACCAAACCTGAGATCCTTCCTCTAACATTAAATGTGATATCCAACTCCTTCCCTTTCCAAACCTGAGAGCCTACCTATAGCATGAGATGTGATATCCAAGTCCTTCCCATTCCAATCCTTAGACCCTTCCTACAGCATGCAATATGATATCTCAATGATTCTAATAACAAACCTGAGACCCGTCCTATAACATGAGATGTGATATCCAACTCCTTCCCATTCCAATCCTGAGACACTTCCGATAGCAGAGATGTGATATCTCAATGCTTCTAATACCAAACCTGAGACCAGTCTTATAACATGAGATGGGATATCCAACTCCTTCCCGTTCCAAACCTGAGACCCTTCCTATAGCATGAGATGTGATATCCAACTCCTTCCCATCCCAATCCTGAGACACTTCCGATTGCAGAGATTTGATATCTCAATGCTTATACCAAACCTGAGACTCTTCCTATAACATGAGATGTGATATCCAACTCCTTCCCGTTCCAAACCTGAGACCCTTCCTATAGCATGAGATGTGATATCCAACTCCTTCCCATTCCAATCCTGAGACCCTTATGATAGCATGAGATGTGATATCTCAATGCCTCTAATACCAAATCTGAGATTCTTCCGATAGCATGAGATGTGATATCTCAATGCTTCTTATACCAAACCTGAGATCCTTCCTATAACATGAGATGTGATATCCAAATCCTTCCCCTTCCAAACCTGAGACCCTCCCTTTAGCATGAGATGTGATATCCAACTCCTTCCCATTCCAACCTGAGACCCTTCCTATAGCATGAGATGGGATATCCAACTCCTTGGAATTCCAATCCTGATACCCTTCCGATAGCATGAGATTTGATATCCCAATGCTTATACCAAACCTGAGACCCATACTATGGCATGAGATGTGATATCAAACTCCTTCCCATTCCAATCCTGAGACCCTTCCTATAGCTTGAGATGTGATATCCAACTCCTTCCCATTCCAATTCTGAGACCCTTCGTATACCATGAGACTTGATATCTCAATGCTTCTAATACCAAACCTGAGACCCGTCCTATAACATGAGATGTGATATCCAAATCCTTCCCCTTCCAAACCTTAGACCCTTCCTTTATCATGAGATGTGATATCCAACTCCTTCCCATTCCAATCCTGAGACCCTTCCGATATCATGAGATGTGATATCTCAATGCTTCTAATATCAAACTCGAGACCCTCCCTATAGCATGAGATGTGATATCCAAGTCCTTCCCATTCCAATCCTGAGACCCTTCCTATAGCATGAGATGTGATGTCTCAATGCTTCTAATACCAAACCTGAGACCCTTCCTATAACATGAGATGGGAATATCCAACTCCTTCCCATTCCAATCCTGAGACCCTTCCGATAGCAGACATGTGATATCTCAATGCTTATACCAAACCTGAGATCCTTCCTATAACATGAGATGTGATATCCAACTCCTTCCCATTCCAATCCTGAGACACTTCCTATAGCATGAGATGTGATATCTCACTGCTTATACCAAACCTGAGACCCTTCCTATAGCATGAGATGTGATATCCAACTCCTTCCCATTCCAATCCTGAGACCCTTCCTATAGCATGAGATGTGATGTCTCAATGCTTCTAATACCAAACCTGAGATCCTTCCTATAACATGAGATGTGAAATCCAACTCCTTCCATTCCAATCCTGAGACCCTTCCTATAGCATGAGATGTGATATCTCAATGCTTATACTAAACCTGAGACCCTTCCTTTAGCATGAGATGTGATATCCAACTCCTTCCCATTCCAATCCTGAGACCCTTCCTATAGCATGAGATGTGATATCTCAATGCCTCTAATACCAAACCTGAGATCCTTCCTCTAACATGAAATGTGATATCCAACTCCTTCCCTTTCCAAACCTGAGAGCCTATCCATAGCATGAGATGTGATATCCAAGTCCTTCCCATTCCAATCCTTAGACCCTTCCTACAGCATGCAATATGATATCTCAATGATTCTAATAACAATCCTGAGACCCGTCCTATAACATGAGAGGGGATATCCAACTCCTTCCCATTCCAATCCTGAGACACTTCCGATAGCAGAGATGTGATATCTCAATGGTTATACCAAACCTGAGACCCTTCCTATAACATGAGATCGGATATCCAACTCCTTCCCGTTCCAAACCTGAGACCCTTCCTTTAGCATGAGATGTGATATCCAGCTCCTTCCCATTCCAATCCTGAGACTCTTCCGATAGCATGAGATGTGATATCTCAATGCTTCTAATATCAAAAATGAGACCCTCCCTATAGCATGATAGGTGATATCTAAGTCCTTCCCATTCCAATCTTGAGACCCTTCCTATAGCATGAGATGTGATATCTCAATGCTTCTACCAAACCTGAGACCGTTCCTTTAGCATGAGATGTGATATCCAACTCCTTCCCATTCCAATCCTGAGACCCTTCCTATAGCATGAGATGTGATATCTCAATACTTCTAATACCAAACCTGAGATCCTTCCGATAACATGAGATGTGATATCCAACTCCTTCCCCTTCCAAACCTGAGACCCTCCCTTTAGCATGAGATGTGATATCCAACTCCTTCCCATTCCAATCCTGAGAACCTTCTGATAGCATGAGATGTGATATCTCAATGCTTCTAATACCAAACCTGAGATCCTTCCTATAACATGAGATGTGATATCCAAATCCTTCCCCTTCCAAACCTGAGACCCTCACTTTAGCATGAGATGTGATATCCAACTCCTTCCCATTCCAATCCTGAGACCCTTCTGATAGCATGATATGTGATATCTCAATGCCTCTTGTACCAAACCTGAGATCCTACCTCTAACATGAGATGTGATATCCAACTCCTTCCCCTTCCAAACCTGAGACCCTCCCTTTAGCATGAGATGTGATATCTAACTCCTTCCCATTCCAATCCTGAGAACCTTCTGATAGCATGAGATGTGATATCTCAATGCTTCTAATACCAAACCTGAGATCCTTCCTATAGCATGAGATGTGATATCCAAGTCCTTCCCATTCCAATCCTGAGACCCTTCCTATAACATGAGATGTGATATCCAACTCCTTCCCATTCCAACCTGAGACCCTTCCTATAGCATGAGATGGGATATCCCAATGCTTATACCAAACCTGAGACCCATACTATGGCATGAGATGTGATATCAAACTCCTTCCCATTCCAATCCTGAGACCCTTCCTATAGCTTGAGATGTGATATCCAACTCCTTCCCATTCCAATTCTGAGACCCTTCCTATACCATGAGACTTGATATCTCAATGCTTCTAATACCAAACCTGAGACCGGTCCTATATCATGAGATGTGATATCCAAATCCTTCCCCTTCCAAACCTTAGACCCTTCTTTTATCATGAGATGTGATATCCAACTCCTTCCCATTCCAATCCTGAGATCCTTCCGATATCATGAGATGTGATATCTCAATGCTTCTAATATCAAACTTGAGACCCTCCCTATAGCATGAGATGTGATATCCAAGTCCTTCCCATTGCAATCCCGAGACCCTTCCTATATAGCATGAGATGTGATGTCTCAATGCTTCAAATACCAAACCTGAGACCCTTCCTATAACATGAGATGGGAATATCCAACTCCTTCCCATTCCAATCCTGAGACCCTTCCGATAGCAGAGATGTGATATCTCAATGCTTATACCAAACCTGAGATCCTTCCTATAGCATAAAATGTGATATCTCACTGCTTATACCAAACCTGAGACCCTTCCTATAGCATGAGATGTGATATCAAACTCCTTCCCATTCCAATCCTGAGACCCTTCCTATAGCATGAGATGTGATATCTCAATGCTTCTAATATCAAACTTGAGACACTCCCTATAGCATGAGATGTGATATCCAAGTCCTTCCCATTCCAATCCTGAGACACTTCCTATAGCATGAGATGTGATGTCTCAATGCTTCTAATACCAAACCTGAGATCCTTCCTATAACATGAGATGTGATATCCAACTCCTTCCATTCCAATCCTGAGACCCTTCCTATAGCATGAGATGTGATATCTCAATGCTTATACCAAACCTGAGACCCTTCCTTTAACATGAGATGTGATATCCAACTCCTTCCCATTCCAATCCTGAGACCCTTCCTATAGCATGAGATGTGATATCTCAATGCTTATACCAAACCTGAGACCCTTCCTATAACATGAGATGTGATATCCAACTCCTTCCCATTCCAATCCTTAGACCCTTCCTACAGCATGCAATATGATATCTCAATGATTCTAATAACAATCCTGAGACCCGTCCTATAACATGAGATGGGATATCCAACTCCTTCCCATTCCAATCCTGAGACACTTCCGATAGCAGATTTGTGATATCTCAATGCTTATACCAAACCTGAGACCCTTCCTATAACATGAGATCGGATATCCAACTCCTTCCCGTTCCAAACCTGAGACCCTTCCTTTAGCATGAGATGTGATATCCAGCTCCTTCCCATTCCAATCCTGAGACACTTCCGATAGCATGAGATGTGATATCTCAATGCTTCTAATATCAAAACTGAGACCCTCCCTATAGCATGATATGTGATATCTAAGTCCTTCCCATTCCAATCCTGAGACCCTTCCTGTAGCATGAGATGTGATATCTCAATGCTTCTACCAAACCTGAGACCCTTCCTTTAGCATGAGATGTGATATCCAACTCCTTCCCATTCCAATCCTGAGACCCTTCCTATAGCATGAGATGTGATATCTCAATACTTCTAATACCAAACCTGAGATCCTTCCGATAACATGAGATGTGATATCCAAATCCTTCCCCTTCCAAACCTGAGACCCTCCCTTTAGCATGAGATGGGATATCCAACTCCTTCCCATTCCAATCCTGAGAACCTTCTGATAGCATGAGATGTGATATCTCAATGCTTCTAATACCAAACCTGAGATCCTTCCAATAGCATGAGATGTGATATCTCAATGCTTCTAATACCAAACCTGAGATCCTTCCTATAACATGAGATGTGATATCCAAATCCTTCCCCTTCCAAACCTGAGACCCTCCCTTTAGCATGAGATGTGATATCCAACTCCTTCCCATTCCAATCCTGAGACCCTTCTGATAGCATGAGATGTGATATCTCATTGCCTCTAATACCAAACCTGATATCCTACCTCTAACATGAAATGTGATATCCAACTCTTTCCCCTTCCAAACCTGAGAGCCTTCCTATAGCATGAGATGTGATATCCAAGTCCTTCCCATTCCAATCCTGAGACCCTTCCTATAACATGAGATGTGATATCCAACTCCTTCCAATTCCAACCTGAGACCCTTCCTATAGCATGAGATGTGATATCTCAATGCCTCTAATACCAAACCTGAGATCCTTCCTCTAACATGAAATGTGATATCCAACTCCTTCCCTTTCCAAACCTGAGAGCCTATCTATAGCATGAGATGTGATATCCAAGTCCTTCCCATTCCAATCCTTAGACCCTTCCTACAGCATGCAATATGATATCTCAATGATTCTAATAACAAACCTGAGACCCGTCCTATAACATGAGATGGGATATCCAACTCCTTCCCATTCCAATCCTGAGACACTTCCGATAGCAGAGATGTGATATCTCAATGCTTATACCAACCTGAGACCCTTCCTATAACATGAGATGTGATATCCAACTCCTTCCCGTTCCAAACCTGAGACCCTTCCTTTAGCATGAGATGTGATATCCAGCTCCTTCCCATTCCAATCCTGAGACACTTCCGATAGCATGAGATGTGATATCTCAATGCTTCTAATATCAAAACTGAGACCCTCCCTATACCATGATATGTAATATCTAAGTCCTTCCCATTCCAATCCTGAGACCCTTCCTATAGCATGAGATGTGATATCTCAATGCTTCTACCAAACCTGAAACCCTTCCTTTAGCATGAGATGTGATATCCAACTCGTTCCCATTCCAATCCTGAGACCCTTCCTATAGCATGAGATGTGATATCTCAATACTTCTAATACCAAACCTGAGATCCTTCCGATAACATGAGATGTGATATCCAAATCCTTCCCCTTCCAAACCTGAGACCCTCCCTTTAGCATGAGATGTGATATCCAACTCCTTCCCATTCCTATCCTGAGACCCTTCTGATAGCATGAGATGTGATATATCAATGCTTCTAATACCAAACCTGAGATCCTTCCTATAACATGAGATGTGATATCCAAATCCTTCCCCTTCCAAACCTGAGACCCTCCCTTTAGCATGAGATGTGATATCCAACTCCTTCCCATTCAAATCCTGAGACCCTTCTGATAGCATGAGATGTGATATCTCAATGCCTCTAATACCAAACCTGAGATCCTACCTCTAACATGAAATGTGATATCCAACTCTTTCCCCTTCCAAACCTGAGAGCCTTCCTATAGCATGAGATGTGATATCCAAGTCCTTCCCATTCCAATCATGAGACCCTTCCAATAACATGAGATGGGATATCCAACTCCTTCCCATTCCAATCCTGAGACCCTTCCGATAGCATGAGATGTGATGTCTCAATGCTTCTAATACCAAACCTGAGATCCTTCCTATAACATGAGATGTGATATCCAACTCCTTCCCATTCCAATCCTGAGACCCTTCCTATAGCATGAGATGTGATATCTCAATGCTTATACCAAACCTGAGACCCTTCCTATAGCATGAGATGTGATATCCAAATCCTTCCCATTCCAATCCTGAGACCCTTCCTATAGCATGAGATGTGATATCTCAATGCTTCTAATACCAAACCTGAGACTCTTCCTATAACATGAGATGGGATATCCAACTCCTTCCCATTCCAATCCTGAGACCCTTACGATAGCAGAGATGTGATGTCTCAATGCTTCTAATACCAAACCTGAGATCCTTCCTATAACATGAGATGTGATAAACAACTCCTTCCCATTCCAATCCTGAGACCCTTCCTATAGCAGAGATGTGATATCTCAATGCTTATACCAAACCTGAGACCCTTCCTACGGCATGAGATGTCATATACAACTCCTTCCCATTCCAATCCTGAGACCCTTCCTATAGCATGAGATGTGATGTCTCAATGCTTCTAATACCAAACCTGAGATCCTTCCTATAACATGAGATGTGATATCCAACTCCTTCCCATTCCAATCCTGAGACCCTTCCTATAGCATGAGATGTGATATCTCAATGCTTATACCAAACCTGAAACCCTTCCTATAGCATGAGATGTGATATCCAAATCCTTCCCATTCCAATCCTGAGACCCTTCCTATAGCATGAGATGTGATATCTCAATGCTTCTAATACCAAACCTGAGACTCTTCCTATAACATGAGATGGGATATCCAACTCCTTCCCATTCCAATCCTGAGACCCTTACGATAGCAGAGATGTGATATCTCAATGCTTATACCAAACCTGAGACCCTTCCTACGGCATGAGATGTCATATACAACTCCTTCCCATTCCAATCCTGAGACCCTTCCTATAGCATGAGATGTGATATCTCAATGCTTATACCAAACCTGAGACCCTTCATATAGCATGAGATGTGATATCCAACTCCTTCCCATTCCAATCCTGAGACTCTTCCTATAGCATGAGATGTGATGTCTCAATGCTTCTAATACCAAACCTGAGATCCTTCCTAAAACATGAGATGTGATATCCAACTCCTTCCATTCCAATCCTGAGACCCTTCCTATAGCATGAGATGTGATATCTCAATGCTTCTAATATCAAACTTGAGACCCTCCCTATAGCATGAGATGTGATATCCAAGTCCTTCCCATTCCAATCCTGAGACTCTTCCTATAGCATGAGATGTGATATCTCAATGCTTCTAATACCAAACCTGAGACTCTTCCTATAACATGAGTTGGGATATCCAGCTCCTTCCCATTCCAATCCTGAGACCCTTCCAAAATCATAGATGTGATATCTCAATGCTTATACCAAACCTGAGACCCTTCCTTTAGCATGATATGTGATATCTAAGTCCTTCCCATTCCAATCCTGAGACCCTTCCTGTAGCATGAGATGTGATATCTCAATGCTTCTACCAAACCTGAGACCCTTCCTTTAGCATGAGATGTGATATCCAACTCCTTCCCATTCCAATCCTGAGACCCTTCCTATAGCATGAGATGTGATATCTCAATACTTCTAATACCAAACCTGAGATCCTTCCGATAACATGAGATGTGATATCCAAATCCTTCCCCTTCCAAACCTGAGACCCTCCCTTTAGCATGAGATGGGATATCCAACTCCTTCCCATTCCAATCCTGAGAACCTTCTGATAGCATGAGATGTGATATCTCAATGCTTCTAATACCAAACCTGAGATCCTTCCAATAGCATGAGATGTGATATCTCAATGCTTCTAATACCAAACCTGAGATCCTTCCTATAACATGAGATGTGATATCCAAATCCTTCCCCTTCCAAACCTGAGACCCTCCCTTTAGCATGAGATGTGATATCCAACTCCTTCCCATTCCAATCCTGAGACCCTTCTGATAGCATGAGATGTGATATCTCATTGCCTCTAATACCAAACCTGAGATCCTACCTCTAACATGAAATGTGATATCCAACTCTTTCCCCTTCCAAACCTGAGAGCCTTCCTATAGCATGAGATGTGATATCCAAGTCCTTCCCATTCCAATCCTGAGACCCTTCCTATAACATGAGATGTGATATCCAACTCCTTCCAATTCCAACCTGAGACCCTTCCTATAGCATGAGATGTGATATCTCAATGCCTCTAATACCAAACCTGAGATCCTTCCTCTAACATGAGATGTGATATCCAAGTCCTTCCCATTCCAATCCTTAGACCCTTCCTACAGCATGCAATATGATATCTCAATGATTCTAATAACAAACCTGAGACCCGTCCTATAACATGAGATGGGATATCCAACTCCTTCCCATTCCAATCCTGAGACACTTCCGATAGCAGAGATGTGATATCTCAATGCTTATACCAAACCTGAGACTCTTCCTATAACATGAGATGGGATATCCAACTCCTTCCCATTCCAATCCTGAGACCCTTACGATAGCAGAGATGTGATGTCTCAATGCTTCTAATACCAAACCTGAGATCCTTCCTATAACATGAGATGTGATAAACAACTCCTTCCCATTCCAATCCTGAGACCCTTCCTATAGCAGAGATGTGATATCTCAATGCTTATACCAAACCTGAGACCCTTCCTACGGCATGAGATGTCATATACAACTCCTTCCCATTCCAATCCTGAGACCCTTCCTATAGCATGAGATGTGATGTCTCAATGCTTCTAATACCAAACCTGAGATCCTTCCTATAACATGAGATGTGATATCCAACTCCTTCCCATTCCAATCCTGAGACCCTTCCTATAGCATGAGATGTGATATCTCAATGCTTATACCAAACCTGAAACCCTTCCTATAGCATGAGATGTGATATCCAAATCCTTCCCATTCCAATCCTGAGACCCTTCCTATAGCATGAGATGTGATATCTCAATGCTTCTAATACCAAACCTGAGACTCTTCCTATAACATGAGATGGGATATCCAACTCCTTCCCATTCCAATCCTGAGACCCTTACGATAGCAGAGATGTGATATCTCAATGCTTATACCAAACCTGAGACCCTTCCTACGGCATGAGATGTCATATACAACTCCTTCCCATTCCAATCCTGAGACCCTTCCTATAGCATGAGATGTGATATCTCAATGCTTATACCAAACCTGAGACCCTTCATATAGCATGAGATGTGATATCCAACTCCTTCCCATTCCAATCCTGAGACTCTTCCTATAGCATGAGATGTGATGTCTCAATGCTTCTAATACCAAACCTGAGATCCTTCCTAAAACATGAGATGTGATATCCAACTCCTTCCATTCCAATCCTGAGACCCTTCCTATAGCATGAGATGTGATATCTCAATGCTTCTAATATCAAACTTGAGACCCTCCCTATAGCATGAGATGTGATATCCAAGTCCTTCCCATTCCAATCCTGAGACTCTTCCTATAGCATGAGATGTGATATCTCAATGCTTCTAATACCAAACCTGAGACTCTTCCTATAACATGAGTTGGGATATCCAGCTCCTTCCCATTCCAATCCTGAGACCCTTCCAAAATCATAGATGTGATATCTCAATGCTTATACCAAACCTGAGACCCTTCCTTTAGCATGATATGTGATATCTAAGTCCTTCCCATTCCAATCCTGAGACCCTTCCTGTAGCATGAGATGTGATATCTCAATGCTTCTACCAAACCTGAGACCCTTCCTTTAGCATGAGATGTGATATCCAACTCCTTCCCATTCCAATCCTGAGACCCTTCCTATAGCATGAGATGTGATATCTCAATACTTCTAATACCAAACCTGAGATCCTTCCGATAACATGAGATGTGATATCCAAATCCTTCCCCTTCCAAACCTGAGACCCTCCCTTTAGCATGAGATGGGATATCCAACTCCTTCCCATTCCAATCCTGAGAACCTTCTGATAGCATGAGATGTGATATCTCAATGCTTCTAATACCAAACCTGAGATCCTTCCAATAGCATGAGATGTGATATCTCAATGCTTCTAATACCAAACCTGAGATCCTTCCTATAACATGAGATGTGATATCCAAATCCTTCCCCTTCCAAACCTGAGACCCTCCCTTTAGCATGAGATGTGATATCCAACTCCTTCCCATTCCAATCCTGAGACCCTTCTGATAGCATGAGATGTGATATCTCATTGCCTCTAATACCAAACCTGAGATCCTACCTCTAACATGAAATGTGATATCCAACTCTTTCCCCTTCCAAACCTGAGAGCCTTCCTATAGCATGAGATGTGATATCCAAGTCCTTCCCATTCCAATCCTGAGACCCTTCCTATAACATGAGATGTGATATCCAACTCCTTCCAATTCCAACCTGAGACCCTTCCTATAGCATGAGATGTGATATCTCAATGCCTCTAATACCAAACCTGAGATCCTTCCTCTAACATGAAATGTGATATCCAACTCCTTCCCTTTCCAAACCTGAGAGCCTATCTATAGCATGAGATGTGATATCCAAGTCCTTCCCATTCCAATCCTTAGACCCTTCCTACAGCATGCAATATGATATCTCAATGATTCTAATAACAAACCTGAGACCCGTCCTATAACATGAGATGGGATATCCAACTCCTTCCCATTCCAATCCTGAGACACTTCCGATAGCAGAGATGTGATATCTCAATGCTTATACCAACCTGAGACCCTTCCTATAACATGAGATGTGATATCCAACTCCTTCCCGTTCCAAACCTGAGACCCTTCCTTTAGCATGAGATGTGATATCCAGCTCCTTCCCATTCCAATCCTGAGACACTTCCGATAGCATGAGATGTGATATCTCAATGCTTCTAATATCAAAACTGAGACCCTCCCTATAGCATGATATGTGATATCTAAGTCCTTCCCATTCCAATCCTGAGACCCTTCCTATAGCATGAGATGTGATATCTCAATGCTTCTACCAAACCTGAAACCCTTCCTTTAGCATGAGATGTGATATCCAACTCGTTCCCATTCCAATCCTGAGACCCTTCCTATAGCATGAGATGTGATATCTCAATACTTCTAATACCAAACCTGAGATCCTTCCGATAACATGAGATGTGATATCCAAATCCTTCCCCTTCCAAACCTGAGACCCTCCCTTTAGCATGAGATGTGATATCCAACTCCTTCCCATTCCTATCCTGAGACCCTTCTGATAGCATGAGATGTGATATCTCAATGCTTCTAATACCAAACCTGAGATCCTTCCTATAACATGAGATGTGATATCCAAATCCTTCCCCTTCCAAACCTGAGACCCTCCCTTTAGCATGAGATGTGATATCCAACTCCTTCCCATTCAAATCCTGAGACCCTTCTGATAGCATGAGATGTGATATCTCAATGCCTCTAATACCAAACCTGAGATCCTACCTCTAACATGAAATGTGATATCCAACTCTTTCCCCTTCCAAACCTGAGAGCCTTCCTATAGCATGAGATGTGATATCCAAGTCCTTCCCATTCCAATCCTGAGACTCTTCCTATAGCATGAGATGTGATATCTCAATGCTTCTAATACCAAACCTGAGACTCTTCCTATAACATGAGTTGGGATATCCAGCTCCTTCCCATTCCAATCCTGAGACCCTTCCAAAATCATAGATGTGATATCTCAATGCTTATACCAAACCTGAGACCCTTCCTTTAGCATGAGATGTGATATCCAGCTCCTTCCCATTCCAATCCTGAGACACTTCCGATAGCATGAGATGTGATATCTCAATGCTTCTAATATCAAAACTGAGACCCTCCCTATAGCATGATATGTGATATCTAAGTCCTTCCCATTCCAATCCTGAGACCCTTCCTATAGCATGAGATGTGATATCTCAATGCTTCAATCAAACCTGAGACCCTTCCTTTAGCATGAGATGTGATATCCAACTCGTTCCCATTCCAATCCTGAGACCCTTCCTATAGCATGAGATGTGATATCTCAATACTTCTAATACCAAACCTGAGATCCTTCCTATAACATGAGATGTGATATCCAAATCCTTCCCCTTCCAAACCTGAGACCCTCCCTTTAGCATGAGATGTGATATCCAACTCCTTCCCATTCCTATCCTGAGACCCTTCTGATAGCATGAGATGTGATATCTCAATGCTTCTAATACCAAACCTGAGATCCTTCCTATAACATGAGATGTGATATCCAAATCCTTCCCCTTCCAAACCTGAGACCCTCCCTTTAGCATGAGATGTGATATCCAACTCCTTCCCATTCCAATCCTGAGACCCTTCTGATAGCATGAGATGTGATATCTCAATGCCTCTAATACCAAACCTGAGATCCTACCTCTAACATGAAATGTGATATCCAACTCTTTCCCCTTCCAAACCTGAGAGCCTTCCTATAGCATGAGATGTGATATCCAAGACCTTCCCATTCCAATCATGAGACCCTTCCTATAACATGCGATGGGATATCCAACTCCTTCCCATTCCAATCCTGAGACCCTTCCGATAGCAGAGATGTGATATCTCAATGCTTATACCAAACCTGAGACCCTTCCTACGGCATGAGATGTCATATACAACTCCTTCCCATTCCAATCCTGAGACCCTTCCTATAGCATGAGATGTGATGTCTCAATGCTTCTAATACCAAACCTGAGATCCTTCCTATAACATGAGATGTGATATCCAACTCCTTCCCATTCCAATCCTGAGACCCTTCCTATAGCATGAGATGTGATATCTCAATGCTTATACCAAACCTGAGACCCTTCCTATAGCATGAGATGTGATATCCAAATCCTTCCCATTCCAATCCTGAGACCCTTCCTATAGCATGAGATGTGATATCTCAATGCTTCTAATACCAAACCTGAGACTCTTCCTATAACATGAGATGGGATATCCAACTCCTTCCCATTCCAATCCTGAGACCCTTACGATAGCAGAGATGTGATATCTCAATGCTTATACCAAACCTGAGACCCTTCCTACGGCATGAGATGTCATATACAACTCCTTCCCATTCCAATCCTGAGACCCTTCCTATAGCATGAGATGTGATATCTCAATGCTTATACCAAACCTGAGACCCTTCATATAGCATGAGATGTGATATCCAACTCCTTCCCATTCCAATCCTGAGACTCTTCCTATAGCATGAGATGTGATGTCTCAATGCTTCTAATACCAAACCTGAGATCCTTCGTAAAACATGAGATGTGATATCCAACTCCTTCCATTCCAATCCTGAGACCCTTCCTATAGCATGAGATGTGATATCTCAATGCTTCTAATATCAAACTTGAGACCCTCCCTATAGCATGAGATGTGATATCCAAGTCCTTCCTATTCCAATCCTGAGACACTTCCTATAGCATGAGATGTGATATCTCAATGCTTCTAATACCAAACCTGAGACTCTTCTTATAGCATGAGTTGGGATATCCAGCTCCTTCCCATTCCAATCCTGAGACCCTTCCAAAATCATAGATGTGATATCTCAATGCTTATACCAAACCTGAGACCCTTCCTATGGCATGAGATGTCATATACATATCCTTCCCATTCCAATCCTGAGACCCTTCCTATAGCATGAGATGTGATATCTCAATGCTTATACCAAACCTGAGACCCTTCCTATAGCATGAGATGTGATATCTAACTCCTTCCCATTCCAATCCTGAGACCCTTCCTATAGCATGCAATATGATATCTCAATGATTCTAATAACAAACCTGAGACCCGTCCTATAACATGAGATGGGATATCCAACTCCTTCCCATTCCAATCCTGAGACCCTTCCGATAGCAGAGATGTGATATCTCAATGCTTATACCAAACCTGAGACCCTTCCTACGGCATGAGATGTCATGTACAACTCCTTCCCATTCCAATCCTGAGACCCTTCCTATAGCATGAGATGTGATATCTCAATGCTTATACCAAACCTGAGACCCTTCATATAGCATGAGATGTGATATCCAACTCTTCCCATTACAATTCTGAGACCCTTCCTATAGCATGAGATGTGATGTCTCAATGCTTCTAATACCAAACCTGAGATCCTTCCTATAACATGAGATGTGATATCCAACTCCTTCCATTCCAATCCTGAGACCCTCCCTATAGCATGAGATGTGATATCCAATTCCTTCCCATTCCAATCCTGAGACACTTCCTATAGCATGAGATGTGATATCTCAATGCTTATACCAAACCTGAGACCCTCCCTATAGCATGAGATGTGATATCCAAGTCCTTCCCATTCCAATCCTGAGACACTTCCTATAGCATGAGATGTGATATCTCAATGCTTCTGATACCAAACCTGAGACTCTTCCTATAACATGAGATGGGATATCCAACTCCTTCCCATTCCAATCCTGAGACCCTTCCTATAGCATGAGATGTGATATCTCAATGCCTCTAATACCAAACCTGAGATCCTTCCTCTAACATGAAATGTGATATCCAACTCCTTCCCTTTCCAAACCTGAGAGCCTACCTATAGCATGAGATGTGATATCCAAGTCCTTCCAATTCCAATCCTTAGACCCTTCCTATAGCATGCAATATGATATCTCAATGATTCTAATAACAAACCTGAGACCCGTCCTATAACATGAGATGGGATATCCAACTCCTTCCCATTCCAATCATGCGACCCTTCCGATAGCAGAGATGTGATATCTCAATGCTTATATCAAACCTGAGACCCTTCCTACGGCATGAGATGTCATATACAACTCCTTCCCATTCCAATCCTGAGACCCTTCCTATAGCATGAGATGTGATATCTCAATGCTTATACCAAACCTGAGACCCTTCATATAGCATGAGATGTGATATCCAACTCCTTCCCATTACAATCCTGAGACCCTTCCTATAGCATGAGATGTGATGTCTCAATGCTTCTAATACCAAACCTGAGATCCTTCCTATAACATGAGATGTGATATCCAACTCCTTCCATTCCAATCCTGAGACCCTTCCTATAGCATGAGATGTGATATCTCAATGCTTCTAATATTAAACTTGAGACCCTCCCTATAGCATGAGATGTGATATCCAATTCCTTCCCATTCCAATCCTGAGACACTTCCTATAGCATGAGATGTGATATCTCAATGCTTCTAATACCAAACCTGAGACTCTTCCTATAACATGAGATGGGATATCCAACTCCTTCCGATTCCAATCCTGAGACCCTTCCAAAAGCAGAGATGTGATATCTCAATGCTTATACCAAACCTGAGACCCTTCCTATGGCATGAGATGTCATATACATATCCTTCCCATTCCAATCCTGAGACCCTTCCTATAGCATGAGATGTGATATCTCAATGCTTATACCAAACCTGAGACCCTTCCTATAGCATGAGATGTGATATCTAACTCCTTCCCATTCCAATCCTGAGTTCCTTCCTATAGCATGAGATGTGATATCTCAATGCCTCTAATACCAAACCTGAGATCCTTCCTCTAACATGAAATGTGATATCCAACTCCTTCCCTTTCCAAACCTGAGAGCCTACCTATAGCATGAGATGTGATATCCAAGTCCTTCCCATTCCAATCCTTAGACCCTTCCTATAGCATGCAATATGATATCTCAATGATTCTAATAACAAACCTGAGACCCGTCCTATAACATGAGATGGGATATCCAACTCCTTCCCATTCCAATCCTGAGACACTTCCGATAGCAGAGATGTGATATCTCAATGCTTATACCAAACCTGAGACCCTTCCTATAACATGAGATGTGATATCCAACTCCTTCCCATTCCAAACCTGAGACCCTTCCTATAGCATATGTGATATCCAACTCCTTCCAATTCCAAACATGAGACCCTTCCCATAGCAAGAATGTAATATCCAACTCCTTCCCATTCCAATCCTGAGACCATTCCTATAGCATGAGATGTGATATCTCAATGCTTCTAATACCAAACCTGAGATCCTTCCTATGACATGAGATGTGATATCCAATTCCTTCCCATTCCAAACCTGAGACCCTTCCTACAGCATGCGATGTGATATCTCAATGCTTCTAATACCAAACCTGAGACCAGTCCTATAACATGAGATGGGATATCCAACTCCTTCCCGTTCCAATCCTGAGACACTTCCTATTGCAGAGATGTGATATCTCAATGCTTATACCAAACCTGAGACTCTTCCTATAACATGAGATGTGATATCCAACTCCTTCCCGTTCCAAACCTGAGACCCTTCCTATAGCATGAGATGTGATATCCAAATCCTTCCCATCCCAATCCTGAGACACTTCGGATTGCAGAGATGTGATATCTCAATGCTTATACCAAACCTGAGACTCTTCCTATAACATGAGATGTGATATCCAACTCCTTCCCGTTCCAAACCTGAGACCCTTCCTATAGCATGAGATGTGATATCCAACTCCTTCCCATTCCAATCCTGAGACCCTTCCGATAGCATGAGATGTGATATCTCAATGCCTCTAACACCAAACCTGAGATCCTTCCTATAACATGTGATGTGATATTCAAATCCTTCCCCTTCCAAACCTGAGACCCTCCCTTTAGCATGAGATGTGATATCCAACTCCTTCCCATTCCAATCCTGAGACCCTTATGATAGCATGAGATGTAATATCTCAATGCCTCTAATACCAAACCTGAGATACTTCCGATAGCATGAGATGTGATATCTCAATGCTTCTAATACCAAACCTGAGATCCTTCCTATAACATGAGATGTGATATCCAAATCCTTCCCCTGCCAAACCTGAGACCCTCCCGTTAGCATGAGATGTGATATCCAACTCCTTCCCATTCCAATCCTGAGACCCTTCGAATAGCATGAGATGTGATATCTCAATGCCTCTAATACCAAACCTGAGATCCTACCTCTAACATGAAATGTGACATCCAACTCCTTCCCTTTCCAAACCTGAGACCCTGCCTATAGCATGAGATGTGATATCCAAGTCCTTCCCATTCCAATCCTGAGACCCTTCCTATAGCATGAGATGTGATATCTCAATGCTTATACCAAACCTGAGACCCTTCCTATGGCATGAGATGTGATATCCAACTTCTTCCCATTCCAATCATGAGACCCTTCCTATAACATGAGATGTGATGTCTCAATGCTTCTAATACCAAACCTGAGATCTTTCCTATAACATGAGATGTGATATCCAACTCCTTCCCATCCTAATCCTGAGACACTTCCGATTGCAGAGATGTGATGTCTCAATGCTTCTAATACCAAACCTGAGATCTTTCCTTAAACATGAGATGTGATATCCAACTCCTTCCCGTTCCAAACCTGAGACCCTTCCTATAGCATGAGATGTGATATCCAACTCCTTCCCATTCCAATCCTGAGACCATTCCGATAGCATGAGATGTGATATCTCAATGCTTCTAATACCAAACCTGAGATCCTTCCTATAACATGTGATGTGATATTCAAATCCTTCCCCTTCCAAACCTGAGACCCTGCCTATAGCATGAGATGTGATATCCAAGTCCTTCCCATTCCAATCCTGAGACCCTTCCTATAGCATGTGATGTGATATCTCAATGCTTATACCAAACCTGAGACCCTTCCTATGGCATGAGATGTCATATACAACTCCTTCCCATTCCAATCCTGAGACCCTTCCTATAGCATGAGATGTGATATCTCAATGCTTATACCAAACCTGAGACCCTTCCTATAGCATGAGATGTGATATCCAACTTCTTCCCATTCCAATTCTGAGACCCTTCCTATAACATGAGATGTGATGTCTCAATGCTTCTAATACCAAACCTGAGATCTTTCCTATAACATGAGATGTGATATCCAACGCCTTCCCATCCCAATCCTGAGACACTTCCGATTGCAGAGATGTGATGTCTCAATGCTTCTAATACCAAACCTGAGATCTTTCCTATAACATGAGATGTGATATCCAACTCCTTCCCGTTCCAAACCTGAGACCCTTCCTATAGCATGAGATGTGATATCCAACTCCTTCCCATTCCAATCCTGAGACCATTCCGATAGCATGAGATGTGATATCTCAATGCTTCTAATACCAAACCTGAGATCCTTCCTATAACATGTGATGTTATATTCAAATCCTTCCCCTTCCAAACCTGAGACCCTCCCTTTAGCATGAGATGTGATATCCAACTCCTTCCCATTCCAATCCTGAGACCCTTATGATAGCATGAGATGTGATATTTCAATGCCTCTAATACCAAACCTGAGATACTTCCGATAGCATGAGATGTGATATCTCAATGCTTCTAATACCAAACCTGCGATCCTTCCTATAACATGAGATGTGATATCCAAATCCTTCCCCTTCCAAACCTGAGACCCTACCTTTAGCATGAGATGTGATATCCAACTCCTTCCCATTCCAATCCTGAGACCCTTCTGATAGCATGAGATGTGATATCCAAGTCCTTCCCATTCCAATCCTGAGACCCTTCCTATAGCATGTGATGTGATATCTCAATGCTTATACCAAACCTGAGACCCTTCCTATGGCATGAGATGTCATATACAACTCCTTCCCATTCCAATCCTGAGACCCTTCCTATAGCATGAGATGTGATATCTCAATGCTTATGCCAAACCTGAGACCCTTCCTATAGCATGAGATGTTATATCCAACTTCTTCCCATTCTAATCCTGAGACCCTTCCTATAACATGAGATGTGATGTCTCAATGCTTCTAATACCAAACCTGAAATCTTTCCTATAACATGAGATGTGATATCCAACTCCTTCCCATTCCAATCCTGAGACCCTTCCTATAGCATGAGATGTGATATCTCAATGCATATACCAAACCTGAGACCCTTCCTATAGCTTGAGATGTGATATCCAACTCCATCCCATTCCAATCCTGAGACCCTTCCTATAGCATGAGATGTGATATCCAACTCCTTCCCATTCCTATCCTGAGACCCTTCTGATAGCATGAGATGTGATATCTCAATGCTTCTAATACCAAACCTGAGATCCTTCCTATAACATGAGATGTGATATCCAAATCCTTCCCCTTCCAAACCTGAGACCCTCCCTTTAGCATGAGATGTGATATCCAACTCCTTCCCATTCAAATCCTGAGACCCTTCTGATAGCATGAGATGTGATATCTCAATGCCTCTAATACCAAACCTGAGATCCTACCTCTAACATGAAATGTGATATCCAACTCTTTCCCCTTCCAAACCTGAGAGCCTTCCTATAGCATGAGATGTGATATCCAAGTCCTTCCCATTCCAATCCTGAGACTCTTCCTATAGCATGAGATGTGATATCTCAATGCTTCTAATACCAAACCTGAGACTCTTCCTATAACATGAGTTGGGATATCCAGCTCCTTCCCATTCCAATCCTGAGACCCTTCCAAAATCATAGATGTGATATCTCAATGCTTATACCAAACCTGAGACCCTTCCTTTAGCATGAGATGTGATATCCAGCTCCTTCCCATTCCAATCCTGAGACACTTCCGATAGCATGAGATGTGATATCTCAATGCTTCTAATATCAAAACTGAGACCCTCCCTATAGCATGATATGTGATATCTAAGTCCTTCCCATTCCAATCCTGAGACCCTTCCTATAGCATGAGATGTGATATCTCAATGCTTCAATCAAACCTGAGACCCTTCCTTAAGCATGAGATGTGATATCCAACTCGTTCCCATTCCAATCCTGAGACCCTTCCTATAGCATGAGATGTGATATCTCAATACTTCTAATACCAAACCTGAGATCCTTCCGATAACATGAGATGTGATATCCAAATCCTTCCCCTTCCAAACCTGAGACCCTCCCTTTAGCATGAGATGTGATATCCAACTCCTTCCCATTCCTATCCTGAGACCCTTCTGATAGCATGAGATGTGATATCTCAATGCTTCTAATACCAAACCTGAGATCCTTCCTATAACATGAGATGTGATATCCAAATCCTTCCCCTTCCAAACCTGAGACCCTCCCTTTAGCATGAGATGTGATATCCAACTCCTTCCCATTCCAATCCTGAGACCCTTCTGATAGCATGAGATGTGATATCTCAATGCCTCTAATACCAAACCTGAGATCCTACCTCTAACATGAAATGTGATATCCAACTCTTTCCCCTTCCAAACCTGAGAGCCTTCCTATAGCATGAGATGTGATATCCAAGACCTTCCCATTCCAATCATGAGACCCTTCCTATAACATGCGATGGGATATCCAACTCCTTCCCATTCCAATCCTGAGACCCTTCCGATAGCAGAGATGTGATATCTCAATGCTTATACCAAACCTGAGACCCTTCCTACGGCATGAGATGTCATATACAACTCCTTCCCATTCCAATCCTGAGACCCTTCCTATAGCATGAGATGTGATGTCTCAATGCTTCTAATACCAAACCTGAGATCCTTCCTATAACATGAGATGTGATATCCAACTCCTTCCCATTCCAATCCTGAGACCCTTCCTATAGCATGAGATGTGATATCTCAATGCTTATACCAAACCTGAGACCCTTCCTATAGCATGAGATGTGATATCCAAATCCTTCCCATTCCAATCCTGAGACCCTTCCTATAGCATGAGATGTGATATCTCAATGCTTCTAATACCAAACCTGAGACTCTTCCTATAACATGAGATGGGATATCCAACTCCTTCCCATTCCAATCCTGAGACCCTTACGATAGCAGAGATGTGATATCTCAATGCTTATACCAAACCTGAGACCCTTCCTACGGCATGAGATGTCATATACAACTCCTTCCCATTCCAATCCTGAGACCCTTCCTATAGCATGAGATGTGATATCTCAATGCTTATACCAAACCTGAGACCCTTCATATAGCATGAGATGTGATATCCAACTCCTTCCCATTCCAATCCTGAGACTCTTCCTATAGCATGAGATGTGATGTCTCAATGCTTCTAATACCAAACCTGAGATCCTTCCTAAAACATGAGATGTGATATCCAACTCCTTCCATTCCAATCCTGAGACCCTTCCTATAGCATGAGATGTGATATCTCAATGCTTCTAATATCAAACTTGAGACCCTCCCTATAGCATGAGATGTGATATCCAAGTCCTTCCTATTCCAATCCTGAGACACTTCCTATAGCATGAGATGTGATATCTCAATGCTTCTAATACCAAACCTGAGACTCTTCCTATAGCATGAGTTGGGATATCCAGCTCCTTCCCATTCCAATCCTGAGACCCTTCCAAAATCATAGATGTGATATCTCAATGCTTATACCAAACCTGAGACCCTTCCTATGGCATGAGATGTCATATACATATCCTTCCCATTCCAATCCTGAGACCCTTCCTATAGCATGAGATGTGATATCTCAATGCTTATACCAAACCTGAGACCCTTCCTATAGCATGAGATGTGATATCTAACTCCTTCCCATTCCAATCCTGAGACCCTTCCTATAGCATGAGATGTGATATCTCAATGCCTCTAATACCAAACCTGAGATCCTTCCTCTAACATGAAATGTGATATCCAACTACTTCCCTTTCCAAACATGAGAGCCTACCTATAGCATGAAATGTGATATCCAAGTCCTTCCAATTCCAATCCTTAGACCCTTCCTATAGCATGCAATATGATATCTCAATGATTCTAATAACAAACCTGAGACCCGTCCTATAACATGAGATGGGATATCCAACTCCTTCCCATTCCAATCCTGAGACCCTTCCGATAGCAGAGATGTGATATCTCAATGCTTATACCAAACCTGAGACCCTTCCTACGGCATGAGATGTCATGTACAACTCCTTCCCATTCCAATCCTGAGACCCTTCCTATAGCATGAGATGTGATATCTCAATGCTTATACCAAACCTGAGACCCTTCATATAGCATGAGATGTGATATCCAACTCTTCCATTACAATCCTGAGACCCTTCCTATAGCATGAGATGTGATGTCTCAATGCTTCTAATACCAAACCTGAGATCCTTCCTATAACATGAGATGTGATATCCAACTCCTTCCATTCCAATCCTGAGACACTTCCTATAGCATGAGATGTGATATCTCAATGCTTCTAATATCAAACTTGAGACCCTCCCTATAGCATGAGATGTGATATCCAATTCCTTCCCATTCCAATCCTGAGACACTTCCTATAGCATGAGATGTGATATCTCAATGCTTATACCAAACCTGAGACCCTCCCTATAGCATGAGATGTGATATCCAAGTCCTTCCCATTCCAATCCTGAGACACTTCCTATAGCATGAGATGTGATATCTCAATGCTTCTGATACCAAACCTGAGACTCTTCCTATAACATGAGATGGGATATCCAACTCCTTCCCATTCCAATCCTGAGACCCTTCCTATAGCATGAGATGTGATATCTCAATGCCTCTAATACCAAACCTGAGATCCTTCCTCTAACATGAAATGTGATATCCAACTCCTTCCCTTTCCAAACCTGAGAGCCTACCTATAGCATGAGATGTGATATCCAAGTCCTTCCAATTCCAATCCTTAGACCCTTCCTATAGCATGCAATATGATATCTCAATGATTCTAATAACAAACCTGAGACCCGTCCTATAACATGAGATGGGATATCCAACTCCTTCCCATTCCAATCATGCGACCCTTCCGATAGCAGAGATGTGATATCTCAATGCTTATATCAAACCTGAGACCCTTCCTACGGCATGAGATGTCATATACAACTCCTTCCCATTCCAATCCTGAGACCCTTCCTATAGCATGAGATGTGATATCTCAATGCTTATACCAAACCTGAGACCCTTCATATAGCATGAGATGTGATATCCAACTCCTTCCCATTACAATCCTGAGACCCTTCCTATAGCATGAGATGTGATGTCTCAATGCTTCTAATACCAAACCTGAGATCCTTCCTATAACATGAGATGTGATATCCAACTCCTTCCATTCCAATCCTGAGACCCTTCCTATAGCATGAGATGTGATATCTCAATGCTTCTAATATTAAACTTGAGACCCTCCCTATAGCATGAGATGTGATATCCAATTCCTTCCCATTCCAATCCTGAGACACTTCCTATAGCATGAGATGTGATATCTCAATGCTTCTAATACCAAACCTGAGACTCTTCCTATAACATGAGATGGGATATCCAACTCCTTCCGATTCCAATCCTGAGACCCTTCCAAAAGCAGAGATGTGATATCTCAATGCTTATACCAAACCTGAGACCCTTCCTATGGCATGAGATGTCATATACATATCCTTCCCATTCCAATCCTGAGACCCTTCCTATAGCATGAGATGTGATATCTCAATGCTTATACCAAACCTGAGACCCTTCCTATAGCATGAGATGTGATATCTAACTCCTTCCCATTCCAATCCTGAGACCCTTCCTATAGCATGAGATGTGATATCTCAATGCCTCTAATACCAAACCTGAGATCCTTCCTCTAACATGAAATGTGATATCCAACTCCTTCCCTTTCCAAACCTGAGAGCCTACCTATAGCATGAGATGTGATATCCAAGTCCTTCCCATTCCAATCCTTAGACCCTTCCTATAGCATGCAATATGATATCTCAATGATTCTAATAACAAACCTGAGACCCGTCCTATAACATGAGATGGGATATCCAACTCCTTCCCATTCCAATCCTGAGACACTTCCGATAGCAGAGATGTGATATCTCAATGCTTATACCAAACCTGAGACCCTTCCTATAACATGAGATGTGATATCCAACTCCTTCCCATTCCAAACCTGAGACCCTTCCTATAGCATATGTGATATCCAACTCCTTCCAATTCCAAACATGAGACCCTTCCCATAGCAAGAATGTAATATCCAACTCCTTCCCATTCCAATCCTGAGACCATTCCTATAGCATGAGATGTGATATCTCAATGCTTCTAATACCAAACCTGAGATCCTTCCTATGACATGAGATGTGATATCCAATTCCTTCCCATTCCAAACCTGAGACCCTTCCTACAGCATGCGATGTGATATCTCAATGCTTCTAATACCAAACCTGAGACCAGTCCTATAACATGAGATGGGATATCCAACTCCTTCCCGTTCCAATCCTGAGACACTTCCTATTGCAGAGATGTGATATCTCAATGCTTATACCAAACCTGAGACTCTTCCTATAACATGAGATGTGATATCCAACTCCTTCCCGTTCCAAACCTGAGACCCTTCCTATAGCATGAGATGTGATATCCAAATCCTTCCCATCCCAATCCTGAGACACTTCGGATTGCAGAGATGTGATATCTCAATGCTTATACCAAACCTGAGACTCTTCCTATAACATGAGATGTGATATCCAACTCCTTCCCGTTCCAAACCTGAGACCCTACCTATAGCATGAGATGTGATATCCAACTCCTTCCCATTCCAATCCTGAGACCCTTCCGATAGCATGAGATGTGATATCTCAATGCCTCTAATACCAAACCTGAGATCCTTCCTATAACATGTGATGTGATATTCAAATCCTTCCCCTTCCAAACCTGAGACCCTCCCTTTAGCATGAGATGTGATATCCAACTCCTTCCCATTCCAATCCTGAGACCCTTATGATAGCATGAGATGTAATATCTCAATGCCTCTAATACCAAACCTGAGATACTTCCGATAGCATGAGATGTGATATCTCAATGCTTCTAATACCAAACCTGAGATCCTTCCTATAACATGAGATGTGATATCCAAATCCTTCCCCTGCCAAACCTGAGACCCTCCCTTTAGCATGAGATGTGATATCCAACTCCTTCCCATTCCAATCCTGAGACCCTTCGAATAGCATGAGATGTGATATCTCAATGCCTCTAATACCAAACCTGAGATCCTACCTCTAACATGAAATGTGACATCCAACTCCTTCCCTTTCCAAACCTGAGACCCTGCCTATAGCATGAGATGTGATATCCAAGTCCTTCCCATTCCAATCCTGAGACCCTTCCTATAGCATGAGATGTGATATCTCAATGCTTATACCAAACCTGAGACCCTTCCTATGGCATGAGATGTGATATCCAACTTCTTCCCATTCCAATCATGAGACCCTTCCTATAACATGAGATGTGATGTCTCAATGCTTCTAATACCAAACCTGAGATCTTTCCTATAACATGAGATGTGATATCCAACTCCTTCCCATCCTAATCCTGAGACACTTCCGATTGCAGAGATGTGATGTCTCAATGCTTCTAATACCAAACCTGAGATCTTTCCTTAAACATGAGATGTGATATCCAACTCCTTCCCGTTCCAAACCTGAGACCCTTCCTATAGCATGAGATGTGATATCCAACTCCTTCCCATTCCAATCCTGAGACCATTCCGATAGCATGAGATGTGATATCTCAATGCTTCTAATACCAAACCTGAGATCCTTCCTATAACATGTGATGTGATATTCAAATCCTTCCCCTTCCAAACCTGAGACCCTGCCTATAGCATGAGATGTGATATCCAAGTCCTTCCCATTCCAATCCTGAGACCCTTCCTATAGCATGTGATGTGATATCTCAATGCTTATACCAAACCTGAGACCCTTCCTATGGCATGAGATGTCATATACAACTCCTTCCCATTCCAATCCTGAGACCCTTCCTATAGCATGAGATGTGATATCTCAATGCTTATACCAAACCTGAGACCCTTCCTATAGCATGAGATGTGATATCCAACTTCTTCCCATTCCAATTCTGAGACCCTTCCTATAACATGAGATGTGATGTCTCAATGCTTCTAATACCAAACCTGAGATCTTTCCTATAACATGAGATGTGATATCCAACGCCTTCCCATCCCAATCCTGAGACACTTCCGATTGCAGAGATGTGATGTCTCAATGCTTCTAATACCAAACCTGAGATCTTTCCTATAACATGAGATGTGATATCCAACTCCTTCCCGTTCCAAACCTGAGACCCTTCCTATAGCATGAGATGTGATATCCAACTCCTTCCCATTCCAATCCTGAGACCATTCCGATAGCATGAGATGTGATATCTCAATGCTTCTAATACCAAACCTGAGATCCTTCCTATAACATGTGATGTTATATTCAAATCCTTCCCCTTCCAAACCTGAGACCCTCCCTTTAGCATGAGATGTGATATCCAACTCCTTCCCATTCCAATCCTGAGACCCTTATGATAGCATGAGATGTGATATTTCAATGCCTCTAATACCAAACCTGAGATACTTCCGATAGCATGAGATGTGATATCTCAATGCTTCTAATACCAAACCTGAGATCCTTCCTATAACATGAGATGTGATATCCAAATCCTTCCCCTTCCAAACCTGAGACCCTACCTTTAGCATGAGATGTGATATCCAACTCCTTCCCATTCCAATCCTGAGACCCTTCTGATAGCATGAGATGTGATATCCAAGTCCTTCCCATTCCAATCCTGAGACCCTTCCTATAGCATGTGATGTGATATCTCAATGCTTATACCAAACCTGAGACCCTTCCTATGGCATGAGATGTCATATACAACTCCTTCCCATTCCAATCCTGAGACCCTTCCTATGGCATGAGATGTGATATCTCAATGCTTATGCCAAACCTGAGACCCTTCCTATAGCATGAGATGTTATATCCAACTTCTTCCCATTCTAATCCTGAGACCCTTCCTATAACATGAGATGTGATGTCTCAATGCTTCTAATACCAAACCTGAAATCTTTCCTATAACATGAGATGTGATATCCAACTCCTTCCCATTCCAATCCTGAGACCCTTCCTATAGCATGAGATGTGATATCTCAATGCATATACCAAACCTGAGACCCTTCCTATAGCTTGAGATGTGATATCAAACTCCATCCCATTCCAATCCTGAGACCCTTCCTATAGCATGAGATGTGATATCTCAATACTTCTAATACCAAACCTGAGATCCTTCCGATAACATAAGATGTGATATCCAAATCCTTCCCCTTCCAAACCTGAGACCCTACCTTTAGCATGAGATGTGATATCCAACTCCTTCCCATTCCAATCCTGAGACCCTTCTGATAGCATGAGATGTGATATCCAAGTCCTTCCCATTCCAATCCTGAGACCCTTCCTATAGCATGTGATGTGATATCTCAATGCTTATACCAAACCTGAGACCCTTCCTATGGCATGAGATGTCATATACAACTCCTTCCCATTCCAATCCTGAGACCCTTCCTATAGCATGAGATGTGATATCTCAATGCTTATGCCAAACCTGAGACCCTTCCTATAGCATGAGATGTGATATCCAACTTCTTCCCATTCTAATCCTGAGACCCTTCCTATAACATGAGATGTGATGTCTCAATGCTTCTAATACCAAACCTGAAATCTTTCCTATAACATGAGATGTGATATCCAACTCCTTCCCATTCCAATCCTGAGACCCTTCCTATAGCATGAGATGTGATATCTCAATGCATATACCAAACCTGAGACCCTTCCTATAGCTTGAGATGTGATATCCAACTCCATCCCATTCCAATCCTGAGACCCTTCCTATAGCATGAGATGTGATATCTCAATACTTCTAATACCAAACCTGAGATCCTTCCGATAACATAAGATGTGATATCCAAATCCTTCCCCTTCCAAACCTGAGACCCTCCCTATCCAACTCCTTCCCATTCCAATCCTAAGACCCTTCTGATAGCATGAGATGTGATATCTCAATGCTTCTAATACCAAACCTGAGATCCTTCCGATAGCATGAGATGTGATATCTCAATGCTTCTAATACCAAACCTGAGATCCTTCCTATAACATGAGATGTGATATCCAAATCCTTCCCCTTCCAAACCTGAGACCCTCCCTTTAGCATGAGATGTGATATCCAACTCCTTCCCATTCCAATCCTGAGACCCTTCTGATAGCATGAGATGTGATATCTCAATGCCTCTAATACCAAACCTGAGATCCTACCTCTAACATGAAATGTGATATCCAACTCTTTCCCCTTCCAAACCTGAGAGCCTACCTATAGCATGAGATGTGATATCCAAGTCCTTCCCATTCCAATCCTGAGACCCTTCCTATAACATGAGATGTGATATCCAACTCCTTCCCATTCCAACCTGAGACCCTTCCTGTACCATGAGATGGGATATCCAATTCCTTCCAAATCCAATCCTGCTAACCTTCCGATAGCATGAGATGTGATATCCCAATGCTTCTACCAAACCTGAGACCCATACTATGGCATGAGATGTGATATCAAACTCCTTCCCATTCCAATCCTGAGACCCTTCCTATAGAATGAGATGTGATATCCAACTCCTTCCCATTCCAATTCTGAGACCCTTCCTATACCATGAGACTTGATATCTCAATGCTTCTAATACCAAACCTGAGACCCGTCCTATAACATGAGATGTGATATCCAAATCCTTCCCCTTCCAAACCTTAGACCCTTCCTTTATCATGAGAAGTGATATCCAACTCCTTCCCATTCCAATCCTGAGACCCTCCCTATAGCATGAGATGTGATATCCAAGTCCTTCCCATTCCAATCCTGAGACCCTTCCTATAGCATGAGATGTGATATCTCAATGCTTCTAATACCAAACCTGAGACCCTTCCTATAACATGAGATGGGAATATCCAATTCCTTCCCATTCCAATCCTGAGACCCTTCCGATAACAGAGATGTGATATCTCAATGCTTATACCAAACCTGAGATCCTTCCTATAACATGAGATGTGATATCCAACTTCTTCCCATTCCAATCCTGAGACAGTTCCTATAGCATGAGATGTGATATCTCACTGCTTATACCAAACCTGAGACCCTTCCTATAGCATGAGATGTGATATCTCAATGCTTCTAATACGAAACCTGAGATCTTTCCTATAACATGAGATGTGATATCCAACTCCTTCCCGTTCCAAACCTGAGACCCTTCCTATAGCATGAGATGTGATATCCAACTCCTTCCCATTCCAATCCTGAGACCATTCCGATAGCATGAGATGTGATATCTCAATGCTTCTAATACCAAACCTGAGATCCTTCCTATAACATGTGATGTTATATTCAAATCCTTCCCCTTCCAAACCTGAGACCCTCCCTTTAGCATGAGATGTGATATCCAACTCCTTCCCATTCCAATCCTGAGACCCTTATGATAGCATGAGATGTGATATTTCAATGCCTCTAATACCAAACCTGAGATACTTCCGATAGCATGAGATGTGATATCTCAATGCTTCTAATACCAAACCTGAGATCCTTCCTATAACATGAGATGTGATATCCAAATCCTTCCCCTTCCAAACCTGAGACCCTACCTTTAGCATGAGATGTGATATCCAACTCCTTCCCATTCCAATCCTGAGACCCTTCTGATAGCATGAGATGTGATATCCAAGTCCTTCCCATTCCAATCCTGAGACCCTTCCTATAGCATGTGATGTGATATCTCAATGCTTATACCAAACCTGAGACCCTTCCTATGGCATGAGATGTCATATACAACTCCTTCCCATTCCAATCCTGAGACCCTTCCTATAGCATGAGATGTGATATCTCAATGCTTATGCCAAACCTGAGACCCTTCCTATAGCATGAGATGTGATATCCAACTTCTTCCCATTCTAATCCTGAGACCCTTCCTATAACATGAGATGTGATGTCTCATTGCTTCTAATACCAAACCTGAAATCTTTCCTATAACATGAGATGTGATATCCAACTCCTTCCCATTCCAATCCTGAGACCCTTCCTATAGCATGAGATGTGATATCTCAATGCATATACCAAACCTGAGACCCTTCCTATAGCTTGAGATGTGATATCCAACTCCATCCCATTCCAATCCTGAGACCCTTCCTATAGCATGAGATGTGATATCTCAATACTTCTAATACCAAACCTGAGATCCTTCCGATAACATAAGATGTGATATCCAAATCCTTCCCCTTCCAAACCTGAGACCCTCCCTATCCAACTCCTTCCCATTCCAATCCTAAGACCCTTCTGATAGCATGAGATGTGATATCTCAATGCTTCTAATACCAAACCTGAGATCCTTCCGATAGCATGAGATGTGATATCTCAATGCTTCTAATACCAAACCTGAGATCCTTCCTATAACATGAGATGTGATATCCAAATCCTTCCCCTTCCAAACCTGAGACCCTCCCTTTAGCATGAGATGTGATATCCAACTCCTTCCCATTCCAATCCTGAGACCCTTCTGATAGCATGAGATGTGATATCTCAATGCCTCTAATACCAAACCTGAGATCCTACCTCTAACATGAAATGTGATATCCAACTCTTTCCCCTTCCAAACCTGAGAGCCTACCTATAGCATGAGATGTGATATCCAAGTCCTTCCCATTCCAATCCTGAGACCCTTCCTATAACATGAGATGTGATATCCAACTCCTTCCCATTCCAACCTGAGACCCTTCCTGTACCATGAGATGGGATATCTAACTCCTTCCAAATCCAATCCTGCTAACCTTCCGATAGCATGAGATGTGATATCCCAATGCTTCTACCAAACCTGAGACCCATACTATGGCATGAGATGTGATATCAAACTCCTTCCCATTCCAATCCTGAGACCCTTCCTATAGAATGAGATGTGATATCCAACTCCTTCCCATTCCAATTCTGAGACCCTTCCTATACCATGAGACTTGATATCTCAATGCTTCTAATACCAAACCTGAGACCCGTCCTATAACATGAGATGTGATATCCAAATCCTTCCCCTTCCAAACCTTAGACCCTTCCTTTATCATGAGAAGTGATATCCAACTCCTTCCCATTCCAATCCTGAGACCCTCCCTATAGCATGAGATGTGATATCCAAGTCCTTCCCATTCCAATCCTGAGACCCTTCCTATAGCATGAGATGTGATATCTCAATGCTTCTAATACCAAACCTGAGACCCTTCCTATAACATGAGATGGGAATATCCAATTCCTTCCCATTCCAATCATGAGACCCTTCCGATAACAGAGATGTGATATCTCAATGCTTCTAATACCAAACCTGAGATCTTTCCTATAACATGAGATGTGATATCCAACTCCTTCCCGTTCCAAACCTGAGACCCTTCCTATAGCATGAGATGTGATATCCAACTCCTTCCCATTCCAATCCTGAGACCATTCCGATAGCATGAGATGTGATATCTCAATGCTTCTAATACCAAACCTGAGATCCTTCCTATAACATGTGATGTTATATTCAAATCCTTCCCCTTCCAAACCTGAGACCCTCCCTTTAGCATGAGATGTGATATCCAACTCCTTCCCATTCCAATCCTGAGACCCTTATGATAGCATGAGATGTGATATTTCAATGCCTCTAATACCAAACCTGAGATACTTCCGATAGCATGAGATGTGATATCTCAATGCTTCTAATACCAAACCTGAGATCCTTCCTATAACATGAGATGTGATATCCAAATCCTTCCCCTTCCAAACCTGAGACCCTACCTTTAGCATGAGATGTGATATCCAACTCCTTCCCATTCCAATCCTGAGACCCTTCTGATAGCATGAGATGTGATATCCAAGTCCTTCCCATTCCAATCCTGAGACCCTTCCTATAGCATGTGATGTGATATCTCAATGCTTATACCAAACCTGAGACCCTTCCTATGGCATGAGATGTCATATACAACTCCTTCCCATTCCAATCCTGAGACCCTTCCTATAGCATGAGATGTGATATCTCAATGCTTATGCCAAACCTGAGACCCTTCCTATAGCATGAGATGTGATATCCAACTTCTTCCCATTCTAATCCTGAGACTCTTCCTATAACATGAGATGTGATGTCTCATTGCTTCTAATACCAAACCTGAAATCTTTCCTATAACATGAGATGTGATATCCAACTCCTTCCCATTCCAATCCTGAGACCCTTCCTATAGCATGAGATGTGATATCTCAATGCATATACCAAACCTGAGACCCTTCCTATAGCTTGAGATGTGATATCCAACTCCATCCCATTCCAATCCTGAGACCCTTCCTATAGCATGAGATGTGATATCTCAATACTTCTAATACCAAACCTGAGATCCTTCCGATAACATAAGATGTGATATCCAAATCCTTCCCCTTCCAAACCTGAGACCCTCCCTATCCAACTCCTTCCCATTCCAATCCTAAGACCCTTCTGATAGCATGAGATGTGATATCTCAATGCTTCTAATACCAAACCTGAGATCCTTCCGATAGCATGAGATGTGATATCTCAATGCTTCTAATACCAAACCTGAGATCCTTCCTATAACATGAGATGTGATATCCAAATCCTTCCCCTTCCAAACCTGAGACCCTCCCTTTAGCATGAGATGTGATATCCAACTCCTTCCCATTCCAATCCTGAGACCCTTCTGATAGCATGAGATGTGATATCTCAATGCCTCTAATACCAAACCTGAGATCCTACCTCTAACATGAAATGTGATATCCAACTCTTTCCCCTTCCAAACCTGAGAGCCTACCTATAGCATGAGATGTGATATCCAAGTCCTTCCCATTCCAATCCTGAGACCCTTCCTATAACATGAGATGTGATATCCAACTCCTTCCCATTCCAACCTGAGACCCTTCCTGTACCATGAGATGGGATATCCAACTCCTTCCAAATCCAATCCTGCTAACCTTCCGATAGCATGAGATGTGATATCCCAATGCTTCTACCAAACCTGAGACCCATACTATGGCATGAGATGTGATATCAAACTCCTTCCCATTCCAATCCTGAGACCCTTCCTATAGAATGAGATGTGATATCCAACTCCTTCCCATTCCAATTCTGAGACCCTTCCTATACCATGAGACTTGATATCTCAATGCTTCTAATACCAAACCTGAGACCCGTCCTATAACATGAGATGTGATATCCAAATCCTTCCCCTTCCAAACCTTAGACCCTTCCTTTATCATGAGAAGTGATATCCAACTCCTTCCCATTCCAATCCTGAGACCCTCCCTATAGCATGAGATGTGATATCCAAGTCCTTCCCATTCCAATCCTGAGACCCTTCCTATAGCATGAGATGTGATATCTCAATGCTTCTAATACCAAACCTGAGACCCTTCCTATAACATGAGATGGGAATATCCAATTCCTTCCCATTCCAATCCTGAGACCCTTCCGATAACAGAGATGTGATATCTCAATGCTTATACCAAACCTGAGATCCTTCCTATAACATGAGATGTGATATCCAACTTCTTCCCATTCCAATCCTGAGACAGTTCCTATAGCATGAGATGTGATATCTCACTGCTTATACCAAACCTGAGACCCTTCCTATAGCATGAGATGTGATATCCAACTCCTTCCCATTCCAATCCTGAGACCATTCCTATAGCATGAGATGTGATATCTCAATGCTTCTAATACCAAACCTGAGACTCTTCCTATAACATGAGATGGGATATCCAACTCCTTCCCATTCCAATCCTGAGACCCTTCCGATAGCAGAGATGTGATATCTCAATGCTTATACCAAACCTGAGACCCTTCCTACGATATGAGATGTCATATACAACTCCTTCCCATTCCAATCCTGAGACCCTTCCTATAGCATGAGATGTGATATCTCAATGCTTATACCAAACCTGAGACCCTTCCTACGGCATGAGATGTGATATCCAACTCCTTCCCATTCCAATCCTGAGACCCTTCCTATAGCATGAGATGTGATGTCTCAATGCTTCTAATACCAAACCTGAGATCCTTCCTAAAACATGAGATGTGATATCCAACTCCTTCCATTCCAATCCTGAGACCCTTCTATAGCATGAGATGTGATATCTCAATGCTTCTAATATCAAACTTGAGACCCTCCCTATAGCATGAGATGTGATATCCAAGTCCTTCCCATTCCAATCCTGAGACCATTCTGATAGCATGAGATGTGATATCTCAATGCTTCTAATACCAAACCTGAGATCCTTCCGATAGCATGAGATGTGATATCTCAATGCTTCTAATACCAAACTTGAGATCCTTCCTATAACATGAGATGTGATATCCAAATCCTTCCCCTTCCAAACCTGAGACCCTCCCTTTAGCATGAGATGTGATATCCAACTCCTTCCCATTCCAATCCTGAGACCCTTCTGATAGCATGAGATGTGATATCTCAATGCCTCTAATACCAAAACTGAGATCCTACCTCTAACATGAAATGTGATATCCAACTCTTTCCCCTTCCAAACCTGAGAGCCTTCCTATAGCATGAGATGTGATATCCAAGTCCTTCCCATTCCAATCCTGAGACCCTTCCTATAACATGAGATGTGATATCCAACTCCTTCCCATTCCAACCTGAGACCCTTCCTATAGCATGAGATGGGATATCCAACTCCTTGGAATTCCAATCCTGATACCCTTCCGATAGCATGAGATGTGATATCCCAATGCTTATCCCAAACCTGAGACCCATACTATTGCATGAGATGTGATATCAAACTCCTTCCCTTTCCAATCCTGAGACCCTTCCTATAGCTTGAGATGTGATATCCAACTCCTTCTCATTCCAATTCTGAGACCCTTCCTATACCATGAGACTTGATATCTCAGTGCTTCTAATACCAAACCTGAGACCCGTTCTATAACATGAGATGTGATATCCAAATCCTTCCCCTTCCAAACCTTAGACCCTTCCTTTATCATGAGATGTGATATCCAACTCCTTCCCATTCCAATCCTGAGACCCTTCCGATATCATGAGATGTGATATCTCAATGCTTCTAATATCAAACTTGAGACCCTCCCTATAGCATGAGATGTGATATCCAAGTCCTTCCCATTCCAATCCTGAGACCCTTCCTATAGCATGAGATGTGATATCTCAATGCTTCTAATACCAAACCTGAGACCCTTCCTATAACATGAGATGGGAATATCCAACTCCTTCCCATTCCAATCCTGAGACCCTTCCGATAGAAGAGATGTGATATCTCAATGCTTATACCAAACCTGAGATCCTTCCTATAGCATGAGATGTGATATCCTACTCATTCCCATTCCAATCCTGAGACCCTTCCTATAGCATGAGATGTGATATCTCAATGCTTCTAATATCAAACTTGAGACCCTCCCTATAGCATGAGATGTGATATCCAAGTCCTTCCCATTCCAATCCTGAGACACTTCCTATAGCATGAGATGTGATATCTCAATGCTTCTAATACCAAACCTGAGACTCTTCCTATAACATGAGATGGGATATCCAACTCCTTCCCATTCCAATCCTGAGACCCTTCCGATAACAGAGATGTGATATCTCAAAGCTTATACCAAACCTGAGACCCTTCCTATGGCTTCAGATGTCATATACAACTCCTTCCCATTCCAATCCTGAGACCCTTCCGATAGCATGAGATGTGATATCTCAATGCTTATACCAAACCTGAGACCCTTCCTATAGCATGAGATGTGATATCCAACTCCTTCCCATTCCAATCCTGAGACCCTTCCTATAGCATGAGATGTGATGTCTCAATGCTTCTAATACCAAACCTGAGATCCTTCGTTTAACATGAGATGTGATATCCAACTCCTTCCATTCCAATCCTGAGACCCTTCCTATAGCATGAGATGTGATATCTCAATGCTTATACCAAACCTGAGACCCTTCCTATAGCATGAGATGTGATATCCAACTCCTTCCCATTCCAATCCTGAGAGCCTATCCATAGCATGAGATGTGATATCCAAGTCCTTCCCATTCCAATCCTTAGACCCTTCCTACAGCATGCAATATAATATCTCAATGATTCTAATAACAAACCTGAGACCCGTCCTATAACATGAGATGGGATATCCAACTCCTTCCCATCCCAATCCTGAGACACTTCCGATTGCAGAGATGTGATATCTCAATGCTTATACCAAACCTGAGACTCTTCCTATAACATGAGATGTGATATCTGTTAGGAAAGATTTAATAATTGTAGGTAATTTTCCTTCCATGTGGCAACCCCTAAACTTTTTGCTGTTGTTTTTCACCGTGTTCTCGACTTTGCCAGAGAAGTGCAGCCTTCTGCCGCACTCCTCTGGGCTTTCGCTCCTTTCTTACGGGGAAACTGACATGCCCTTAAGACAGTCAGTACCGGGAAACGCTGTTTTCCGTAGTTTCTTTTATCATGTTGCGGCTTTCGTGCAACATGACACAAGAGGGCACTGTAAGCTAAATTGCTGCTCTCTTGGGATTCTAGCCTTCTACAGTCCCTAGATACTCTTTCAGGATTGTAACTGATCGGTGCAAATGATTCACGGACGGGAATGGTGGCAGCGATCGTTTCTTGTGTTTTGAGCTCCTTTTGGCGTTCTAAGCACGTTTCTCGCACTTAACCCAAAATGGTGGCCTGGCTCCCAAAATGGCCAGACCACGAGGCTCCTTTGTCCTGTCCGCTGACCGTCTTGCTCCCTTCACCTTCCCCAGGTCGAGCCGACCCGGGGCCTTCCTTATTTGGGCATGTACTTTCCCGCGAAACACGGATGCTTTCGCGGGCTTCTACATGTCTTGTGTGTGCCTCCAGGATGTGGGCTGGGATGTCTGGTCCCGTGTGAATGCCTGGGACCACCGTGGTCCGTGATAGGTCCACGAATGGTGTGAGTGTTGATGAGCGGATCTCCCATTGGGTCCCCACCGTTTTGGCGCGAAGGGAACCGTGGATAAGAGGGGGCTGGAAACACCACTACCATGTCGATCTCCTGAGTTCTCACGAACGAAGGAATACAGGAGCCAAGTATCCTGCAACCAAGAGGCTGAACCGAGGAATCGCTGGTGACCCGCTGAAGGACTGCTCCTCTGCACTGCTGTTGCCTTGTGAAACCCTTTTCACCTTTGATCGAACCAGAAGGCCTGTACTAGTATTTCGACCCTTGGAATAGCGGGGACAGCTATTCTCGGCATCTTCACCATCTCCTGCTAGTAAGCCTTCGGAAGCGTCTCTGGGCCATCCAGCAGACTGACCAGCCTACACAGGAGTCTTGCTCTGTAACCGCCACCAGGTTGTGTGGTATATCGAGTCCTTGTCACTCTCACACGATTCGTACACTTGGCGTTCCCAGGTCTGAAGTGAGTAGTGTACATTTGGCTCAGATACACACGGCCGCTCCGTTGCCCTGCTGTGGTAACAAACTGTGCGGGTTCCTTCGTTTGGGACGTCTTTTACTCAACTCTGCTGCTGCAGACTCAACACCACGACGAGACGTCCCCTGCTCTTCTGAACCTGCCAGCGACTGAAACTGACGCGGAGAAGCCTGGGTCTGCTTGCATCGGGGTCCGGTGAGTAGCATAGCTAGGAACTGGTCGCCCTCCTGCAGGAGCCCATAGCTTTTCCCCGCTGTGTCAAAACAGCACGCCTTTCCGTACTCGCGCTCTGCTTCTGCCCACAGTGGAGGCTGCGCTTGAGTCGCGGAACACTGTTCTTCTTCGTTTGTGCACTAAACTGAACTGCCTGATCTCCCTCGAAGAGACTCCCCTTTTGCCCGTTGGCACCAGCGTTTGCAGGTACTTTTGAGCACAAGGCTCCACTCTTCGTAGGGCTCGGACTTCCTTTTAGTTAGGTGCCTCTGAAGGCGGACTGGGTCTAAGCATTATTTCGCACTGCCTGTTTTCCTTCCCTTTTAGGTGGACTACACATTTCGTGCATCTAACGCTTGAGACTTGTTTGTATTTGTATATATATTGTATTGGTATGATATGTGTTGGTTTACTAGAGTTGTATTGTGATTTCTCGCTACGGTCATTGTTTTAAAGGCCTTGGAATAAATGTGTATATATTTTTAATATAGCACCTGTTTGGAGTAGTTTGTAAGTGTCCTTGCTTTGTGTGCTCATTGCAGGCTTTCAGTCACCCTCACCCCTCTTGAGACCTAGTCTTGACCGCCGCGATCGCTACCTTGATTGGTCTGGCTTGTCCAGAAGTTACCCTGTTCCAAGTAATTAGGTTGGCCTTCTGAACTTCTGCGCCACCAGGACAGAGTTCAGAAATCCGTCTTAACAAATTGGTGCACAGCGGTGGGATACGACTGAAGGTATCCAGTGTTGCGCACGAACTAAGGCATTTCAAGTTATTCCTACCAGGACACGTAGTGAATTGTTGTAGTATAACTTTAAAAAGGCCATAGTCCTATCTAACAGTATGGAAACAAATACCTTGTTAACTTTAAATGCTTCCGAATCAGAAACATTGAAAAAAATGTGTGCGGAGAGAGGTGTTTCCTCTCAAGGCACGAAATTGGATATGATCCAAAGAATCGTGGCGTGGCAAGAAGCGCAGCTTGACGCTATAACTTCTGAGGACAGTGCGGAAGGAGGTGGGGCTGCTCTCACTGGTAGAACCGACGGTTCTGCCGCTGCACTGATCCACCGCGACCACGAGGACAGGGAGAATGAGATGTCTAATGTTTCCTCTGCCAGTGTTGATGGGGAGGCTATGCTTGAATTCAAGAAGCAAGAGCTGCGGTTTAGGCAGAAGGAGCTTGAATTCAGCATAGCCAAACTAAAAATCGAACAGTCAGAAAAACAGAAAGACAGGGATCACCAGTTGGAACTGGCCAAGCTTCAGGTTGCAAATGGGTCCAAGGGTCCTGGACATGGGTCTGGGGCCTCCTCTCATCCACGGTTTCCGAAAGATCTGGTCATTGTGTATGAGGAAAGGAATGACATTATGGACTGGATGAATGCGTTTGAGTATGCATGCGAAGTTCAACAAGTTGACAATGCTGATAAGATTGCCTGGTTACTCAGCAGACTGCCCCATTCTGGCTGTAGTGCCATTATGGAAATGTCGAAGGCTGAGCAAGCTGATTTCGCAATGTTAAAGCAAACTCTCATTTTAAAGTTTGGGAAGACTTCGGCCCAATATTTGAAACGATTCATAGAGTATAAGAAAAAGGAAGGTGGTACTTGGGTATCTTATGACACTGAATCCTTGAAAAACTTAACTGGCTGGGTCGAAGGTTATAAGGTTTCTACCTTCGAAGGCATGATAAATCTTGTCATGCTAGAACACATTTTTGCATCTTCTTCCCCGGAGCTTAAGCAGCATTTGGCCGATTCGAAGGAGATAGATCCTAAGAAGCTGGCCATTGCAGCAGACTTATGGGTGTCACATCGAGTGTCCCATAAGGACAAAACTCATCCTGGTAAGCAGGAGGAAGGGAAAAAGTCCAAAGATAAGGAGGGTGGAGAATCTGATAAATCTTCTTCTCAAAAGGGCCACAAAAAGAAAAATAAGGGTAAGACACAAGAGAACTCACAGGGTAGTGGAGGTCAGCCTCCGAAACAGAACTCTGGTTACAATAAGCCTCCCTATGTAAACAGACCCAATGGATCTTGTTTTGCTTGTGGAGCAACTGACCACGTGAAGGGGGATCCCCGGTGTAAGGTTTGACCTTTGGGGGTCCACTCCGCTAATCTGGCCTTCTCCTCCTACGAGGAAGAAGAGATTACAGGAGCATCCTTCTCCTCAGACTAATTTCCCAGCGGGATAGAGGCTGAGGTAGTTTTAGTTTCCCTGGGTTCCTGGGAGCCTAAAGTCGCAGAGGCTTATGCTAGGATTACAGATAATACCAAGCACTACTTTAAAGACAGTGTGCTGATCAATGGAGTAGATACTCCAGCTCTTAGGGATAGTGGGTGCAGTCGAACTGTATTGGATTCTACCTTGGTAGACTCAGAGGAAGTTGCCAGTGCTACTCTGATGCCCACTAAGTTGGCTGACGGCCCACTCCGTATGTTCCCAGTAATACCTGTAAATCTTACTTTAAATGGTACAGCAGTCAGGATTCCAGTGAGCATTCAGAGAAACGTCCCGGGAAAGGTCTTGTTAGGTAATGATCTCAGAGCTTTAGGGCTCGTAGGAGACACTGCCGAAAGACCCTACACACGGTCTCAAGCACGGGCAGCATTGGCCAAGACCAATACGCTGCCCCAGCCGAAGGGGAAACCCAAGGCGAAAGGAGTCAACAAGTCAAGACGAGGGAAAGAGAATATTCCCCCGAGCTCGCCTACCACTGCGGTGGAGGAAGTTGGTCAATCGCCCGGGCCTGACGAGGAGGTGGCGATGCCTGAAGTATTTGACCCCAACGACCATCCTGAACTAAAAGACTTGTTAGTTGAAGGAGGTCCTGATAGGGACGAATTCAGTAAAGGCCAAAGTGAGTGCCCATCTCTGGAAGGCCTAAGGAGACAGGCCTGCTCCCAGCTTGAGGGTGAACCTCCTGGGACGCATAGGATTTATTGGGAAGGTGGACTCCTGTATAGTGAGCCCACAGAGTCTACAGAAGGAGACCATAGGAGGTTGGTGGTTCCCCTTGCTGTTAGGCCCTTCCTCCTGCAGTTGGCGCATGAAGTGCTCCTTGCTGGTCACCTTGGTATTAAGAGGAGCAAGCAAAGGTTATCCATGCACTTCTACTGGCCCAAGATGGGGGTGCAAGTAGAAAGTCACTGCAGGAGTTGTGCCTCCTGCCAGTTATCTGGTAAGGTTGGCTCGACAATCCAAGCTCCGTTGGTACCGCTCCCAGTTGTGGGGGTACCATTTGAAAGGGTAGGGATCGACATCGTTGGTCCCCTTGACCCGCAAACATCCTCGGGCAATAGGTTTATCCTGGTGCTGGTCGACCATGCAACCAGATATCCTGAGGCCATCCCATTGAAAACTGTAACTGCCAAGTCAGTTGCAAAAGCTTTACTTGGCATATTTACTAGGGTTGGCTTCCCTAAAGAAGTTGTGTCAGATCGTGGCAGCAACTTTATGTCGAAGTATATGCAGGCTATGTGGAAAGAATGTGGGGTCACCTACAGGTTCTCTTCTGCATACCACCCCCAGACCAATGGTCTGGTGGAACGTTTCAACAGAGCGCTAAAAAGCATGATTGGGGCTATGGAGAAGCTTCAGAGAAGACAATGGGATCTTCTTTTACCATGCTTACTGTTTGCCTACCGAGAGGTACCACAGGAGGGTGTTGACTTCAGCCCCTTCAAATTTCTGTTTGGTCATCCTGTACGGGGACCCTTAGCATAGTCAAAGAGGGATGGGAGATGCCCACTCCCCCTGTTACTACCAACGTAGTTGATTATGTGCTAGGGCTCAGAAAACGGATGGTACTTCTGATGGGCTTGGCTAGTGATAAATTGAAGGCAGGACAAGCACTGGTGAAACATTGGTACGACCAGAAAGCTTCCCTCATCAACTTTACACCTGGTCAGCAAGTCCTGATCATGAATCCCATAAGGCCTTGAGCTTTACAGGACAAATGGTCAGGCCCTTACACAGTGGTGGAGCCCCTGGGTGAGGTTAACTATTTAGTGGACCTTGGAAGGCCTGGACAGGCTCCAAAAGTGTTTCACGTGAATAGGCTGAAGGCTTTCGTCCCAAGAGTCGAAATCGCAGCACTGTTACTGGCTTCAGATGTTGAGGAAGAGGAGTCTGAACCTCTCCCTGACCTGTTCCAAAGCGGTCCTTCAGATAGCTCCTTTGAGGGTGTCCGAGGGGCCCCTCACCTGACTTCTGATCAGCAGGCTGAGGTGAAAAGTTTGCTTAGGCAGTTTTCCCCCCTGTTTTCACAGTCGCCTGATTTGACACCTTGGTGCAAACATAACATAGACACAGGAGAAAGTGTACCTACCAAAAGTAGGGGATACAGGATGTCAGACAAAGTACGGTCTTATATTAAGACTGAGGTCAACAAGATATTAGACCTTGGGGTGATTGAACCCTCTAGTAGTCCTTGGTCCAGCCCTGTGGCTTTCGTTCCAAAGGCAGGCACTTCTGAATTGAGGTTCTGCGTGGATTACAGGGCTCTGAATGCTGTCACCAAGACAGATGCACACCCCTTGCCTCGAACAGATGAGCTGGTGGATACTTTGGGTGCCTCCAAGTACCTCAGCATGTTTGACCTCACTGATGGCTATTGGCAAATAGCTTTAGCAGAACATGCCAAGGAGAAGACAGCGTTTTCTACTCCAGACGGCCTTTATCAATTCCGGGTAATGCCGTTCGGGTTGAAGAATGCACCTGCCACTTTCCAGAGGCTTGTGCATCATGTTTTGAATGGGTTGGACGAATTCTGTCTTGCATATCTGGACGATATAGCAGTTTTCAGTGCCACCTGGGAAGACCATGTGAAACACCTCGGGATTGTGCTCCAGACTCTTCAGAAAGCACACTTGACCATAAAGGCTAGTAAATGCCAGATTGGACAAGGCTCAGTGTTTTACCTTGGACATGAAGTAGGTGGAGGGAGGATACAGCCTCTACCCAGTAAAGTACAAGCAGTACAAGACTGGCCTACCCCCACTACACAAACCCAAGTGAGAGCCTTCTTAGGACTCACGGGGTATTACCGCAATTTTGTGGCAGACTATGGCACCATAGCTGCCCCTCTGACTGCCCTCACAACTCTGAAGAAACCCAAGAAGGTAACTTGGACTGACGAGTGTGAGAAGGCCTTCAATGGCTTAAAAGACTCCTTCTGCCAGGCCCCTGTCCTCAGGGCCCCTGATTATCAAAGACCTTTTATCGTGCAGACGGACGCCTCTGACACTGGGATAGGAGCTGTACTATCGCAAGTAGATGAGAAGGGTAAGGAACACCCTATTGGTTTTATTAGTCGCCAGTTTAAGGACAGAGAGCTCAGATGGTCCACGGTAGAGAAAGAATGTTTCTCTGTTGTGTGGGCCCTAAGGAAGCTGAGGCCCTACCTCTATGGGACCCACTTCACTGTGCAAACTGACCATAAGCCCTTAAAGTGGCTAATAAACATGAAGGGGGAGAATCCAAAGTTGCTTAGGTGGTCCATAAGTCTACAAGGCTTCGACTTCACTATTGAGCATAGGCCAGGTGTCCAACATAGCAATGCTGATGGGTTGTGCAGAATGTTTAACCGACCTGAACAAGAGACTCATCCAGGGGTGGATTAGTTCCCCCTGTCCATAGTCTGGGAGGGGCGAGTGTTAGGAAAGATTTCGTAATTGTAGGTAATTTTCCTTCCTTTCCTTCTTACGGGGAAACTGTCATGCCCTTAAGACAGTCAGTACCAGGAAACGCTCGTTGCCGTAGTTTCTTTTATCATGTTGCGGCTTTCGTGCAACATGACACAAGAGGGCACTGTAAGATAAGTTACTGCTCTCTTGGGTCTCTAGCCTTCTACAGGCCCTAGATACTCTTCCAGGATTGTAACTGATCGGTGCAAGTGATTCACGGACGGGAATGGTGGCAGCGATCGTTTATTGTGTTTTGAGCTCCTTTTGGCGTTCTAAGCGCGTTTCTCGCGCTTAACCCAAAATGGTGGCCTAGAGCCCAAAATGGCCAGACCACGAGGCTCATTTGTCCTGTCCGCTGACCATCTTGCTCCCTTCACCTTCCCCAGGTCGAGCCGACCTGGGGCCTTCCTTATTTGGGCATGTAGTTTCCTGCGAAACACAGATGCTTTCGCGGGCTTCTACATGTCTTGTGTGTGCCTCCAGGATGTGGGCTGGGATGTCTGGTCCCAATACACATCCTGGGTGCCAGAGAGTCTAGGGTGGTGTGAATGCCTGGGACCACCGTGGTCCGTGATAGGTCCACGAATGGTGTGAGTGTTGATGAGCGGATCTCCCATTGGGTCCCCTCCGTTTTGGCGCGAAGGGAACCGTGGATAAGAGGGGGCTGGAAACACCACTACCATGTCGATCTGCTGAGTTCTCACGAACAAAGGAATACAGGAGCCAAGTATCCTGCAACCAAGAGGCTGAACCGAGGAATCGCTGGTGACCCGCTGAAGGACTGCTCCTCTGCACTGCTGTCGCCTTGTGAAACCCTTTTCACCTTTGATCGAACCAGAAGGCCTGTACTGGTACTTCGACCCTTGGAATAGCGGGGACAGCTATTCTCGGCATCTTCACCATCTCCTGCTAGTAAGCCTTCGGAAGCGTCTCTGGGCCATCCAGCAGACTGACCAGCCTACACAGGAGTCTTGCTCTGTAACCGCCGCCAGGTTGTGTAGTATATCGAGTCCTTGTCACTCTCACATGATTCGTACACTTGGCGTTCCCAGGTCTGAAGTGAGTAGTGTACATTTGGCTCAGATACACACCGCCGCTCCGTTGCCCTGCTGTGGTAACAAACTGTGCGGGTTCCTTCGTTTGGGACGTCTTTTACTCAACTCTGCTGCTGCAGACTCAACACGACGACGAGACATTGAGATATCACATCTCATGCTATAGGAAGGGTCTCAGGATTGGAATGGGAAGGACTTGGATATCACATCTCATGCTATAGGCAGGGTCTCAGGTTTGGAAACGGAAGGAGTTGGATATCACATTTCATTTTAGAGGTAGGATCTCAGGTTTGGTATTAGAGGCATTGAGATATCACATCTCATGCTATCAGAAGGGTCTCAGGATTGGAATGGGAAGGAGTTGGATATCACATCTCATGTTATAGGAAGGATCTCAGGTTTGGTATTAGAAGCATTGAGATATCACATCTCATGCTATCGGAAGTATCTCAGGTTTGGTATTAGAGGCATTGAGATATCACATCTCATGCTATCATAAGGGTCTCAGGATTGGAATGGGAAGGAGTTGGATATCACATCTCATGCTAAAGGGAGGGTCTCAGGTTTGGAAGGGGAAGGAATTGAATATCACATCACATGTTATAGGAAGGATCTCAGGTTTGGTATTAGAGGCATTGAGATATCACATCTCATGCTATCGGAAGGGTCTCAGGATTGGAATGGGAAGGAGTTGGATGTCACATCTCATGCTATAGGAAGGGTCTCAGGTTTGGAACGGGAAGGAGATGTATATCACATCTCATGTTATAGGAAGAGTCTCAGGTTTGGTATAAGCATTGAGATATCACATCTCTGCAATCGGAAGTGTCTCAGGATTGGAACGGGAAGGAGTTGGATATCCCATCTCATGTTATAGGACTGGTTTCAGGTTTGGTATTAGAAGCATTGAGATATCACATCGCATGCTGTAGGAAGGGTCTCAGGTTTGGAATGGGAAGGAATTGGATATCACATCTCATGTCATAGGAAGGATCTCAGGTTTGGTATTAGAAGCATTGAGATATCACATCTCATGCTATAGGAATGGTCTCAGGATTGGAATGGGAAGGAGTTGGATATTACATTCTTGCTATGGGAAGGGTCTCATGTTTGGAATTGGAAGGAGTTGTATATCACATCTCATGTTATAGGAAGGGTCTCAGGTTTGGTATAAGCATTGAGATATCACATCTCATGCTATAGGAATGGTCTCAGGATTGGAATGGGAAGGAGTTGGATATTACATTCTTGCTATGGGAAGGGTCTCATGTTTGGAATTGGAAGGAGTTGTATATCACATCTCATGCTATAGGCAGGGTCTCAGGTTTGGAAAGGGAAGGAGTTGGATATCACATTTCATTTTAGAGGTAGGATCTCAGGTTTGGTATTAGAGGCATTGAGATATCACATCTCATGCTATCAGAAGGGTCTCAGGATTGGAATGGGAAGGAGTTGGATATCACATCTCATGTTATAGGAAGGATCTCAGGTTTGGTATTAGAAGCATTGAGATATCACATCTCATGCTATCGGAAGTATCTCAGGTTTGGTATTAGAGGCATTGAGATATCACATCTCATGCTATCATAAGGGTCTCAGGATTGGAATGGGAAGGAGTTGGATATCACATCTCATGCTAAAGGGAGGGTCTCAGGTTTGGAAGGGGAAGGAATTGAATATCACATCACATGTTATAGGAAGGATCTCAGGTTTGGTATTAGAGGCATTGAGATATCACATCTCATGCTATCGGAAGGGTCTCAGGATTGGAATGGGAAGGAGTTGGATATCACATCTCATGCTATAGGAAGGGTCTCAGGTTTGGAACGGGAAGGAGTTGTATATCACATCTCATGTTATAGGAAGAGTCTCAGGTTTGGTATAAGCATTGAGATATCACATCTCTGCAATCGGAAGTGTCTCAGGATTGGAACGGGAAGGAGTTGGATATCCCATCTCATGTTATAGGACTGGTTTCAGGTTTGGTATTAGAAGCATTGAGATATCACATCGCATGCTGTAGGAAGGGTCTCAGGTTTGGAATGGGAAGGAATTGGATATCACATCTCATGTCATAGGAAGGATCTCAGGTTTGGTATTAGAAGCATTGAGATATCACATCTCATGCTATAGGAATGGTCTCAGGATTGGAATGGGAAGGAGTTGGATATTACATTCTTGCTATGGGAAGGGTCTCATGTTTGGAATTGGAAGGAGTTGTATATCACATCTCATGTTATAGGAAGGGTCTCAGGTTTGGTATAAGCATTGAGATATCACATCTCTGCTATCGGAAGTGTCTCGGGATTGGAATGGGAAGGAGTTGGATATCCCATCTCATGTTATAGGACGGGTCTCAGGTTTGTTATTAGAATCATTGAGATATCATATTGCATGCTATAGGAAGGGTCTAAGGATTGGAATGGGAAGGACTTGGATATCACATCTCATGCTATAGGTAGGCTCTCAGGTTTGGAAAGGGAAGGAGTTGGATATCACATTTCATGCTAGAGGTAGGATCTCAGGTTTGGTATTAGAGGCATTGAGATATCACATCTCATGCTATCAGAAGGGTCTCAGGATTGGAATGGGAAGGAGTTGGATATCACATCTCATGTTATAGGAAGTATCTCAGGTTTGGTATTAGAAGCATTGAGATATCACATCTCATGCTATCGGAAGTATCTCAGGTTTGGTATTAGAGGCATTGAGATATCACATCTCATGCTATCATAAGGGTCTCAGGATTGGAATGGGAAGGAGTTGGATATCACATCTCATGCTAAAGGGAGGGACTCAGGTTTGGAAGGGGAAGGAATTGAATATCACATCACATGTTATAGGAAGGATCTCAGGTTTGGTATTAGAGGCATTGAGATATCACATCTCATGCTATCGGAAGGGTCTCAGGATTGGAATGGGAAGGAGTTGGATATCACATCTCATGCTATAGGAAGGGTCTCAGGTTTGGAACGGGAAGGAGTTGGATATCACATCTCATGTTTTAGGAAGAGTCTCAGGTTTGGTATAAGCATTGAGATATCACATCTCTGCAATCGGAAGTGTCTCAGGATCGGAACGGAAGGAGTTGGATATCCCATCTCATGTTATAGGACTGGTCTCAGGTTTGGTATTAGAAGCATTCAGATATCACATCGCATGCTGTATGAAGGGTCTCAGGTTTGGAATGGGAAGGAATTGGATATCACATCTCATGTCATAGGAAGGATCTCAGGTTTGGTATTAGAAGCATTGAGATATCACATCTCATGCTATAGGAATGGTCTCAGGATTGGAATGGGAAGGAGTTGGATATTACATTCTTGCTATGGGAAGGGTCTCATGTTTGGAATTGGAAGGAGTTGGATATCACATATGCTATAGGAAGGGTCTCAGGTTTGGAATGGGAAGGAGTTGGATATCACATCTCATGTTATAGGAAGGGTCTCAGGTTTGGTATAAGCATTGAGATATCACATCTCTGCTATCGGAAGTGTCTCAGGATTGGAACGGGAAGGAGTTGGATATCCCATTTCATGTTATAGGACGGGTCTCAGGTTTGTTATTAGAATCATTGAGATATCATATTGCATGCTATAGGGAGGGTCTAAGGATTGGAATGGGAAGGACTTGGATATCACATCTCATGCTATAGGTAGGCTCTCAGGTTTGGAAAGGGAAGGAGTTGGGAGTTGGATATCACATTTCATGTTAGAGAAAGGATCTCAGGTTTGGTATTAGAGGCATTGAGATATCACATCTCATGCTATAGGAAGGGTCTCAGGATTGGAATGGGAAGGAGTTGGATATCACATCTCATGCTATAGGAAGGGTCTCAGGTTTGGTATAAGCATTGGGATATCACATCTCATGCTATAGGAAGGGTCTCAGGATTGGAATGGGAAGGATACGTATATGACATCTCATGACATAAGAAGGGTCTCAGGTTTGGTATAAGCATTGAGATATCACATCTCTGCTTTTGGAAGGGTCTCAGGATTGGAATGGGAAGGAGTTGGATATCCCATCTCATGTTATAGGAAGAGTCTCAGGTTTGGTATTAGAAGCATTGAGATATCACATCTCATGCTATAGGAAGTGTCTCAGGATTGGAATGGGAAGGAATTGGATATCACATCTCATGCTATAGGGAGGGTCTCAAGTTTGATATTAGAAGCATTGAGATATCACATCTCATGCTATAGGAAGGGTCTCAGGATTGGAATGGAAGGAGTTGGATATCACATCTCATGTTATAGGAAGGATCTCAGGTTTGGTATTAGAAGCATTGAGACATCACATCTCATGCTATAGGAAGGGACTCAGGATTGTAATGGGAAGGAGTTGGATATCACATCTCATGCTATATGAAGGGTCTCAGGTTTGGTATAAGCATTGAGATATCACATCTCATGCTATGGGAAGGGTCTCAGGATTGGAATGGGAAGGAGTTGTATATGACATCTCATGCCGTAGGAAGGGTCTCAGGTTTGGTATAAGCATTGAGATATCACATCTCTGCTATCGGAAGGGTCTCAGGATTGGAATGGGAAGGAGTTGGATATCCCATCTCATGTTATAGGACGGGTCTCAGGTTTGTTATTAGATTCATTGAGATATTATATTGCATGCTATAGGAAGGGTCTAAGGATTGGAATGGGAAGGACTTGGATATCACATCTCATGCTATAGGAAGGGTCTCAGGTTTGGTATAAGCATTGAGATATCACATCTCATGCTATAGGAAGGGTCTCAGGATTGGAATGGGAAGGATATGTATATGACATCTCATGCCATAGGAAGGGTCTCAGGTTTGGTATAAGCATTGAGATATCACATCTCTGCTTTTGGAAGGGTCTCAGGATTGGAATGGGAAGGAGTTGGATATCCCATCTCATGTTATAGGAAGAGTCTCAGGTTTGGTATTAGAAGCATTGAGATATCACATCTCATGCTATAGGAAGTGTCTCAGGATTGGAATGGGAAGGACTTGGATATCACATCTCATGCTATAGGGAGGGTCTCAAGTTTGATATTAGAAGCATTGAGATATCACATCTCATGCTATAGGAAGGGTCTCAGGATTGTAATGGGAAGGAGTTGGATTTCACATCTCATGCTATATGAAGGGTCTCAGGTTTGGTATAAGCATTGAGATATCACATCTCATGCTATAGGAAGGGTCTCAGGATTGGAATGGGAAGGAGTTGGATATCACATCTCATGCTATAGGGAGGGTCTCAAGTTTGATATTAGAAGCATTGAGATATCACATCTCATGCTATAGGAAGGGTCTCAGGATTGGAATGGAAGGAGTTGGATATCACATCTCATGTTATAGGAAGGATCTCAGGTTTGGTATTAGAAGCATTGAGACATCACATCTCATGCTATAGGAAGGGACTCAGGATTGTAATGGGAAGGAGTTGGATATCACATCTCATGCTATATGAAGGGTCTCAGGTTTGGTATAAGCATTGAGATATCACATCTCATGCTATGGGAAGGGTCTCAGGATTTTAATGGGAAGGAGTTGTATTTGACATCTCATGCCGTAGGAAGGGTCTCAGGTTTGGTATAAGCATTGAGATATCACATCTCTGCTATCGGAAGGGTCTCAGGATTGGAATGGGAAGGAGTTGGATATCCCATCTCATGTTATAGGACGGGTCTCAGGTTTGTTATTAGATTCAATGAGATATTATATTGCATGCTATAGGAAGGGTCTAAGGATTGGAATGGGAAGGACTTGGATATCACATCTCATGCTATAGGAAGGGTCTCAGGTTTGGTATAAGCATTGAGATATCACATCTCATGCTATAGGAAGGGTCTCAGGATTGGAATGGGAAGGATATGTATATGACATCTCATGCCATAGGAAGGGTCTCAGGTTTGGTATAAGCATTGAGATATCACATCTCTGCTTTTGGAAGGGTCTCAGGATTGGAATGGGAAGGAGTTGGATATCCCATCTCATGTTATAGGAAGAGTCTCAGGTTTGGTATTAGAAGCATTGAGATATCACATCTCATGCTATAGGAAGTGTCTCAGGATTGGAATGGGAAGGACTTGGATATCACATCTCATGCTATAGGGAGGGTCTCAAGTTTGATATTAGAAGCATTGAGATATCACATCTCATGCTATAGGAAGGGTCTCAGGATTGTAATGGGAAGGAGTTGGATTTCACATCTCATGCTATATGAAGGGTCTCAGGTTTGGTATAAGCATTGAGATATCACATCTCATGCTATAGGAAGGGTCTCAGGATTGGAATGGGAAGGAGTTGGATATCACATCTCATGCTATAGGTAGGGTCTCAGGTTTGGTATAAGCAGTGAGATATCACATCTCTACTATCGGAAGGGTCTCAGGATTGGAATGGGAAGGAGTTGGATATCCCATCTCATGTTATAGGAAGAGTCTCAGGTTGGGTATTAGAAGCATTGAGATATCTCATCTCATGCTATAGGAAGGGTCTCAGGATTGGAATGGGAAGGAGTTGGATATCACATCTCATGCTATAGGAAGGGTCTCAGGTTTGGTATAAGCAGTGAGATATCACATCTCATGCTATAGGAAGTGTCTCAGGATTGGAATGGGAAGAAGTTGGATATTACATCTCATGTTATAGGAAGGATCTCAGGTTTGGTATAAGCATTGAGATATCACATCTCTGTTATCGGAAGGGTCTCAGGATTGGAATGGGAAGGAGTTGGATATTCCCATCTCATGTTATAGGAAGGGTCTCAGGATTGGAATGGGAGGGACTTGGATATCACATCTCATGCTATAGGGAGGGTCTCAAGTTTGATATTAGAAGCATTGAGATATCACATCTCATGATATCGGAAGGGTCTCAGGATTGGAATGGGAAGGAGTTGGATATCACATCTCATGATAAAGGGAGGGTCTAAGGTTTGGAAGGGGAAGGATTTGGATATCACATCTCATGTTATAGGACGGGTCTCAGGTTTGGTATTAGAAGCATTGAGATATCAAGTCTCATGGTATAGGAATGGTCTCAGAATTGGAATGGGAAGGAGTTGGATATCACATCTCAAGCTATAGGAAGGGTCTCAGGATTGGAATGGGAAGGAGTTTGATATCACATCTCATGCCATAGTATGGGTCTCAGGTTTGGTAGAAGCATTGGGATATCACATCTCATGCTATCGGAAGGGTATCAGGATTGGATTTGGAAGGAGTTGGATATCACATCTCATGTTATAGGAAGGGTCTCAGGTTTGGTATAAGCATTGAGATATCACATCTCTGCTATCGGAAGTGTCTCAGGATTGGAATGGGAAGGAGTTGGATATCCCATCTCATCTTATAGGACGAGTCTCAGGTTTGTTATTAGAATCATTGAGATATCATAATGCATGCTGTAGGAAGGGTCTAAGGATTGGAATGGGAAGGACTTGGATATCACATCTCAAGCTATAGGTAGGCTATCAGGTTTGGAAAGGGAAGGTGTTGGATATCACATTTCATGTTAGAGGAAGGATCTCAGGTTTGGTATTAGAGGCATTGAGATATCACATCTCATGCTATAGGAAGGGTCTCAGGATTGGAATGGGAAGGAGTTGGATATCACATCTCATGCTATAGGAAGGGTTTCAGGTTTGGTATAAGCATTGAGATATCACATCTCATGCTATAGGAAGGGTCTCAGGATTGGAATGGGAAGGATATGTATATGACATCTCATGCCATAGGAAGGGTCTCAGGTTTGGTATAAGCATTGAGATATCACATCTCTGCTTTTGGAAGGGTCTCAGGATTGGAATGGGAAGGAGTTGGATATCCCATCTCATGTTATAGGAAGAATCTCAGGTTTGGTATTAGAAGCATTGAGATATCACATCTCATGCTATAGGAAGTGTCTCAGGATTGGAATGTGAAGGACTTGGATATCACATCTCATGCTATAGGAAGGGTCTCAAGTTTGATATTAGAAGCATTGAGATATCACATCTCATGCTATAGGAAGGGACTCAGGATTGGAATGGGAAGGAGTTGGATATCACATCTCATGCTATAGGAAGTGTCTCAGGATTGGAATGGGAAGGAGTTGGATATCACACCTCATGTTATAGGAAGGATCTCAGGTTTGGTATAAGCATTGAGATATCACATCTCTGCTATCGAAAGGGTCTCAGGATTGGAATGGGAAGGAGTTGGATATTCCCATCTCATTTTATAGGAAGGGTATATCGGGTCTTAGCATGAGATGTGATATCCAGCTCCTTCCATTCCAATCCTGAGACCCTTCCGATAGCATGAGATGTGATATCTCAATGCTTCTAATATCAATACTGAGACCCTCCCTATAGCATGAGATGTGATATCTAAGTCCTTCCCATTCCAATCCTGAGACCCTTCCGATAGCAGAGATGTGATATCTCAATGCTTATACCAAACCTGAAACCCTTCCTATAGCACGAGATGTGATATCCAACTCCTTCCCATTCCAATCCTGAGACCCTTCCTATAGCATGAGATGTGATATCCAACTCCTTCCCATTCCTATCCTGAGACCCTTCCTATAGCATGAGATGTGATATCTCAATGCTTCTTATACCAAACCTGAGATCCTTCCTATAACATGAGATGTGATATCCAACTCCTTCCCATTCCAATCCTGAGACCCTTCCTATAGCATGAGATGTGATATCTCAATGCTTCTAATACCAAACCTGAGATCCTTCCGATAGCATGAGATGTGATATCTCAATGCTTCTAATACCAAACCTGAGACCCTCCCTTTAGCATGAGATGTGATATCCAATTCCTTCCCATTCCAATCCTGATACCCTTCTGATAGCATGAGATGTGATATCTCAATGCCTCTAATACCAAACCTGAGATCCTACCTCTAACATGAAATGTGATATCCAACTCCTTACCTTTCCAAACCTGAGAGCCTTCCTACAGCATGAGATGTGATATCCAAGTCCTTCCCATTCCAATCCTGAGACCCTTCCTATAACATGAGATGTGATATCCAACTCCTTCCCATTCCAACCTGAGACCCTTCCTATAGCATGAGATGGGATATCCAACTCCTTCCAAATCTAATCCTGATATCCTTCCGATAGCATGAGATGTGATATCCCAATGCTTCTACAAAACCTGAGACCCATACCATGGCATGAGATGTGATATCAAACTCCCGTCCTATACCATGAGACTTGATATCTCAATGCTTCTAATACCAAACCTGAGACCAGTCCAATAACATGAGATGTGATATCCAAATCCTTCCCCTTCCAAACCTTAGACCCTTCCTTTATCATGAGATGTGATATCCAACTCCTTCCCATTCCACTCCTGAGACACTTCCTATAGCATGAGATGTGATATCTCAATGCTTCTAATACCAAACCTGAGACCCTTCCTATAACATGAGATGTGATATCCAAGTCCTTCCCATTCCAATCCTGAGACCCTTTCTATAGCATGAGATGTCATATCTCAATGCTTCTAATACCAAACCTGAGACCCTTCCAATAACATGAATTGTGATATCCAAGTCCTTCCCATTCCAATCTTGAGACCTTTCCAATAGCAGAGATGTGATATCTCAATGCTTATGCCAAACCTGAGATCCTTCCTATGACATGAGATGTGATATCTAAATCCTTCTCATTCCAAACCTGAGACCCTTCCTACAGCATGTGATGTGATATCTCAATGCTTCTAATATCAAAACTGAGACCTGTCCTATAACATGAGATGGGATATCCAACTCCTTCCCGTTCCAAACCTGATACCCTTCCTATAGCATGAGATGTGATATCCAATTCCTTCCCATCCCAATCCTGAGACACCTCCGATAGCAGAGATGTGAAATCTCAATGCTTATACCAAACCTGAGACTCTTACTATAACATGAGATGTGATATCTAACTCCTTCCCGTTCCAAACCTGAGACCCTTCCTATAGCATGAGATGCGATATCCAACTCCTTCCCATTCCAATCCTGAGACCCTTCCCATAGCATGAGATGTTATATCTCAATGCTTCTAATACCAAACCTGTGATCCTTCCTATAACAAGAGATGTGATATCCAAATCCTTCCCCTTCCAAATCTGAGACCCTCCCTTTAGCATGAGATGTGATATCTCAATGCCTCTAATACCAAACCTGAGATCCTTCCGATAGCATGAGATGTGATATCTCAATGCTTCTAATACCAAACCTGAGATCCTTCCTATAACATGAGATGTGATATCCAAATCCTTCCCATTCCAATCCTGAGACCCTTCTGATAGCATGAGATGTGATATCTCAATGGCTCTAATACCAAACCTGAGATCCTACATCTAACATGAAATGTGATATCCAACTCCTTCCCTTTCCAAACGTGAGACCCTCCCTATAGAATGAGATGTGATATCCACGTCCTTCCCATTCCAATCCTGAGACCCTTCCTATAGCATGAGATGTGATATCTCAATGCTTCTAATACCAAACCTGAGACCCTTCCTATAACGTAAGATGGGATATCCAACTCCTTCCCATTCCAATCCTGAGACCCTTCCGATAGCAGAGATGTGATATCTCAATGCTTATACCAAACCTGAGACCCTTCCTGTGGCATGAGATGTCATATACAACTCCTTCCCATTCCAATCCTGAGACCCTTCCTATAGCATGAGATGTGATATCTCAATACTTATACCAAACCTGAGACCCTTCCTATAGCATGAGATGTGATATCCAACTCCTTCCCATTCCAATCCTGAGACCCTTCCTATAACATGAGATGTTATGTCTCAATGCTTCTAATACCAAACCTGAGATCCTTCCTATGGCATGAGATGTCATATAAAACTCCTTCCCATTCCAATCCTGAGACCCTTCCCATAGCATGAGATGTGATATCGAACTCCTTCCCATTCCAATCCTGCGACCCTTCCTATAGCATGAGATTTGATATCTCAATGCTTCTAATACCAAACCTGAGATCCTTCCGATAGCATGAGATGTGATATCTGAATGCTTCTAATACCAAACCTGAGATCATTCCTATAACACGAGATGTAATATCCAAATCCTTCCCCTTCCAAACCTGAGACCCTCCCTTTAGCATGAGATGTGATATCCAACTACTTCCCATTCCAATCCTGAGACCCTTCCTATAGCATGAGATGTGATGTCTCAATGCTTCTAATACCAAACCTGAGATCCTTCCTATAACATGAAATGTGATATCCAACTCCTTCCCATTCCAATCCTGAGACACTTCCTATAGCATGAGAAGTGATACCTCCATGCTTATACCAAACCTGAGATCCTTCCTATAGCATGAGAAGTGATATCCAAATCCTTCCCATTCCAATCCTGAGACCGTTCCTATAGCATGAGATGTGATATCTCAATGCTTATACCAAACCTGAGAGCCTACCTATAGCATGAGATGTGATATCCAACTCCTTCCCGTTCCAAACCTGAGACCCTTCCTATAGCATATGTGATATCCAACTCCTTCCCATTCCAAACATGAGACCCTTCCTATAGCAAGAATGTAATATCCAACTCCTACCCATTCCAATCCTGAGACCATTCCTATAGCATGAGATGTGATATCTCAATGCTTCTAATACCAAACCTGAGATACTTCCTATGACATGAGATGTGATATCCAATTCCTTCCCATTCCAAACCTGAGATCCTTCCTACAGCATGCGATGTGATATCTCAATGCTTCTAATACCAAACCTGAGACCCGTCCTATAACATGAGATGGGATATCCAACTCCTTCCCGTTCCAAACCTGATACCCTTCCTATAGCATGAGATGTGATATCCAACTCCTTCCCATCCCAATCCTGAGACACCTCCGATAGCAGAGATGTGATATCTCAATGCTTATACCAAACCTGAGACTCTTCCTATAACATGAGATATGATATCCAACTCCTTCCCGTTCCAAACCTGAGACCCTTCCTATAGCATGAGATGTGATATCCAACTCCGTCCCATTCCAATCCTGAGACCCTTCCGATAGCAGAGATGTGATATCTCAATGCTTATACCAAACCTGAGATCCTTCCTATAACATGAGATGTGATATCCAACTCCTTCCCATTCCAATCCTGAGACCCTTCCTATAGAATGAGATGTGATATCTCACTGCTTATACCAAACCTGAGACCCTTCCTATAGCATGAGATGTGATATCCAACTCCTTCCCATTCCAATCCTGAGACCCTTCCTATAGCATGAGATGTGATATCTCAATGCTTCTAATATCAAACTTGAGACCCTCCCTATAGCATGAGATGTGATATCCAAGTCCTTCCCATTCCAATCCTGAGACACTTCCTATAGCATGATATGTGATATCCAATGCTTCTAATACCAAACCTGAGACTCTTCCTATAACATGAGATGGGATATCCAACTCCTTCCCATTCCAATCCTGAGACCCTTCCGATAGCAGAGATGTGATATCTCAATGCTTATACGAAACCTGAGACCCTTCCTACGGCATGAGATGTCATATACAACTCCTTCCCATTCCAATCCTGAGACCCTTCCTATAGCATGAGATGTGATATCTCAATGCTTATACCAAACCTGAGACCCTTCCTATAGCATGAGATGTGATATCCAACTCCTTCCCATTCCAATCCTGAGACCCTTCCTATAGCATGAGATGTGATGTCTCAATGCTTCTAATACCAAACCTGAGATCCTTCTTTTAACATGAGATGTGATATCCAACTCCTTCCATTCCAATCCTGAGACCCTTCCTATAGCATGAGATGTTATATCTCAATACTTATACCAATCCTGAGACCTTTCCTATAGCATGAGATGTGATACCCAACTCCTTCCCATTCCAATCCTGAGACGCTTCCTATAGCATGAGATGTGATATCTCAATGCCTCTAATACCAAACCTGAGATCCTTCCTCTAACATGAAATGTGATATCCAACTCCTTCCCTTTCCAAATCTGAGAGCCTATCTATAGCATGAGATGTGATATCCAAGTCTTTCCCATTCCAATCCTTAGACCCTTCCTGCAGCGTGTAATATGATATCTCAATGATTCTAATAACAAACCTGAGACCCGTCCTATAACATGAGATGGGATATCCAACTCCTTCCCATTCCAATCCTGAGACACTTCTGATAGCAGAGATGTGATATCTCAATGCTTATACCAAACCTGAGACCCTTCCTATAACATGAGATCGGATATCCAACTCCTTCCCGTTCCAAACCTGAGACCCTTCCTATAGCATATGTGATATCCAACTCCTTCCCATTCCAAACATGAGACCCTTCCTATAGCAAGAATGTAATATCCAACTCCTTCCCATTCCAACCCTGAGACCATTCCAATAGCATGAGATGTGATATCTCAATGCTTCTAATACCAAACCTGAGATCCTTCCTATGACATGAGATGTGATATCCAATTCCTCCCCATTCCAAACCTGAGAACCTTCCTACAGCATGCGATGTGATATCTCAATGCTTCTAATACCAAACCTGAGACCAGTCCTATAACATGAGATTGGATATCCAACTCCTTCCCCTTCCAAACCTGAGACCCTTCTTATAGCATGAGATGTGATATCCAACTTCTTCCCATTCCAATCCTGAGACCCTTCCTATAACATGAAATGTGATGTCTCAATGCTTCTAATACCAAACCTGAGATCTTTCCTATAACATGAGATGTGATATCCAACTCCTTCCCATTCCAATCCTGAGACCCTTCCTATAGCATGAGATGTGATATCTCAATGCTTATACCAAACCTGAGACCCTTCCTATAGCTTGAGATGTGATATCCAACTCCTTCCCATTCCAATCCTGAGACCCTTATGATAGCATGAGATGTGATATCTCAATGCCTCTTATACCAAACCTGAGATCCTTCCGATAGCATGAGATGTGATATCTCAATGCTTCTAATACCAAACCTGAGATCCTTCCTATAATATGAGATGTGATTTCCAAATCCTTCCCCTTCCAAACCTGAGACCCTCCCTTTAGCATGAAATGTGATATCCAACTCCTTCCGATTCCAATCCTGAGACCCTTCTGATAGCATGAGATGTGATATCTCAATGCCTCTAATACCAAACCTGAGATCCTACCTCTAACATGAAATGTGATATCCATCTCCTTCCCTTTCCAAACCTGAGACCCTGCCTATAGCATGAGATGTGATATCCAAGTCCTTCCCATTCCAATCCTGAGACCCTTCCTATAGCATGTGATGTGATATCTCAATGCTCATACCAAACCTGACACCCTTCCTATGGCATGAGATGTCATATACAACTCCTTCCCATTCCAACCCTGAGACCCTTCCTATAGCATGAGATGTGATATCTCAATGCTTATACCAAACCTGAGACCCTTCCTATAGCATATGTGATATCCAACTCCTTCCCATTCCAAACATGAGACCCTTCCTATAGCAAGAATGTAATATCCAGCTCCTTCCCATTCCAACCCTGAGACCATTCCAATAGCATGAGATGTGATATCTCAATGCTTCTAATACCAAACCTGAGATCCTTCCTATGACATGAGATGTGATATCCAATTCCTCCCCATTCCAAACCTGAGAACCTTCCTACAGCATGCGATGTGATATCTCAATGCTTCTAATACCAAACCTGAGACCAGTCCTATAACATGAGATTGGATATCCAACTCCTTCCCCTTCCAAACCTGAGACCCTTCTTATAGCATGAGATGTGATATCCAACTTCTTCCCATTCCAATCCTGAGACCCTTCCTATAACATGAAATGTGATGTCTCAATGCTTCTAATACCAAACCTGAGATCTTTCCTATAACATGAGATGTGATATCCAACTCCTTCCCATTCCAATCCTGAGACCCTTCCTATAGCATGAGATGTGATATCTCAATGCTTATACCAAACCTGAGACCCTTCCTATAGCTTGAGATGTGATATCCAACTCCTTCCCATTCCAATCCTGAGACCCTTCCTATAGCATGAGATGTGATATCTCAAGGCCTCTAATACCAAACCTGAGATCCTTCCTCTAACATGAAATGTGATATCCAACTCCTTCCCCTTCCAAACCTGAGAGCCTTCCTATAGCATGAGATATGATATCCAAGTCCTTCCCATTCCAATCCTGAGACCCTTCCTATAACATGAAATGTGATATCCAACTCCATCCCATTCCAACCTGAGATCTTTCCTATAGCATGAGATGGGATATCCAACTCCTTCCAAATCCAATACTGATACCATTCCGATAGCATGAGATGTGATATCCCAATGCTTCTACCAAATCTGAGACCCATACTATGGCATGAGATGTGATATCAAACTCCTTCCCATTCCAATCCTGAGACCCTTCCTATAGCTTGAGATGTGATATCCAACTTCTTCCCATTCCAATTCTGAGACCCTTCCTATACCATGAGACTTGATATCTCAATGCTTCTAATACCAAACCTGAGACCCGTCCTATAACATGAGATGTGATATCCAAATCCTTCCCCTTCCAAACCTTAGACCCTTCCTTTATCATGAGATGTGATATCCAACTCCTTCCCATTCCAATCCTGAGACCCTTCCGATATCATGACATTTGTTATCTCAATGCTTCTAATATCAAACTTGAGACCCTCCCTATAGCAGGAGATGTGACAGCCAAGTCCTCCCCATTCCAATCCTGAGACCCTTCCTATAGCATGAGATGTGATATCTCAATGCTTCTAATACCAAACCTGAGACCCTTCCTATAACATGAGATGGGATATCCAACTCAGATGGGATATCCAACTCCTTCCCATTCCAATCCTGAGACCCTTCCGATAGCAGAGATGTGATATCTCAATGCTTATATCAAACCTGAGACCCTTCCTATGGCCTGAGATGTCATATACAACTCCTTCCCATTCCAATCCTGAGACCCTTCCTATAGCATGAGATGTGATGTCTCAATGCTTCCAATACCAAACCTGAGATCCTTCCTATAACATGAGATGTGATATCCAACTCCTTCCCATTCCAATCCTGAGACCCTTATGATAGCATGAGATGTGATATCTCAATGCCTCTTATACCAAACCTGAGATCCTTCCGATAGCATGAGATGTGATATCTCAATGCTTCTAATACCAAACCTGAGATCCTTCCTATAATATGAGATGTGATTTCCAAATCCTTCCCCTTCCAAACCTGAGACCCTCCCTTTAGCATGAGATGTGATATCCAACTCCTTCCCATTCCAATACTGAGACCCTTCTGATAGCATGAGATGTGATATCTCAATGCCTCTAATACCAAACCTGAGATCCTACCTCTAACATGAAATGTGATATCCATCTCCTTCCCTTTCCAAACCTGAGACCCTGCCTATAGCATGATATGTGATATCCAAGTCCTTCCCATTCCAATCCTGAGACCCTTCCTATAGCATGTGATGTGATATCTCAATGCTTATACCAAACCTGAGACCCTTCCTATGGCATGAGATGGCATATACAACTCCTTCCCATTCCAATCCTGAGACCCTTCCTATAGCATGAGATGTGATATCCAACTTCTTCCCATTCCAATCCTGAGACCCTTCCTATAGCATGAGATGTGATATCTCAATGCTTATACCAAACCTGAGACCCTTCCTATAGCTTGAGATGTGATATCGAACTCCTTCCCATTCCAATCCAGAGACCCTTCCTATAGCATGAGAATTGATATCTCAAGGCCTCTAATACCAAACCTGAGATCCTTCCTCTAACATGAAATGTGATATCCAACTCCTTCCCCTTCCAAACCTGAGAGCCTTCCTATAGCATGAGATATGATATCCAAGTCCTTCCCATTCCAATCCTGAGACCCTTCCTATAACATGAAATGTGATATCCAACTCCTTCCCATTCCAACCTGAGACCCTTCCTATAGCATGAGATGGGATATCCAACTCCTTCCAAATCCAATACTGATACCCTTCCGATAGCATGAGATGTGATATCCCAATGCTTCTACCAAACCTGAGACCCATACTATGGCATGAGATGTGATATCAAACTCCTTCCCATTCCAATCCTGAGACCCTTCTTATACCATGAGACTTGATATCTCAATGCTTCTAATACCAAACCTGAGACCCGTCCTATAACATGAGATGTGATATCCAACTCCTTCCCATTCCAATCCTGAGACCCTTCCGATATCATGAGATGTGATATCTCAATGCTTATACCAAATCTGAGACCCTTCCTATGGCCTGAGATGTCATATACAACTCCTTCCCATTCCAATCCTGAGACCCTTCCTATAGCATGAGATGTGATATCTCAATGCTTATACCAAATCTGAGACCCTTCCTATAGCATGAGATGTGATATCCAACTCCTTCCCCTTCCAAACCTGAGAGCCTTCCTATAGCATGAGATATGATATCCAAGTCCTTCCCATTCCAATCCTGAGACCCTTCCTATAACATGAAATGTGATATCCAAATCCTCCCCCTTCCAAACCTTAGACCCTTCCTTTATCATGAGATGTGATATCCAACTCCTTCCCATTCCAATCCTGAGACCCTTCCGATATCATGAGATGTGATATCTCAATGCTTATACCAAATCTGAGACCCTTCCTATGGCCTGAGATGTCATATACAACTCCTTCCCATTCCAATCCTGAGACCCTTCCTATAGCATGAGATGTGATATCTCAATGCTTATACCAAATCTGAGACCCTTCCTATAGCATGAGATGTGATATCCAACTCCTTCCCATTCCAATCCTGAGACCCTTCCTATAGCATGAGAAGTGATATCTCCATGCTTATACCAAACCTGAGACCCTTCCTATAGCATAAGATGTGATATCCAAATCCTTCCCATTCCAATCCTGAGACCCTTCCTATAGCATGAGATGTGATATCTCAATGCTTATACCAAACCTGAGACCCTTCCTATAGCATAAGATGTGATATCCAAATCCTTCCCATTCCAATCCTGAGACCCTTCCTATAGCATGAGATGTGATGTCTCAATGCTTCTAATACCAAACCTGAGATCCTTCCTCTAACATGAAATGTGATATCCAACTCCTTCCCCTTCCAAACCTGAGAGCCTTCCTATAGCATGAGATATGATATCCAAGTCCTTCCCATTCCAATCCTGAGACCCTTCCTATAACATGAAATGTGATATCCAACTCCTTCCCATTCCAACCTGAGACCCTTCCTATAGCATGAGATGGGATATCCAACTCCTTCCAAATCCAATACTGATACCCTTCCGATAGCATGAGATGTGATATCCCAATGCTTCTACCAAACCTGAGACCCATACTATGGCATGAGATGTGATATCAAACTCCTTCCCATTCCAATCCTGAGACCCTTCTTATACCATGAGACTTGATATCTCAATGCTTCTAATACCAAACCTGAGACCCGTCCTATAACATGAGATGTGATATCCAACTCCTTCCCATTCCAATCCTGAGACCCTTCCGATATCATGAGATGTGATATCTCAATGCTTATACCAAATCTGAGACCCTTCCTATGGCCTGAGATGTCATATACAACTCCTTCCCATTCCAATCCTGAGACCCTTCCTATAGCATGAGATGTGATATCTCAATGCTTATACCAAATCTGAGACCCTTCCTATAGCATGAGATGTGATATCCAACTCCTTCCCCTTCCAAACCTGAGAGCCTTCCTATAGCATGAGATATGATATCCAAGTCCTTCCCATTCCAATCCTGAGACCCTTCCTATAACATGAAATGTGATATCCAAATCCTCCCCCTTCCAAACCTTAGACCCTTCCTTTATCATGAGATGTGATATCCAACTCCTTCCCATTCCAATCCTGAGACCCTTCCGATATCATGAGATGTGATATCTCAATGCTTATACCAAATCTGAGACCCTTCCTATGGCCTGAGATGTCATATACAACTCCTTCCCATTCCAATCCTGAGACCCTTCCTATAGCATGAGATGTGATATCTCAATGCTTATACCAAATCTGAGACCCTTCCTATAGCATGAGATGTGATATCCAACTCCTTCCCATTCCAATCCTGAGACCCTTCCTATAGCATGAGAAGTGATATCTCCATGCTTATACCAAACCTGAGACCCTTCCTATAGCATAAGATGTGATATCCAAATCCTTCCCATTCCAATCCTGAGACCCTTCCTATAGCATGAGATGTGATATCTCAATGCTTATACCAAACCTGAGACCCTTCCTATAGCATAAGATGTGATATCCAAATCCTTCCCATTCCAATCCTGAGACCCTTCCTATAGCATGAGATGTGATGTCTCAATGCTTCTAATACCAAACCTGAGATCCTTCCTATAACATGAGATGTGATATCCAACTCCTTCCCATTCCAATCCTGAGACCCTTATGATAGCATGAGATGTGATATCTCAATGCCTCTTATACCAAACCTGAGATCCTTCCGATAGCATGAGATGTAATATCTCAATGCTTCTAATACCAAACCTGAGATCCTTCCTATAATATGAGATGTGATTTCCAAATCCTTCCCCTTCCAAACCTGAGACCCTCCCTTTAGCATGAAATGTGATATCCAACTCCTTCCCATTCCAATCCTGAGACCCTTCTGATAGCATGAGATGTGATATCTCAATGCCTCTAATACCAAACCTGAGATCCTACCTCTAACATGAAATGTGATATCCATCTCCTTCCCTTTCCAAACCTGAGACCCTGCCTATAGCATGAGATGTGATATCCAAGTCCTTCCCATTCCAATCCTGAGACCCTTCCTATAGCATGTGATGTGATATCTCAATGCTTATACCAAACCTGAGACCCTTCCTATGGCATGAGATGTCATATACAACTCCTTCCCATTCCAACCCTGAGACCCTTCCTGTAGCATGAGATGTGATATCTCAATGCTTATACCAAACCTGAGACCCTTCCTATAGCATGAGATGTGATATCCAACTTCTTCCCATTCCAATCCTGAGACCCTTCCTATAGCATGAGATGTGATATCTCAAAGCTTATACCAAACCTGAGACCCTTCCTATAGCTTGAGATGTGATATCCAACTCCTTCCCATTCCAATCCTGAGACCCTTCCTATAGCATGAGATGTGATATCTCAAGGCCTCTAATACCAAACCTGAGATCCTTCCACTAACATGAAATGTGATATCCAACTCCTTCCCCTTCCAAACCTGAGAGCCTTCCTATAGCATGAGATATGATATCCAAGTCCTTCCCATTCCAATCCTGAGACCCTTCCTATAACATGAAATGTGATATCCAACTCCTTCCCATTCTAACCTGAGACCCTTCCTATAGCATGAGATGGGATATCCAACTCCTTCCAAATCCAATACTGATACCCTTCCGATAGCATGAGATGTGATATCCCAATGCTTCTACCAAACCTGAGACCCATACTATGGCATGAGATGTGATATCAAACTCCTTCCCATTCCAATTCTGAGACCCTTCTTATACCATGAGACTTGATATCTCAATGCTTCTAATACCAAACCTGAGACCCGTCCTATAACATGAGATGTGATATCCAAATCCTTCCCCTTCCAAACCTTAGACCCTTCCTTTATCATGAGATGTGACATCCAAGTCCTTCCCATTCCAATCCTGAGACCCTTCCTATAGCATGAGATGTGATATCTCAATGCTTCTAATACCAAACCTGAGACCCTTCCTATAACATGAGATGGGATATCCAACTCCTTCCCATTCCAATCCTGAGACCCTTCCGATAGCAGAGATGTGATATCTCAATGCTTATACCAAACCTGAGACCCTTTCTAAGGCCTGAGATGTCATATACAACTCCTTCCCATTCCAATCCTGAGACCCTTCCTATAGCATGAGATGTGATATCTCAATGCTTATACCAAATCTGAGACCCTTCCTATAGCATGAGATGTGATATCCAACACCTTCCCATTCCAATCCTGAGACCCTTCCTATAGCATGAGAAGTGATATCTCCATGCTTATACCAAACCTGAGACCCTTCCTATAGCATGAGATGTGATATCCAAATCCTTCGTATTCCAATCCTGAGACCCTTCCTATAGCATGAGATGTGATATCTCAATGCTTATACCAAACCTAAGAGATTACCTATAGCATGAGATGTGATATCCAAGTCCTTCCCATTCCAATCCTTAGACCCTTCCTACAGCATGCGATGTGATATCTCAATGATTCTAATACCAAACCAGAGACCCGTCCTTTAACATGTGATGGGATATCCAACTCCTTCCCATTCCAATCCTGAGCCACTCCTGATAGCAGAGATGTGATATCTCAATGCTTATACCAAACCTGAGACCCGTCCTATAACATGAGATGTGATATCCAAATCCTTCCCCTTCCAAACCTTAGACCCTTCCTTTATCATGAGATGTGACATCCAAGTCCTTCCCATTCCAATCCTGAGACCCTTCCTATAGCATGAGATGTGATATCTCAATGCTTCTAATACCAAACCTGAGACCCTTCCTATAACATGAGATGGGATATCCAACTCCTTCCCATTCCAATCCTGAGACCCTTCCGATAGCAGAGATGTGATATCTCAATGCTTATACCAAACCTGAGACCCTTTCTAAGGCCTGAGATGTCATATACAACTCCTTCCCATTCCAATCCTGAGACCCTTCCTATAGCATGAGATGTGATATCTCAATGCTTATACCAAATCTGAGACCCTTCCTATAGCATGAGATGTGATATCCAACATCTTCCCATTCCAATCCTGAGACCCTTCCTATAGCATGAGAAGTGATATCTCCATGCTTATACCAAACCTGAGACCCTTCCTATAGCATGAGATGTGATATCCAAATCCTTCGTATTCCAATCCTGAGACCCTTCCTATAGCATGAGATGTGATATCTCAATGCTTATACCAAACCTGAGAGATTACCTATAGCATGAGATGTGATATCCAAGTCCTTCCCATTCCAATCCTTAGACCCTTCCTACAGCATGCGATGTGATATCTCAATGATTCTAATACCAAACCAGAGACCCGTCCTTTAACATGTGATGGGATATCCAACTCCTTCCCATTCCAATCCTGAGCCACTCCTGATAGCAGAGATGTGATATCTCAATGCTTATACCAAACCTGAGACCCTTCCTATAACATGAGATGTGATATCCAACTCCTTCCCGTTCCAAACCTGAGACACTTCCTATAGAATATGTGATATCCAACTCCTTCCCATTCCAAACATGAGACCCTTCCTATAGCAAGAATGTAATATCCAACTCCTACCCATTCCAATCCTGAGACCATTCCTATAGCATGAGATGTGATATATCAATGCTTCTAATACCAAACCTGAGATCCTTCCTATAGCATAAGATGTGATATCCAAATCCTCCCCCTTCCAAACCTTAGACCCTTCCTTTATCATGAGATGTGATATCCAACTCCTTCCCATTCCAATCCTGAGACCCTTATGATAGCATGAGATGTGATATCTCAATGCCTCTTATACCAAACCTGAGATCCTTCCGATAGCATGAGATGTAATATCTCAATGCTTCTAATACCAAACCTGAGATCCTTCCTATAATATGAGATGTGATTTCCAAATCCTTCCCCTTCCAAACCTGAGACCCTCCCTTTAGCATGAAATGTGATATCCAACTCCTTCCCATTCCAATCCTGAGACCCTTCTGATAGCATGAGATGTGATATCTCAATGCCTCTAATACCAAACCTGAGATCCTACCTCTAACATGAAATGTGATATCCATCTCCTTCCCTTTCCAAACCTGAGACCCTGCCTATAGCATGAGATGTGATATCCAAGTCCTTCCCATTCCAATCCTGAGACCCTTCCTATAGCATGTGATGTGATATCTCAATGCTTATACCAAACCTGAGACCCTTCCTATGGCATGAGATGTCATATACAACTCCTTCCCATTCCAACCCTGAGACCCTTCCTATAGCATGAGATGTGATATCTCAATGCTTATACCAAACCTGAGACCCTTCCTATAGCATGAGATGTGATATCCAACTTCTTCCCATTCCAATCCTGAGACCCTTCCTATAGCATGAGATGTGATATCTCAATGCTTATACCAAACCTGAGACCCTTCCTATAGCTTGAGATGTGATATCCAACTCCTTCCCATTCCAATCCTGAGACCCTTCCTATAGCATGAGATGTGATATCTCAAGGCCTCTAATACCAAACCTGAGATCCTTCCACTAACATGAAATGTGATATCCAACTCCTTCCCCTTCCAAACCTGAGAGCCTTCCTATAGCATGAGATATGATATCCAAGTCCTTCCCATTCCAATCCTGAGACCCTTCCTATAACATGAAATGTGATATCCAACTCCTTCCCATTCTAACCTGAGACCCTTCCTATAGCATGAGATGGGATATCCAACTCCTTCCAAATCCAATACTGATACCCTTCCGATAGCATGAGATGTGATATCCCAATGCTTCTACCAAACCTGAGACCCATACTATGGCATGAGATGTGATATCAAACTCCTTCCCATTCCAATTCTGAGACCCTTCTTATACCAACAGACTTGATATCTCAATGCTTCTAATACCAAACCTGAGACCCGTCCTATAACATGAGATGTGATATCCAAATCCTTCCCCTTCCAAACCTTAGACCCTTCCTTTATCATGAGATGTGACATCCAAGTCCTTCCCATTCCAATCCTGAGACCCTTCCTATAGCATGAGATGTGATATCTCAATGCTTCTAATACCAAACCTGAGACCCTTCCTATAACATGAGATGGGATATCCAACTCCTTCCCATTCCAATCCTGAGACCCTTCCGATAGCAGAGATGTGATATCTCAATGCTTATACCAAACCTGAGACCCTTTCTAAGGCCTGAGATGTCATATACAACTCCTTCCCATTCCAATCCTGAGACCCTTCCTATAGCATGAGATGTGATATCTCAATGCTTATACCAAATCTGAGACCCTTCCTATAGCATGAGATGTGATATCCAACACCTTCCCATTCCAATCCTGAGACCCTTCCTATAGCATGAGAAGTGATATCTCCATGCTTATACCAAACCTGAGACCCTTCCTATAGCATGAGATGTGATATCCAAATCCTTCGTATTCCAATCCTGAGACCCTTCCTATAGCATGAGATGTGATATCTCAATGCTTATACCAAACCTGAGAGATTACCTATAGCATGAGATGTGATATCCAAGTCCTTCCCATTCCAATCCTTAGACCCTTCCTACAGCATGCGATGTGATATCTCAATGATTCTAATACCAAACCAGAGACCCGTCCTTTAACATGTGATGGGATATCCAACTCCTTCCCATTCCAATCCTGAGCCACTCCTGATAGCAGAGATGTGATATCTCAATGCTTATACCAAACCTGAGACCCTTCCTATAACATGAGATGTGATATCCAACTCCTTCCCGTTCCAAACCTGAGACACTTCCTATAGAATATGTGATATCCAACTCCTTCCCATTCCAAACATGAGACCCTTCCTATAGCAAGAATGTAATATCCAACTCCTACCCATTCCAATCCTGAGACCATTCCTATAGCATGAGATGTGATATATCAATGCTTCTAATACCAAACCTGAGATCCTTCCTATGACATGAGATTTGATATCCAAATCCTTCCCATTCCAATCCTGAGACCCTTCCTATAGCAAGAGATGTGATATCCAAATCCTTCCCATTCCAATCCTGAGACCCTTCCTATAACATGAGATGTGATATTCAACTCCTTCCCATTCCAACCTGAGACACTTCCTATAGCATGAGAAGGGATATCCAACTCCTTCCCAATCCAATCCTGAGAACCTTCCGATAGCAGAGATGTGATATCTCAATGCTTATACCAAACCTGAGACCCTTCCTATAGCATGAGATGTGATATCCAACTCCTTGCCATTCAAATCCTGAGACCCTTCCTATAGCATGAGATGTGATATCTCAATGCTTCTACCAAACCTGAGACCCTTCCTTTAGCATGAGATGTGATATCCAAATCCTTCACATTCCAATCCTGAGACCCTTCCTATAGCATGAGATGTGATATCTCAATGCTTCTAATACCAAACCTGAGATCCTTCCTATAACATGAGATGTGATATCCAATTCCTTCCCATTCCAAACCTGAGACCCTTCCTATTGGATGAGATGTGATATCCAACTCCTTCCCATTCCAACCCTGAGACCCTTCCTATACCATGAGATGTGATATCTCAATGCTTCTAATACCAAACCTGGGAACCGTCCTATAACATGAGATGTGATATCTCAATGTTTCTAATAAAAAACCTGAGACCCTTCCTATAACATGAGATGTGATATCCAATTCCTTCCCATTCCAAACCTGAGACCCTTCCTATTGGATGAGATGTGATATCCAAATCCTTCCCCTTCCAAACCTGAGACCCTTCCTTTAGCATGAGATGTGATATCCAAATACTTCCCATTCCAATCCTAAAACCCTTCCTATAGCATGAGATGTGATATCTCAATGTTTCTAATAAAAAACCTGAGACCCTTCCTATAGCAAGAGATGTGATATCCAAATCCTTCCCATTCCAATCCTGAGACCCTTCCTGTATATAACATGAGATGTGATATCCAACTCCTTCCCATTCCAACCTGAGACCCTTCCTATAGCATGAGATGGGATATCCAACTCCTTACCATTCAAATCCTGAGACCCTCCCTATAACAAGAGATGTCATATCCAACTCCTTCCCATTCCAAACCTGAGACCCTTCCTATAACATGAGATGTGATATCCAACTCCTTCCCATTCCAAACCTGAGACCCTTCCGATAGCATGAGATGTGATATCTCAATGCTTCAAAAACCAAACATGAGAACCATCCTATAACATGAGATGTGAAATCCAAATCCTTCCCTTCCCAAACCTGAGACTCTTCCTATAGCATGAGATGTGATATCTCAATGCTTCTACCAAATCTGAAACCCTTCCTATAGCATGAGATGTGATATCCAACTCCTTCCCATTCCAATCCTGAGACACATCCTATAGCATGAGATGTGATATCACAATGCTTCTAATACCAAACCTGAGACCCGTCCTATAACATGAGATGTGATATCCAAATCCTTCCCCTTCCAAACCTGAGACCCTTCCTTTAGCATGAGATGTGATATCCAGCTCCTCCCATTCCAATCCTGAGACCCTTCCGATAGCAGAGATGTGATATTTCAATGCTTATACCAAACCTGAGACCCTTCCCATAGCATGAGATGTGATATCCAAATCCTTCCCATTCCAATCCTGAGACCCTTCCTATAGCATGAGATGTGATATCTCAATGCTCCTAATACCAAACCTGAGATCCTTCCTATAACATGAGATGTGATATCCAACTCCTTCCGATTCCAATCCCGAGACCCTTCCTATAGCATGAGAGGTGATATCTCAATGCTTCTAATACCAAACCTAAGGTCCTTCCTATAACATGAGATGTGATATCCAAATCCTTCCCATTCCAAACCTGAGACCCTCCTTTTAGCATGAGATGTGATATCCAACTCCTTCCCATTCCAATCCTGATACCCTTAGATGTGAATTCTAAGTCCTTCCCATTCCTATCCTGAGACCCTTCCGATAGCAGAGATGTGATATCTCAATGCTTATACAAAACCTGATGACCCTTCCTATGGCATTAGATGTGATATCCAACTCCTTCCCATTCCAATCCTGAGTTCCTTCCTATAGCATGAGATGTGATATCTCAATGCTTCTATCAAACCTGATACCCTTCCTTTAGCATGAGATGTGATATTCAACTCCTTCCCATTCCAATCCTGAGACCCTTCCTATAACATGAGACGTGATATCCAACTCCTTCCCATTCCAATCCTGAGACTCCTCCTATAGCATGAGATGTGATATCTCAATACTTCTAATACCAAACCTGAGATCCTTCCTATTACATGAGATGTGATATCCAAATCCTTATCTTCCAAACCTGAGACCCTCCCTTTAGCATGAGATGTGATATCCAACTCCTTCCCATTCCAATCCTGAGACTCTTCTGATAGCATAAGATATGATATCTCAATGCTTCTATACCAAACCTGAGATCCTTCTGATAGCATGAGATGTGATATCTCAATACTTCTAATACCAAACCTGAGATCCTACCTCTAACATGAAATGTGATATCCAACTCTTTCCCCTTGCAAACCTGAGAGCCTTCCTATAGCATGAGATGTGATATCCAAGTCCTTCCCATTCCAATCCTGAGACCCTTCCTATAACATGAGATGTGATATCCAACTCCTTCCCATTCCAACCTGAGACCCTTCCTATAGCATGAGATGGGATATCCAACTCCTTCCAAATCCAATCCCGATACCCTTGCGATAGCATGAGATGTGATATCCCAATGCTTCTACCAAACCTGAGACCCATACTATGGCATGAGATGTGATATCAAACTCCTTCCCATTCTAATCCTGAGACCCTTCCTATAGCTTGAGATGTGATATCCAACTCCTTCCCATTCCAATTCTGAGACCCTTCCTATACCATGAGACTTGATGTCTCAATGCTTCTAATACCAAACCTGAGACCCGTCCTATAACATGAGATGTGATATCCAAATCCTTCCCCTTCCAAACCTTAGACCCTTCCTTTATCATGAGATGTGATATCCAACTCCTTCCCATTCCAATCTTGAGACCCTTCCGATATCATGAAATGTGATATCTCAATGCTTCTAATATCAAACTTGAGACCCTCCCTATAGCATGAGATGTGATATCCAAGTCCTTCCCATTCCAATCCTGAGACCCTTCCTATAGCATGAGATGTGATATCTCAATGCTTCTAATACCAAACCTGAGACCCTTCCTATAACATGAGATGGGAATATCCAACTCCTTCCCATTCCAATCCTGAGACCCTTCCGATAGCAGAGATGTGATATCTCAATGCTTATACCAAAACCTGAGATCCTTCCTATAACATGAGATGTGATATCCAACTCCTTCCCATTCCAATCCTGAGACACTTCCTATAGCATGAGATGTGATATCTCACTGCTTAAACCAAACCTGAGACCCTTCCTATAGCATGAGATGTGATATCCAATTCCTTCCCATTCCAATCCTGAGACCCTTCCTATAGCATGAGATGTGATATCTCAATGCTTCTAATATCAAACTTGAGACCCTCCCTATAGCATGAGATGTGATACCCAAGTCCTGCCCATTCCGATCCTGAGACACTTCCTATAGCATGAGATGTGATATCCAACTCCTTCCCATTCCAATCCTGAGACCCTTCCTATAACATGAAATGTGATATCCAACTCCTTCCCATTCTAACCTGAGACCCTTCCTATAGCATGAGATGGGATATCCAACTCCTTCCAAATCCAATACTGATACCCTTCCGATAGCATGAGATGTGATATCCCAATGCTTCTACCAAACCTGAGACCCATACTATGGCATGAGATGTGATATCAAACTCCTTCCCATTCCAATCCTGAGACGCTTCGTATAGCTTGAGATGTGATATCCAACTCCTTCCCATTCCAATTCTGAGACCCTTCTTATACCATGAGACTTGATATCTCAATGCTTCTAATACCAAACCTGAGACCCGTCCTATAACATGAGATGTAATATCCAAATCCTTCCCCTTCCAAACCTTAGACCCTTCCTTTATCATGAGATGTGATATCCAACTCCTTCCCATTCCAATCCTGAGACCCTTCCGATATCATGAGATTTGTTATCTCAATGCTTCTAATATCAAACTTGAGACCCTCCCTATAGCATGAGATGTGACATCCAAGTCCTTCCCATTCCAATCCTGAGACCCTTCCTAAAGCATGAGATGTGATATCTCAATGCTTCTAATACCAAACCTGAGACCCTTCCTATAACATGAGATGGGATATCCAACTCCTTCCCATTCCAATCCTGAGACCCTTCCGATAGCAGAGATGTGATATCTCAATGCTATACCAAACCTGAGACCCTTCCTAAGGCCTGAGATGTCATATACAACTCCTTCCCATTCCAATCCTGAGACCCTTCCTATAGCATGAGATGTGATATCTCAATGCTTATACCAAATCTGAGACCCTTCCTATAGCATGAGATGTGATATCCAACACCTTCCCATTCCAATCCTGAGACCCTTCCTATAGCATGAGAAGTGATATCTCCATGCTTATACCAAACCTGAGACCCTTCCTATAGCATGAGATGTGATATCCAAATCCTTCGTATTCCAATCCTGAGACCCTTCCTATAGCATGAGATGTGATATCTCAATGCTTATACCAAACCTGAGAGCCTACCTATAGCATGAGATGTGATATCCAAGTCCATCCCATTCCAATCCTTAGACCCTTCCTACAGCATGCGATGTGATATCTCAATGATTCTAATACCAAACCAGAGACCCGTCCTTTAACATGAGATGGGATATCCAACTCCTTCCCATTCCAATCCTGAGCCACTCCTGATAGCAGAGATGTGATATCTCAATGCTTATACCAAACCTGAGACCCTTCCTATAACATGAGATGTGATATCCAACTCCTTCCCGTTCCAAACCTGAGACACTTCCTATAGCATATGTGATATCCAACTCCTTCCCATTCCAAACATGAGACCCTTCCTATAGCAAGAATGTAATATCCAACTCCTACCCATTCCAATCCTGAGACCATTCCTATAGCATGAGATGTGATATATCAATGCTTCTAATACCAAACCTGAGATCCTTCCTATGACATGAGATTTGATATCCAAATCCTTCCCATTCCAATCCGGAGACCCTTCCTATAGCAAGAGATGTGATATCCAAATCCTTCCCATTCCAATCCTGAGACCCTTCCTATAACATGAGATGGAATATTCAACTCCTTCCCATTCCAACCTGAGACACTTCCTATAGCATGAGAAGGGATATCCAACTCCTTCCCAATCCAATCCTGAGAACCTTCCGATAGCAGAGATGTGATATCTCAATGCTTATACCAAACCTGAGACCCTTCCTATGGCATGAGATGTGATATCCAACTCCTTGCCATTCAAATCCTGAGACCCTTCCTATAGCATGAGATGTGATATCTCAATGCTTCTACCAAACCTGAGACCCTTCCTTTAGCATGAGATGTGATATCCAAATCCTTCACATTCCAATCCTGAGACCCTTCCTATAGCATGAGATGTGATATCTCAATGCTTCTAATACCAAACCTGAGATCCTTCCTATAACATGAGATGTGATATCCAATTCCTTCCCATTCCAAACCTGAGACCCTTCCTATTGGATGAGATGTGATATCCAACTCCTTCCCATTCCAACCCTGAGACCCTTCCTATACCATGAGATGTGATATCTCAATGCTTCTAATACCAAACCTGGGAACCGTCCTATAACATGAGATGTGATATCTCAATGTTTCTAATAAAAAACCTGAGACCCTTCCTATAGCTTGAGATGTGATATCGAACTCCTTCCCATTCCAATCCTGAGACCCTTCCTATAGCATGAGATGTGATATCTCAAGGCCTCTAATACCAAACCTGAGATCCTTCCTCTAACATGAAATGTGATATCCAACTCCTTCCCCTTCCAAACCTGAGAGCCTTCCTATAGCATGAGATATGATATCCAAGTCCTTCCCATTCCAATCCTGAGACCCTTCCTATAACATGAAATGTGATATCCAACTCCTTCCCATTCCAACCTGAGACCCTTCCTATAGCATGAGATGGGATATCCAACTCCTTCCAAATCCAATACTGATACCCTTCCGATAGCATGAGATGTGATATCCCAATTCTTCTACCAAACCTGAGACCCATACTATGGCATGAGATGTGATATCAAACTCCTTCCCATTCCAATCCTGAGACACTTCTTATACCATGAGACTTGATATCTCAATGCTTCTAATACCAAACCTGAGACCCGTCCTATAACATGAGATGTGATATCCAAATCCTCCCCCTTCCAAACCTTAGACCCTTCCTTTATCATGAGATGTGATATCCAACTCCTTCCCATTCCAATCCTGAGACCCTTCCGATATCATGAGATGTGATATCTCAATGCTTATACCAAATCTGAGACCTTTCCTATGGCCTGAGATGTCATATACAACTCCTTCCCATTCCAATCCTGAGACCCTTCCTATAGCATGAGATGTGATATCTCAATGCTTATACCAAATCTGAGACCCTTCCTATAGCATGAGATGTGATATCCAACTCCTTCCCATTCCAATCCTGAGACCATTCCTATAGCATGAGAAGTGATATCTCCATGCTTATACCAAACCTGAGACCCTTCCTATAGCATAAGATGTGATATCCAAATCCTTCCCATTCCAATCCTGAGACCCTTCCTATAGCATGAGATGTGATATCTCAATGCTTATACCAAACCTGAGACCCTTCCTATAGCATGAGATGTGATATCCAACTCCTTCCCATTCCAATCCTGAGACCCTTCCTATAGCATGAGATGTGATGTCTCAATGCTTCTAATACCAAACCTGAGATCCTTCCTATAACATGAGATGTGATATCCAACTCCTTCCCATTCCAATTCTGAGACCCTTATGATAGCATGAGATGTGATATCTCAATGCCTCTTATACCAAACCTGAGATCCTTCCGATAGCATGAGATGTGATATCTCAATGTTTCTAATACCAAACCTGAGATCCTTCCTATAATATGAGATGTGATTTCCAAATCCTTCCCCTTCCAAACCTGAGACCCTCCCTTTAGCATGAAATGTGATATCCAACTCCTTCCCATTCCAATCCTGAGACCCTTCTGATAGCATGAGATGTGATATCTCAATGCCTCTAATACCAAACCTGAGATCCTACCTCTAACATGAAATGTGATATCCATCTCCTTCCCTTTCCAAACCTGAGACCCTGTCTATAGCATGAGATGTGATATCCAAGTCCTTTCCATTCCAATCCTGAGACCCTTCCTATAGCATGTGATGTGATATCTCAATGCTTATACCAAACCTGAGACCCTTCCTATAGCATGAGATGTGATATCCAACTTCTTCCCATTCCAATCCTGAGACCCTTCCTATAGCATGAGATGTGATATCTCAATGCTTATACCAAACCTGAGACCCTTCCTATAGCATAAGATGTGATATCCAAATCCTTCCCATTCCAATCCTGAGACCCTTCCTATAGCATGAGATGTGATATCTCAATGCTTATACCAAACCTGAGACCCTTCCTATAGCATGAGATGTGATATCCAACTCCTTCCCATTCCAATCCTGAGACCCTTCCTATAGCATGAGATGTGATGTCTCAATGCTTCTAGTACCAAACCTGAGATCCTTCCTATAACATGAGATGTGATATCCAACTCCTTCCCATTCCAAACCTGAGACCCTTATGATAGCATGAGATGTGATATCTCAATGCCTCTTATACCAAACCTGAGATCCTTCCGATAGCATGAGATGTGATATCTCAATGCTTCTAATACCAAACCTGAGATCCTTCCTATAATATGAGATGTGATTTCCAAATCCTTCCCCTTCCAAACCTGAGACCCTCCCTTTAGCATGAAATGTGATATCCAACTCCTTCCCATTCCAATCCTGAGACCCTTCTGATAGCATGAGATGTGATATCTCAATGCCTCTAATACCAAACCTGAGATCCTACCTCTAACATGAAATGTGATATCCATCTCCTTCCCTTTCCAAACCTGAGACCCTGCCTATAGCATGAGATGTGATATCCAAGTCCTTCCCATTCCAATCCTGAGACCCTTCCTATAGCATGTGATGTGATATCTCAATGCTTATACCAAACCTGAGACCCTTCCTATGGCATGAGATGTCATATACAACTCCTTCCCATTCCAACCCTGAATCCCTTCCTATAGCATGAGATGTGATATCTCAATGCTTATACCAAACCTGAGACCCTTCCTATAGCATGAGATGTGATATCCAACTTCTTCCCATTCCAATCCTGAGACCCTTCCTATAGCATGAGATGTGATATCTCAATGCTTATACCAATCCTGAGACCCTTCCTATAGCTTGAGATGTGATATCCAACTCCTTCCCATTCCAATCCTGAGACCCTTCCTATAGCATGAGATGTGATATCTCAAGGCCTCTAATACCAAACCTGAGATCCTTCCACTAACATGAAATGTGATATCCAACTCCTTCCCCTTCCAAACCTGAGAGCCTTCCTATAGCATGAGATATGATATCCAAGTCCTTCCCATTCAATCCTGAGACCCTTCCTATAACATGAAATGTGATATCCAACTCCTTCCCATTCTAACCTGAGACCCTTCCTATAGCATGAGATGGGATATCCAACTCCTTCCAAATCCAATACTGATACCCTTCCGATAGCATGAGATGTGATATCCCAATGCTTCTACCAAACCTGAGACCCATACTATGGCATGAGATGTGATATCAAACTCCTTCCCATTCCAATCCTGAGACGCTTCCTATAGCTTGAGATGTGATATCCAACTCCTTCCCATTCCAATTCTGAGACCCTTCTTATACCATGAGACTTGATATCTCAATGCTTCTAATACCAAACCTGAGACCCGTCCTATAACATGAGATGTGATATCCAAATCCTTCCCCTTCCAAACCTTAGACCCTTCCTTTATCATGAGATGTGATATCCAACTCCTTCCCATTCCAATCCTGAGACCCTTCCGATATCATGAGATTTGTTATCTCAATGCTTCTAATATCAAACTTGAGACCCTCCCTATAGCATGAGATGTGACATCCAAGTCCTTCCCATTCCAATCCTGAGACCCTTCCTATAGCATGAGATGTGATATCTCAATGCTTCTAATACCAAACCTGAGACCCTTCCTATAACATGAGATGGGATATCCAACTCCTTCCCATTCCAATCCTAAGACCCTTCCGATAGCAGAGATGTGATATCTCAATGCTTATACCAAACCTGAGACCCTTCCTAAGGCCTGAGATGTCATATACACCTCCTTCCCATTCCAATCCTGAGACCCTTCCTATAGCATGAGATGTGATATCTCAATGCTTATACCAAATCTGAGACCCTTCCTATAGCATGAGATGTGATATCCAACACCTTCCCATTCCAATCCTGAGACCCTTCCTATAGCATGAGAAGTGATATCTCCATGCTTATACCAAACCTGAGACCCTTCCTATAGCATGAGATGTGATATCCAAATCCTTCGTATTCCAATCCTGAGACCCTTCCTATAGCATGAGATGTGATATCTCAATGCTTATACCAAACCTGCGAGCCTACCTATAGCATGAGATGTGATATCCAAGTCCATCCCATTCCAATCCTTAGACCCTTCCTACAGCATGCGATGTGATATCTCAATGATTCTAATACCAAACCAGAGACCCGTCCTTTAACATGAGATGGGATATCCAACTCCTTCCCATTCCAATCCTGAGCCACTCCTGATAGCAGAGATGTGATATCTCAATGCTTATACCAAACCTGAGACCCTTCCTATAACATGAGATGTGATATCCAACTCCTTCCCATTCCAAACCTGAGACACTTCCTATAGCATATGTGATATCCAACTCCTTCCCATTCCAAACATGAGACCCTTCCTATAGCAAGAATGTAATATCCAACTCCTACCCATTCCAATCCTGAGACCATTCCTATAGCATGAGATGTGATATATCAGTGCTTCTAATACCAAACCTGAGATCCTTCCTATGACATGAGATTTGATATCCAAATCCTTCCCATTCCAATCCTGAGACCCTTCCTATAGCAAGAGATGTGATATCCAAATCCTTCCCATTCCAATCCTGAGACCCTTCCTATAACATGAGATGTGATATTCAACTCCTTCCATTCCAACCTGAGACACTTCCTATAGCATGAGAAGGGATATCCAACTCCTTCCCAATCCAATCCTGAGAACCTTCCGATAGCAGAGATGTGATATCTCAATGCTTATACCAAACCTGAGACCCTTCCTATGGCATGAGATGTGATATCCAACTCCTTGCCATTCAAATCCTGAGACCCTTCCTATAGCATGAGATGTGATATCTCAATGCTTCTACCAAACCTGAGACCCTTCCATTAGCATGAGATGTGATATCCAAATCCTTCACATTCCAATCCTGAGACCCTTCCTATAGCATGAGATGTGATTTCTCAATGCTTCTAATACCAAACCTGAGATCCTTCCTATACCATGATATGTGATATCCAATTCCTTCCCATTCCAAACCTGAGACCCTTCCTATTGGATGAGATGTGATATCCAACTCCTTCCCATTCCAACCCTGAGACCCTTCCTATACCATGAGATGTGATATCTCAATGCTTCTAATACCAAACCTGGGAACCGTCCTACAACATGAGATGTGATATCTCAATGTTTCTAATAAAAAACCTGAGACCCTTCCTGTAGCTTGAGATGTGATATCGAACTCCTTCCCATTCCAATCCTGAGACCCTTCCTATAGCATGAGATGTGATATCTCAAGGCCTCTAATACCAAACCTGAGATCCTTCCTCTAACATGAAATGTGATATCCAACTCCTTCCCCTTCCAAACCTGAGAGCCTTCCTATAGCATGAGATATGATATCCAAGTCCTTCCCATTCCAATCCTGAGACCCTTCCTATAACATGAAATGTGATATCCAACTCCTTCCCATTCCAACCTGAGACCCTTCCTATAGCATGAGATGGGATATCCAACTCCTTCCAAATCCAATACTGATACCCTTCCGATAGCATGAGATGTGATATCCCAATTCTTCTACCAAACCTGAGACCCATACTATGGCATGAGATGTGATATCAAACTCCTTCCCATTCCAATCCTGAGACCCTTCTTATACCATGAGACTTGATATCTCAATGCTTCTAATACCAAACCTGAGACCCGTCCTATAACATGAGATGTGATATCCAAATCCTCCCCCTTCCAAACCTTAGACCCTTCCTTTATCATGAGATGTGATATCCAACTCCTTCCCATTCCAATCCTGAGACCCTTCCGATATCATGAGATGTGATATCTCAATGCTTATACCAAATCTGAGACCCTTCCTATGGCCTGAGATGTCATATACAACTCCTTCCCATTCCAATCCTGAGACCCTTCCTATAGCATGAGATGTGATATCTCAATGCTTATACCAAATCTGAGACCCTTCCTATAGCATGAGATGTGATATCCAACTCCTTCCCATTCCAATCCTGAGACCCTTCCTATAGCATGAGAAGTGATATCTCCATGCTTATACCAAACCTGAGACCCTTCCTATAGCATAAGATGTGATATCCAAATCCTTCCCATTCCAATCCTGAGACCCTTCCTATAGCAAGAGATGTGATATCTCAATGCTTATACCAAACCTGAGACCCTTCCTATAGCATGAGATGTGATATCCAACTCCTTCCCATTCCAATCCTGAGACCCTTCCTATAGCATGAGATGTGATGTCTCAATGCTTCTAATACCAAACCTGAGATCCTTCCTATAACATGAGATGTGATATCCAACTCCTTCCCATTCCAATCCTGAGACCCTTATGATAGCATGAGATGTGATATCTCAATGCCTCTTATACCAAACCTGAGATCCTTCCGATAGCATGAGATGTGATATCTCAATGCCTCTAATACCAAACCTGAGATCCTTCCTATAATATGAGATGTGATTTCCAAATCCTTCCCCTTCCAAACCTGAGACCCTCCCTTTAGCATGAAATGTGATATCCAACTCCTTCCCATTCCAATCCTGAGACCCTTCTGATAGCATGAGATGTGATATCTCAATGCCTCTAATACCAAACCTGAGATCCTACCTCTAACATGAAATGTGATATCCATCTCCTTCCCTTTCCAAACCTGAGACCCTGCCTATAGCATGAGATGTGATATCCAAGTCCTTCCCATTCCAATCCTGAGACCCTTCCTATAGCATGTGATGTGATATCTCAATGCTTATACCAAACCTGAGACCCTTCCTATGGCATGAGATGTCATATACAACTCCTTCCCATTCCAACCCTGAGACCCTTCCTATAGCATGAGATGTGATATCTCAATGCTTATACCAAACCTGAGACCCTTTCTATAGCATGAGATGTGATATCCAACTTCTTCCCATTCCAATCCTGAGACCCTTCCTATAGCATGAGATGTGATATCTCAATGCTTATACCAAACCTGAGACCCTTCCTATAGCATAAGATGTGATATCCAAATCCTTCCCATTCCAATCCTGAGACCCTTCCTATAGCATGAGATGTGATATCTCAATGCTTATACCAAACCTGAGACCCTTCCTATAGCATGAGATGTGATATCCAACTCCTTCCCATTCCAATCCTGAGACCCTTCCTATAGCATGAGATGTGATGTCTCAATGCTTCTAATACCAAACCTGAGATCCTTCCTATAACATGAGATGTGATATCCAACTCCTTCCCATTCCAATCCTGAGACCCTTATGATAGCATGAGATGTGATATCTCAATGCCTCTTATACCAAACCTGAGATCCTTCCGATAGCATGAGATGTGATATCTCAATGCTTCTAATACCAAACCTGAGATCCTTCCTATAATATGAGATGTGATTTCCAAATCCTTCCCCTTCCAAACCTGAGACCCTCCCTTTAGCATGAAATGTGATATCCAACTCCTTCCCATTCCAATCCTGAGACCCTTCTGATAGCATGAGCTGTGATATCTCAATGCCTCTAATACCAAACCTGAGATCCTACCTCTAACATGAAATGTGATATCCATCTCCTTCCCTTTCCAAACCTGAGACCCTGCCTATAGCATGAGATGTGATATCCAAGTCCTTCCCATTCCAATCCTGAGACCCTTCCTATAGCATGTGATGTGATATCTCAATGCTTATACCAAACCTGAGACCCTTCCTATGGCATGAGATGTCATATACAACTCCTTCCCATTCCAACCCCGAGACCCTTCCTATAGCATGAGATGTGATATCTCAATGCTTATACCAAACCTGAGACCCTTCCTATAGCATGAGATGTGATATCCAACTTCTTCCCATTCTAATCCTGAGACCCTTCCTATAGCATGAGATGTGATATCTCAATGCTTATACCAATCCTGAGACCCTTCCTATAGCTTGAGATGTGATATCCAACTCCTTCCCATTCCAATCCTGAGACCCTTCCTATAGCATGAGATGTGATATCTCAAGGCCTCTAATACCAAACCTGAGATCCTTCCACTAACATGAAATGTGATATCCAACTCCTTCCCCTTCCAAACCTGAGAGCCTTCCTATAGCATGAGATATGATATCCAAGTCCTTCCCATTCAATCCTGAGACCCTTCCTATAACATGAAATGTGATATCCAACTCCTTCCCATTCTAACCTGAGACCCTTCCTATAGCATGAGATGGGATAACCAACTCCTTCCAAATCCAATACTGATACCCTTCCGATAGCATGAGATGTGATATCCCAATGCTTCTACCAAACCTGAGACCCATACTATGGCATGAGATGTGATATCAAACTCCTTCCCATTCCAATCCTGAGACGCTTCCTATAGCTTGAGATGTGATATCCAACTCCTTCCCATTCCAATTCTGAGACCCTTCTTATACCATGAGACTTGATATCTCAATGCTTCTAATACCAAACCTGAGACCCGTCCTATAACATGAGATGTGATATCCAAATCCTTCCCCTTCCAAACCTTAGACCCTTCCTTTATCATGAGATGTGATATCCAACTCCTTCCCATTCCAATCCTGAGACCCTTCCGATATCATGAGATTTGTTATCTCAATGCTTCTAATATCAAACTTGAGACCCTCCCTATAGCATGAGATGTGACATCCAAGTCCTTCCCATTCCAATCCTGAGACCCTTCCTATAGCATGAGATGTGATATCTCAATGCTTCTAATACCAAACCTGAGACCCTTCCTATAACATGAGATGGGATATCCAACTCCTTCCCATTCCAATCCTGAGACCCTTCCGATAGCAGAGATGTGATATCTCAATGCTTATACCAAACCTGAGACCCTTCCTAAGGCCTGAGATGTCATATACAACTCCTTCCCATTCCAATCCTGAGACCCTTCCTATAGCATGAGATGTGATATCTCAATGCTTATACCAAATCTGAGACCCTTCCTATAGCATGAGATGTGATATCCAACACCTTCCCATTCCAATCCTGAGACCCTTCCTATAGCATGAGAAGTGATATCTCCATGCTTATACCAAACCTGAGACCCTTCCTATAGCATGAGATGTGATATCCAAATCCTTCGTATTCCAATCCTGAGACCCTTCCTATAGCATGAGATGTGATATCTCAATGCTTATACCAAACCTGCGAGCCTACCTATAGCATGAGATGTGATATCCAAGTCCATCACATTCCAATCCTTAGACCCTTCCTACAGCATGCGATGTGATATCTCAATGATTCTAATACCAAACCAGAGACCCGTCCTTTAACATGAGTTGGGATATCCAACTCCTTCCCATTCCAATCCTGAGCCACTCCTGATAGCAGAGATGTGATATCTCAATGCTTATACCAAACCTGAGACCCTTCCTATAACATGAGATGTGATATCCAACTCCTTCCCGTTCCAAACCTGAGACACTTCCTATAGCATATGTGATATCCAACTCCTTCCCATTCCAAACATGAGACCCTTCCTATAGCAAGAATGTAATATCCAACTCCTACCCATTCCAATCCTGAGACCATTCCTATAGCATGAGATGTGATATATCAATGCTTCTAATACCAAACCTGAGATCCTTCCTATGACATGAGATTTGATATCCAAATCCTTCCCATTCCAATCCTGAGACCCTTCCTATAGCAAGAGATGTGATATCCAAATCCTTCCCATTCCAATCCTGAGACCCTTCCTATAACATGAGATGTGATATTCAACTCCTTCCATTCCAACCTGAGACACTTCCTATAGCATGAGAAGGGATATCCAACTCCTTCCCAATCCAATCCTGAGAACCTTCCGATAGCAGAGATGTGATATCTCAATGCTTATACCAAACCTGAGACCCTTCCTATGGCATGAGATGTGATATCCAACTCCTTGCCATTCAAATCCTGAGACCCTTCCTATAGCATGAGATGTGATATCTCAATGCTTCTACCAAACCTGAGACCCTTCCTTTAGCATGAGATGTGATATCCAAATCCTTCACATTCCATTCCTGAGACCCTCCCTATAGCATGAGATGTGATATCTCAATGCTTCTACCAAACCTGAGACCCTTCCTTTAGCATGAGATGTGATATCCAAATCCTTCACATTCCATTCCTGAGACCCTTCCTATAGCATGAGATGTGATATCCAACTCCTTCCCATTCCAATCCTGAGACCCTTCCTATAGCATGAGATGTGATATCTCAATGCTTCTAATATCAAACTTGAGACCCTCCCTATAGCATGAGATGTGATATCCAAGTCCTTCCCATTCCAATCCTGAGACACTTCCTATAGCATGATATGTGATATCCAATGCTTCTAATACCAAACCTGAGACTCTTCCTATAACATGAGATGGGATATCCAACTCCTTCCCATTCCAATCCTGAGACCCTTCCGATAGCAGAGATGTGATATCTCAATGCTTATACGAAACCTGAGACCCTTCCTACGGCATGAGATGTCATATACAACTCCTTCCCATTCCAATCCTGAGACCCTTCCTATAGCATGAGATGTGATATCTCAATGCTTATACCAAACCTGAGACCCTTCCTATAGCATGAGATGTGATATCCAACTCCTTCCCATTCCAATCCTGAGACCCTTCCTATAGCATGAGATGTGATGTCTCAATGCTTCTAATACCAAACCTGAGATCCTTCTTTTAACATGAGATGTGATATCCAACTCCTTCCATTCCAATCCTGAGACCCTTCCTATAGCATGAGATGTTATATCTCAATACTTATACCAATCCTGAGACCCTTCCTATAGCATGAGATGTGATACCCAACTCCTTCCCATTCCAATCCTGAGACGCTTCCTATAGCATGAGATGTGATATCTCAATGCCTCTAATACCAAACCTGAGATCCTTCCTCTAACATGAAATGTGATATCCAACTCCTTCCCTTTCCAAATCTGAGAGCCTATCTATAGCATGAGATGTGATATCCAAGTCTTTCCAATTCCAATCCTTAGACCCTTCCTGCAGCGTGTAATATGATATCTCAATGATTCTAATAACAAACCTGAGACCCGTCCTATAACATGAGATGGGATATCCAACTCCTTCCCATTCCAATCCTGAGACACTTCTGATAGCAGAGATGTGATATCTCAATGCTTATACCAAACCTGAGACCCTTCCTATAACATGAGATCGGATATCCAACTCCTTCCCGTTCCAAACCTGAGACCCTTCCTATAGCATATGTGATATCCAACTCCTTCCCATTCCAAACATGAGACCCTTCCTATAGCAAGAATGTAATATCCAACTCCTTCCCATTCCAACCCTGAGACCATTCCAATAGCATGAGATGTGATATCTCAATGCTTCTAATACCAAACCTGAGATCCTTCCTATGACATGAGATGTGATATCCAATTCCTCCCCATTCCAAACCTGAGAACCTTCCTACAGCATGCGATGTGATATCTCAATGCTTCTAATACCAAACCTGAGACCAGTCCTATAACATGAGATTGGATATCCAACTCCTTCCCCTTCCAAACCTGAGACCCTTCTTATAGCATGAGATGTGATATCCAACTTCTTCCCATTCCAATCCTGAGACCCTTCCTATAACATGAAATGTGATGTCTCAATGCTTCTAATACCAAACCTGAGATCTTTCCTATAACATGAGATGTGATATCCAACTCCTTCCCATTCCAATCCTGAGACCCTTCCTATAGCATGAGATGTGATATCTCAATGCTTATACCAAACCTGAGACCCTTCCTATAGCTTGAGATGTGATATCCAACTCCTTCCCATTCCAATCCTGAGACCCTTATGATAGCATGAGATGTGATATCTCAATGCCTCTTATACCAAACCTGAGATCCTTCCGATAGCATGAGATGTGATATCTCAATGCTTCTAATACCAAACCTGAGATCCTTCCTATAATATGAGATGTGATTTCCAAATCCTTCCCCTTCCAAACCTGAGACCCTCCCTTTAGCATGAAATGTGATATCCAACTCCTTCCGATTCCAATCCTGAGACCCTTCTGATAGCATGAGATGTGATATCTCAATGCCTCTAATACCAAACCTGAGATCCTACCTCTAACATGAAATGTGATATCCATCTCCTTCCCTTTCCAAACCTGAGACCCTGCCTATAGCATGAGATGTGATATCCAAGTCCTTCCCATTCCAATCCTGAGACCCTTCCTATAGCATGTGATGTGATATCTCAATGCTCATACCAAACCTGACACCCTTCCTATGGCATGAGATGTCATATACAACTCCTTCCCATTCCAACCCTGAGACCCTTCCTATAGCATGAGATGTGATATCTCAATGCTTATACCAAACCTGAGACCCTTCCTATAGCATATGTGATATCCAACTCCTTCCCATTCCAAACATGAGACCCTTCCTATAGCAAGAATGTAATATCCAGCTCCTTCCCATTCCAACCCTGAGACCATTCCAATAGCATGAGATGTGATATCTCAATGCTTCTAATACCAAACCTGAGATCCTTCCTATGACATGAGATGTGATATCCAATTCCTCCCCATTCCAAACCTGAGAACCTTCCTACAGCATGCGATGTGATATCTCAATGCTTCTAATACCAAACCTGAGACCAGTCCTATAACATGAGATTGGATATCCAACTCCTTCCCCTTCCAAACCTGAGACCCTTCTTATAGCATGAGATGTGATATCCAACTTCTTCCCATTCCAATCCTGAGACCCTTCCTATAACATGAAATGTGATGTCTCAATGCTTCTAATACCAAACCTGAGATCTTTCCTATAACATGAGATGTGATATCCAACTCCTTCCCATTCCAATCCTGAGACCCTTCCTATAGCATGAGATGTGATATCTCAATGCTTATACCAAACCTGAGACCCTTCCTATAGCTTGAGATGTGATATCCAACTCCTTCCCATTCCAATCCTGAGACCCTTCCTATAGCATGAGATGTGATATCTCAAGGCCTCTAATACCAAACCTGAGATCCTTCCTCTAACATGAAATGTGATATCCAACTCCTTCCCCTTCCAAACCTGAGAGCCTTCCTATAGCATGAGATATGATATCCAAGTCCTTCCCATTCCAATCCTGAGACCCTTCCTATAACATGAAATGTGATATCCAACTCCATCCCATTCCAACCTGAGATCTTTCCTATAGCATGAGATGGGATATCCAACTCCTTCCAAATCCAATACTGATACCATTCCGATAGCATGAGATGTGATATCCCAATGCTTCTACCAAATCTGAGACCCATACTATGGCATGAGATGTGATATCAAACTCCTTCCCATTCCAATCCTGAGACCCTTCCTATAGCTTGAGATGTGATATCCAACTTCTTCCCATTCCAATTCTGAGACCCTTCCTATACCATGAGACTTGATATCTCAATGCTTCTAATACCAAACGTGAGACCCGTCCTATAACATGAGATGTGATATCCAAATCCTTCCCCTTCCAAACCTTAGACCCTTCCTTTATCATGAGATGTGATATCCAACTCCTTCCCATTCCAATCCTGAGACCCTTCCGATATCATGACATTTGTTATCTCAATGCTTCTAATATCAAACTTGAGACCCTCCCTATAGCAGGAGATGTGACAGCCAAGTCCTCCCCATTCCAATCCTGAGACCCTTCCTATAGCATGAGATGTGATATCTCAATGCTTCTAATACCAAACCTGAGACCCTTCCTATAACATGAGATGGGATATCCAACTCAGATGGGATATCCAACTCCTTCCCATTCCAATCCTGAGACCCTTCCGATAGCAGAGATGTGATATCTCAATGCTTATATCAAACCTGAGACCCTTCCTATGGCCTGAGATGTCATATACAACTCCTTCCCATTCCAATCCTGAGACCCTTCCTATAGCATGAGATGTGATGTCTCAATGCTTCCAATACCAAACCTGAGATCCTTCCTATAACATGAGATGTGATATCCAACTCCTTCCCATTCCAATCCTGAGACCCTTATGATAGCATGAGATGTGATATCTCAATGCCTCTTATACCAAACCTGAGATCCTTCCGATAGCATGAGATGTGATATCTCAATGCTTCTAATACCAAACCTGAGATCCTTCCTATAATATGAGATGTGATTTCCAAATCCTTCCCCTTCCAAACCTGAGACCCTCCCTTTAGCATGAGATGTGATATCCAACTCCTTCCCATTCCAATACTGAGACCCTTCTGATAGCATGAGATGTGATATCTCAATGCCTCTAATACCAAACCTGAGATCCTACCTCTAACATGAAATGTGATATCCATCTCCTTCCCTTTCCAAACCTGAGACCCTGCCTATAGCATGATATGTGATATCCAAGTCCTTCCCATTCCAATCCTGAGACCCTTCCTATAGCATGTGATGTGATATCTCAATGCTTATACCAAACCTGAGACCCTTCCTATGGCATGAGATGGCATATACAACTCCTTCCCATTCCAATCCTGAGACCCTTCCTATAGCATGAGATGTGATATCCAACTTCTTCCCATTCCAATCCTGAGACCCTTCCTATAGCATGAGATGTGATATCTCAATGCTTATACCAAACCTGAGACCCTTCCTATAGCTTGAGATGTGATATCGAACTCCTTCCCATTCCAATCCAGAGACCCTTCCTATAGCATGAGATGTGATATCTCAAGGCCTCTAATACCAAACCTGAGATCCTTCCTCTAACATGAAATGTGATATCCAACTCCTTCCCCTTCCAAACCTGAGAGCCTTCCTATAGCATGAGATATGATATCCAAGTCCTTCCCATTCCAATCCTGAGACCCTTCCTATAACATGAAATGTGATATCCAACTCCTTCCCATTCCAACCTGAGACCCTTCCTATAGCATGAGATGGGATATCCAACTCCTTCCAAATCCAATACTGATACCCTTCCGATAGCATGAGATGTGATATCCCAATGCTTCTACCAAACCTGAGACCCATACTATGGCATGAGATGTGATATCAAACTCCTTCCCATTCCAATCCTGAGACCCTTCTTATACCATGAGACTTGATATCTCAATGCTTCTAATACCAAACCTGAGACCCGTCCTATAACATGAGATGTGATATCCAACTCCTTCCCATTCCAATCCTGAGACCCTTCCGATATCATGAGATGTGATATCTCAATGCTTATACCAAATCTGAGACCCTTCCTATGGCCTGAGATGTCATATACAACTCCTTCCCATTCCAATCCTGAGACCCTTCCTATAGCATGAGATGTGATATCTCAATGCTTATACCAAATCTGAGACCCTTCCTATAGCATGAGATGTGATATCCAACTCCTTCCCCTTCCAAACCTGAGAGCCTTCCTATAGCATGAGATATGATATCCAAGTCCTTCCCATTCCAATCCTGAGACCCTTCCTATAACATGAAATGTGATATCCAAATCCTCCCCCTTCCAAACCTTAGACCCTTCCTTTATCATGAGATGTGATATCCAACTCCTTCCCATTCCAATCCTGAGACCCTTCCGATATCATGAGATGTGATATCTCAATGCTTATACCAAATCTGAGACCCTTCCTATGGCCTGAGATGTCATATACAACTCCTTCCCATTCCAATCCTGAGACCCTTCCTATAGCATGAGATGTGATATCTCAATGCTTATACCAAATCTGAGACCCTTCCTATAGCATGAGATGTGATATCCAACTCCTTCCCATTCCAATCCTGAGACCCTTCCTATAGCATGAGAAGTGATATCTCCATGCTTATACCAAACCTGAGACCCTTCCTATAGCATAAGATGTGATATCCAAATCCTTCCCATTCCAATCCTGAGACCCTTCCTATAGCATGAGATGTGATATCTCAATGCTTATACCAAACCTGAGACCCTTCCTATAGCATAAGATGTGATATCCAAATCCTTCCCATTCCAATCCTGAGACCCTTCCTATAGCATGAGATGTGATGTCTCAATGCTTCTAATACCAAACCTGAGATCCTTCCTATAACATGAGATGTGATATCCAACTCCTTCCCATTCCAATCCTGAGACCCTTATGATAGCATGAGATGTGATATCTCAATGCCTCTTATACCAAACCTGAGATCCTTCCGATAGCATGAGATGTAATATCTCAATGCTTCTAATACCAAACCTGAGATCCTTCCTATAATATGAGATGTGATTTCCAAATCCTTCCCCTTCCAAACCTGAGACCCTCCCTTTAGCATGAAATGTGATATCCAACTCCTTCCCATTCCAATCCTGAGACCCTTCTGATAGCATGAGATGTGATATCTCAATGCCTCTAATACCAAACCTGAGATCCTACCTCTAACATGAAATGTGATATCCATCTCCTTCCCTTTCCAAACCTGAGACCCTGCCTATAGCATGAGATGTGATATCCAAGTCCTTCCCATTCCAATCCTGAGACCCTTCCTATAGCATGTGATGTGATATCTCAATGCTTATACCAAACCTGAGACCCTTCCTATGGCATGAGATGTCATATACAACTCCTTCCCATTCCAACCCTGAGACCCTTCCTATAGCATGAGATGTGATATCTCAATGCTTATACCAAACCTGAGACCCTTCCTATGGCATGAGATGTGATATCCAACTCCTTGCCATTCAAATCCTGAGACCCTTCCTATAGCATGAGATGTGATATCTCAATGCTTCTACCAAACCTGAGACCCTTCCTTTAGCATGAGATGTGATATCCAAATCCTTCACATTCCATTCCTGAGACCCTTCCTATAGCATGAGATGTGATATCCAACTCCTTCCCATTCCAATCCTGAGACCCTTCCTATAGCATGAGATGTGATATCTCAATGCTTCTAATATCAAACTTGAGACCCTCCCTATAGCATGAGATGTGATATCCAAGTCCTTCCCATTCCAATCCTGAGACACTTCCTATAGCATGATATGTGATATCCAATGCTTCTAATACCAAACCTGAGACTCTTCCTATAACATGAGATGGGATATCCAACTCCTTCCCATTCCAATCCTGAGACCCTTCCGATAGCAGAGATGTGATATCTCAATGCTTATACGAAACCTGAGACCCTTCCTACGGCATGAGATGTCATATACAACTCCTTCCCATTCCAATCCTGAGACCCTTCCTATAGCATGAGATGTGATATCTCAATGCTTATACCAAACCTGAGACCCTTCCTATAGCATGAGATGTGATATCCAACTCCTTCCCATTCCAATCCTGAGACCCTTCCTATAGCATGAGATGTGATGTCTCAATGCTTCTAATACCAAACCTGAGATCCTTCTTTTAACATGAGATGTGATATCCAACTCCTTCCATTCCAATCCTGAGACCCTTCCTATAGCATGAGATGTTATATCTCAATACTTATACCAATCCTGAGACCCTTCCTATAGCATGAGATGTGATACCCAACTCCTTCCCATTCCAATCCTGAGACGCTTCCTATAGCATGAGATGTGATATCTCAATGCCTCTAATACCAAACCTGAGATCCTTCCTCTAACATGAAATGTGATATCCAACTCCTTCCCTTTCCAAATCTGAGAGCCTATCTATAGCATGAGATGTGATATCCAAGTCTTTCCCATTCCAATCCTTAGACCCTTCCTGCAGCGTGTAATATGATATCTCAATGATTCTAATAACAAACCTGAGACCCGTCCTATAACATGAGATGGGATATCCAACTCCTTCCCATTCCAATCCTGAGACACTTCTGATAGCAGAGATGTGATATCTCAATGCTTATACCAAACCTGAGACCCTTCCTATAACATGAGATCGGATATCCAACTCCTTCCCGTTCCAAACCTGAGACCCTTCCTATAGCATATGTGATATCCAACTCCTTCCCATTCCAAACATGAGACCCTTCCTATAGCAAGAATGTAATATCCAACTCCTTCCCATTCCAACCCTGAGACCATTCCAATAGCATGAGATGTGATATCTCAATGCTTCTAATACCAAACCTGAGATCCTTCCTATGACATGAGATGTGATATCCAATTCCTCCCCATTCCAAACCTGAGAACCTTCCTACAGCATGCGATGTGATATCTCAATGCTTCTAATACCAAACCTGAGACCAGTCCTATAACATGAGATTGGATATCCAACTCCTTCCCCTTCCAAACCTGAGACCCTTCTTATAGCATGAGATGTGATATCCAACTTCTTCCCATTCCAATCCTGAGACCCTTCCTATAACATGAAATGTGATGTCTCAATGCTTCTAATACCAAACCTGAGATCTTTCCTATAACATGAGATGTGATATCCAACTCCTTCCCATTCCAATCCTGAGACCCTTCCTATAGCATGAGATGTGATATCTCAATGCTTATACCAAACCTGAGACCCTTCCTATAGCTTGAGATGTGATATCCAACTCCTTCCCATTCCAATCCTGAGACCCTTATGATAGCATGAGATGTGATATCTCAATGCCTCTTATACCAAACCTGAGATCCTTCCGATAGCATGAGATGTGATATCTCAATGCTTCTAATACCAAACCTGAGATCCTTCCTATAATATGAGATGTGATTTCCAAATCCTTCCCCTTCCAAACCTGAGACCCTCCCTTTAGCATGAAATGTGATATCCAACTCCTTCCGATTCCAATCCTGAGACCCTTCTGATAGCATGAGATGTGATATCTCAATGCCTCTAATACCAAACCTGAGATCCTACCTCTAACATGAAATGTGATATCCATCTCCTTCCCTTTCCAAACCTGAGACCCTGCCTATAGCATGAGATGTGATATCCAAGTCCTTCCCATTCCAATCCTGAGACCCTTCCTATAGCATGTGATGTGATATCTCAATGCTCATACCAAACCTGACACCCTTCCTATGGCATGAGATGTCATATACAACTCCTTCCCATTCCAACCCTGAGACCCTTCCTATAGCATGAGATGTGATATCTCAATGCTTATACCAAACCTGAGACCCTTCCTATAGCATATGTGATATCCAACTCCTTCCCATTCCAAACATGAGACCCTTCCTATAGCAAGAATGTAATATCCAGCTCCTTCCCATTCCAACCCTGAGACCATTCCAATAGCATGAGATGTGATATCTCAATGCTTCTAATACCAAACCTGAGATCCTTCCTATGACATGAGATGTGATATCCAATTCCTCCCCATTCCAAACCTGAGAACCTTCCTACAGCATGCGATGTGATATCTCAATGCTTCTAATACCAAACCTGAGACCAGTCCTATAACATGAGATTGGATATCCAACTCCTTCCCCTTCCAAACCTGAGACCCTTCTTATAGCATGAGATGTGATATCCAACTTCTTCCCATTCCAATCCTGAGACCCTTCCTATAACATGAAATGTGATGTCTCAATGCTTCTAATACCAAACCTGAGATCTTTCCTATAACATGAGATGTGATATCCAACTCCTTCCCATTCCAATCCTGAGACCCTTCCTATAGCATGAGATGTGATATCTCAATGCTTATACCAAACCTGAGACCCTTCCTATAGCTTGAGATGTGATATCCAACTCCTTCCCATTCCAATCCTGAGACCCTTCCTATAGCATGAGATGTGATATCTCAAGGCCTCTAATACCAAACCTGAGATCCTTCCTCTAACATGAAATGTGATATCCAACTCCTTCCCCTTCCAAACCTGAGAGCCTTCCTATAGCATGAGATATGATATCCAAGTCCTTCCCATTCCAATCCTGAGACCCTTCCTATAACATGAAATGTGATATCCAACTCCATCCCATTCCAACCTGAGATCTTTCCTATAGCATGAGATGGGATATCCAACTCCTTCCAAATCCAATACTGATACCATTCCGATAGCATGAGATGTGATATCCCAATGCTTCTACCAAATCTGAGACCCATACTATGGCATGAGATGTGATATCCAAATCCTTCCCCTTCCAAACCTTAGACCCTTCCTTTATCATGAGATGTGATATCCAACTCCTTCCCATTCCAATCCTGAGACCCTTCCGATATCATGACATTTGTTATCTCAATGCTTCTAATATCAAACTTGAGACCCTCCCTATAGCAGGAGATGTGACAGCCAAGTCCTCCCCATTCCAATCCTGAGACCCTTCCTATAGCATGAGATGTGATATCTCAATGCTTCTAATACCAAACCTGAGACCCTTCCTATAACATGAGATGGGATATCCAACTCAGATGGGATATCCAACTCCTTCCCATTCCAATCCTGAGACCCTTCCGATAGCAGAGATGTGATATCTCAATGCTTATATCAAACCTGAGACCCTTCCTATGGCCTGAGATGTCATATACAACTCCTTCCCATTCCAATCCTGAGACCCTTCCTATAGCATGAGATGTGATGTCTCAATGCTTCCAATACCAAACCTGAGATCCTTCCTATAACATGAGATGTGATATCCAACTCCTTCCCATTCCAATCCTGAGACCCTTATGATAGCATGAGATGTGATATCTCAATGCCTCTTATACCAAACCTGAGATCCTTCCGATAGCATGAGATGTGATATCTCAATGCTTCTAATACCAAACCTGAGATCCTTCCTATAATATGAGATGTGATTTCCAAATCCTTCCCCTTCCAAACCTGAGACCCTCCCTTTAGCATGAGATGTGATATCCAACTCCTTCCCATTCCAATACTGAGACCCTTCTGATAGCATGAGATGTGATATCTCAATGCCTCTAATACCAAACCTGAGATCCTACCTCTAACATGAAATGTGATATCCATCTCCTTCCCTTTCCAAACCTGAGACCCTGCCTATAGCATGATATGTGATATCCAAGTCCTTCCCATTCCAATCCTGAGACCCTTCCTATAGCATGTGATGTGATATCTCAATGCTTATACCAAACCTGAGACCCTTCCTATGGCATGAGATGGCATATACAACTCCTTCCCATTCCAATCCTGAGACCCTTCCTATAGCATGAGATGTGATATCCAACTTCTTCCCATTCCAATCCTGAGACCCTTCCTATAGCATGAGATGTGATATCTCAATGCTTATACCAAACCTGAGACCCTTCCTATAGCTTGAGATGTGATATCGAACTCCTTCCCATTCCAATCCAGAGACCCTTCCTATAGCATGAGATGTGATATCTCAAGGCCTCTAATACCAAACCTGAGATCCTTCCTCTAACATGAAATGTGATATCCAACTCCTTCCCCTTCCAAACCTGAGAGCCTTCCTATAGCATGAGATATGATATCCAAGTCCTTCCCGTTCCAATCCTGAGACCCTTCCTATAACATGAAATGTGATATCCAACTCCTTCCCATTCCAACCTGAGACCCTTCCTATAGCATGAGATGGGATATCCAACTCCTTCCAAATCCAATACTGATACCCTTCCGATAGCATGAGATGTGATATCCCAATGCTTCTACCAAACCTGAGACCCATACTATGGCATGAGATGTGATATCAAACTCCTTCCCATTCCAATCCTGAGACCCTTCTTATACCATGAGACTTGATATCTCAATGCTTCTAATACCAAACCTGAGACCCGTCCTATAACATGAGATGTGATATCCAACTCCTTCCCATTCCAATCCTGAGACCCTTCCGATATCATGAGATGTGATATCTCAATGCTTATACCAAATCTGAGACCCTTCCTATGGCCTGAGATGTCATATACAACTCCTTCCCATTCCAATCCTGAGACCCTTCCTATAGCATGAGATGTGATATCTCAATGCTTATACCAAATCTGAGACCCTTCCTATAGCATGAGATGTGATATCCAACTCCTTCCCCTTCCAAACCTGAGAGCCTTCCTATAGCATGAGATATGATATCCAAGTCCTTCCCATTCCAATCCTGAGACCCTTCCTATAACATGAAATGTGATATCCAAATCCTCCCCCTTCCAAACCTTAGACCCTTCCTTTATCATGAGATGTGATATCCAACTCCTTCCCATTCCAATCCTGAGACCCTTCCGATATCATGAGATGTGATATCTCAATGCTTATACCAAATCTGAGACCCTTCCTATGGCCTGAGATGTCATATACAACTCCTTCCCATTCCAATCCTGAGACCCTTCCTATAGCATGAGATGTGATATCTCAATGCTTATACCAAATCTGAGACCCTTCCTATAGCATGAGATGTGATATCCAACTCCTTCCCATTCCAATCCTGAGACCCTTCCTATAGCATGAGAAGTGATATCTCCATGCTTATACCAAACCTGAGACCCTTCCTATAGCATAAGATGTGATATCCAAATCCTTCCCATTCCAATCCTGAGACCCTTCCTATAGCATGAGATGTGATATCTCAATGCTTATACCAAACCTGAGACCCTTCCTATAGCATAAGATGTGATATCCAAATCCTTCCCATTCCAATCCTGAGACCCTTCCTATAGCATGAGATGTGATGTCTCAATGCTTCTAATACCAAACCTGAGATCCTTCCTATAACATGAGATGTGATATCCAACTCCTTCCCATTCCAATCCTGAGACCCTTATGATAGCATGAGATGTGATATCTCAATGCCTCTTATACCAAACCTGAGATCCTTCCGATAGCATGAGATGTAATATCTCAATGCTTCTAATACCAAACCTGAGATCCTTCCTATAATATGAGATGTGATTTCCAAATCCTTCCCCTTCCAAACCTGAGACCCTCCCTTTAGCATGAAATGTGATATCCAACTCCTTCCCATTCCAATCCTGAGACCCTTCTGATAGCATGAGATGTGATATCTCAATGCCTCTAATACCAAACCTGAGATCCTACCTCTAACATGAAATGTGATATCCATCTCCTTCCCTTTCCAAACCTGAGACCCTGCCTATAGCATGAGATGTGATATCCAAGTCCTTCCCATTCCAATCCTGAGACCCTTCCTATAGCATGTGATGTGATATCTCAATGCTTATACCAAACCTGAGACCCTTCCTATGGCATGAGATGTCATATACAACTCCTTCCCATTCCAACCCTGAGACCCTTCCTATAGCATGAGATGTGATATCTCAATGCTTATACCAAACCTGAGACCCTTCCTATAGCATGAGATGTGATATCCAACTTCTTCCCATTCCAATCCTGAGACCCTTCCTATAGCATGAGATGTGATATCTCAATGCTTATACCAAACCTGAGACCCTTCCTATAGCTTGAGATGTGATATCCAACTCCTTCCCATTCCAATCCTGAGACCCTTCCTATAGCATGAGATGTGATATCTCAAGGCCTCTAATACCAAACCTGAGATCCTTCCACTAACATGAAATGTGATATCCAACTCCTTCCCCTTCCAAACCTGAGAGCCTTCCTATAGCATGAGATATGATATCCAAGTCCTTCCCATTCCAATCCTGAGACCCTTCCTATAACATGAAATGTGATATCCAACTCCTTCCCATTCTAACCTGAGACCCTTCCTATAGCATGAGATGGGATATCCAACTCCTTCCAAATCCAATACTGATACCCTTCCGATAGCATGAGATGTGATATCCCAATGCTTCTACCAAACCTGAGACCCATACTATGGCATGAGATGTGATATCAAACTCCTTCCCATTCCAATTCTGAGACCCTTCTTATACCATGAGACTTGATATCTCAATGCTTCTAATACCAAACCTGAGACCCGTCCTATAACATGAGATGTGATATCCAAATCCTTCCCCTTCCAAACCTTAGACCCTTCCTTTATCATGAGATGTGACATCCAAGTCCTTCCCATTCCAATCCTGAGACCCTTCCTATAGCATGAGATGTGATATCTCAATGCTTCTAATACCAAACCTGAGACCCTTCCTATAACATGAGATGGGATATCCAACTCCTTCCCATTCCAATCCTGAGACCCTTCCGATAGCAGAGATGTGATATCTCAATGCTTATACCAAACCTGAGACCCTTTCTAAGGCCTGAGATGTCATATACAACTCCTTCCCATTCCAATCCTGAGACCCTTCCTATAGCATGAGATGTGATATCTCAATGCTTATACCAAATCTGAGACCCTTCCTATAGCATGAGATGTGATATCCAACACCTTCCCATTCCAATCCTGAGACCCTTCCTATAGCATGAGAAGTGATATCTCCATGCTTATACCAAACCTGAGACCCTTCCTATAGCATGAGATGTGATATCCAAATCCTTCGTATTCCAATCCTGAGACCCTTCCTATAGCATGAGATGTGATATCTCAATGCTTATACCAAACCTGAGAGATTACCTATAGCATGAGATGTGATATCCAAGTCCTTCCCATTCCAATCCTTAGACCCTTCCTACAGCATGCGATGTGATATCTCAATGATTCTAATACCAAACCAGAGACCCGTCCTTTAACATGTGATGGGATATCCAACTCCTTCCCATTCCAATCCTGAGCCACTCCTGATAGCAGAGATGTGATATCTCAATGCTTATACCAAACCTGAGACCCGTCCTATAACATGAGATGTGATATCCAAATCCTTCCCCTTCCAAACCTTAGACCCTTCCTTTATCATGAGATGTGACATCCAAGTCCTTCCCATTCCAATCCTGAGACCCTTCCTATAGCATGAGATGTGATATCTCAATGCTTCTAATACCAAACCTGAGACCCTTCCTATAACATGAGATGGGATATCCAACTCCTTCCCATTCCAATCCTGAGACCCTTCCGATAGCAGAGATGTGATATCTCAATGCTTATACCAAACCTGAGACCCTTTCTAAGGCCTGAGATGTCATATACAACTCCTTCCCATTCCAATCCTGAGACCCTTCCTATAGCATGAGATGTGATATCTCAATGCTTATACCAAATCTGAGACCCTTCCTATAGCATGAGATGTGATATCCAACACCTTCCCATTCCAATCCTGAGACCCTTCCTATAGCATGAGAAGTGATATCTCCATGCTTATACCAAACCTGAGACCCTTCCTATAGCATGAGATGTGATATCCAAATCCTTCGTATTCCAATCCTGAGACCCTTCCTATAGCATGAGATGTGATATCTCAATGCTTATACCAAACCTGAGAGATTACCTATAGCATGAGATGTGATATCCAAGTCCTTCCCATTCCAATCCTTAGACCCTTCCTACAGCATGCGATGTGATATCTCAATGATTCTAATACCAAACCAGAGACCCGTCCTTTAACATGTGATGGGATATCCAACTCCTTCCCATTCCAATCCTGAGCCACTCCTGATAGCAGAGATGTGATATCTCAATGCTTATACCAAACCTGAGACCCTTCCTATAACATGAGATGTGATATCCAACTCCTTCCCGTTCCAAACCTGAGACACTTCCTATAGAATATGTGATATCCAACTCCTTCCCATTCCAAACATGAGACCCTTCCTATAGCAAGAATGTAATATCCAACTCCTACCCATTCCAATCCTGAGACCATTCCTATAGCATGAGATGTGATATATCAATGCTTCTAATACCAAACCTGAGATCCTTCCTATAGCATAAGATGTGATATCCAAATCCTCCCCCTTCCAAACCTTAGACCCTTCCTTTATCATGAGATGTGATATCCAACTCCTTCCCATTCCAATCCTGAGACCCTTATGATAGCATGAGATGTGATATCTCAATGCCTCTTATACCAAACCTGAGATCCTTCCGATAGCATGAGATGTAATATCTCAATGCTTCTAATACCAAACCTGAGATCCTTCCTATAATATGAGATGTGATTTCCAAATCCTTCCCCTTCCAAACCTGAGACCCTCCCTTTAGCATGAAATGTGATATCCAACTCCTTCCCATTCCAATCCTGAGACCCTTCTGATAGCATGAGATGTGATATCTCAATGCCTCTAATACCAAACCTGAGATCCTACCTCTAACATGAAATGTGATATCCATCTCCTTCCCTTTCCAAACCTGAGACCCTGCCTATAGCATGAGATGTGATATCCAAGTCCTTCCCATTCCAATCCTGAGACCCTTCCTATAGCATGTGATGTGATATCTCAATGCTTATACCAAACCTGAGACCCTTCCTATGGCATGAGATGTCATATACAACTCCTTCCCATTCCAACCCTGAGACCCTTCCTATAGCATGAGATGTGATATCTCAATGCTTATACCAAACCTGAGACCCTTCCTATAGCATGAGATGTGATATCCAACTTCTTCCCATTCCAATCCTGAGACCCTTCCTATAGCATGAGATGTGATATCTCAATGCTTATACCAAACCTGAGACCCTTCCTATAGCTTGAGATGTGATATCCAACTCCTTCCCATTCCAATCCTGAGACCCTTCCTATAGCATGAGATGTGATATCTCAAGGCCTCTAATACCAAACCTGAGATCCTTCCACTAACATGAAATGTGATATCCAACTCCTTCCCCTTCCAAACCTGAGAGCCTTCCTATAGCATGAGATATGATATCCAAGTCCTTCCCATTCCAATCCTGAGACCCTTCCTATAACATGAAATGTGATATCCAACTCCTTCCCATTCTAACCTGAGACCCTTCCTATAGCATGAGATGGGATATCCAACTCCTTCCAAATCCAATACTGATGCCCTTCCGATAGCATGAGATGTGATATCCCAATGCTTCTACCAAACCTGAGACCCATACTATGGCATGAGATGTGATATCAAACTCCTTCCCATTCCAATTCTGAGACCCTTCTTATACCAACAGACTTGATATCTCAATGCTTCTAATACCAAACCTGAGACCCGTCCTATAACATGAGATGTGATATCCAAATCCTTCCCCTTCCAAACCTTAGACCCTTCCTTTATCATGAGATGTGACATCCAAGTCCTTCCCATTCCAATCCTGAGACCCTTCCTATAGCATGAGATGTGATATCTCAATGCTTCTAATACCAAACCTGAGACCCTTCCTATAACATGAGATGGGATATCCAACTCCTTCCCATTCCAATCCTGAGACCCTTCCGATAGCAGAGATGTGATATCTCAATGCTTATACCAAACCTGAGACCCTTTCTAAGGCCTGAGATGTCATATACAACTCCTTCCCATTCCAATCCTGAGACCCTTCCTATAGCATGAGATGTGATATCTCAATGCTTATACCAAATCTGAGACCCTTCCTATAGCATGAGATGTGATATCCAACACCTTCCCATTCCAATCCTGAGACCCTTCCTATAGCATGAGAAGTGATATCTCCATGCTTATACCAAACCTGAGACCCTTCCTATAGCATGAGATGTGATATCCAAATCCTTCGTATTCCAATCCTGAGACCCTTCCTATAGCATGAGATGTGATATCTCAATGCTTATGCCAAACCTGAGAGATTACCTATAGCATGAGATGTGATATCCAAGTCCTTCCCATTCCAATCCTTAGACCCTTCCTACAGCATGCGATGTGATATCTCAATGATTCTAATACCAAACCAGAGACCCGTCCTTTAACATGTGATGGGATATCCAACTCCTTCCCATTCCAATCCTGAGCCACTCCTGATAGCAGAGATGTGATATCTCAATGCTTATACCAAACCTGAGACCCTTCCTATAACATGAGATGTGATATCCAACTCCTTCCCGTTCCAAACCTGAGACACTTCCTATAGAATATGTGATATCCAACTCCTTCCCATTCCAAACATGAGACCCTTCCTATAGCAAGAATGTAATATCCAACTCCTACCCATTCCAATCCTGAGACCATTCCTATAGCATGAGATGTGATATATCAATGCTTCTAATACCAAACCTGAGATCCTTCCTATGACATGAGATTTGATATCCAAATCCTTCCCATTCCAATCCTGAGACCCTTCCTATAGCAAGAGATGTGATATCCAAATCCTTCCCATTCCAATCCTGAGACCCTTCCTATAACATGAGATGTGATATTCAACTCCTTCCCATTCCAACCTGAGACACTTCCTATAGCATGAGAAGGGATATCCAACTCCTTCCCAATCCAATCCTGAGAACCTTCCGATAGCAGAGATGTGATATCTCAATGCTTATACCAAACCTGAGACCCTTCCTATAGCATGAGATGTGATATCCAACTCCTTGCCATTCAAATCCTGAGACCCTTCCTATAGCATGAGATGTGATATCTCAATGCTTCTACCAAACCTGAGACCCTTCCTTTAGCATGAGATGTGATATCCAAATCCTTCACATTCCAATCCTGAGACCCTTCCTATAGCATGAGATGTGATATCTCAATGCTTCTAATACCAAACCTGAGATCCTTCCTATAACATGAGATGTGATATCCAATTCCTTCCCATTCCAAACCTGAGACCCTTCCTATTGGATGAGATGTGATATCCAACTCCTTCCCATTCCAACCCTGAGACCCTTCCTATACCATGAGATGTGATATCTCAATGCTTCTAATACCAAACCTGGGAACCGTCCTATAACATGAGATGTGATATCTCAATGTTTCTAATAAAAAACCTGAGACCCTTCCTATAACATGAGATGTGATATCCAATTCCTTCCCATTCCAAACCTGAGACCCTTCCTATTGGATGAGATGTGATATCCAAATCCTTCCCCTTCCAAACCTGAGACCCTTCCTTTAGCATGAGATGTGATATCCAAATACTTCCCATTCCAATCCTAAAACCCTTCCTATAGCATGAGATGTGATATCTCAATGTTTCTAATAAAAAACCTGAGACCCTTCCTATAGCAAGAGATGTGATATCCAAATCCTTCCCATTCCAATCCTGAGACCCTTCCTGTATATAACATGAGATGTGATATCCAACTCCTTCCCATTCCAACCTGAGACCCTTCCTATAGCATGAGATGGGATATCCAACTCCTTACCATTCAAATCCTGAGACCCTCCCTATAACAAGAGATGTCATATCCAACTCCTTCCCATTCCAAACCTGAGACCCTTCCTATAACATGAGATGTGATATCCAACTCCTTCCCATTCCAAACCTGAGACCCTTCCGATAGCATGAGATGTGATATCTCAATGCTTCAAAAACCAAACATGAGAACCATCCTATAACATGAGATGTGAAATCCAAATCCTTCCCTTCCCAAACCTGAGACTCTTCCTATAGCATGAGATGTGATATCTCAATGCTTCTACCAAATCTGAAACCCTTCCTATAGCATGAGATGTGATATCCAACTCCTTCCCATTCCAATCCTGAGACACATCCTATAGCATGAGATGTGATATCACAATGCTTCTAATACCAAACCTGAGACCCGTCCTATAACATGAGATGTGATATCCAAATCCTTCCCCTTCCAAACCTGAGACCCTTCCTTTAGCATGAGATGTGATATCCAGCTCCTCCCATTCCAATCCTGAGACCCTTCCGATAGCAGAGATGTGATATTTCAATGCTTATACCAAACCTGAGACCCTTCCCATAGCATGAGATGTGATATCCAAATCCTTCCCATTCCAATCCTGAGACCCTTCCTATAGCATGAGATGTGATATCTCAATGCTCCTAATACCAAACCTGAGATCCTTCCTATAACATGAGATGTGATATCCAACTCCTTCCGATTCCAATCCCGAGACCCTTCCTATAGCATGAGAGGTGATATCTCAATGCTTCTAATACCAAACCTAAGGTCCTTCCTATAACATGAGATGTGATATCCAAATCCTTCCCATTCCAAACCTGAGACCCTCCTTTTAGCATGAGATGTGATATCCAACTCCTTCCCATTCCAATCCTGATACCCTTAGATGTGAATTCTAAGTCCTTCCCATTCCTATCCTGAGACCCTTCCGATAGCAGAGATGTGATATCTCAATGCTTATACAAAACCTGATGACCCTTCCTATGGCATTAGATGTGATATCCAACTCCTTCCCATTCCAATCCTGAGTTCCTTCCTATAGCATGAGATGTGATATCTCAATGCTTCTATCAAACCTGATACCCTTCCTTTAGCATGAGATGTGATATTCAACTCCTTCCCATTCCAATCCTGAGACCCTTCCTATAACATGAGACGTGATATCCAACTCCTTCCCATTCCAATCCTGAGACTCCTCCTATAGCATGAGATGTGATATCTCAATACTTCTAATACCAAACCTGAGATCCTTCCTATAACATGAGATGTGATATCCAAATCCTTATCTTCCAAACCTGAGACCCTCCCTTTAGCATGAGATGTGATATCCAACTCCTTCCCATTCCAATCCTGAGACTCTTCTGATAGCATAAGATATGATATCTCAATGCTTCTATACCAAACCTGAGATCCTTCTGATAGCATGAGATGTGATATCTCAATACTTCTAATACCAAACCTGAGATCCTACCTCTAACATGAAATGTGATATCCAACTCTTTCCCCTTGCAAACCTGAGAGCCTTCCTATAGCATGAGATGTGATATCCAAGTCCTTCCCATTCCAATCCTGAGACCCTTCCTATAACATGAGATGTGATATCCAACTCCTTCCCATTCCAACCTGAGACCCTTCCTATAGCATGAGATGGGATATCCAACTCCTTCCAAATCCAATCCCGATACCCTTGCGATAGCATGAGATGTGATATCCCAATGCTTCTACCAAACCTGAGACCCATACTATGGCATGAGATGTGATATCAAACTCCTTCCCATTCTAATCCTGAGACCCTTCCTATAGCTTGAGATGTGATATCCAACTCCTTCCCATTCCAATTCTGAGACCCTTCCTATACCATGAGACTTGATGTCTCAATGCTTCTAATACCAAACCTGAGACCCGTCCTACAACATGAGATGTGATATCCAAATCCTTCCCCTTCCAAACCTTAGACCCTTCCTTTATCATGAGATGTGATATCCAACTCCTTCCCATTCCAATCTTGAGACCCTTCCGATATCATGAAATGTGATATCTCAATGCTTCTAATATCAAACTTGAGACCCTCCCTATAGCATGAGATGTGATATCCAAGTCCTTCCCATTCCAATCCTGAGACCCTTCCTATAGCATGAGATGTGATATCTCAATGCTTCTAATACCAAACCTGAGACCCTTCCTATAACATGAGATGGGAATATCCAACTCCTTCCCATTCCAATCCTGAGACCCTTCCGATAGCAGAGATGTGATATCTCAATGCTTATACCAAAACCTGAGATCCTTCCTATAACATGAGATGTGATATCCAACTCCTTCCCATTCCAATCCTGAGACACTTCCTATAGCATGAGATGTGATATCTCACTGCTTAAACCAAACCTGAGACCCTTCCTATAGCATGAGATGTGATATCCAATTCCTTCCCATTCCAATCCTGAGACCCTTCCTATAGCATGAGATGTGATATCTCAATGCTTCTAATATCAAACTTGAGACCCTCCCTATAGCATGAGATGTGATACCCAAGTCCTGCCCATTCCGATCCTGAGACACTTCCTATAGCATGAGATGTGATATCCAACTCCTTCCCATTCCAATCCTGAGACCCTTCCTATAACATGAAATGTGATATCCAACTCCTTCCCATTCTAACCTGAGACCCTTCCTATAGCATGAGATGGGATATCCAACTCCTTCCAAATCCAATACTGATACCCTTCCGATAGCATGAGATGTGATATCCCAATGCTTCTACCAAACCTGAGACCCATACTATGGCATGAGATGTGATATCAAACTCCTTCCCATTCCAATCCTGAGACGCTTCGTATAGCTTGAGATGTGATATCCAACTCCTTCCCATTCCAATTCTGAGACCCTTCTTATACCATGAGACTTGATATCTCAATGCTTCTAATACCAAACCTGAGACCCGTCCTATAACATGAGATGTAATATCCAAATCCTTCCCCTTCCAAACCTTAGACCCTTCCTTTATCATGAGATGTGATATCCAACTCCTTCCCATTCCAATCCTGAGACCCTTCCGATATCATGAGATTTGTTATCTCAATGCTTCTAATATCAAACTTGAGACCCTCCCTATAGCATGAGATGTGACATCCAAGTCCTTCCCATTCCAATCCTGAGACCCTTCCTAAAGCATGAGATGTGATATCTCAATGCTTCTAATACCAAACCTGAGACCCTTCCTATAACATGAGATGGGATATCCAACTCCTTCCCATTCCAATCCTGAGACCCTTCCGATAGCAGAGATGTGATATCTCAATGCTATACCAAACCTGAGACCCTTCCTAAGGCCTGAGATGTCATATACAACTCCTTCCCATTCCAATCCTGAGACCCTTCCTATAGCATGAGATGTGATATCTCAATGCTTATACCAAATCTGAGACCCTTCCTATAGCATGAGATGTGATATCCAACACCTTCCCATTCCAATCCTGAGACCCTTCCTATAGCATGAGAAGTGATATCTCCATGCTTATACCAAACCTGAGACCCTTCCTATAGCATGAGATGTGATATCCAAATCCTTCGTATTCCAATCCTGAGACCCTTCCTATAGCATGAGATGTGATATCTCAATGCTTATACCAAACCTGAGAGCCTACCTATAGCATGAGATGTGATATCCAAGTCCATCCCATTCCAATCCTTAGACCCTTCCTACAGCATGCGATGTGATATCTCAATGATTCTAATACCAAACCAGAGACCCGTCCTTTAACATGAGATGGGATATCCAACTCCTTCCCATTCCAATCCTGAGCCACTCCTGATAGCAGAGATGTGATATCTCAATGCTTATACCAAACCTGAGACCCTTCCTATAACATGAGATGTGATATCCAACTCCTTCCCGTTCCAAACCTGAGACACTTCCTATAGCATATGTGATATCCAACTCCTTCCCATTCCAAACATGAGACCCTTCCTATAGCAAGAATGTAATATCCAACTCCTACCCATTCCAATCCTGAGACCATTCCTATAGCATGAGATGTGATATATCAATGCTTCTAATACCAAACCTGAGATCCTTCCTATGACATGAGATTTGATATCCAAATCCTTCCCATTCCAATCCGGAGACCCTTCCTATAGCAAGAGATGTGATATCCAAATCCTTCCCATTCCAATCCTGAGACCCTTCCTATGACATGAGATGTGATATTCAACTCCTTCCCATTCCAACCTGAGACACTTCCTATAGCATGAGAAGGGATATCCAACTCCTTCCCAATCCAATCCTGAGAACCTTCCGATAGCAGAGATGTGATATCTCAATGCTTATACCAAACCTGAGACCCTTCCTATGGCATGAGATGTGATATCCAACTCCTTGCCATTCAAATCCTGAGACCCTTCCTATAGCATGAGATGTGATATCTCAATGCTTCTACCAAACCTGAGACCCTTCCTTTAGCATGAGATGTGATATCCAAATCCTTCACATTCCAATCCTGAGACCCTTCCTATAGCATGAGATGTGATATCTCAATGCTTCTAATACCAAACCTGAGATCCTTCCTATAACATGAGATGTGATATCCAATTCCTTCCCATTCCAAACCTGAGACCCTTCCTATTGGATGAGATGTGATATCCAACTCCTTCCCATTCCAACCCTGAGACCCTTCCTATACCATGAGATGTGATATCTCAATGCTTCTAATACCAAACCTGGGAACCGTCCTATAACATGAGATGTGATATCTCAATGTTTCTAATAAAAAACCTGAGACCCTTCCTATAGCTTGAGATGTGATATCGAACTCCTTCCCATTCCAATCCTGAGACCCTTCCTATAGCATGAGATGTGATATCTCAAGGCCTCTAATACCAAACCTGAGATCCTTCCTCTAACATGAAATGTGATATCCAACTCCTTCCCCTTCCAAACCTGAGAGCCTTCCTATAGCATGAGATATGATATCCAGGTCCTTCCCATTCCAATCCTGAGACCCTTCCTATAACATGAAATGTGATATCCAACTCCTTCCCATTCCAACCTGAGACCCTTCCTATAGCATGAGATGGGATATCCAACTCCTTCCAAATCCAATACTGATACCCTTCCGATAGCATGAGATGTGATATCCCAATTCTTCTACCAAACCTGAGACCCATACTATGGCATGAGATGTGATATCAAACTCCTTCCCATTCCAATCCTGAGACCCTTCTTATACCATGAGACTTGATATCTCAATGCTTCTAATACCAAACCTGAGACCCGTCCTATAACATGAGATGTGATATCCAAATCCTCCCCCTTCCAAACCTTAGACCCTTCCTTTATCATGAGATGTGATATCCAACTCCTTCCCATTCCAATACTGAGACCCTTCCGATATCATGAGATGTGATATCTCAATGCTTATACCAAATCTGAGACCTTTCCTATGGCCTGAGATGTCATATACAACTCCTTCCCATTCCAATCCTGAGACCCTTCCTATAGCATGAGATGTGATATCTCAATGCTTATACCAAATCTGAGACCCTTCCTATAGCATGAGATGTGATATCCAACTCCTTCCCATTCCAATCCTGAGACCATTCCTATAGCATGAGAAGTGATATCTCCATGCTTATACCAAACCTGAGACCCTTCCTATAGCATAAGATGTGATATCCAAATCCTTCCCATTCCAATCCTGAGACCCTTCCTATAGCATGAGATGTGATATCCAACTCCTTCCCATTCCAATCCTGAGACCCTTCCTATAGCATGAGATGTGATGTCTCAATGCTTCTAATACCAAACCTGAGATCCTTCCTATAACATGAGATGTGATATCCAACTCCTTCCCATTCCAATTCTGAGACCCTTATGATAGCATGAGATGTGATATCTCAATGCCTCTTATACCAAACCTGAGATCCTTCCGATAGCATGAGATGTGATATCTCAATGTTTCTAATACCAAACCTGAGATCCTTCCTATAATATGAGATGTGATTTCCAAATCCTTCCCCTTCCAAACCTGAGACCCTCCCTTTAGCATGAAATGTGATATCCAACTCCTTCCCATTCCAATCCTGAGACCCTTCTGATAGCATGAGATGTGATATCTCAATGCCTCTAATACCAAACCTGAGATCCTACCTCTAACATGAAATGTGATATCCATCTCCTTCCCTTTCCAAACCTGAGACCCTGTCTATAGCATGAGATGTGATATCCAAGTCCTTTCCATTCCAATCCTGAGACCCTTCCTATAGCATGTGATGTGATATCTCAATGCTTATACCAAACCTGAGACCCTTCCTATAGCATGAGATGTGATATCCAACTTCTTCCCATTCCAATCCTGAGACCCTTCCTATAGCATGAGATGTGATATCTCAATGCTTATACCAAACCTGAGACCCTTCCTATAGCATAAGATGTGATATCCAAATCCTTCCCATTCCAATCCTGAGACCCTTCCTATAGCATGAGATGTGATATCTCAATGCTTATACCAAACCTGAGACCCTTCCTATAGCATGAGATGTGATATCCAACTCCTTCCCATTCCAATCCTGAGACCCTTCCTATAGCATGAGATGTGATGTCTCAATGCTTCTAGTACCAAACCTGAGATCCTTCCTATAACATGAGATGTGATATCCAACTCCTTCCCATTCCAAACCTGAGACCCTTATGATAGCATGAGATGTGATATCTCAATGCCTCTTATACCAAACCTGAGATCCTTCCGATAGCATGAGATGTGATATCTCAATGCTTCTAATACCAAACCTGAGATCCTTCCTATAATATGAGATGTGATTTCCAAATCCTTCCCCTTCCAAACCTGAGACCCTCCCTTTAGCATGAAATGTGATATCCAACTCCTTCCCATTCCAATCCTGAGACCCTTCTGATAGCATGAGATGTGATATCTCAATGCCTCTAATACCAAACCTGAGATCCTACCTCTAACATGAAATGTGATATCCATCTCCTTCCCTTTCCAAACCTGAGACCCTGCCTATAGCATGAGATGTGATATCCAAGTCCTTCCCATTCCAATCCTGAGACCCTTCCTATAGCATGTGATGTGATATCTCAATGCTTATACCAAACCTGAGACCCTTCCTATGGCATGAGATGTCATATACAACTCCTTCCCATTCCAACCCTGAATCCCTTCCTATAGCATGAGATGTGATATCTCAATGCTTATACCAAACCTGAGACCCTTCCTATAGCATGAGATGTGATATCCAACTTCTTCCCATTCCAATCCTGAGACCCTTCCTATAGCATGAGATGTGATATCTCAATGCTTATACCAATCCTGAGACCCTTCCTATAGCTTGAGATGTGATATCCAACTCCTTCCCATTCCAATCCTGAGACCCTTCCTATAGCATGAGATGTGATATCTCAAGGCCTCTAATACCAAACCTGAGATCCTTCCACTAACATGAAATGTGATATCCAACTCCTTCCCCTTCCAAACCTGAGAGCCTTCCTATAGCATGAGATATGATATCCAAGTCCTTCCCATTCAATCCTGAGACCCTTCCTATAACATGAAATGTGATATCCAACTCCTTCCCATTCTAACCTGAGACCCTTCCTATAGCATGAGATGGGATATCCAACTCCTTCCAAATCCAATACTGATACCCTTCCGATAGCATGAGATGTGATATCCCAATGCTTCTACCAAACCTGAGACCCATACTATGGCATGAGATGTGATATCAAACTCCTTCCCATTCCAATCCTGAGACGCTTCCTATAGCTTGAGATGTGATATCCAACTCCTTCCCATTCCAATTCTGAGACCCTTCTTATACCATGAGACTTGATATCTCAATGCTTCTAATACCAAACCTGAGACCCGTCCTATAACATGAGATGTGATATCCAAATCCTTCCCCTTCCAAACCTTAGACCCTTCCTTTATCATGAGATGTGATATCCAACTCCTTCCCATTCCAATCCTGAGACCCTTCCGATATCATGAGATTTGTTATCTCAATGCTTCTAATATCAAACTTGAGACCCTCCCTATAGCATGAGATGTGACATCCAAGTCCTTCCCATTCCAATCCTGAGACCCTTCCTATAGCATGAGATGTGATATCTCAATGCTTCTAATACCAAACCTGAGACCCTTCCTATAACATGAGATGGGATATCCAACTCCTTCCCATTCCAATCCTAAGACCCTTCCGATAGCAGAGATGTGATATCTCAATGCTTATACCAAACCTGAGACCCTTCCTAAGGCCTGAGATGTCATATACACCTCCTTCCCATTCCAATCCTGAGACCCTTCCTATAGCATGAGATGTGATATCTCAATGCTTATACCAAATCTGAGACCCTTCCTATAGCATGAGATGTGATATCCAACACCTTCCCATTCCAATCCTGAGACCCTTCCTATAGCATGAGAAGTGATATCTCCATGCTTATACCAAACCTGAGACCCTTCCTATAGCATGAGATGTGATATCCAAATCCTTCGTATTCCAATCCTGAGACCCTTCCTATAGCATGAGATGTGATATCTCAATGCTTATACCAAACCTGCGAGCCTACCTATAGCATGAGATGTGATATCCAAGTCCATCCCATTCCAATCCTTAGACCCTTCCTACAGCATGCGATGTGATATCTCAATGATTCTAATACCAAACCAGAGACCCGTCCTTTAACATGAGATGGGATATCCAACTCCTTCCCATTCCAATCCTGAGCCACTCCTGATAGCAGAGATGTGATATCTCAATGCTTATACCAAACCTGAGACCCTTCCTATAACATGAGATGTGATATCCAACTCCTTCCCATTCCAAACCTGAGACACTTCCTATAGCATATGTGATATCCAACTCCTTCCCATTCCAAACATGAGACCCTTCCTATAGCAAGAATGTAATATCCAACTCCTACCCATTCCAATCCTGAGACCATTCCTATAGCATGAGATGTGATATATCAGTGCTTCTAATACCAAACCTGAGATCCTTCCTATGACATGAGATTTGATATCCAAATCCTTCCCATTCCAATCCTGAGACCCTTCCTATAGCAAGAGATGTGATATCCAAATCCTTCCCATTCCAATCCTGAGACCCTTCCTATAACATGAGATGTGATATTCAACTCCTTCCATTCCAACCTGAGACACTTCCTATAGCATGAGAAGGGATATCCAACTCCTTCCCAATCCAATCCTGAGAACCTTCCGATAGCAGAGATGTGATATCTCAATGCTTATACCAAACCTGAGACCCTTCCTATGGCATGAGATGTGATATCCAACTCCTTGCCATTCAAATCCTGAGACCCTTCCTATAGCATGAGATGTGATATCTCAATGCTTCTACCAAACCTGAGACCCTTCCATTAGCATGAGATGTGATATCCAAATCCTTCACATTCCAATCCTGAGACCCTTCCTATAGCATGAGATGTGATTTCTCAATGCTTCTAATACCAAACCTGAGATCCTTCCTATAACATGATATGTGATATCCAATTCCTTCCCATTCCAAACCTGAGACCCTTCCTATTGGATGAGATGTGATATCCAACTCCTTCCCATTCCAACCCTGAGACCCTTCCTATACCATGAGATGTGATATCTCAATGCTTCTAATACCAAACCTGGGAACCGTCCTATAACATGAGATGTGATATCTCAATGTTTCTAATAAAAAACCTGAGACCCTTCCTGTAGCTTGAGATGTGATATCGAACTCCTTCCCATTCCAATCCTGAGACCCTTCCTATAGCATGAGATGTGATATCTCAAGGCCTCTAATACCAAACCTGAGATCCTTGCTCTAACATGAAATGTGATATCCAACTCCTTCCCCTTCCAAACCTGAGAGCCTTCCTATAGCATGAGATATGATATCCAAGTCCTTCCCATTCCAATCCTGAGACCCTTCCTATAACATGAAATGTGATATCCAACTCCTTCCCATTCCAACCTGAGACCCTTCCTATAGCATGAGATGGGATATCCAACTCCTTCCAAATCCAATACTGATACCCTTCCGATAGCATGAGATGTGATATCCCAATTCTTCTACCAAACCTGAGACCCATACTATGGCATGAGATGTGATATCAAACTCCTTCCCATTCCAATCCTGAGACCCTTCTTATACCATGAGACTTGATATCTCAATGCTTCTAATACCAAACCTGAGACCCGTCCTATAACATGAGATGTGATATCCAAATCCTCCCCCTTCCAAACCTTAGACCCTTCCTTTATCATGAGATGTGATATCCAACTCCTTCCCATTCCAATCCTGAGACCCTTCCGATATCATGAGATGTGATATCTCAATGCTTATACCAAATCTGAGACCCTTCCTATGGCCTGAGATGTCATATACAACTCCTTCCCATTCCAATCCTGAGACCCTTCCTATAGCATGAGATGTGATATCTCAATGCTTATACCAAATCTGAGACCCTTCCTATAGCATGAGATGTGATATCCAACTCCTTCCCATTCCAATCCTGAGACCCTTCCTATAGCATGAGAAGTGATATCTCCATGCTTATACCAAACCTGAGACCCTTCCTATAGCATAAGATGTGATATCCAAATCCTTCCCATTCCAATCCTGAGACCCTTCCTATAGCAAGAGATGTGATATCTCAATGCTTATACCAAACCTGAGACCCTTCCTATAGCATGAGATGTGATATCCAACTCCTTCCCATTCCAATCCTGAGACCCTTCCTATAGCATGAGATGTGATGTCTCAATGCTTCTAATACCAAACCTGAGATCCTTCCTATAACATGAGATGTGATATCCAACTCCTTCCCATTCCAATCCTGAGACCCTTATGATAGCATGAGATGTGATATCTCAATGCCTCTTATACCAAACCTGAGATCCTTCCGATAGCATGAGATGTGATATCTCAATGCCTCTAATACCAAACCTGAGATCCTTCCTATAATATGAGATGTGATTTCCAAATCCTTCCCCTTCCAAACCTGAGACCCTCCCTTTAGCATGAAATGTGATATCCAACTCCTTCCCATTCCAATCCTGAGACCCTTCTGATAGCATGAGATGTGATATCTCAATGCCTCTAATACCAAACCTGAGATCCTACCTCTAACATGAAATGTGATATCCATCTCCTTCCCTTTCCAAACCTGAGACCCTGCCTATAGCATGAGATGTGATATCCAAGTCCTTCCCATTCCAATCCTGAGACCCTTCCTATAGCATGTGATGTGATATCTCAATGCTTATACCAAACCTGAGACCCTTCCTATGGCATGAGATGTCATATACAACTCCTTCCCATTCCAACCCTGAGACCCTTCCTATAGCATGAGATGTGATATCTCAATGCTTATACCAAACCTGAGACCCTTTCTATAGCATGAGATGTGATATCCAACTTCTTCCCATTCCAATCCTGAGACCCTTCCTATAGCATGAGATGTGATATCTCAATGCTTATACCAAACCTGAGACCCTTCCTATAGCATAAGATGTGATATCCAAATCCTTCCCATTCCAATCCTGAGACCCTTCCTATAGCATGAGATGTGATATCTCAATGCTTATACCAAACCTGAGACCCTTCCTATAGCATGAGATGTGATATCCAACTCCTTCCCATTCCAATCCTGAGACCCTTCCTATAGCATGAGATGTGATGTCTCAATGCTTCTAATACCAAACCTGAGATCCTTCCTATAACATGAGATGTGATATCCAACTCCTTCCCATTCCAATCCTGAGACCCTTATGATAGCATGAGATGTGATATCTCAATGCCTCTTATACCAAACCTGAGATCCTTCCGATAGCATGAGATGTGATATCTCAATGCTTCTAATACCAAACCTGAGATCCTTCCTATAATATGAGATGTGATTTCCAAATCCTTCCCCTTCCAAACCTGAGACCCTCCCTTTAGCATGAAATGTGATATCCAACTCCTTCCCATTCCAATCCTGAGACCCTTCTGATAGCATGAGCTGTGATATCTCAATGCCTCTAATACCAAACCTGAGATCCTACCTCTAACATGAAATGTGATATCCATCTCCTTCCCTTTCCAAACCTGAGACCCTGCCTATAGCATGAGATGTGATATCCAAGTCCTTCCCATTCCAATCCTGAGACCCTTCCTATAGCATGTGATGTGATATCTCAATGCTTATACCAAACCTGAGACCCTTCCTATGGCATGAGATGTCATATACAACTCCTTCCCATTCCAACCCCGAGACCCTTCCTATAGCATGAGATGTGATATCTCAATGCTTATACCAAACCTGAGACCCTTCCTATAGCATGAGATGTGATATCCAACTTCTTCCCATTCTAATCCTGAGACCCTTCCTATAGCATGAGATGTGATATCTCAATGCTTATACCAATCCTGAGACCCTTCCTATAGCTTGAGATGTGATATCCAACTCCTTCCCATTCCAATCCTGAGACCCTTCCTATAGCATGAGATGTGATATCTCAAGGCCTCTAATACCAAACCTGAGATCCTTCCACTAACATGAAATGTGATATCCAACTCCTTCCCCTTCCAAACCTGAGAGCCTTCCTATAGCATGAGATATGATATCCAAGTCCTTCCCATTCAATCCTGAGACCCTTCCTATAACATGAAATGTGATATCCAACTCCTTCCCATTCTAACCTGAGACCCTTCCTATAGCATGAGATGGGATAACCAACTCCTTCCAAATCCAATACTGATACCCTTCCGATAGCATGAGATGTGATATCCCAATGCTTCTACCAAACCTGAGACCCATACTATGGCATGAGATGTGATATCAAACTCCTTCCCATTCCAATCCTGAGACGCTTCCTATAGCTTGAGATGTGATATCCAACTCCTTCCCATTCCAATTCTGAGACCCTTCTTATACCATGAGACTTGATATCTCAATGCTTCTAATACCAAACCTGAGACCCGTCCTATAACATGAGATGTGATATCCAAATCCTTCCCCTTCCAAACCTTAGACCCTTCCTTTATCATGAGATGTGATATCCAACTCCTTCCCATTCCAATCCTGAGACCCTTCCGATATCATGAGATTTGTTATCTCAATGCTTCTAATATCAAACTTGAGACCCTCCCTATAGCATGAGATGTGACATCCAAGTCCTTCCCATTCCAATCCTGAGACCCTTCCTATAGCATGAGATGTGATATCTCAATGCTTCTAATACCAAACCTGAGACCCTTCCTATAACATGAGATGGGATATCCAACTCCTTCCCATTCCAATCCTGAGACCCTTCCGATAGCAGAGATGTGATATCTCAATGCTTATACCAAACCTGAGACCCTTCCTAAGGCCTGAGATGTCATATACAACTCCTTCCCATTCCAATCCTGAGACCCTTCCTATAGCATGAGATGTGATATCTCAATGCTTATACCAAATCTGAGACCCTTCCTATAGCATGAGATGTGATATCCAACACCTTCCCATTCCAATCCTGAGACCCTTCCTATAGCATGAGAAGTGATATCTCCATGCTTATACCAAACCTGAGACCCTTCCTATAGCATGAGATGTGATATCCAAATCCTTCGTATTCCAATCCTGAGACCCTTCCTATAGCATGAGATGTGATATCTCAATGCTTATACCAAACCTGCGAGCCTACCTATAGCATGAGATGTGATATCCAAGTCCATCCCATTCCAATCCTTAGACCCTTCCTACAGCATGCGATGTGATATCTCAATGATTCTAATACCAAACCAGAGACCCGTCCTTTAACATGAGTTGGGATATCCAACTCCTTCCCATTCCAATCCTGAGCCACTCCTGATAGCAGAGATGTGATATCTCAATGCTTATACCAAACCTGAGACCCTTCCTATAACATGAGATGTGATATCCAACTCCTTCCCGTTCCAAACCTGAGACACTTCCTATAGCATATGTGATATCCAACTCCTTCCCATTCCAAACATGAGACCCTTCCTATAGCAAGAATGTAATATCCAACTCCTACCCATTCCAATCCTGAGACCATTCCTATAGCATGAGATGTGATATATCAATGCTTCTAATACCAAACCTGAGATCCTTCCTATGACATGAGATTTGATATCCAAATCCTTCCCATTCCAATCCTGAGACCCTTCCTATAGCAAGAGATGTGATATCCAAATCCTTCCCATTCCAATCCTGAGACCCTTCCTATAACATGAGATGTGATATTCAACTCCTTCCATTCCAACCTGAGACACTTCCTATAGCATGAGAAGGGATATCCAACTCCTTCCCAATCCAATCCTGAGAACCTTCCGATAGCAGAGATGTGATATCTCAATGCTTATACCAAACCTGAGACCCTTCCTATGGCATGAGATGTGATATCCAACTCCTTGCCATTCAAATCCTGAGACCCTTCCTATAGCATGAGATGTGATATCTCAATGCTTCTACCAAACCTGAGACCCTTCCTTTAGCATGAGATGTGATATCCAAATCCTTCACATTCCATTCCTGAGACCCTCCCTATAGCATGAGATGTGATATCTCAATGCTTCTAATACCAAACCTGAGACCCTTCCTATTGGATGAGATGTGATATCCAACTCCTTCCCATTCCAACCCTGAGACCCTTCCTATACCATGAGATGTGATATCTCAATGCTTCTAATACCAAACCTGGGAACCGTCCTATAACATGAGATGTGATATCTCAATGTTTCTAATAAAAAACCTGAGACCCTTCCTATAACATGAGATGTGATATCCAATTCCTTCCCATTCCAAACCTGAGACCCTTCCTATTGGATGAGATGTGATATCCAACTCCTTCCAAATCCAATACTGATACCCTTCCGATAGCATGAGATGTGATATCCCAATTCTTCTACCAAACCTGAGACCCATACTATGGCATGAGATGTGATATCAAACTCCTTCCCATTCCAATCCTGAGACCCTTCTTATACCATGAGACTTGATATCTCAATGCTTCTAATACCAAACCTGAGACCCGTCCTATAACATGAGATGTGATATCCAAATCCTCCCCCTTCCAAACCTTAGACCCTTCCTTTATCATGAGATGTGATATCCAACTCCTTCCCATTCCAATCCTGAGACCCTTCCGATATCATGAGATGTGATATCTCAATGCTTATACCAAATCTGAGACCCTTCCTATGGCCTGAGATGTCATATACAACTCCTTCCCATTCCAATCCTGAGACCCTTCCTATAGCATGAGATGTGATATCTCAATGCTTATACCAAATCTGAGACCCTTCCTATAGCATGAGATGTGATATCCAACTCCTTCCCATTCCAATCCTGAGACCCTTCCTATAGCATGAGAAGTGATATCTCCATGCTTATACCAAACCTGAGACCCTTCCTATAGCATAAGATGTGATATCCAAATCCTTCCCATTCCAATCCTGAGACCCTTCCTATAGCATGAGATGTGATATCTCAATGCTTATACCAAACCTGAGACCCTTCCTATAGCATGAGATGTGATATCCAACTCCTTCCCATTCCAATCCTGAGATCCTTCCTATAACATGAGATGTGATATCCAACTCCTTCCCATTCCAATCCTGAGACCCTTATGATAGCATGAGATGTGATATCTCAATGCTTCTAATACCAAACCTGAGATCCTTCCTATAATATGAGATGTGATTTCCAAATCCTTCCCCTTCCAAACCTGAGACCCTCCCTTTAGCATGAAATGTGATATCCAACTCCTTCCCATTCCAATCCTGAGACCCTTCTGATAGCATGAGATGTGATATCTCAATGCCTCTAATACCAAACCTGAGATCCTACCTCTAACATGAAATGTGATATCCATCTCCTTCCCTTTCCAAACCTGAGACCCTGCCTATAGCATGAGATGTGATATCCAAGTCCTTCCCATTCCAATCCTGAGACCCTTCCTATAGCATGTGATGTGATATCTCAATGCTTATACCAAACCTGAGACCCTTCCTATGGCATGAGATGTCATATACAACTCCTTCCCATTCCAACCCTGAGACCCTTCCTATAGCATGAGATGTGATATCTCAATGCTTATACCAAACCTGAGACCCTTCCTATAGCATGAGATGTGATATCCAACTTCTTCCCATTCCAATCCTGAGACCCTTCCTATAGCATGAGATGTGATATCTCAATGCTTATACCAAACCTGAGACCCTTCCTATAGCATAAGATGTGATATCCAAATCCTTCCCATTCCAATCCTGAGACCCTTCCTATAGCATGAGATGTGATATCTCAATGCTTATACCAAACCTGAGACCCTTCCTATAGCATGAGATGTGATATCCAACTCCTTCCCATTCCAATCCTGAGACCCTTCCTATAGCATGAGATGTGATGTCTCAATGCTTCTAATACCAAACCTGAGATCCTTCCTATAACATGAGATGTGATATCCAACTCCTTCCCATTCCAATCCTGAGACCCTTCTGATAGCATGAGATGTGATATCTCAATGCCTCTAATACCAAACCTGAGATCCTACCTCTAACATGAAATGTGATATCCATCTCCTTCCCTTTCCAAACCTGAGACCCTGCCTATAGCATGAGATGTGATATCCAAGTCCTTCCCATTCCAATCCTGAGACCCTTCCTATAGCATGTGATGTGATATCTCAATGCTTATACCAAACCTGAGACCCTTCCTATAGCATGAGATGTGATATCCAAATTCTTCCCATTCTAATCCTGAGACCCTTCCTATAGCATGAGATGTGATATCTCAATGCTTATACCAATCCTGAGACCCTTCCTATAGCTTGAGATGTGATATCCAACTCCTTCCCATTCCAATCCTGAGACCCTTCCTATAGCATGAGATGTGATATCTCAAGGCCTCTAATACCAAACCTGAGATCCTTCCACTAACATGAAATGTGATATCCAACTCCTTCCCCTTCCAAACCTGAGAGCCTTCCTATAGCATGAGATATGATATCCAAGTCCTTCCCATTCAATCCTGAGACCCTTCCTATAACATGAAATGTGATATCCAACTCCTTCCCATTCTAACCTGAGACCCTTCCTATAGCATGAGATGGGATATCCAACTCCTTCCAAATCCAATACTGATACCCTTCCGATAGCATGAGATGTGATATCCCAATGCTTCTACCAAACCTGAGACCCATACTATGGCATGAGATGTGATATCAAACTCCTTCCCATTCCAATCCTGAGACGCTTCCTATAGCTTGAGATGTGATATCCAACTCCTTCCCATTCCAATTCTGAGACCCTTCTTATACCATGAGACTTGATATCTCAATGCTTCTAATACCAAACCTGAGACCCGTCCTATAACATGAGATGTGATATCCAAATCCTTCCCCTTCCAAACCTTAGACCCTTCCTTTATCATGAGATGTGATATCCAACTCCTTCCCATTCCAATCCTGAGACCCTTCCTATAGCATGAGATGTGATATCTCAATGCTTCTAATACCAAACCTGAGACCCTTCCTATAACATGAGATGGGATATCCAACTCCTTCCCATTCCAATCCTGAGACCCTTCCGATAGCAGAGATGTGATATCTCAATGCTTATACCAAACCTGAGACCCTTCCTAAGGCCTGAGATGTCATATACAACTCCTTCCCATTCCAATCCTGAGACCCTTCCTATAGCATGAGATGTGATATCTCAATGCTTATACCAAATCTGAGACCCTTCCTATAGCATGAGATGTGATATCCAACACCTTCCCATTCCAATCCTGAGACCCTTCCTATAGCATGAGAAGTGATATCTCCATGCTTATACCAAACCTGAGACCCTTCCTATAGCATGAGATGTGATATCCAAATCCTTCGTATTCCAATCCTGAGACCCTTCCTATAGCATGAGATGTGATATCTCAATGCTTATACCAAACCTGCGAGCCTACCTATAGCATGAGATGTGATATCCAAGTCCATCCCATTCCAATCCTTAGACCCTTCCTACAGCATGCGATGTGATATCTCAATGATTCTAATACCAAACCAGAGACCCGTCCTTTAACATGAGATGGGATATCCAACTCCTTCCCATTCCAATCCTGAGCCACTCCTGATAGCAGAGATGTGATATCTCAATGCTTATACCAAACCTGAGACCCTTCCTATAACATGAGATGTGATATCCAACTCCTTCCCGTTCCAAACCTGAGACACTTCCTATAGCATATGTGATATCCAACTCCTTCCCATTCCAAACATGAGACCCTTCCTATAGCAAGAATGTAATATCCAACTCCTACCCATTCCAATCCTGAGACCATTCCTATAGCATGAGATGTGATATATCAATGCTTCTAATACCAAACCTGAGATCCTTCCTATGACATGAGATTTGATATCCAAATCCTTCCCATTCCAATCCTGAGACCCTTCCTATAGCAAGAGATGTGATATCCAAATCCTTCCCATTCCAATCCTGAGACCCTTCCTATAACATGAGATGTGATATTCAACTCCTTCCATTCCAACCTGAGACACTTCCTATAGCATGAGAAGGGATATCCAACTCCTTCCCAATCCAATCCTGAGAACCTTCCGATAGCAGAGATGTGATATCTCAATGCTTATACCAAACCTGAGACCCTTCCTATGGCATGAGATGTGATATCCAACTCCTTGCCATTCAAATCCTGAGACCCTTCCTATAGCATGAGATGTGATATCTCAATGCTTCTACCAAACCTGAGACCCTTCCTTTAGCATGAGATGTGATATCCAAATCCTTCACATTCCATTCCTGAGACCCTTCCTATAGCATGAGATGTGATATCTCAATGCTTCTAATACCAAACCTGAGACCCTTCCTATTGGATGAGATGTGATATCCAACTCCTTCCCATTCCAACCCTGAGACCCTTCCTATACCATGAGATGTGATATCTCAATGCTTCTAATACCAAACCTGGGAACCGTCCTATAACATGAGATGTGATATCTCAATGTTTCTAATAAAAAACCTGAGACCCTTCCTAAAACATGAGATGTGATATCCAATTCCTTCCCATTCCAAACCTGAGACCCTTCCTATTGGATGAGATGTGATATCCAAATCCTTCCCCTTCCAAACCTGAGACCCTTCCTTTAGCATGAGATGTGATATCCAAATACTTCCCATTCCAATCCTAAAACCCTTCCTATAGCATGAGATGTGACATCTCAATGTTTCTAATAAAAAACCTGAGACCCTTCCTATAGCAGGAGATGTGATATCCAAATCCTTCCCATTCCAATCCTGAGACCCTTCCTGTATATAACATGAGATGTGATATCCAACTCCTTCCCATTCCAACCTGAGACCCTTCCTATAGCATGAGATGTGATATCCAACTCCTTACCATTCAAATCCTGAGACCCTCCCTATAACAAGAGATGTCATATCCAACTCCTTCCCATTCCAAACCTGAGACCCTTCATATAACATGAGATGTGATATCCAACTCCTTCCCATTCCAAACCTGAGACCCTTCCGATAGCATGAGATGTGATATCTCAATGCTTCAAAAACCAAACATGAGAACCATCCTATAACATGAGATGTGAAATCCAAATCCTTCCCTTCCCAAACCTGAGACTCTTCCTATAGCATGAGATGTGATATCTCAATGCTTCTACCAAACCAGAAACCCTTCCCATAGCATGAGATGTGATATCCAACTCCTTCCCATTCCAATCCTGAGACACATCCTATAGCATGAGATGTGATATCACAATGCTTCTAATACCAAACCTGAGACCCGTCCTATAACATGAGATGTGATATCCAAATCCTTCCCCTTCCAAACCTGAGACCCTTCCTTTAGCATGAGATGTGATATCCAGCTCCTCCCATTCCAATCCTGAGACCCTTCCTATAGCATGAGATGTGATATCTCAATGCTTCTAATACCAAACCCGAGATCCTTCCTATAACATGAGATATGATATCCAAGTCCTTCCCATTCCAATCCTGAGACCCTTCCTATAACATGAAATGTGATATCCAACTCCTTCCCATTCCAACCTGAGACCCTTCCTATAGCATGAGATATGATATCCAAGTCCTTCCCATTCCAATCCTGAGACCCTTCCTATAACATGAAATGTGATATCCAACTCCTTCCCCTTCCAAACCTGAGAGCCTTCCTATAGCATGAGATATGATATCCAAGTCCTTCCCATTCCAATCCTGAGACCCTTCCTATAACATGAAATGTGATATCCAACTCCTTCCCATTCCAACCTGAGACCCTTCCTATAGCATGAGATGGGATATCCAACTCCTTCCAAATCCAATACTGATACCCTTCCGATAGCATGAGATGTGATATCCCAATTCTTCTACCAAACCTGAGACCCATACTATGGCATGAGATGTGATATCAAACTCCTTCCCATTCCAATCCTGAGACCCTTCTTATACCATGAGACTTGATATCTCAATGCTTCTAATACCAAACCTGAGACCCGTCCTATAACATGAGATGTGATATCCAAATCCTCCCCCTTCCAAACCTTAGACCCTTCCTTTATCATGAGATGTGATATCCAACTCCTTCCCATTCCAATCCTGAGACCCTTCCGATATCATGAGATGTGATATCTCAATGCTTATACCAAATCTGAGACCCTTCCTATGGCCTGAGATGTCATATACAACTCCTTCCCATTCCAATCCTGAGACCCTTCCTATAGCATGAGATGTGATATCTCAATGCTTATACCAAATCTGAGACCCTTCCTATAGCATGAGATGTGATATCCAACTCCTTCCCATTCCAATCCTGAGACCCTTCCTATAGCATGAGAAGTGATATCTCCATGCTTATACCAAACCTGAGACCCTTCCTATAGCATAAGATGTGATATCCAAATCCTTCCCATTCCAATCCTGAGACCCTTCCTATAGCATGAGATGTGATATCTCAATGCTTATACCAAACCTGAGACCCTTCCTATAGCATGAGATGTGATATCCAACTCCTTCCCATTCCAATCCTGAGACCCTTCCTATAGCATGAGATTTGATGTCTCAATGCTTCTAATACCAAACCTGAGATCCTTCCTATAACATGAGATGTGATATCCAACTCCTTCCCATTCCAATCCTGAGACCCTTATGATAGGATGAGATGTGATATCTCAATGCCTCTTATACCAAACCTGAGATCCTTCCGATAGCATGAGATGTGATATCTCAATGCTTCTAATACCAAACCTAAGATCCTTCCTATAATATGAGATGTGATTTCCAAATCCTTCCCCTTCCAAACCTGAGACCCTCCCTTTAGCATGAAATGTGATATCCAACTCCTTCCCATTCCAATCCTGAGACCCTTCTGATAGCATGAGATGTGATATCTCAATGCCTCTAATACCAAACCTGAGATCCTACCTCTAACATGAAATGTGATATCCATCTCCTTCCCTTTCCAAACCTGAGACCCTGCCTATAGCATGAGATGTGATATCCAAGTCCTTCCCATTCCAATCCTGAGACCCTTCCTATAGCATGTGATGTGATATCTCAATGCTTATACCAAACCTGAGACCCTTCCTATGGCATGAGATGTCATATACAACTCCTTCCCATTCCAACCCTGAGACCCTTCCTATAGCATGAGATGTGATATCTCAATGCTTATACCAAACCTGAGACCCTTCCTATAGCATGAGATGTGATATCCAACTTCTTCCCATTCCAATCCTGAGACCCTTCCTATAGCATGAGATGTGATATCTCAATGCTTATACCAAACCTGAGACCCTTCCTATAGCATAAGATGTGATATCCAAATCCTTCCCATTCCAATCCTGAGACCCTTCCTATAGCATGAGATGTGATATCTCAATGCTTATACCAAACCTGAGACCCTTCCTATAGCATGAGATGTGATATCCAACTCCTTCCCATTCCAATCCTGAGACCCTTCCTATAGCATGACATGTGATGTCTCAATGCTTCTAATACCAAACCTGAGATCCTTCCTATAACATGAGATGTGATATCCAACTCCTTCCCATTCCAATCCTGAGACCCTTATGATAGCATGAGATGTGATATCTCAATGCCTCTTATACCAAACCTGAGATCCTTCCGATAGCATGAGATGTGATATCTCAATGCTTCTAATACCAAACCTGAGATCCTTCCTATAATATGAGATGTGATTTCCAAATCCTTCCCCTTCCAAACCTGAGACCCTCCCTTTAGCATGAAATGTGATATCCAACTCCTTCCCATTCCAATCCTGAGACCCTTCTGATAGCATGAGATGTGATATCTCAATGCCTCTAATACCAAACCTGAGATCCTACCTCTAACATGAAATGTGATATCCATCTCCTTCCCTTTCCAAACCTGAGACCCTGCCTATAGCATGAGATGTGATATCCAAGTCCTTCCCATTCCAATCCTGAGACCCTTCCTATGGCATGAGATGTGATATACAACTCCTTCCCATTCCAATCCTGAGACCCTTCCTGTAGCATGAGATGTGATATCTCAAGGCCTCTAATACCAAACCTGAGATCCTTCCACTAACATGAAATGTGATATCCAACTCCTTCCCCTTCCAAACCTGAGAGCCTTCCTATAGCATGAGATATGATATCCAAGTCCTTCCCATTCAATCCTGAGACCCTTCCTATAACATGAAATGTGATATCCAACTCCTTCCCATTCTAACCTGAGACCCTTCCTATAGCATGAGATGTGATATCTCAATGCTTATACCAATCCTGAGACCCTTCCTATAGCTTGAGATGTGATATCCAACTCCTTCCTATTCCAATCCTGAGACCCTTTCTATAGCATGAGATGTGATATCTCAAGGCCTCTAATACCAAACCTGAGATCCTTCCACTAACATGAAATGTGATATCCAACTCCTTCCCCTTCCAAACCTGAGAGCCTTCCTATAGCATGAGATATGATATCCAAGTCCTTCCCATTCAATCCTGAGACCCTTCCTATAACATGAAATGTGATATCCAACTCCTTCCCATTCTAACCTGAGACCCTTCCTATAGCATGAGATGGGATATCCAACTCCTTCCAAATCCAATACTGATACCCTTCCGATAGCATGAGATGTGATATCCCAATGCTTCTACCAAACCTGAGACCCATACTATGGCATGAGATGTGATATCAAACTCCTTCCCATTCCAATCCTGAGACGCTTCCTATAGCTTGAGATGTGATATCCAACTCCTTCCCATTCCAATTCTGAGACCCTTCTTATACCATGAGACTTGATATCTCAATGCTTCTAATACCAAACCTGAGACCCGTCCTATAACATGAGATGTGATATCCAAATCCTTCCCCTTCCAAACCTTAGACCCTTCTTTATCATGAGATGTGATATCCAACTCCTTCCCATTCCAATCCTGAGACCCTTCCGATATCATGAGATTTGTTATCTCAATGCTTCTAATATCAAACTTGAGACCCTCCCTATAGCATGAGATGTGACATCCAAGTCCTTCCCATTCCAATCCTGAGACCCTTCCTATAGCATGAGATGTGATATCTCAATGCTTCTAATACCAACCCTGAGACCCTTCCTATAACATGAGATGGGATATCCAACTCCTTCCCATTCCAATCCTGAGACCCTTCCGATAGCAGAGATGTGATATCTCAATGCTTATACCAAACCTGAGACCCTTCCTAAGGCCTGAGATGTCATATACAACTCCTTCCCATTCCAATCCTGAGACCCTTCCTATAGCATGAGATGTGATATCTCAATGCTTATACCAAATCTGAGACCCTTCCTATAGCATGAGATGTGATATCCAACACCTTCCCATTCCAATCCTGAGACCCTTCCTATAGCATGAGAAGTGATATCTCCATGCTTATACCAAACCTGAGACCCTTCCTATAGCATGAGATGTGATATCCAAATCCTTCGTATTCCAATCCTGAGACCCTTCCTATAGCATGAGATGTGATATCTCAATGCTTATACCAAACCTGCGAGCCTACCTATAGCATGAGATGTGATATCCAAGTCCATCCCATTCCAATCCTTAGACCCTTCCTACAGCATGCGATGTGATATCTCAATGATTCTAATACCAAACCAGAGACCCGTCCTTTAACATGAGATGGGATATCCAACTCCTTCCCATTCCAATCCTGAGCCACTCCTGATAGCAGAGATGTGATATCTCAATGCTTATACCAAACCTGAGACCCTTCCTATAACATGAGATGTGATATCCAACTCCTTCCCGTTCCAAACCTGAGACACTTCCTATAGCATATGTGATATCCAACTCCTTCCCATTCCAAACATGAGACCCTTCCTATAGCAAGAATGTAATATCCAACTCCTACCCATTCCAATCCTGAGACCATTCCTATAGCATGAGATGTGATATATCAATGCTTCTAATACCAAACCTGAGATCCTTCCTATGACATGAGATTTGATATCCAAATCCTTCCCATTCCAATCCTGAGACCCTTCCTATAGCAAGAGATGTGATATCCAAATCCTTCCCATTCCAATCCTGAGACCCTTCCTATAACATGAGATGTGATATTCAACTCCTTCCATTCCAACCTGAGACACTTCCTATAGCATGAGAAGGGATATCCAACTCCTTCCCAATCCAATCCTGAGAACCTTCCGATAGCAGAGATGTGAAATCTCAATGCTTATACCAAACCTGAGACCCTTCCTATGGCATGAGATGTGATATCCAACTCCTTGCCATTCAAATCCTGAGACCCTTCCTATAGCATGAGATGTGATATCTCAATGCTTCTACCAAACCTGAGACCCTTCCTTTAGCATGAGATGTGATATCCAAATCCTTCACATTCCAATCCTGAGACCCTTCCTATAGCATGAGATGTGATATCTCAATGCTTCTAATACCAAACCTGAGACCCTTCGTATTGGATGAGATGTGATATCCAACTCCTTCCCATTCCAACCCTGAGACCCTTCCTATACCATGAGATGTGATATCTCAATGCTTCTAATACCAAACCTGGGAACCGTCCTATAACATGAGATGTGATATCTCAATGTTTCTAATAAAAAACCTGAGACACTTCCTATAACATGAGATGTGATATCCAATTCCTTCCCATTCCAAACCTGAGACCCTTCCTATTGGATGAGATGTGATATCCAAATCCTTCCCCTTCCAAACCTGAGACCCTTCCTTTAGCATGAGATGTGATATCCAAATACTTCCCATTCCAATCCTAAAACCCTTCCTATAGCATGAGATGTGATATCTCAATGTTTCTAATAAAAAACCTGAGACCCTTCCTAAAGCAAGAGATGTGATATCCAAATCCTTCCCATTCCAATCCTGAGACCCTTCCTGTATATAACATGAGATGTGATATCCAACTCCTTCCCATTCCAACCTGAGACCCTTCCTATAGCATGAGATGTGATATCCAACTCCTTACCATTCAAATCCTGAGACCCTCCCTATAACAAGAGATGTCATATCCAACTCCTTCCCATTCCAAACCTGAGACCCTTCCTATAACATGAGATGTGATATCCAACTCCTTCCCATTCCAAACCTGAGACCCTTCCGATAGCATGAGATGTGATATCTCAATGCTTCAAAAACCAAACATGAGAACCATCCTATAACATGAGATGTGAAATCCAAATCCTTCCCTTCCCAAACCTGAGACCCTTCCTATAGCATGAGATGTGATATCTCAATGCTTCTACCAAACCAGAAACCCTTCCCATAGCATGAGATGTGATATCCAACTCCTTCCCATTCCAATCCTGAGACACATCCTATAGCATGAGATGTGATATCACAATGCTTCTAATACCAAACCTGAGACCCGTGCTATAACATGAGATGTGATATCCAAATCCTTCCCCTTCCAAACCTGAGACCCTTCCTTTAGCATGAGATGTGATATCCAGCTCCTCCCATTCCAATCCTGAGACCCTTCCGATAGCAGAGATGTGATATTTCAATGCTTATACCAAACCTGAGACCCTTCCCATAGCATGAGATGTGATATCCAACTCCTTCCCATTCCAATCCTGAGACCCTTCCTATAGCATGAGATGTGATATCTCAATGCTTCCAATACCAAACCTGAGATCCTTCCTATAACATGAGATGTGATATCCAACTCCTTCCCATTCCAATCCCGAGACCCTTCCTATAGCATGAGATGTGATATCTCAATGCTTCTAATACCAAACCTAAGGTCCTTCCTATAACATGAGATGTGATATCCAAATCCTTCCCATTCCAAACCTGAGACCCTTCTTTTAGCATGAGATGTGATATCCAACTCCTTCCCATTCCAATCCTGATACCCTTAGATGTGAATTCTAAGTCCTTCCCATTCCTATCCTGAGACCCTTCCGATAGCAGAGATGTGATATCTCAATGCTTATACAAAACCTGATGACCCTTCCTATGGCATTAGATGTGATATCCAACTCCTTCCCATTCCAATCCTGAGTTCCTTCCTATAGCATAAGATGTGATATCTCAATGCTTCTATCAAACCTGATACCCTTCCTTTAGCATGAGATGTGATATTCAACACCTTCCCATTCCAATCCTGAGACCCTTCCTATAACATGAGACGTGATATCCAACTCCTTCCCATTCCAATCCTGAGACTCCTCCTATAGCATGAGATGTGATATCTCAATACTTCTAATACCAAACCTGAGATCCTTCCTATAACATGAGATGTGATATCCAAATCCTTATCTTCCAAACCTGAGACCCTCCCTTTAGCATGAGATGTGATATCCAACTCCTTCCCATTCCAATCCTGAGACTCTTCTGATAGCATAAGATATGATATCTCAATGCTTCTATACCAAACCTGAGATCCTTCTGATAGCATGAGATATGATATCTCAATACTTCTAATACCAAACCTGAGATCCTACCTCTAACATGAAATGTGATATCCAACTCTTTCCCCTTGCAAACCTGAGAGCCTTCCTATAGCATGAGATGGGATATCCAAGTCCTTCCCATTCCAATCCTAAAACCCTTCCTATAACATGAGATGTGATATCCAACTCCTTCCCATTCCAACCTGAGACCCTTCCTATAGCATGAGATGGGATATCCAACTCCTTCCAAATCCAATCCCGATACCCTTCCGATAGCATGAGATGTGATATCCCAATGCTTCTACCAAACCTGAGACCCATACTATGGCATGAGATGTGATATCAAACTCCTTCCCATTCTAATCCTGAGACCCTTCCTATAGCTTGAGATGTGATATCCAACTCCTTCCCATTCCAATTCTGAGACCCTTCCTATACCATGAGACTTGATATCTCAATGCTTCTAATACCAAACCTGAGACCCGTCCTATAACATGAGATGTGATATCCAAATCCTTCACCTTCCAAACCTGAGACCCTTCCTATAGCAAGAGATGTGATATCCAAATCCTTCCCATTCCAATCCTGAGACCCTTCCTGTATATAACATGAGATGTGATATCCAACTCCTTCCCATTCCAACCTGAGACCCTTCCTATAGCATGAGATGTGATATCCAACTCCTTACCATTCAAATCCTGAGACCCTCCCTATAACAAGAGATGTCATATCCAACTCCTTCCCATTCCAAACCTGAGACCCTTCCTATAACATGAGATGTGATATCCAACTCCTTCCCATTCCAAACCTGAGACCCTTCCGATAGCATGAGATGTGATATCTCAATGCTTCAAAAACCAAACCTGAGACCCTTCCTATAGCATGAGATGTGATATCCAACTCCTTCCCATTCCAATCCTGAGACCCTTCCTATAGCATGAGAAGTGATATCTCCATGCTTATACCAAACCTGAGACCCTTCCTATAGCATAAGATGTGATATCCAAATCCTTCCCATTCCAATCCTGAGACCCTTCCTATAGCATGAGATGTGATATCTCAATGCTTATACCAAACCTGAGACCCTTCCTATAGCATGAGATGTGATATCCAACTCCTTCCCATTCCAATCCTGAGACCCTTCCTATAGCATGAGATTTGATGTCTCAATGCTTCTAATACCAAACCTGAGATCCTTCCTATAACATGAGATGTGATATCCAACTCCTTCCCATTCCAATCCTGAGACCCTTATGATAGGATGAGATGTGATATCTCAATGCCTCTTATACCAAACCTGAGATCCTTCCGATAGCATGAGATGTGATATCTCAATGCTTCTAATACCAAACCTAAGATCCTTCCTATAATATGAGATGTGATTTCCAAATCCTTCCCCTTCCAAACCTGAGACCCTCCCTTTAGCATGAAATGTGATATCCAACTCCTTCCCATTCCAATCCTGAGACCCTTCTGATAGCATGAGATGTGATATCTCAATGCCTCTAATACCAAACCTGAGATCCTACCTCTAACATGAAATGTGATATCCATCTCCTTCCCTTTCCAAACCTGAGACCCTGCCTATAGCATGAGATGTGATATCCAAGTCCTTCCCATTCCAATCCTGAGACCCTTCCTATAGCATGTGATGTGATATCTCAATGCTTATACCAAACCTGAGACCCTTCCTATGGCATGAGATGTCATATACAACTCCTTCCCATTCCAACCCTGAGACCCTTCCTATAGCATGAGATGTGATATCTCAATGCTTATACCAAACCTGAGACCCTTCCTATAGCATGAGATGTGATATCCAACTTCTTCCCATTCCAATCCTGAGACCCTTCCTATAGCATGAGATGTGATATCTCAATGCTTATACCAAACCTGAGACCCTTCCTATAGCATAAGATGTGATATCCAAATCCTTCCCATTCCAATCCTGAGACCCTTCCTATAGCATGAGATGTGATATCTCAATGCTTATACCAAACCTGAGACCCTTCCTATAGCATGAGATGTGATATCCAACTCCTTCCCATTCCAATCCTGAGACCCTTCCTATAGCATGACATGTGATGTCTCAATGCTTCTAATACCAAACCTGAGATCCTTCCTATAACATGAGATGTGATATCCAACTCCTTCCCATTCCAATCCTGAGACCCTTATGATAGCATGAGATGTGATATCTCAATGCCTCTTATACCAAACCTGAGATCCTTCCGATAGCATGAGATGTGATATCTCAATGCTTCTAATACCAAACCTGAGATCCTTCCTATAATATGAGATGTGATTTCCAAATCCTTCCCCTTCCAAACCTGAGACCCTCCCTTTAGCATGAAATGTGATATCCAACTCCTTCCCATTCCAATCCTGAGACCCTTCTGATAGCATGAGATGTGATATCTCAATGCCTCTAATACCAAACCTGAGATCCTACCTCTAACATGAAATGTGATATCCATCTCCTTCCCTTTCCAAACCTGAGACCCTGCCTATAGCATGAGATGTGATATCCAAGTCCTTCCCATTCCAATCCTGAGACCCTTCCTATGGCATGAGATGTGATATACAACTCCTTCCCATTCCAATCCTGAGACCCTTCCTGTAGCATGAGATGTGATATCTCAAGGCCTCTAATACCAAACCTGAGATCCTTCCACTAACATGAAATGTGATATCCAACTCCTTCCCCTTCCAAACCTGAGAGCCTTCCTATAGCATGAGATATGATATCCAAGTCCTTCCCATTCAATCCTGAGACCCTTCCTATAACATGAAATGTGATATCCAACTCCTTCCCATTCTAACCTGAGACCCTTCCTATAGCATGAGATGTGATATCTCAATGCTTATACCAATCCTGAGACCCTTCCTATAGCTTGAGATGTGATATCCAACTCCTTCCTATTCCAATCCTGAGACCCTTTCTATAGCATGAGATGTGATATCTCAAGGCCTCTAATACCAAACCTGAGATCCTTCCACTAACATGAAATGTGATATCCAACTCCTTCCCCTTCCAAACCTGAGAGCCTTCCTATAGCATGAGATATGATATCCAAGTCCTTCCCATTCAATCCTGAGACCCTTCCTATAACATGAAATGTGATATCCAACTCCTTCCCATTCTAACCTGAGACCCTTCCTATAGCATGAGATGGGATATCCAACTCCTTCCAAATCCAATACTGATACCCTTCCGATAGCATGAGATGTGATATCCCAATGCTTCTACCAAACCTGAGACCCATACTATGGCATGAGATGTGATATCAAACTCCTTCCCATTCCAATCCTGAGACGCTTCCTATAGCTTGAGATGTGATATCCAACTCCTTCCCATTCCAATTCTGAGACCCTTCTTATACCATGAGACTTGATATCTCAATGCTTCTAATACCAAACCTGAGACCCGTCCTATAACATGAGATGTGATATCCAAATCCTTCCCCTTCCAAACCTTAGACCCTTCTTTATCATGAGATGTGATATCCAACTCCTTCCCATTCCAATCCTGAGACCCTTCCGATATCATGAGATTTGTTATCTCAATGCTTCTAATATCAAACTTGAGACCCTCCCTATAGCATGAGATGTGACATCCAAGTCCTTCCCATTCCAATCCTGAGACCCTTCCTATAGCATGAGATGTGATATCTCAATGCTTCTAATACCAACCCTGAGACCCTTCCTATAACATGAGATGGGATATCCAACTCCTTCCCATTCCAATCCTGAGACCCTTCCGATAGCAGAGATGTGATATCTCAATGCTTATACCAAACCTGAGACCCTTCCTAAGGCCTGAGATGTCATATACAACTCCTTCCCATTCCAATCCTGAGACCCTTCCTATAGCATGAGATGTGATATCTCAATGCTTATACCAAATCTGAGACCCTTCCTATAGCATGAGATGTGATTTCCAACACCTTCCCATTCCAATCCTGAGACCCTTCCTATAGCATGAGAAGTGATATCTCCATGCTTATACCAAACCTGAGACCCTTCCTATAGCATGAGATGTGATATCCAAATCCTTCGTATTCCAATCCTGAGACCCTTCCTATAGCATGAGATGTGATATCTCAATGCTTATACCAAACCTGCGAGCCTACCTATAGCATGAGATGTGATATCCAAGTCCATCCCATTCCAATCCTTAGACCCTTCCTACAGCATGCGATGTGATATCTCAATGATTCTAATACCAAACCAGAGACCCGTCCTTTAACATGAGATGGGATATCCAACTCCTTCCCATTCCAATCCTGAGCCACTCCTGATAGCAGAGATGTGATATCTCAATGCTTATACCAAACCTGAGACCCTTCCTATAACATGAGATGTGATATCCAACTCCTTCCCGTTCCAAACCTGAGACACTTCCTATAGCATATGTGATATCCAACTCCTTCCCATTCCAAACATGAGACCCTTCCTATAGCAAGAATGTAATATCCAACTCCTACCCATTCCAATCCTGAGACCATTCCTATAGCATGAGATGTGATATATCAATGCTTCTAATACCAAACCTGAGATCCTTCCTATGACATGAGATTTGATATCCAAATCCTTCCCATTCCAATCCTGAGACCCTTCCTATAGCAAGAGATGTGATATCCAAATCCTTCCCATTCCAATCCTGAGACCCTTCCTATAACATGAGATGTGATATTCAACTCCTTCCATTCCAACCTGAGACACTTCCTATAGCATGAGAAGGGATATCCAACTCCTTCCCAATCCAATCCTGAGAACCTTCCGATAGCAGAGATGTGAAATCTCAATGCTTATACCAAACCTGAGACCCTTCCTATGGCATGAGATGTGATATCCAACTCCTTGCCATTCAAATCCTGAGACCCTTCCTATAGCATGAGATGTGATATCTCAATGCTTCTACCAAACCTGAGACCCTTCCTTTAGCATGAGATGTGATATCCAAATCCTTCACATTCCAATCCTGAGACCCTTCCTATAGCATGAGATGTGATATCTCAATGCTTCTAATACCAAACCTGAGACCCTTCCTATTGGATGAGATGTGATATCCAACTCCTTCCCATTCCAACCCTGAGACCCTTCCTATACCATGAGATGTGATATCTCAATGCTTCTAATACCAAACCTGGGAACCGTCCTATAACATGAGATGTGATATCTCAATGTTTCTAATAAAAAACCTGAGACACTTCCTATAACATGAGATGTGATATCCAATTCCTTCCCATTCCAAACCTGAGACCCTTCCTATTGGATGAGATGTGATATCCAAATCCTTCCCCTTCCAAACCTGAGACCCTTCCTTTAGCATGAGATGTGATATCCAAATACTTCCCATTCCAATCCTAAAACCCTTCCTATAGCATGAGATGTGATATCTCAATGTTTCTAATAAAAAACCTGAGACCCTTCCTAAAGCAAGAGATGTGATATCCAAATCCTTCCCATTCCAATCCTGAGACCCTTCCTGTATATAACATGAGATGTGATATCCAACTCCTTCCCATTCCAACCTGAGACCCTTCCTATAGCATGAGATGTGATATCCAACTCCTTACCATTCAAATCCTGAGACCCTCCCTATAACAAGAGATGTCATATCCAACTCCTTCCCATTCCAAACCTGAGACCCTTCCTATAACATGAGATGTGATATCCAACTCCTTCCCATTCCAAACCTGAGACCCTTCCGATAGCATGAGATGTGATATCTCAATGCTTCAAAAACCAAACATGAGAACCATCCTATAACATGAGATGTGAAATCCAAATCCTTCCCTTCCCAAACCTGAGACCCTTCCTATAGCATGAGATGTGATATCTCAATGCTTCTACCAAACCAGAAACCCTTCCCATAGCATGAGATGTGATATCCAACTCCTTCCCATTCCAATCCTGAGACACATCCTATAGCATGAGATGTGATATCACAATGCTTCTAATACCAAACCTGAGACCCGTGCTATAACATGAGATGTGATATCCAAATCCTTCCCCTTCCAAACCTGAGACCCTTCCTTTAGCATGAGATGTGATATCCAGCTCCTCCCATTCCAATCCTGAGACCCTTCCGATAGCAGAGATGTGATATTTCAATGCTTATACCAAACCTGAGACCCTTCCCATAGCATGAGATGTGATATCCAACTCCTTCCCATTCCAATCCTGAGACCCTTCCTATAGCATGAGATGTGATATCTCAATGCTTCCAATACCAAACCTGAGATCCTTCCTATAACATGAGATGTGATATCCAACTCCTTCCCATTCCAATCCCGAGACCCTTCCTATAGCATGAGATGTGATATCTCAATGCTTCTAATACCAAACCTAAGGTCCTTCCTATAACATGAGATGTGATATCCAAATCCTTCCCATTCCAAACCTGAGACCCTTCTTTTAGCATGAGATGTGATATCCAACTCCTTCCCATTCCAATCCTGATACCCTTAGATGTGAATTCTAAGTCCTTCCCATTCCTATCCTGAGACCCTTCCGATAGCAGAGATGTGATATCTCAATGCTTATACAAAACCTGATGACCCTTCCTATGGCATTAGATGTGATATCCAACTCCTTCCCATTCCAATCCTGAGTTCCTTCCTATAGCATAAGATGTGATATCTCAATGCTTCTATCAAACCTGATACCCTTCCTTTAGCATGAGATGTGATATTCAACACCTTCCCATTCCAATCCTGAGACCCTTCCTATAACATGAGACGTGATATCCAACTCCTTCCCATTCCAATCCTGAGACTCCTCCTATAGCATGAGATGTGATATCTCAATACTTCTAATACCAAACCTGAGATCCTTCCTATAACATGAGATGTGATATCCAAATCCTTATCTTCCAAACCTGAGACCCTCCCTTTAGCATGAGATGTGATATCCAACTCCTTCCCATTCCAATCCTGAGACTCTTCTGATAGCATAAGATATGATATCTCAATGCTTCTATACCAAACCTGAGATCCTTCTGATAGCATGAGATATGATATCTCAATACTTCTAATACCAAACCTGAGATCCTACCTCTAACATGAAATGTGATATCCAACTCTTTCCCCTTGCAAACCTGAGAGCCTTCCTATAGCATGAGATGGGATATCCAAGTCCTTCCCATTCCAATCCTAAAACCCTTCCTATAACATGAGATGTGATATCCAACTCCTTCCCATTCCAACCTGAGACCCTTCCTATAGCATGAGATGGGATATCCAACTCCTTCCAAATCCAATCCCGATACCCTTCCGATAGCATGAGATGTGATATCCCAATGCTTCTACCAAACCTGAGACCCATACTATGGCATGAGATGTGATATCAAACTCCTTCCCATTCTAATCCTGAGACCCTTCCTATAGCTTGAGATGTGATATCCAACTCCTTCCCATTCCAATTCTGAGACCCTTCCTATACCATGAGACTTGATATCTCAATGCTTCTAATACCAAACCTGAGACCCGTCCTATAACATGAGATGTGATATCCAAATCCTTCACCTTCCAAACCTGAGACCCTTCCTATAGCAAGAGATGTGATATCCAAATCCTTCCCATTCCAATCCTGAGACCCTTCCTGTATATAACATGAGATGTGATATCCAACTCCTTCCCATTCCAACCTGAGACCCTTCCTATAGCATGAGATGTGATATCCAACTCCTTACCATTCAAATCCTGAGACCCTCCCAATAACAAGAGATGTCATATCCAACTCCTTCCCATTCCAAACCTGAGACCCTTCCTATAACATGAGATGTGATATCCAACTCCTTCCCATTCCAAACCTGAGACCCTTCCGATAGCATGAGATGTGATATCTCAATGCTTCAAAAACCAAACATGAGAACCATCCTATAACATGAGATGTGAAATCCAAATCCTTCCCTTCCCAACCCTGAGACTCTTCCTATAGCATGAGATGTGATATCTCAATGCTTCCTCCAAACCGGAAACCCTTCTCATAGCATGAGATGTGATATCCAACTCCTTCCCTTTCCAATCCTGAGACACATCCTATAGCATGAGATGTGATATCACAATGCTTCTAATACCAAACCTGAGACCCGTCCTATAACATGAGATGTGATATCCAAATCCTTCCCCTTCCAAACCTGAGACCCTTCCTTTAACATGAGATGTGATATCCAGCTCCTCCCATTCCAATCCTGAGACCCTTCCGATAGCAGAGATGTGATATTTCAATGCTTATACCAAACCTGAGACCCTTCCCATAGCATGAGATGTGATATCCAACTCCTTCCCATTCCAATCCTGAGACCCTTCCTATAGCATGAGATGTGATATCTCAATGCTTCTAATACCAAACCTGAGATCCTTCCTATAACATGAGATGTGATATCCAACTCCTTCCCATTCCAATCCCGAGACCCTTCCTATAGCATGAGATGTGATATCTCAATGCTTCTAATACCAAACCTAAGGTCCTTCCTATAACATGAGATGTGATATCCAAATCCTTCCCATTCCAAACCTGAGACCCTCCTTTTAGCATGAGATGTGATATCCAACTCCTTCCCATTCCAATCCTGATACCCTTAGATGTGAATTCTAAGTCCTTCCCATTCCTATCCTGAGACCCTTCCGATATCAGAGATGTGATATCTCAATGCTTATACAAAACCTGATGACCCTTCCTATGGCATTAGATGTGATATCCAACTCCTTCCCATTCCAATCCTGAGTTCCTTCCTATAGCATGAGATGTGATATCTCAATGCTTCTATCAAACCTGATACCCTTCCTTTAGCATGAGATGTGATATTCAACACCTTCCCATTCCAATCCTGAGACCCTTCCTATAACATGAGACGTGATATCCAACTCCTTCCCATTCCAATCCTGAGACTCCTCCTATAGCATGAGATGTGATATCTCAATACTTCTAATACCAAACCTGAGATCCTTCCTATAACATGAGATGTGATATCCAAATCCTTATCTTCCAAACCTGAGACCCTCCCTTTAGCATGAGATGTGATATCCAACTCCTTCCCATTCCAATCCTGAGACTCTTCTGATAGCATAAGATATGATATCTCAATGTTTCTATACCAAACCTGAGATCCTTCTGATAGCATGAGATATGATATCTCAATACTTCTAATACCAAACCTGAGATCCTACCTCTAACATGAAATGTGATATCCAACTCTTTCCCCTTGCAAACCTGAGAGCCTTCCTATAGCATGAGATGGGATATCCAAGTCCTTCCCATTCCAATCCTGAGACCCTTCCTATAACATGAGATGTGATATCCAACTCCTTCCCATTCCAACCTGAGACCCTTCCTATAGCATGAGATGGGATATCCAACTCCTTCCAAATCCAATCCCGATACCCTTCCGATAGCATGAGATGTGATATCCCAATGCTTCTACCAAACCTGAGACCCATACTATGGCATGAGATGTGATATCAAACTCCTTCCCATTCTAATCCTGAGACCCTTCCTATAGCTTGAGATGTGATATCCAACTCCTTCCCATTCCAATTCTGAGACCCTTCCTATACCATGAGACTTGATATCTCAATGCTTCTAATACCAAACCTGAGACCCGTCCTATAACATGAGATGTGATATCCAAATCCTTCCCCTTCCAAACCTGAGACCCTTCCAATAGCAAAAGATGTGATATCCAAATCCTTCCCATTCCAATCCTGAGACCCTTCCTGTATATAACATGAGATGTGATATCCAACTCCTTCCCATTCCAATCCTGAGTTCCTTCCTATAGCATGAGATGTGATATCTCAATGCTTCTATCAAACCTGATACCCTTCCTTTAGCATGAGATGTGATATTCAACACCTTCCCATTCCAATCCTGAGACCCTTCCTATAACATGAGACGTGATATCCAACTCCTTCCCATTCCAATCCTGAGACTCCTCCTATAGCATGAGATGTGATATCTCAATACTTCTAATACCAAACCTGAGATCCTTCCTATAACATGAGATGTGATATCCAAATCCTTATCTTCCAAACCTGAGACCCTCCCTTTAGCATGAGATGTGATATCCAACTCCTTCCCATTCCAATCCTGAGACTCTTCTGATAGCATAAGATATGATATCTCAATGTTTCTATACCAAACCTGAGATCCTTCTGATAGCATGAGATATGATATCTCAATACTTCTAATACCAAACCTGAGATCCTACCTCTAACATGAAATGTGATATCCAACTCTTTCCCCTTGCAAACCTGAGAGCCTTCCTATAGCATGAGATGGGATATCCAAGTCCTTCCCATTCCAATCCTGAGACCCTTCCTATAACATGAGATGTGATATCCAACTCCTTCCCATTCCAACCTGAGACCCTTCCTATAGCATGAGATGGGATATCCAACTCCTTCCAAATCCAATCCCGATACCCTTCCGATAGCATGAGATGTGATATCCCAATGCTTCTACCAAACCTGAGACCCATACTATGGCATGAGATGTGATATCAAACTCCTTCCCATTCTAATCCTGAGACCCTTCCTATAGCTTGAGATGTGATATCCAACTCCTTCCCATTCCAATTCTGAGACCCTTCCTATACCATGAGACTTGATATCTCAATGCTTCTAATACCAAACCTGAGACCCGTCCTATAACATGAGATGTGATATCCAAATCCTTCCCCTTCCAAACCTGAGACCCTTCCTATAGCAAAAGATGTGATATCCAAATCCTTCCCATTCCAATCCTGAGACCCTTCCTGTATATAACATGAGATGTGATATCCAACTCCTTCCCATTCCAACCTGAGACCCTTCCTATAGCATGAGATGTGATATCCAACTCCTTACCATTCAAATCCTGAGACCCTCCCTATAACAAGAGATGTCATATCCAACTCCTTCCCATTCCAAACCTGAGACCCTTCCTATAACATGAGATGTGATATCCAACTCCTTCCCATTTCAAACCTGAGACCCTTCCGATAGCATGAGATGTGATATCTCAATGCTTCAAAAACCAAACATGAGAACCATCCTATTACATGAGATGTGAAATCCAAATCCTTCCCTTCCCAAACCTGAGACTCTTCCTATAGCATGAGATGTGATATCTCAATGCTTCTACCAAACCGGAAACCCTTCCCATAGCATGAGATGTGATATCCAACTCCTTCCCATTCCAATCCTGAGACACATCCTATAGCATGAGATGTGATATCGCAATGCTTCTAATACCAAACCTGAGACCCGTCCTATAACATGAGATGTGATATCCAAATCCTTCCCCTTCCAAAATTGAGACCCTTCCTTTAACATGAGATGTGATATCCAGCTCCTCCCATTCCAATCCTGAGACCCTTCCGATAGCAGAGATGTGATATTTCAATGCTTATACCAAACCTGAGACCCTTCCCATAGCATGAGATGTGATATCCAACTCCTTCCCATTCCAATCCTGAGACCCTTCCTATAGCATGAGATGTGATATCTCAATGCTTCTAATACCAAACCTGAGATCCTTCCTATAACATGAGATGTGATATCCAACTCCTTCCCATTCCAATCCCGAGACCCTTCCTATAGCATGAGATGTGATATCTCAATGCTTCTAATACCAAACCTAAGGTCCTTCCTATAACATGAGATGTGATATCCAAATCCTTCCCATTCCAAACCTGAGACCCTCCTTTTAGCATGAGATGTGATATCCAACTCCTTCCCATTCCAATCCTGAGACTCCTCCTATAGCATGAGATGTGATATCTCAATACTTCTAATACCAAACCTGAGATCCTTCCTATAACATGAGATGTGATATCCAAATCCTTATCTTCCAAACCTGAGACCCTCCCTTTAGCATGAGATGTGATATCCAACTCCTTCCCATTCCAATCCTGAGACTCTTCTGATAGCATAAGATATGATATCTCAATGCTTCTATACCAAACCTGAGATCCTTCTGATAGCATGAGATGTCATATCTCAATACTTCTAATACCAAACCTGAGATCCTACCTCTAACATGAAATGTGATATCCAACTCTTTCCCCTTGCAAACCTGAGAGCCTTCCTATAGCATAAGATGTGATATCCAAGTCCTTCCCATTCCAATCCTGAGACCCTTCCTATAACATGAGATGTGATATCCAACTCCTTCCCATTCCAACCTGAGACCCTTCCTATAGCATGAGATGGGATATCCAACTCCTTCCAAATCCAATCCCGATACCCTTCCGATAGCATGAGATGTGATATCCCAATGCTTCTACCAAACCTGAGACCCATACTATGGCATGAGATGTGATATCAAACTCCTTCCCATTCTAATCCTGAGACCCTTCCTATAGCTTGAGATGTGATATCCAACTCCTTCCCATTCCAATTCTGAGACCCTTCCTATACCATGAGACTTGATATCTCAATGCTTCTAATACCAAACCTGAGACCCGTCCTATAACATGAGATGTGATATCCAAATCCTTCCCCTTCCAAACCTGAGACCCTTCCTATAGCAAAAGATGTGATATCCAAATCCTTCCCATTCCAATCCTGAGACCCTTCCTGTATATAACATGAGATGTGATATCCAACTCCTTCCCATTCCAACCTGAGACCCTTCCTATAGCATGAGATGTGATATCCAACTCCTTACCATTCAAATCCTGAGACCCTTCCTATAGCATGAGATGTGATATCCAACTCCTTACCATTCAAATCCTGAGACCCTCCCTATAACAAGAGATGTCATATCCAACTCCTTCCCATTCCAAACCTGAGACCCTTCCTATAACAAGAGATGTCATATCCAACTCCTTCCCATTCCAAACCTGAGACCCTTCCGATAGCATGAGATGTGATATCTCAATGCTTCAAAAACCAAACATGAGAACCATCCTATAACATGAGATGTGAAATCCAAATCCTTCCCTTCCCAAACCTGAGACTCTTCCTATAGCATGAGATGTGATATCTCAATGCTTCTACCAAACCGGAAACCCTTCCCATAGCATGAGATGTGATATCCAACTCCTTCCCATTCCAATCCTGAGACACATCCTATAGCATGAGATGTGATATCACAATGCTTCTAATACCAAACCTGAGACCCATCCTATAACATGAGATGTGATATCCAAATCCTTCCCCTTCCAAACCTGAGACCCTTCCTTTAACATGAGATGTGATATCCAGCTCCTCCCATTCCAATCCTGAGACCCTTCCGATAGCAGAGATGTGATATTTCAATGCTTATACCAAACCTGAGACCCTTCCCATAGCATGAGATGTGATATCCAACTCCTTCCCATTCCAATCCTGAGACCCTTCCTATAGCATGAGATGTGATATCTCAATGCTTCTAATACCAAACCTGAGATCCTTCCTATAACATGAGATGTGATATCCAACTCCTTCCCATTCCAATCCCGAGACCCTTCCTATAGCATGAGATGTGATATCTCAATGCTTCTAATACCAAACCTAAGGTCCTTCCTATAACATGAGATGTGATATCCAAATCCTTCCCATTCCAAACCTGAGACCCTCCTTTTAGCATGAGATGTGATATCCAACTCCTTCCCATTCCAATCCTGATACCCTTAGATGTGAATTCTAAGTCCTTCCCATTCCTATCCTGAGACCCTTCCGATAGCAGAGATGTGATATCTTAATGCTTATACAAAACCTGATGACCCTTCCTATGGCATTAGATGTGATATCCAACTCCTTCCCATTCCAATCCTGAGTTCCTTCCTATAGCATGAGATGTGATATCTCAATGCTTCTATCAAACCTGATACCCTTCCTTTAGCATGAGATGTGATATTCAACACCTTCCCATTCCAATCCTGAGACCCTTCCTATAACATGAGACGTGATATCCAACTCCTTCCCATTCCAATCCTGAGACTCCTCCTATAGCATGAGATGTGATATCTCAATACTTCTAATACCAAACCTGAGATCCTTCCTATAACATGAGATGTGATATCCAAATCCTTATCTTCCAAACCTGAGACCCTCCCTTTAGCATGAGATGTGATATCCAACTCCTTCCCATTCCAATCCTGAGACTCTTCTGATAGCATAAGATATGATATCTCAATGCTTCTATACCAAACCTGAGATCCTTCTGATAGCATGAGATGTCATATCTCAATACTTCTAATACCAAACCTGAGATCCTACCTCTAACATGAAATGTGATATCCAACTCTTTCCCCTTGCAAACCTGAGAGCCTTCCTATAGCATGAGATGTGATATCCAAGTCCTTCCCATTCCAATCCTGAGACCCTTCCTATAACATGAGATGTGATATCCAACTCCTTCCCATTCCAACCTGAGACCCTTCCTATAGCATGAGATGGGATATCCAACTCCTTCCAAATCCAATCCCGATACCCTTCCGATAGCATGAGATGTGATATCCCAATGCTTCTACCAAACCTGAGACCCATACTATGGCATGAGATGTGATATCAAACTCCTTCCCATTCTAATCCTGAGACCCTTCCTATAGCTTGAGATGTGATATCCAACTCCTTCCCATTCCAATTCTGAGACCCTTCCTATACCATGAGACTTGATATCTCAATGCTTCTAATACCAAACCTGAGACCCGTCCTATAACATGAGATGTGATATCCAAATCCTTCCCCTTCCAAACCTTAGACCCTTCCTTTATCATGAGATGTGATATCCAACTCCTTCCCATTCCAATCTTGAGACCCTTCCGATATCATGAAATGTGATATCTCAATGCTTCTAATATCAAACTTGAGACCCTCCCTATAGCATGAGATGTGATATCCAAGTCCTTCCCATTCCAATCCTGAGACCCTTCCTATAGCATGAGATGTGATATCTCAATGCTTCTAATACCAAACCTGAGACCCTTCCTATAACATGAGATGGGAATATCCAACTCCTTCCCATTCCAATCCTGAGACCCTTCCGATAGCACAGATGTGATATCTCAATGCTTATACCAAAACCTGAGATCCTTCCTATAACATGAGATGTGATATCCAACTCCTTCCCATTCCAATCCTGAGACACTTCCTATAGCATGAGATGTGATATATCACTGCTTATACCAAACCTGAGACCCTTCCTATAGCATGAGATGTGATATCCAACTCCTTCCCATTCCAATCCTGAGACCCTTCCTATAGCATGAGATGTGATATCTCAATGCTTCTAATATCAAACTTGAGACCCTCCCTACAGCATGAGATGTGATACCCAAGTCCTTCCCATTCCAATCCTGAGACACTTCCTATAGCATGAGATGTGATATCTCAATGCTTCTAATACCAAACCTGAGACTCTTCCTATAACATGAGATGGGATATCCAACTCCTTCCCATTCCAATCCTGAGACCCTTTCGATAGCAGAGATGTGATATCTCAATGTTTATACCAAACCTGAGACCCTCCCTACGGCATGAGATGTCATATACAACTCCTTCCCATTCCAATCCTGAGACCCTTCCTATAGCATGAGATGTGATATCCAACTCCTTCCCATTCCAATCCTGAGACCCTTCCTATAGCATGAGATGTGATGTCTCAATGCTTCTAATACCAAACCTGAGATCCTTCCTATAACATGAGATGTGATATCCAACTCCTTCCATTCCAATCCTGAGACCCTTCCTATAGCCTGAGATGTGATATCTAAATGCCTCTAATACCAAACCTGAGATCCTTCCTCTAACACGAAATGTGATATCCAACTCCTTCACTTTCCAAACCTGAGAGCCAATATATAGCATGAGATGTGATATCCAAGTCCTTCCCATTCCAATCCTTAGACCCTTCCTACAGCATGCAATATGATATCTCAATGATTTTAAAAAAAACCTGAGACCCGTCCTATAACATGAGATGGGATATCCAACTCCTTCCCATTCCAATCCTGAGACACTTCCGATAGCAGAGATGTGATATCTCAATGTTTATACCAAACCCGAGACCCTTCCTATAACATGAGATGTGATATCTAACTCCTTCCCGTTCCAAACCTGAGACCCTTCCTTTAGCATGAGATGTGATATCCAGCTCCTTCCCATTCCAATCCTGAGACACTTCCGATAGCATGAGATGTGATATCTCAATGCTTCTAATATCAAAACTGAGACCCTCCCTATAGCATATGTGATATCTAAGTCCTTCCCATTCCAATCCTGAGACCCTTCCTTTAGCATGAGATGTGATATCTCAATGCTTATCCTTGATTCCTGTAGTAAATTGATTTCCTTTGCAGGCCGACTCCTGTCACGAATGCCTTGTCTGCATGCATTCTCTCCTGGCCATTCTCTCACCGTGGCTATTTGCCTACCCCCTTCCTCTCTCAGTGGATGGACTTCTCCATCCTAGCCTCCTACCACTCAACTCCGCCTACTTGGAGAATTCAACATGAACCTGTATGCTTCCTGTCCTGGACTTTTACGAGATCTGCAACTCTCCATGTCGCTGGCACTACACACTGCAGGGAATACTCAGGATTTTCTGATCTCAGACCTCCCCCTCTGTAACCCTCTCAACAATCCTCTCCCGTGGTGATCAAGTTCTCATCTCCAAAGACGGCTAACTGCCAGCTGTTCCTCCTCAGAGGAGTTCTCCCTTTCTGTCCCTGCTCCCTGCACCGTTTCGCGTTGCAAACACTCGCTTCCCTGCTCTCTGGTTTAGACGGTTTTCCTTCTCAGAGGCCTTCTTCCTTTCTGCCCTTTTCGCGTTGCAAGTACTCGCTTCCCAGCTCTCTGGTTTAGACGCGTGTTCCCTGCCTTCTCTCCTCTTCCCGCTGCCTTCAAATCAAAAAATGAGCTCCAAAAGATACACAGTGCTCAGAATACTCTATAACACCCATTATTCAACATATAGCCTTAACCCGCTAGACGTATTGAAACGTGCTGTAAACTAGCAAAAACAGCTAGAAAATGTACTTTCCTCGCGTTTTTGTAAATGCTAATTCTGATGGGTTCCCATGTATGTACTGTCCGTGCGTTTGTTGTCGAATCCTGAAGTTTTTAACCACTGTTCTCCCATACAAGGGGGGGGGTCAACGTCTACTGCTGTTCACAGGCTGAATGTATACGGCTGAAATCTTCAAGGCATTATCAGCTTTCCTGACTGTTTTGGAACGTGCATTTGCCATCTGTTAATGCAGTCGCCCTGTGTTCATCGTCCCTTCTACTTTACAGGCTGCACTCCCCTGGTGATCACATTCTCCTCTCCAGAGCAGGCTGACTACCAGCTGCTCCTCCTCATAGGCGTTCATCCTTTCTGTCCCTGCACCGTTTCGCGTTGCATGTACTCGCTTCCCAGCTCTCTGGTTTAGATGCGTGTTCCCTGCCTTCTCTCCTCTTCCTACAGCCTTCCAATGAGCTCCACAAGATACAGTGTTCAGAATGCTTTATAACACCCATTATTCAACATATAGCTGTAACCCGCTAGACGTATTGAAACGTGCTAAAAACGAGCAGAAACAGCTAGAAAATGTACTTTCCTCGCGTTTTGGTAAATGCGAATTCTGGTGGATTCCCATTTTGTACTCTGTTCGTGCGTTTGTTCAGTCGAATCCTGGTCTTTTGAACCACTCTTCTCCCATACAAGGGAGGGTCAAAATGTGTTGTTCACAGGCTGAATTTATACTGCTGAAATGCTCGCTTCCCTGCTCTCTGGTTTAGACGCGTGTACCCTGCATTTACCAAAACGCGAGGGAAGTACATTTTCTAGCAGTTTTTGCTAGTTTTTAGCACGTTTCAATATGTCTAGCGGGTTACAGCTATATGTTGAATAATGGGTGTTATAAAGCATTCTGAACACTGTATCTTGTGAAGCAAATTGGAAGGCTGTAGCAAGAGGAGAGAAGGCAGGGAACACGCATCTCAACCAGAGAGCTGGGAAGCGAGTACATGCAACGCGAAACGGTACAGGGAGCAGGGACAGAAAGGATGAACACCTATGAGGAGGAGCAGCTGGTAGTTAGCCTGCATAGGAGAGAAGAATGTGATCACTAGGGGAGTGCAGCCTGTAAACTAGAAGGAACGATGAACAAAGGGCGACTGCATTAACAGATGGCAAATACACGTTCCAAAACAGTCAGGAAAGCTGATAATGCCTTGAAGATTTCAGCCGTATACATTCAGCCTGTGAACAGCAGTAGATGTTGACCCCCCCTCCCTAGTATGGGAGAACAGTGGTTAAAAACTTCAGGATTCGACACAAACGCACGGACACAGTACATACAACATGGGAACCCACCAGAATTCGCATTTACAAAAACGCGAGGGAAGTACATTTTCTAGCTATTTTTGCTAGTTTTTAGCACGTTTCAATACGTCTAGCGGGTTACAGCTATATGTTGAATAATGGGGTTATAAAGCATTCTGAACACTGTATCTTGTGGAGCTCATTGGAAGGCTGTAGGAAGAGGAGAGAAGGCAGGGAACACGCATCTAAACCAGAGAGCTGGGAAGCGAGTACATGCAACGCGAAACGGTGCAGGGAGCAGGGACAGAAAGGTGGAACGCCTCTGAGGAGGAGCAGCTGGTAGTTAGCCTGCTCTGGAGAGGAGAATGCGATCACCACGGGAGTGCAGCCTTGAAACAAGAAGGGACGATGAAAACATGCTGACTGGAATAACAGATGGCAAATACACTTTCCAGAACAGTCGGTTTACCCGATAATGCATTGACGATTTCAGCAGTATACATTCAGCCTGTGAACAGTAGATTTTGATTCCCCTCCCCCCTTGTATGGGTGGCGAGTGGTTAAAAACATCAGGATTCGACTGAACAAATGCACGAACAGAGTACAAAATGGGAATCCACCAGAATTCGTATTTACCAAAACGCGAGGAAAGAACATTTTCTAGCTATTTTTGCTAGTTTTTAGCACTTTTCAATACGTCGAGCGGGTTACAGCTATATCTTGAATAATGGGTGTTATAAAGCATTCTGAGCACCGTGTATCTTTTGAAGCTCATTTGTTGATTTGAAGGCAGCGGGAAGAGGAGAGAAGGCAGGGAACACACGTCTAAACCAGAGAGCTGGGAAGCGAGTTGTTCTCTGCAACGCGAAACGATGCAGAGAACAAGCACAGAAAGGAAGAAGGAAAAGCGTCTAAACCAGAGAGCAGGGAAGCGAGTGTTTGCAACGCGAAACGGTGCAGAGAGCAGGGACAGAAAGGGAGAACTCCACTGAGGAGGAACAGCTGGTAGTTAGCCTTCTTTGGAGATGAGAACTTGATCACCACGGGAGAGGATTGTTGAGAGGGTTACATAGGGGGATGTCTGAGATCAGAAAATCCTGAGTATTCCCTGCAGTGTGTAGGGCCAGAGACATGAAGAGTTGCAGATCTCGTAAAAGTCCAGGTCAGGAAGCATACAGGTTCATTTTGAATTCTCCAAGTAGGCGGAGTTGAGTGGTAGGAGGCTAGGATGGAGAAGTCCATCCACTGAGAGAGGAAGGGGGTAGGCAAATAGCCACGGTGAGAGAATGGCCAGGAAAGAGAGAATGCATGCAGGCAAGGCATTCGTGAGAGGAGTCGGCCTGTAAAGGAAAGCAATTTACTACAGGAATGAAGGATACTCCCCCTCAAGAACGGTTGGATCTGGGCATGGAGAGGAACTTGTCATCAGGGAGGAAAGTGTCTGAGCTCGAGACAGCGCTGGCCGTCATCCATATCTCGGTTAGACCAAGGACATCAAGGTCGGGTTCTTCCAGGAAATGGCAGATGTCAGATGAGTGTTAACTGAGTGAGAGTTGAGAGTGGGGAGGGGTACAAATCAGTAATCCTTGCTGAGGTGTAGAAGGAGCCTGACCTAGGGCACAAGAGGAAGGAGAGAGGAAAGGAAGCAGAAGAAGGGAGAGAAGACACAGCAGGAGTGCATTATCAATCCGGGAGCTAGGAGTGGTGAGGTTAGACGGGGAGGTCTGAGTCTCAGGATTGGAATGGGAAGGATATCTCTTGTTATAGGGAGGGTCTCAGGTTTGGTATTAGAAGCACTGAGATATCAAATCACATCCTATCGGAAGGGTCTCGGGTTTGGTATTGGAAAAAATGAGATTTCAAATCTCAGGCTGTGGGAATGGTCTCGGGTATGGTATTGGAAGGGGTGAAAAATCACATTTCATGCTACAGGAAGGGTCACAAGTTTGGAATGGGAAGGAGTTGGATTTCACATATACTACGGGAAGGGCCTCAGGTTTGGTATTAGAAGCATAGAGATATCACATCTCATGTTATAGGAAGGGTCTCGATTGGAATGGGAAGGAGTTGGATATCACATCTCATGTTATAGGGAGGGTCTCAGTTTTGATATTAGAAACATTGAGATATCACATATGCTATTGGAAGGGTCTCAGTATTGGAATGGGAAGGAGTTGGATATCACATCTCATGTTATAGGGAGGGTCTCAGTTTTGATATTAGAAGCATTGAGATATCACATATGCTATTGGAAGGGTCTCAGTATTGGAATGGGAAGTAGTTGGATATCACATATGCTAAAGGAAAGGTCTCAGGTTTGGAATGGGAAGGAGTTGGATATCACGTCTCATGTTATAGGAAGGGTCTCAGGATTGGAATGGGAAGGAGTTGAATATCACATCTCATGCTAAAGGAAGGGTCATCAGGTTTGGTATAAGCATTGAGATATCACATCTCTGCTATCGGAAGGGTCTCAGGATAGGAATGGGAAGGACTTAGATTTCACATCTCATACTATAGGGAGGGTCTCAGTTTTGATATTAGAAGCATTGAGCTATCACATCTCATGCTATCGGAAGGGTCTCAGGATTGGAATGGGATGGAGTTGGATATCACATCTCAAGCTATCTCAGGATTGTAAGGGGAAGGAGTTTGATATCACATATCAAGCTATAGGAAGGGTCTCAGGTTTGGAAGGGGAAGGATTTGGATCTCACATCTCAAGCTATCTCAGGATTGGAATGGGAAGGAGTTTGATATTTCATCTCAAGCTATAGGAAGGGTCTCAGGTTTGGAAAGGGAAGGATTTGGATTTCACATCTCATGTTATAGGATGGTTCTCATGTTTGGTTTTAGAAGCATTGAGATATCACATCTCATGCTATGGGAAGGGTCTCAGGTTTGGAATGGGAAGGAGTTGGATATCACATCTCATGCTAAAGGAAAGGTCTCAGGTCTGGAAGGGGAAGGATTTGGATCTCACATCTCATGTTTTAGGACGGGTCTCAGGTTTGGTATTAGACGCATTGAAATATCACATCTCATGGTATAGGAAGGGTCCCAGGATTGGAATGGGAAGGAGTTGGATATCACATTGAATGGGAAGGAGTTTGATATCACATCTCAAGCTATAGGAAGGGCCTCAGGTTTGGAAAGGGAATGATTTGGATTTCACATCTCATGTTATAGGATGGTTCTCATGTTTGGTTTTAGAAGCATTGAAATATCACATCTCATGCTATCGGAAGGGTCTCAGGTTTGGAATGGGAAGGAGTTTGATATCACATCTCATGTTAGAGGTAGGATCTCAGGTTTGGTATTAGAGGCATTGAGATATGACATCTCATGCCATCAGAAGGGTCTCAGGATTGGAATGGGAAGGAGTTGGATATCACATCTCATGCTAAAGGGAGGGTCTAAGGTTTGGAAGGGGTGGATTTGGACATCACATCTCATGTTATTGGAAGGATCTGAGTTTTGGTATTAGAAGCATTGAGATATCACATCTCATGCTATCGGAAGGGTCTCAGGTTTGGTATAAGCATTGAGATATCACATCTCTGCTATCGGAAGGGTCTCAGGATTGGAATGGGAAGGATTTGGATATCACATCTCATGTTATAGGAAGGGTCTCAGGTTTGGTATTAGAAGCATTGAGATATCACATCTCATGCTATAGGAAGGGTCTCAGGAATATAATGGGAAGGACTTGGATATCACATCTCATGATAAAGGAAGGGTCTAAGGTTTGGAAGGGGAAGGATTTGGATATCACATCTCATGTTATTGGACCGGTCTCAGGTTTGGTATTAGAAGCATTGAGATATCAAGTCTCATGGTATAGGACGGGAGTTTGATATCACATCTCATGCCATGGTATGGGTCTCAGGTTTTGTAGAAGCATTGGGATATCACATCTCATGCTATCGGAAGGGTATCAGGATTGGATTTGGAAGGAGTTGGATATCCCATCTCATGCTATAGGAAGGGTCTCAGGTTGGAATAGAAGGAGTTGGATATCACAACTCATGTTATAGGAAGGGTCTCAGGATTGGAATGGGAAGGACTTGGATATCACATCTCATGTTATAGGAAGGATCTCAGGTTTTGTATTAGAAGCATTGAGATATCACATCTCATGCTATAGGAAGGGTCTCAGGATTGGAATGTGAAGGATTTGGATATCACATCTCATGCTAAAGGAAGGGTCTCAGGTTTGGTATAAGCATTGAGATATCACATCTCTGCTATCGGAAGGGTCTAAGGATTGGATTGGGAAGGAATTGGATATCCCTTCTCATGCTATAGGAAGGGTCTCAGGTTGGAATGGGTAGGAGTTGGATATCACATCTCATGTTATAGGAAGGGTCTCAAGATTGAAATGGGAAGGATTTGGATATCACATCTCTTGCTATAGGAAGGGTCTCAGGTTTTCTATTAGAAACATTGAGATATGACATCTCATGCTATAGGAAGGGTTTCAGTATTGGAATGGGAAGGATTTGGATATCACATCTCATGCTAAAGGAAGGGTCTCAGGTTTGGAAGGGGAAGGATTTGGATATCATATCTCATGTTATAGGACGTATCTCATGTTATAGGACGGGTCCCAGGTTTGGTATTAGAAGCATTGAGATATCACATCTCATGGTATAGGAAGGGTCTCAGGATTGGAATGGGAAGGAGTTGGATCTCCCTTCTCATGCTACAGGAAGGGTCTCAGGTTGGAATGGGAAGGAGTTGGATATCACATCTCGTTATAGGAAGGGTCTCAGGATTGGAATGGGAAGGAATTGGATATCACATCTCTTGCTATAGGAAGGGTCTCAGGTTTGGAAGGGGAAGGATTTGGATATCATATCTCATGTTATAGGACCGGTCCCAGGTCTGGTATTAGAAGCATTGAGATATCACATCTCATGCTATAGGAGGAGTCTCAGGATTGGAATGGGAAGGAGTTGGATATCACGTCTCATGTTATAGGAAGGGTCTCAGGATTGGAATGGGAAGGAGTTGAATATCACATCTCATGCTAAAGGAAGGGTATCAGGTTTGATAGAAGCATTGAGATATCACATCTCATGCTATAGGAAGGAACTCAGGATTGGAATGGGAAGGAGTTGGATATCACATCTAATGCCATAGGAAGGGTCATCAGGTTTGGTATAAGCATTGAGATATCACATCTCTGCTATCGGAAGGGTCTCAGGATAGGAATGGGAAGGACTTAGAATTCACATCTAAGGGTATCAGGATTGGAATGGGAAGGAGTTGGATATCACATCTCATGCTAAAGGGAGGGTCTCAGGTTTGGAATGGGAAGGATTTGGATATCACATCTCATGTTATAGGAAGGACCTTAGGTTTGGTATTAGAAGCATTGAGATATCACATCTCATGCTATAGGAAGGGTCTCGGGATTGGAATGGGAAGGAGTTGGATATTACATCTCATGCTATGGGAAGGGTCTCAGGTTTGGTATAAGCATTGAAATATCACATCTCTGCTATCGGAAGGGTCTCAGGATTGGAATGGGAGGAGCTGGATATCACATCTCATGCTAAAGGAAGGGTCTCAGGTTTGGAAGGGGAAGGATTTGGATATCACATCTCATGTTATAGGACGGGTCTCAGGTTTGGTATTAGAAGCATTGTGATATCACATCTCATGCTATAGGATGTGTCTCAGGATTGGAATGGGAAGGAGTTGGATATCACATCTCATGCTATAGGAAGGGTTTCAGGTTTGGTAGAAGCATTGAGATATCACATCTCATGCTATCGGAAGGGTCTCAGGTTTGGAATGGGAAGGAGTTGGATATCACATCTCATGTTATAGGAAGGGTCTCAGGTTTGGAATGGGAAGGAGTTGGATATGACATCTCTTGTTATAGGGAGGGTCTCAGGATTTGAATGGTAAGGAGTTGGATATCACATCTCATGCTATAGGAAGGGTCTCAGGTTGGAATGGGAAGGAGTTGGATATAACATCTCATGTTATATACAGGAAGGGTCTCAGGATTGGAATGGGAAGGATTTGGATATCACATCTCTTGCTATAGGAAGGGTCTCAGGTTTTTTATTAGAAACATTGAGATATCACATCTCATGCTATAGGAAGGGTTTTAGGATTGGAATGGGAAGTATTTGGATATCACATCTCATGCTAAAGGAAGGGTCTCAGGTTTTGAAGGGGAAGGATTTGGATATCACATCTCATCCAATAGGAAGGGTCTCAGGTTTGGAATGGGAAGGAATTGGATATCACATCTCATGTTATAGGAAGGGTCTCAGGTTTTTTATTAGAAACATTGAGACATCACATCTCATGTTATAGGACGGTTCCCAGGTTTGGTATTAGATATCACATCTCATGGTATAGGAAGGGTCTCAGGGTTGGAATGGGAAGGAGTTGGATATCACATCTCATCCAATAGGAAGGGTCTCAGGTTTGGAATGGGAAGGAATTGGATATCACATCTCATGTTATAGGAAGGATCTCAGGTTTGGTATTTAAGCATTGAGATATCACATCTCATGCTATAGGAAGGTCTCAAGATTGGAATGTGAAGGATTTGGATATCACATCTCATGCTAATGGAAGTGTCTCAGGTTTGGTAGAAGCATTGAGATATCACATCTCATGCTATAGGAAGGGTCTCAGGATTTGAATGGCAAGGAGTTGGATATCACATCTCATGCCATAGGAAGGGTCTCAGGTTTGGTATAAGCATTGAGATATCACATCTCTGCTATCGGAAGGTTCTCAGGATTGGATTGGGAAGGAGTTGGATATCCCTTCTCATGCTATAGGAAGTGTCTCAGGTTGGAATGGGAAGGAGTTGAATATCACATCTCATGTTATAGGAAGGGTCTCAGGATTGGAATGGGAAGGATTTGGATATCACATCTCTTGCTATAGGAAGGGTCTCAGGATTGGAATGGGAAGGATTTGGATATCACATCTCATGTCATAGGAAGGATCTCAGGTTTGGTATTAGAAGCATTGATATATCACATCTCATGCTATAGGAATGGTCTCAGGATTGGAATGGGTAGGAGTTGGATATTACATTCTTGCTATAGGAAGGGTCTCATGTTTGGAATGGGAAGGAGTTGGTGATCACATATGCTATAGGAAGTGTCTCAGGTTTGGAACGGGAAGGAGTTGGATATCACATCTCATGTTAAAGGACGGGTCTCTGGTTTGGTATTAGAATCATTGAGATATCACATCGCATGCTGTAGGAAGGGTCTAAGGATTGGAATGGGATGGATTTGGATATCACATCTCATGCTATAGGAAGGGTCTCAGGTTTGGTATAAGCATTGAGATATCACATCTCATGCTATTAGAAGGGTCTCAGGATTGGAATGGGAAGGAGTTGTATATGACCTCTCAGGCCTTAGGAAGGGTCTCAGGTTTGGTATAAGCATTGAGATATCACATCTCTGCTATCGGAAGGGTCTCAGGATTGGAATGGGAAGGAGTTGGATATCCCATCTCATGTTATAGGAAGGGTCTCAGGTTTGGTATTAGAAGCATTGAGATATCACATCTCATGCTATAGGAAGGGTCTCAGGATTGGAATGGGAAGGACTTGGATGTCACATCTCATGCTATAGGGAGGGTCTCAAGTTTGATATTAGAAGCATTGAGATAACAAATCTCATGATATCGGAAGGGTCTCAGGATTGGAATGGGAAGGAGTTGGATATCACATCTCATGATAAAGGAAGGGTCTAAAGTTTGGAAGGGGAAGGATTTGGATATCACATCTCATGTTATAGGACGGGTCTCAGGTTTGGTATTAGAAGCATTGAGATATCAAGTCTCATGGTATAAGAAGGGTCTCAGAATTGGAATGGGAAGGAGTTGGATATCACATCTCAAGCTATAGGAAGCGTCTCAGGATTGGAATGGGAAGGAGTTTGATATCACATCTCATGCCATAGTATGGGTCTCAGGTTTGGTAGAAGCATTGGGATATCACATCTCATGCTATCGGAAGGGTATCAGTATTGGATTTGGAAGGAGTTGGATATCCCATCTCATGCTATAGGAAGGGTCTCAGGTTAGAATGGGAAGGAGTTGGATATCACATTTCATGTTATAGGAAGGGTCTCAGGATTGGAATGGGAAGGACTTGGATATCATATCTCATGCTATAGGAAGGCTCTCAGGTTTGGAAGGGGAAGGAGTTGGATATCACATTTCATGTTAGAGGAAGGATCTCAGGTTTGGTATTAGAGGCCTTGAGATATCACATCTCATGCTATAGGAAGGGTCTCAGGATTGGAATGGGAAGGAGTTGGATATCACATCTCAAGCTATAGGAAGGGTCTCAGGTTTGGTATAAGGATTGAGATATCACATCTCATGCTATAGGAAGGGTCTCAGGATTGGAATGGGAAAAAGTTGGATATCACATCTCATGCTATAGGAAGGGTCTCAGGTTTGGTATAAGCATTGAGATATCACATCTCATGCTATAGGAAGGGTCTCAGGGTTGGAATGGGAAGGAGTTGTATATGACATCTCATGCCATAGGAAGGGTCTCAGGTTTGGTATAAGCATTGAGATATCACATCACATGCTATAGGAAGGGTCTCAGGATTGGAATGGGAAGGACTTGGATATCACATCTCATGCTATAGGCAGGGTCTCAGGTTTGGAAAGGGAAGGAGATGGATATCACATTTCATGTTAGAGGTAGGATCTCAGGTTTGGTATTTGAGGCATTGAGATATCACATCTCATGCTATCAGAAGGGTCTCAGGATTGGAATGGGAAGGAGTTGGATATCACATTTCATGCTAAAGGGAGGGTCTCGGGTTTGGAAGGGGAAGGATTTGGAAATCACATCTCATATTATAGGAAGGATCTCAGGTTTGGTATTAGAAGCATTGAGATATCACATCTCATGCTATCGGAAGGATCTCAGGTTTGGAATAAGAGGCATTGAGATATCACATCTCATGCTATCATAAGGGTCTCAGGATTGGAATGGGAAGGAGTTGGATATCACATCTCATGTTATAGGAAGGATCTCAGGTTTGGTATTAGAAGCATTGAAACATCACATCTCATGCTATAGGAAGGGTCTCAGGATTGGAATGGGAAGGAGTTGGATATCACATCTCATGCTATAGGAAGGGTCTCAGGTTTGGTATAAGCATTGAGATATCACATCTCATGCTATAGGAAGGGTCTCAGGATTGGAATGGGAAGGATTTGGATATCACATCTTATGCTATAGGAAGGGTCTCAGGTTTGGTATAAGCATTGAGATATCACATCTCATGCTATAGGAAGGGTCTCAGGATTGGAATGGGAAGAAGTTGGATATCACATCTCATGCTATAGGAAGGGTCTCAGGTTTGGTATAAGCATTGAGATATCACATCTCATGCTATAGGAAGGGTCTCAGGGTTGGAATGGGAAGGAGTTGTATATGACATCTCATGCCATAGGAAGGGTCTCAGGTTTGGTATAAGCATTGAGATATCACATCACATGCTATAGGAAGGGTCTCAGGATTGGAATGGGAAGGACTTGGATATCACATCTCATGCTATAGGCAGGGTCTCAGGTTTGGAAAGGGAAGGAGATGGATATCACATTTCATGTTAGAGGTAGGGTCTCAGGTTTGGTATTAGAGGCATTGAGATATCACATCTCATGCTATCAGAAGGGTGTCAGGATTGGAATGGGAAGGAGTTGGATATCACATTTCATGCTAAAGGGAGGTTCTCAGGTTTGGAAGGGGAAGGATTTGGATCTCACATCTCATGTTTTAGGACGGGTCTCAGGTTTGGTATTAGAAGCATTGAAATATCACATCTCATGGTATAGGAAGGGTCCCAGGATTGGAATGGGAAGGAGTTGGATATCACATTGAATGGGAAGGAGTTTGATATCACATCTCAAGCTATAGGAAGGGCCTCAGGTTTGGAAAGGGAATGATTTGGATTTCACATCTCATGTTATAGGATGGTTCTCATGTTTGGTTTTAGAAGCATTGAAATATCACATCTCATGCTATCGGAAGGGTCTCAGGTTTGGAATGGGAAGGAGTTTGATATCACATCTCATGTTAGAGGTAGGATCTCAGGTTTGGTATTAGAGGCATTGAGATATGACATCTCATGCCATCAGAAGGGTCTCAGGATTGGAATGGGAAGGAGTTGGATATCACATCTCATGCTAAAGGGAGGGTCTAAGGTTTGGAAGGGGAAGGATTTGGACATCACATCTCATGTTATTGGAAGGATCTGAGGTTTGGTATTAGAAGCATTGAGATATCACATCTCATGCTATCGGAAGGGTCTCAGGTTTGGTATAAGCATTGAGATATCACATCTCTGCTATCGGAAGGGTCTCAGGATTGGAATGGGAAGGATTTGGATATCACATCTCATGTTATAGGAAGGGTCTCAGGTTTGGTATTAGAAGCATTGAGATATCACATCTCATGCTATAGGAAGGGTCTCAGGAATGGAATGGGAAGGACTTGGATATCACATCTCATGATAAAGGAAGGGTCTAAGGATGGAAGGGGAAGGATTTGGATATCACATCTCATGTTATTGGACCGGTCTCAGGTTTGGTATTAGAAGCATTGAGATATCAAGTCTCATGATATAGGACGGGAGTTTGATATCACATCTCATGCCATGGTATGGGTCTCAGGTTTTGTAGAAGCATTGGGATATCACATCTCATGCTATCGGAAGGGTATCAGGATTGGATTTGGAAGGAGTTGGATATCCCAACTCATGCTATAGGAAGGGTCTCAGGTTGGAATAGAAGGAGTTGGATATCACATTTCATGTTATAGGAAGGGTCTCAGGATTGGAATGGGAAGGACTTGGATATCACATCTCATGTTATAGGAAGGATCTCAGGTTTTGTATTAGAAGCATTGAGATATCACATCTCATGCTATAGGAAGGGTCTCAGGATTGGAATGTGAAGGATTTGGATATCACATCTCATGTTATTGGACCGGTCTCAGGTTTGGTATTAGAAGCATTGAGATATCAAGTCTCATGATATAGGACGGGAGTTTGATATCACATCTCATGCCATGGTATGGGTCTCAGGTTTTGTAGAAGCATTGGGATATCACATCTCATGCTATCGGAAGGGTATCAGGATTGGATTTGGAAGGAGTTGGATATCCCATCTCATGCTATAGGAAGGGTCTCAGGATTGGAATGGGAAGGACTTGGATATCACATCTCATGTTATAGGAAGGATCTCAGGTTTTGTATTAGAAGCATTGAGATATCACATCTCATGCTATAGGAAGGGTCTCAGGATTGGAATGTGAAGGATTTGGATATCATATCTCATGCTAAAGGAAGGGTCTCAGGTTTGGTATAAGCATTGAGATATCACATCTCTGCTATCGGAAGGGTCTAAGGATTGGATTGGGAAGGAATTGGATATCCCTTCTCATGCTATAGGAAGGGTCTCAGGTTGGAATGGGTAGGAGTTGGATATCACATCTCATGTTATAGGAAGGGTCTCAGGTTTTCTATTAGAAACATTGAGATATGACATCTCATGCTATAGGAAGGGTTTCAGTATTGGAATAGGAAGGATTTGGATATCACATCTCATGCTAAAGGAAGGGTCTCAGGTTTGGAAGGGAAAGGATTTGGATATCATATCTCATGTTATAGGACGTATCTCATGTCATAGGACGGGTCCCAGGTTTGGTATTAGAAGCATTGAGATATCACATCTCATGGTATAGGAAGGGTCTCAGGATTGGAATGGGAAGGAGTTGGATCTCCCTTCTCATGCTACAGGAAGGGTCTCAGGTTGAAATGGGAAGGAGTTGGATATCACATCTCGTTATAGGAAGGGTCTCAGGATTGGAATGGGAATGAATTGGATATCACATCTCTTGCTATAGGAAGGGTCTCAGGTTTGGAAGGGGAAGGATTTGGATATCATATCTCATGTTATAGGACCGGTCCCAGGTCTGGTATTAGAAGCATTGAGATATCACATCTCATGCTATAGGAGGAGTCTCAGGATTGGAATGGGAAGGAGTTGGATATCACGTCTCATGTTATAGGAAGGGTCTCAGGATTGGAATGGGAAGGAGTTGAATATCACATCTCATGCTAAAGGAAGGGTATCAGGTTTGATAGAAGCATTGAGATATCACATCTCATGCTATAGGAAGGAACTCAGGATTGGAATGGGAAGGAGTTGGATATCACATCTAATGCCATAGGAAGGGTCATCAGGTTTGGTATAAGCATTGAGATATCACATCTCTGCTATCGGAAGGGTCTCAGGATAGGAATGGGAAGGACTTAGAATTCACATCTAAGGGTATCAGGATTGGAATGGGAAGGAGTTGGATATCACATCTCAAGCTAAAGGGAGGGTCTCAGGTTTGGAATGGGAAGGATTTGGATATCACATCTCATGTTATAGGAAGGACCTTAGGTTTGGTATTGGAAGCATTGAGATATCACATCTCATGCTATAGGAAGGGTCTCGGGATTGGAATGGGAAGGAGTTGGATATCACATCTCATGTTATAGGAAGGATCTCAGGTTTGGTATTAGAAGCCTTGAGATATCACATCTCATGCTATAGGAAGGGTCTCAGGATTGGAATGGGAAGGAGTTGGATATCACATCTCATGCTATGGGAAGGGTCTCAGGTTCGGTATAAGCATTGAAATATCACATCTCTGCTATCGGAAGGGTCTCAGGATTGGAATGGGAGGAGCTGGATATCACATCTCATGCTAAAGGAAGGGTCTCAGGTTTGGAAGGGGAAGGATTTGGATATCACATCTCATGTTATAGGACAGGTCTCAGGTTTGGTAGAAGCATTGAGATATCACATCTCATGCTATAGGAAGAGTCTCAGGTTTGGAATGGGAAGGAGTTGGATATCACATCTCATGCTATAGGAAGGGTTTCAGGTTTGGTAGAAGCATTGAGATATCACATCTCATGCTATAGGAAGAGTCTCAGGTTTGGGAAGGGAAGGATTTGGATTTCACATCTCATGTTATAGGATGGTTCTCATGTTTGGTTTTTGAAGCATTGAGATATCACATCTCATGCTATCGGAAGGGTCTCAGGTTTGGAATGGGAAGGAGTTGGATATCACATCTCATGTTATAGGAAGGGTCTCAGGTTTGGAATGGGAAGGAGTTGGATATGACATCTCTTGTTATAGGGAGGGTCTCAGGATTTGAATTGTAAGGAGTTGGATATCACATCTCATGCTAAAGGAAGGGTCTCAGGTTGGAATGGGAAGGAGTTGGATATCACATCTCATGTTATATACAGGAAGGGTCTCAGGATTGGAATGGGAAGGATTTGGATATCACATCTCTTGCTATAGGAAGGGTCTCAGGTTTTTTATTAGAAACATTGAGATATCACATCTCATGCTATAGGAAGGGTTTTAGGATTGGAATGGGAAGTATTTGGATATCACATCTCATGCTAAAGGAAGGGTCTCAGGTTTGGAAGGGGAAGGATTTGGATATCACATCTCATCCAATAGGAAGGGTCTCAGGTTTGGAATGGGAAGGAATTGGATATCACATCTCATGTTATAGGAAGGGTCTCAGGTTTTTTATTAGAAACATTGAGATATCACATCTCATGTTATAGGACGGTTCCCAGGTTTGGTATTAGAAGCATTGAGATATCACATCTCATGGTATAGGAAGGGTCTCAGGGTTGGAATGGGAAGGAGTTGGATATCACATCTCATCCAATAGGAAGGGTCTCAGGTTTGGAATGGGAAGGAATTGGATATCACATCTCATGTTATAGGAAGGATCTCAGGTTTGGTATTAGAAGCATTGAGATATCACATCTCATGCTATAGGAAGGGTCTCCGGATTGGAATGTGAAGGATTTGGATATCACATCTCATGCTAAAGGAAGGGTCTCAGGTTTGGTAGAAGCATTGAGATATCACATCTCATGCTATACGCAGGGTCTCAGGATTTGAATGGCAAGGAGTTGGATATCACATCTCATGCCATAGGAAGGGTCTCAGGTTTGGTATAAGCATTGAGATATCACATCTCTGCTATCGGAAGGTTCTCAGGATTGGATTGGGAAGGAGTTGGATATCCCTTCTCATGCTATAGGAAGTGTCTCAGGTTGGAATGGGAAGGAGTTGAATATCACATCTCATGTTATAGGAAGGGTCTCAGGATTGGAATGGGAAGGATTTGGATATCACATCTCTTGCTATAGGAAGGGTCTCAGGATTGGAATGGGAAGGATTTGGATATCACATCTCATGTCATAGGAAGGATCTCAGGTTTGGTATTAGAAGCATTGATATATCACATCTCATGCTATAGGAATGGTCTCAGGATTGGAATGGGTAGGAGTTGGATATTACATTCTTGCTATAGGAAGGGTCTCATGTTTGGAATGGGAAGGAGTTGGATATCACATATGGTATAGGAAGTGTCTCAGGTTTGGAACGGGAAGGAGTTGGATATCAGATCTCATGTTATAGGAAGGGTCTCAGGTTTGGTATAAGCATTGAGATATCACATCTCTGCTATCAGGAGTGGCTCAGGATTGGAATGGGAAGGAGTTGGATATCCCATCTCATGTTAAAGGACGGGTCTCTTTTTTGGTATTAGAATCATTGAGATATCACATCGCATGCTGTAGGAAGGGTCTAAGGATTGGAATGGGATGGACTTGGATATCACATCTCATGCTATAGGTAGGCTCTCAGGTTTGGTATAAGCATTGAGATATCACATCTCATGCTATAGGAAGGGTCTCAGGATTGGAATGGGAAGGATTTGGATATCACATCTCATGCTATAGGAAGGGTCTCAGGTTTGGTATAAGCATGGAGATATCACTTCTCATGCTATAGGAAGGGTCTCAGGATTGGAATGGGAAGGTGTTGGATATCACATCTCATGCTATAGGAAGGGTCTCAGATTTGGTATAAGCATTGAGATATCACATCTCATGCTATAGGAAGGGTCTCAGGATTGGAATGGGAAGGAGTTGTATATGACATCTCAGGCCTTAGGAAGGGTCTCAGGTTTGGTATAAGCATTGAGATATCACATCTCTGCTATCGGAAGGGTCTCAGGATTGGAATGGGAAGGAGTTGGATATCCCATCTCATGTTATAGGAAGGGTCTCAGGTTTGGTATTAGAAGCATTGAGATATCACATCTCATGCTATAGGAAGGGTCTCAGGATTGGAATGGGAAGGACTTGGATGTCACATCTCATGCTATAGGGAGGGTCTCAAGTTTGATATTAGAAGCATTGAGATAACAAATCTCATGATATCGGAAGGGTCTCAGGATTGGAATGGTAAGGAGTTGGATATCACGTCTCATGATAAAGGAAGGGTCTAAGTTTTGGAAGGGGAAGGATTTGGATATCACATCTCATGTTATAGGACGGGTCTCAGGTTTGGTATTGGAAGCATTGAGATATCAAGTCTCATGGTATAAGAAGGGTCTCAGAATTGGAATGGGAAGGAGTTGGATCTCACATCTCAAGCTATAGGAAGCGTCACAGGATTGGAATGGGAAGGAGTTTGATATCACATCTCATGCCATAGTATGGGTCTCAGGTTTGGTAGAAGCATTGGGATATCACATCTCATGCTATCGGAAGGGTATCAGTATTGGATTTGGAAGGAGTTGGATATCCCATCTCATGCTATAGGAAGGGTCTCAGGTTAGAATGGGAAGGAGTTGGATATCACATTTCATGTTATAGGAAGGGTCTCAGGATTGGAATGGGAAGGACTTGGATATCATATCTCATGCTATAGGAAGGCTCTCAGGTTTGGAAGGGGAAGGAGTTGGATATCACATTTCATGTCAGAGGAAGGATCTCAGGTTTGGTATTAGAGGCCTTGAGATATCACATCTCATGCTATAGGAATGGTCTCAGGATTGGAATGGGTAGGAGTTGGATATTACATTCTTGCTATAGGAAGGGTCTCATGTTTGGAATGGGAAGGAGTTGGATATCACATATGCTATAGGAAGTGTCTCAGGTTTGGAACGGGAAGGAGTTGGATATCACATCTCATGTTAAAGGACGGGTCTCTGGTTTGGTATTAGAATCATTGAGATATCACATCGCATGCTGTAGGAAGGGTCTAAGGATTGGAATGGGATGGATTTGGATATCACATCTCATGCTATAGGAAGGGTCTCAGGTTTGGTATAAGCATTGAGATATCACATCTCATGCTATTAGAAGGGTCTCAGGATTGGAATGGGAAGGAGTTGTATATGACCTCTCAGGCCTTAGGAAGGGTCTCAGGTTTGGTATAAGCATTGAGATATCACATCTCTGCTATCGGAAGGGTCTCAGGATTGGAATGGGAAGGAGTTGGATATCCCATCTCATGTTATAGGAAGGGTCTCAGGTTTGGTATTAGAAGCATTGAGATATCACATCTCATGCTATAGGAAGGGTCTCAGGATTGGAATGGGAAGGACTTGGATGTCACATCTCATGCTATAGGGAGGGTCTCAAGTTTGATATTAGAAGCATTGAGATAACAAATCTCATGATATCGGAAGGGTCTCAGGATTGGAATGGGAAGGAGTTGGATATCACATCTCATGATAAAGGAAGGGTCTAAAGTTTGGAAGGGGAAGGATTTGGATATCACATCTCATGTTATAGGACGGGTCTCAGGTTTGGTATTAGAAGCATTGAGATATCAAGTCTCATGGTATAAGAAGGGTCTCAGAATTGGAATGGGAAGGAGTTGGATATCACATCTCAAGCTATAGGAAGCGTCTCAGGATTGGAATGGGAAGGAGTTTGATATCACATCTCATGCCATAGTATGGGTCTCAGGTTTGGTAGAAGCATTGGGATATCACATCTCATGCTATCGGAAGGGTATCAGTATTGGATTTGGAAGGAGTTGGATATCCCATCTCATGCTATAGGAAGGGTCTCAGGTTAGAATGGGAAGGAGTTGGATATCACATTTCATGTTATAGGAAGGGTCTCAGGATTGGAATGGGAAGGACTTGGATATCATATCTCATGCTATAGGAAGGCTCTCAGGTTTGGAAGGGGAAGGAGTTGGATATCACATTTCATGTTAGAGGAAGGATCTCAGGTTTGGTATTAGAGGCCTTGAGATATCACATCTCATGCTATAGGAAGGGTCTCAGGATTGGAATGGGAAGGAGTTGGATATCACATCTCAAGCTATAGGAAGGGTCTCAGGTTTGGTATAAGGATTGAGATATCACATCTCATGCTATAGGAAGGGTCTCAGGATTGGAATGGGAAAAAGTTGGATATCACATCTCATGCTATAGGAAGGGTCTCAGGTTTGGTATAAGCATTGAGATATCACATCTCATGCTATAGGAAGGGTCTCAGGGTTGGAATGGGAAGGAGTTGTATATGACATCTCATGCCATAGGAAGGGTCTCAGGTTTGGTATAAGCATTGAGATATCACATCACATGCTATAGGAAGGGTCTCAGGATTGGAATGGGAAGGACTTGGATATCACATCTCATGCTATAGGCAGGGTCTCAGGTTTGGAAAGGGAAGGAGATGGATATCACATTTCATGTTAGAGGTAGGATCTCAGGTTTGGTATTTGAGGCATTGAGATATCACATCTCATGCTATCAGAAGGGTCTCAGGATTGGAATGGGAAGGAGTTGGATATCACATTTCATGCTAAAGGGAGGGTCTCGGGTTTGGAAGGGGAAGGATTTGGAAATCACATCTCATATTATAGGAAGGATCTCAGGTTTGGTATTAGAAGCATTGAGATATCACATCTCATGCTATCGGAAGGATCTCAGGTTTGGAATAAGAGGCATTGAGATATCACATCTCATGCTATCATAAGGGTCTCAGGATTGGAATGGGAAGGAGTTGGATATCACATCTCATGTTATAGGAAGGATCTCAGGTTTGGTATTAGAAGCATTGAAACATCACATCTCATGCTATAGGAAGGGTCTCAGGATTGGAATGGGAAGGAGTTGGATATCACATCTCATGCTATAGGAAGGGTCTCAGGTTTGGTATAAGCATTGAGATATCACATCTCATGCTATAGGAAGGGTCTCAGGATTGGAATGGGAAGGATTTGGATATCACATCTTATGCTATAGGAAGGGTCTCAGGTTTGGTATAAGCATTGAGATATCACATCTCATGCTATAGGAAGGGTCTCAGGATTGGAATGGGAAGAAGTTGGATATCACATCTCATGCTATAGGAAGGGTCTCAGGTTTGGTATAAGCATTGAGATATCACATCTCATGCTATAGGAAGGGTCTCAGGGTTGGAATGGGAAGGAGTTGTATATGACATCTCATGCCATAGGAAGGGTCTCAGGTTTGGTATAAGCATTGAGATATCACATCACATGCTATAGGAAGGGTCTCAGGATTGGAATGGGAAGGACTTGGATATCACATCTCATGCTATAGGCAGGGTCTCAGGTTTGGAAAGGGAAGGAGATGGATATCACATTTCATGTTAGAGGTAGGGTCTCAGGTTTGGTATTAGAGGCATTGAGATATCACATCTCATGCTATCAGAAGGGTGTCAGGATTGGAATGGGAAGGAGTTGGATATCACATTTCATGCTAAAGGGAGGTTCTCAGGTTTGGAAGGGGAAGGATTTGGATCTCACATCTCATGTTTTAGGACGGGTCTCAGGTTTGGTATTAGAAGCATTGAAATATCACATCTCATGGTATAGGAAGGGTCCCAGGATTGGAATGGGAAGGAGTTGGATATCACATTGAATGGGAAGGAGTTTGATATCACATCTCAAGCTATAGGAAGGGCCTCAGGTTTGGAAAGGGAATGATTTGGATTTCACATCTCATGTTATAGGATGGTTCTCATGTTTGGTTTTAGAAGCATTGAAATATCACATCTCATGCTATCGGAAGGGTCTCAGGTTTGGAATGGGAAGGAGTTTGATATCACATCTCATGTTAGAGGTAGGATCTCAGGTTTGGTATTAGAGGCATTGAGATATGACATCTCATGCCATCAGAAGGGTCTCAGGATTGGAATGGGAAGGAGTTGGATATCACATCTCATGCTAAAGGGAGGGTCTAAGGTTTGGAAGGGGAAGGATTTGGACATCACATCTCATGTTATTGGAAGGATCTGAGGTTTGGTATTAGAAGCATTGAGATATCACATCTCATGCTATCGGAAGGGTCTCAGGTTTGGTATAAGCATTGAGATATCACATCTCTGCTATCGGAAGGGTCTCAGGATTGGAATGGGAAGGATTTGGATATCACATCTCATGTTATAGGAAGGGTCTCAGGTTTGGTATTAGAAGCATTGAGATATCACATCTCATGCTATAGGAAGGGTCTCAGGAATGGAATGGGAAGGACTTGGATATCACATCTCATGATAAAGGAAGGGTCTAAGGATGGAAGGGGAAGGATTTGGATATCACATCTCATGTTATTGGACCGGTCTCAGGTTTGGTATTAGAAGCATTGAGATATCAAGTCTCATGATATAGGACGGGAGTTTGATATCACATCTCATGCCATGGTATGGGTCTCAGGTTTTGTAGAAGCATTGGGATATCACATCTCATGCTATCGGAAGGGTATCAGGATTGGATTTGGAAGGAGTTGGATATCCCAACTCATGCTATAGGAAGGGTCTCAGGTTGGAATAGAAGGAGTTGGATATCACATTTCATGTTATAGGAAGGGTCTCAGGATTGGAATGGGAAGGACTTGGATATCACATCTCATGTTATAGGAAGGATCTCAGGTTTTGTATTAGAAGCATTGAGATATCACATCTCATGCTATAGGAAGGGTCTCAGGATTGGAATGTGAAGGATTTGGATATCACATCTCATGTTATTGGACCGGTCTCAGGTTTGGTATTAGAAGCATTGAGATATCAAGTCTCATGATATAGGACGGGAGTTTGATATCACATCTCATGCCATGGTATGGGTCTCAGGTTTTGTAGAAGCATTGGGATATCACATCTCATGCTATCGGAAGGGTATCAGGATTGGATTTGGAAGGAGTTGGATATCCCATCTCATGCTATAGGAAGGGTCTCAGGATTGGAATGGGAAGGACTTGGATATCACATCTCATGTTATAGGAAGGATCTCAGGTTTTGTATTAGAAGCATTGAGATATCACATCTCATGCTATAGGAAGGGTCTCAGGATTGGAATGTGAAGGATTTGGATATCATATCTCATGCTAAAGGAAGGGTCTCAGGTTTGGTATAAGCATTGAGATATCACATCTCTGCTATCGGAAGGGTCTAAGGATTGGATTGGGAAGGAATTGGATATCCCTTCTCATGCTATAGGAAGGGTCTCAGGTTGGAATGGGTAGGAGTTGGATATCACATCTCATGTTATAGGAAGGGTCTCAGGTTTTCTATTAGAAACATTGAGATATGACATCTCATGCTATAGGAAGGGTTTCAGTATTGGAATAGGAAGGATTTGGATATCACATCTCATGCTAAAGGAAGGGTCTCAGGTTTGGAAGGGGAAGGATTTGGATATCATATCTCATGTTATAGGACGTATCTCATGTCATAGGACGGGTCCCAGGTTTGGTATTAGAAGCATTGAGATATCACATCTCATGGTATAGGAAGGGTCTCAGGATTGGAATGGGAAGGAGTTGGATCTCCCTTCTCATGCTACAGGAAGGGTCTCAGGTTGAAATGGGAAGGAGTTGGATATCACATCTCGTTATAGGAAGGGTCTCAGGATTGGAATGGGAATGAATTGGATATCACATCTCTTGCTATAGGAAGGGTCTCAGGTTTGGAAGGGGAAGGATTTGGATATCATATCTCATGTTATAGGACCGGTCCCAGGTCTGGTATTAGAAGCATTGAGATATCACATCTCATGCTATAGGAGGAGTCTCAGGATTGGAATGGGAAGGAGTTGGATATCACGTCTCATGTTATAGGAAGGGTCTCAGGATTGGAATGGGAAGGAGTTGAATATCACATCTCATGCTAAAGGAAGGGTATCAGGTTTGATAGAAGCATTGAGATATCACATCTCATGCTATAGGAAGGAACTCAGGATTGGAATGGGAAGGAGTTGGATATCACATCTAATGCCATAGGAAGGGTCATCAGGTTTGGTATAAGCATTGAGATATCACATCTCTGCTATCGGAAGGGTCTCAGGATAGGAATGGGAAGGACTTAGAATTCACATCTAAGGGTATCAGGATTGGAATGGGAAGGAGTTGGATATCACATCTCAAGCTAAAGGGAGGGTCTCAGGTTTGGAATGGGAAGGATTTGGATATCACATCTCATGTTATAGGAAGGACCTTAGGTTTGGTATTGGAAGCATTGAGATATCACATCTCATGCTATAGGAAGGGTCTCGGGATTGGAATGGGAAGGAGTTGGATATCACATCTCATGTTATAGGAAGGATCTCAGGTTTGGTATTAGAAGCCTTGAGATATCACATCTCATGCTATAGGAAGGGTCTCAGGATTGGAATGGGAAGGAGTTGGATATCACATCTCATGCTATGGGAAGGGTCTCAGGTTCGGTATAAGCATTGAAATATCACATCTCTGCTATCGGAAGGGTCTCAGGATTGGAATGGGAGGAGCTGGATATCACATCTCATGCTAAAGGAAGGGTCTCAGGTTTGGAAGGGGAAGGATTTGGATATCACATCTCATGTTATAGGACAGGTCTCAGGTTTGGTAGAAGCATTGAGATATCACATCTCATGCTATAGGAAGAGTCTCAGGTTTGGAATGGGAAGGAGTTGGATATCACATCTCATGCTATAGGAAGGGTTTCAGGTTTGGTAGAAGCATTGAGATATCACATCTCATGCTATAGGAAGAGTCTCAGGTTTGGGAAGGGAAGGATTTGGATTTCACATCTCATGTTATAGGATGGTTCTCATGTTTGGTTTTTGAAGCATTGAGATATCACATCTCATGCTATCGGAAGGGTCTCAGGTTTGGAATGGGAAGGAGTTGGATATCACATCTCATGTTATAGGAAGGGTCTCAGGTTTGGAATGGGAAGGAGTTGGATATGACATCTCTTGTTATAGGGAGGGTCTCAGGATTTGAATTGTAAGGAGTTGGATATCACATCTCATGCTAAAGGAAGGGTCTCAGGTTGGAATGGGAAGGAGTTGGATATCACATCTCATGTTATATACAGGAAGGGTCTCAGGATTGGAATGGGAAGGATTTGGATATCACATCTCTTGCTATAGGAAGGGTCTCAGGTTTTTTATTAGAAACATTGAGATATCACATCTCATGCTATAGGAAGGGTTTTAGGATTGGAATGGGAAGTATTTGGATATCACATCTCATGCTAAAGGAAGGGTCTCAGGTTTGGAAGGGGAAGGATTTGGATATCACATCTCATCCAATAGGAAGGGTCTCAGGTTTGGAATGGGAAGGAATTGGATATCACATCTCATGTTATAGGAAGGGTCTCAGGTTTTTTATTAGAAACATTGAGATATCACATCTCATGTTATAGGACGGTTCCCAGGTTTGGTATTAGAAGCATTGAGATATCACATCTCATGGTATAGGAAGGGTCTCAGGGTTGGAATGGGAAGGAGTTGGATATCACATCTCATCCAATAGGAAGGGTCTCAGGTTTGGAATGGGAAGGAATTGGATATCACATCTCATGTTATAGGAAGGATCTCAGGTTTGGTATTAGAAGCATTGAGATATCACATCTCATGCTATAGGAAGGGTCTCCGGATTGGAATGTGAAGGATTTGGATATCACATCTCATGCTAAAGGAAGGGTCTCAGGTTTGGTAGAAGCATTGAGATATCACATCTCATGCTATACGCAGGGTCTCAGGATTTGAATGGCAAGGAGTTGGATATCACATCTCATGCCATAGGAAGGGTCTCAGGTTTGGTATAAGCATTGAGATATCACATCTCTGCTATCGGAAGGTTCTCAGGATTGGATTGGGAAGGAGTTGGATATCCCTTCTCATGCTATAGGAAGTGTCTCAGGTTGGAATGGGAAGGAGTTGAATATCACATCTCATGTTATAGGAAGGGTCTCAGGATTGGAATGGGAAGGATTTGGATATCACATCTCTTGCTATAGGAAGGGTCTCAGGATTGGAATGGGAAGGATTTGGATATCACATCTCATGTCATAGGAAGGATCTCAGGTTTGGTATTAGAAGCATTGATATATCACATCTCATGCTATAGGAATGGTCTCAGGATTGGAATGGGTAGGAGTTGGATATTACATTCTTGCTATAGGAAGGGTCTCATGTTTGGAATGGGAAGGAGTTGGATATCACATATGGTATAGGAAGTGTCTCAGGTTTGGAACGGGAAGGAGTTGGATATCAGATCTCATGTTATAGGAAGGGTCTCAGGTTTGGTATAAGCATTGAGATATCACATCTCTGCTATCAGGAGTGGCTCAGGATTGGAATGGGAAGGAGTTGGATATCCCATCTCATGTTAAAGGACGGGTCTCTTTTTTGGTATTAGAATCATTGAGATATCACATCGCATGCTGTAGGAAGGGTCTAAGGATTGGAATGGGATGGACTTGGATATCACATCTCATGCTATAGGTAGGCTCTCAGGTTTGGTATAAGCATTGAGATATCACATCTCATGCTATAGGAAGGGTCTCAGGATTGGAATGGGAAGGATTTGGATATCACATCTCATGCTATAGGAAGGGTCTCAGGTTTGGTATAAGCATGGAGATATCACTTCTCATGCTATAGGAAGGGTCTCAGGATTGGAATGGGAAGGTGTTGGATATCACATCTCATGCTATAGGAAGGGTCTCAGATTTGGTATAAGCATTGAGATATCACATCTCATGCTATAGGAAGGGTCTCAGGATTGGAATGGGAAGGAGTTGTATATGACATCTCAGGCCTTAGGAAGGGTCTCAGGTTTGGTATAAGCATTGAGATATCACATCTCTGCTATCGGAAGGGTCTCAGGATTGGAATGGGAAGGAGTTGGATATCCCATCTCATGTTATAGGAAGGGTCTCAGGTTTGGTATTAGAAGCATTGAGATATCACATCTCATGCTATAGGAAGGGTCTCAGGATTGGAATGGGAAGGACTTGGATGTCACATCTCATGCTATAGGGAGGGTCTCAAGTTTGATATTAGAAGCATTGAGATAACAAATCTCATGATATCGGAAGGGTCTCAGGATTGGAATGGTAAGGAGTTGGATATCACGTCTCATGATAAAGGAAGGGTCTAAGTTTTGGAAGGGGAAGGATTTGGATATCACATCTCATGTTATAGGAAGGATCTCAGGTTTGGTATTTAAGCATTGAGATATCACATCTCATGCTATAGGAAGGTCTCAAGATTGGAATGTGAAGGATTTGGATATCACATCTCATGCTAATGGAAGTGTCTCAGGTTTGGTAGAAGCATTGAGATATCACATCTCATGCTATAGGAAGGGTCTCAGGATTTGAATGGCAAGGAGTTGGATATCACATCTCATGCCATAGGAAGGGTCTCAGGTTTGGTATAAGCATTGAGATATCACATCTCTGCTATCGGAAGGTTCTCAGGATTGGATTGGGAAGGAGTTGGATATCCCTTCTCATGCTATAGGAAGTGTCTCAGGTTGGAATGGGAAGGAGTTGAATATCACATCTCATGTTATAGGAAGGGTCTCAGGATTGGAATGGGAAGGATTTGGATATCACATCTCTTGCTATAGGAAGGGTCTCAGGATTGGAATGGGAAGGATTTGGATATCACATCTCATGTCATAGGAAGGATCTCAGGTTTGGTATTAGAAGCATTGATATATCACATCTCATGCTATAGGAATGGTCTCAGGATTGGAATGGGTAGGAGTTGGATATTACATTCTTGCTATAGGAAGGGTCTCATGTTTGGAATGGGAAGGAGTTGGATATCACATATGCTATAGGAAGTGTCTCAGGTTTGGAACGGGAAGGAGTTGGATATCACATCTCATGTTAAAGGACGGGTCTCTGGTTTGGTATTAGAATCATTGAGATATCACATCGCATGCTGTAGGAAGGGTCTAAGGATTGGAATGGGATGGATTTGGATATCACATCTCATGCTATAGGAAGGGTCTCAGGTTTGGTATAAGCATTGAGATATCACATCTCATGCTATTAGAAGGGTCTCAGGATTGGAATGGGAAGGAGTTGTATATGACCTCTCAGGCCTTAGGAAGGGTCTCAGGTTTGGTATAAGCATTGAGATATCACATCTCTGCTATCGGAAGGGTCTCAGGATTGGAATGGGAAGGAGTTGGATATCCCATCTCATGTTATAGGAAGGGTCTCAGGTTTGGTATTAGAAGCATTGAGATATCACATCTCATGCTATAGGAAGGGTCTCAGGATTGGAATGGGAAGGACTTGGATGTCACATCTCATGCTATAGGGAGGGTCTCAAGTTTGATATTAGAAGCATTGAGATAACAAATCTCATGATATCGGAAGGGTCTCAGGATTGGAATGGGAAGGAGTTGGATATCACATCTCATGATAAAGGAAGGGTCTAAAGTTTGGAAGGGGAAGGATTTGGATATCACATCTCATGTTATAGGACGGGTCTCAGGTTTGGTATTAGAAGCATTGAGATATCAAGTCTCATGGTATAAGAAGGGTCTCAGAATTGGAATGGGAAGGAGTTGGATATCACATCTCAAGCTATAGGAAGCGTCTCAGGATTGGAATGGGAAGGAGTTTGATATCACATCTCATGCCATAGTATGGGTCTCAGGTTTGGTAGAAGCATTGGGATATCACATCTCATGCTATCGGAAGGGTATCAGTATTGGATTTGGAAGGAGTTGGATATCCCATCTCATGCTATAGGAAGGGTCTCAGGTTAGAATGGGAAGGAGTTGGATATCACATTTCATGTTATAGGAAGGGTCTCAGGATTGGAATGGGAAGGACTTGGATATCATATCTCATGCTATAGGAAGGCTCTCAGGTTTGGAAGGGGAAGGAGTTGGATATCACATTTCATGTTAGAGGAAGGATCTCAGGTTTGGTATTAGAGGCCTTGAGATATCACATCTCATGCTATAGGAAGGGTCTCAGGATTGGAATGGGAAGGAGTTGGATATCACATCTCAAGCTATAGGAAGGGTCTCAGGTTTGGTATAAGGATTGAGATATCACATCTCATGCTATAGGAAGGGTCTCAGGAATGGAATGGGAAAAAGTTGGATATCACATCTCATGCTATAGGAAGGGTCTCAGGTTTGGTATAAGCATTGAGATATCACATCTCATGCTATAGGAAGGGTCTCAGGGTTGGAATGGGAAGGAGTTGTATATGACATCTCATGCCATAGGAAGGGTCTCAGGTTTGGTATAAGCATTGAGATATCACATCACATGCTATAGGAAGGGTCTCAGGATTGGAATGGGAAGGACTTGGATATCACATCTCATGCTATAGGCAGGGTCTCAGGTTTGGAAAGGGAAGGAGATGGATATCACATTTCATGTTAGAGGTAGGATCTCAGGTTTGGTATTTGAGGCATTGAGATATCACATCTCATGCTATCAGAAGGGTCTCAGGATTGGAATGGGAAGGAGTTGGATATCACATTTCATGCTAAAGGGAGGGTCTCGGGTTTGGAAGGGGAAGGATTTGGAAATCACATCTCATATTATAGGAAGGATCTCAGGTTTGGTATTAGAAGCATTGAGATATCACATCTCATGCTATCGGAAGGATCTCAGGTTTGGAATAAGAGGCATTGAGATATCACATCTCATGCTATCATAAGGGTCTCAGGATTGGAATGGGAAGGAGTTGGATATCACATCTCATGTTATAGGAAGGATCTCAGGTTTGGTATTAGAAGCATTGAAACATCACATCTCATGCTATAGGAAGGGTCTCAGGATTGGAATGGGAAGGAGTTGGATATCACATCTCATGCTATAGGAAGGGTCTCAGGTTTGGTATAAGCATTGAGATATCACATCTCATGCTATAGGAAGGGTCTCAGGATTGGAATGGGAAGGATTTGGATATCACATCTTATGCTATAGGAAGGGTCTCAGGTTTGGTATAAGCATTGAGATATCACATCTCATGCTATAGGAAGGGTCTCAGGATTGGAATGGGAAGAAGTTGGATATCACATCTCATGCTATAGGAAGGGTCTCAGGTTTGGTATAAGCATTGAGATATCACATCTCATGCTATAGGAAGGGTCTCAGGGTTGGAATGGGAAGGAGTTGTATATGACATCTCATGCCATAGGAAGGGTCTCAGGTTTGGTATAAGCATTGAGATATCACATCACATGCTATAGGAAGGGTCTCAGGATTGGAATGGGAAGGACTTGGATATCACATCTCATGCTATAGGCAGGGTCTCAGGTTTGGAAAGGGAAGGAGATGGATATCACATTTCATGTTAGAGGTAGGGTCTCAGGTTTGGTATTAGAGGCATTGAGATATCACATCTCATGCTATCAGAAGGGTGTCAGGATTGGAATGGGAAGGAGTTGGATATCACATTTCATGCTAAAGGGAGGTTCTCAGGTTTGGAAGGGGAAGGATTTGGATCTCACATCTCATGTTTTAGGACGGGTCTCAGGTTTGGTATTAGAAGCATTGAAATATCACATCTCATGGTATAGGAAGGGTCCCAGGATTGGAATGGGAAGGAGTTGGATATCACATTGAATGGGAAGGAGTTTGATATCACATCTCAAGCTATAGGAAGGGCCTCAGGTTTGGAAAGGGAATGATTTGGATTTCACATCTCATGTTATAGGATGGTTCTCATGTTTGGTTTTAGAAGCATTGAAATATCACATCTCATGCTATCGGAAGGGTCTCAGGTTTGGAATGGGAAGGAGTTTGATATCACATCTCATGTTAGAGGTAGGATCTCAGGTTTGGTATTAGAGGCATTGAGATATGACATCTCATGCCATCAGAAGGGTCTCAGGATTGGAATGGGAAGGAGTTGGATATCACATCTCATGCTAAAGGGAGGGTCTAAGGTTTGGAAGGGGAAGGATTTGGACATCACATCTCATGTTATTGGAAGGATCTGAGGTTTGGTATTAGAAGCATTGAGATATCACATCTCATGCTATCGGAAGGGTCTCAGGTTTGGTATAAGCATTGAGATATCACATCTCTGCTATCGGAAGGGTCTCAGGATTGGAATGGGAAGGATTTGGATATCACATCTCATGTTATAGGAAGGGTCTCAGGTTTGGTATTAGAAGCATTGAGATATCACATCTCATGCTATAGGAAGGGTCTCAGGAATGGAATGGGAAGGACTTGGATATCACATCTCATGATAAAGGAAGGGTCTAAGGATGGAAGGGGAAGGATTTGGATATCACATCTCATGTTATTGGACCGGTCTCAGGTTTGGTATTAGAAGCATTGAGATATCAAGTCTCATGATATAGGACGGGAGTTTGATATCACATCTCATGCCATGGTATGGGTCTCAGGTTTTGTAGAAGCATTGGGATATCACATCTCATGCTATCGGAAGGGTATCAGGATTGGATTTGGAAGGAGTTGGATATCCCAACTCATGCTATAGGAAGGGTCTCAGGTTGGAATAGAAGGAGTTGGATATCACATTTCATGTTATAGGAAGGGTCTCAGGATTGGAATGGGAAGGACTTGGATATCACATCTCATGTTATAGGAAGGATCTCAGGTTTTGTATTAGAAGCATTGAGATATCACATCTCATGCTATAGGAAGGGTCTCAGGATTGGAATGTGAAGGATTTGGATATCACATCTCATGTTATTGGACCGGTCTCAGGTTTGGTATTAGAAGCATTGAGATATCAAGTCTCATGATATAGGACGGGAGTTTGATATCACATCTCATGCCATGGTATGGGTCTCAGGTTTTGTAGAAGCATTGGGATATCACATCTCATGCTATCGGAAGGGTATCAGGATTGGATTTGGAAGGAGTTGGATATCCCATCTCATGCTATAGGAAGGGTCTCAGGATTGGAATGGGAAGGACTTGGATATCACATCTCATGTTATAGGAAGGATCTCAGGTTTTGTATTAGAAGCATTGAGATATCACATCTCATGCTATAGGAAGGGTCTCAGGATTGGAATGTGAAGGATTTGGATATCATATCTCATGCTAAAGGAAGGGTCTCAGGTTTGGTATAAGCATTGAGATATCACATCTCTGCTATCGGAAGGGTCTAAGGATTGGATTGGGAAGGAATTGGATATCCCTTCTCATGCTATAGGAAGGGTCTCAGGTTGGAATGGGTAGGAGTTGGATATCACATCTCATGTTATAGGAAGGGTCTCAGGTTTTCTATTAGAAACATTGAGATATGACATCTCATGCTATAGGAAGGGTTTCAGTATTGGAATAGGAAGGATTTGGATATCACATCTCATGCTAAAGGAAGGGTCTCAGGTTTGGAAGGGGAAGGATTTGGATATCATATCTCATGTTATAGGACGTATCTCATGTCATAGGACGGGTCCCAGGTTTGGTATTAGAAGCATTGAGATATCACATCTCATGGTATAGGAAGGGTCTCAGGATTGGAATGGGAAGGAGTTGGATCTCCCTTCTCATGCTACAGGAAGGGTCTCAGGTTGAAATGGGAAGGAGTTGGATATCACATCTCGTTATAGGAAGGGTCTCAGGATTGGAATGGGAATGAATTGGATATCACATCTCTTGCTATAGGAAGGGTCTCAGGTTTGGAAGGGGAAGGATTTGGATATCATATCTCATGTTATAGGACCGGTCCCAGGTCTGGTATTAGAAGCATTGAGATATCACATCTCATGCTATAGGAGGAGTCTCAGGATTGGAATGGGAAGGAGTTGGATATCACGTCTCATGTTATAGGAAGGGTCTCAGGATTGGAATGGGAAGGAGTTGAATATCACATCTCATGCTAAAGGAAGGGTATCAGGTTTGATAGAAGCATTGAGATATCACATCTCATGCTATAGGAAGGAACTCAGGATTGGAATGGGAAGGAGTTGGATATCACATCTAATGCCATAGGAAGGGTCATCAGGTTTGGTATAAGCATTGAGATATCACATCTCTGCTATCGGAAGGGTCTCAGGATAGGAATGGGAAGGACTTAGAATTCACATCTAAGGGTATCAGGATTGGAATGGGAAGGAGTTGGATATCACATCTCAAGCTAAAGGGAGGGTCTCAGGTTTGGAATGGGAAGGATTTGGATATCACATCTCATGTTATAGGAAGGACCTTAGGTTTGGTATTGGAAGCATTGAGATATCACATCTCATGCTATAGGAAGGGTCTCGGGATTGGAATGGGAAGGAGTTGGATATCACATCTCATGTTATAGGAAGGATCTCAGGTTTGGTATTAGAAGCCTTGAGATATCACATCTCATGCTATAGGAAGGGTCTCAGGATTGGAATGGGAAGGAGTTGGATATCACATCTCATGCTATGGGAAGGGTCTCAGGTTCGGTATAAGCATTGAAATATCACATCTCTGCTATCGGAAGGGTCTCAGGATTGGAATGGGAGGAGCTGGATATCACATCTCATGCTAAAGGAAGGGTCTCAGGTTTGGAAGGGGAAGGATTTGGATATCACATCTCATGTTATAGGACAGGTCTCAGGTTTGGTAGAAGCATTGAGATATCACATCTCATGCTATAGGAAGAGTCTCAGGTTTGGAATGGGAAGGAGTTGGATATCACATCTCATGCTATAGGAAGGGTTTCAGGTTTGGTAGAAGCATTGAGATATCACATCTCATGCTATAGGAAGAGTCTCAGGTTTGGGAAGGGAAGGATTTGGATTTCACATCTCATGTTATAGGATGGTTCTCATGTTTGGTTTTTGAAGCATTGAGATATCACATCTCATGCTATCGGAAGGGTCTCAGGTTTGGAATGGGAAGGAGTTGGATATCACATCTCATGTTATAGGAAGGGTCTCAGGTTTGGAATGGGAAGGAGTTGGATATGACATCTCTTGTTATAGGGAGGGTCTCAGGATTTGAATTGTAAGGAGTTGGATATCACATCTCATGCTAAAGGAAGGGTCTCAGGTTGGAATGGGAAGGAGTTGGATATCACATCTCATGTTATATACAGGAAGGGTCTCAGGATTGGAATGGGAAGGATTTGGATATCACATCTCTTGCTATAGGAAGGGTCTCAGGTTTTTTATTAGAAACATTGAGATATCACATCTCATGCTATAGGAAGGGTTTTAGGATTGGAATGGGAAGTATTTGGATATCACATCTCATGCTAAAGGAAGGGTCTCAGGTTTGGAAGGGGAAGGATTTGGATATCACATCTCATCCAATAGGAAGGGTCTCAGGTTTGGAATGGGAAGGAATTGGATATCACATCTCATGTTATAGGAAGGGTCTCAGGTTTTTTATTAGAAACATTGAGATATCACATCTCATGTTATAGGACGGTTCCCAGGTTTGGTATTAGAAGCATTGAGATATCACATCTCATGGTATAGGAAGGGTCTCAGGGTTGGAATGGGAAGGAGTTGGATATCACATCTCATCCAATAGGAAGGGTCTCAGGTTTGGAATGGGAAGGAATTGGATATCACATCTCATGTTATAGGAAGGATCTCAGGTTTGGTATTAGAAGCATTGAGATATCACATCTCATGCTATAGGAAGGGTCTCCGGATTGGAATGTGAAGGATTTGGATATCACATCTCATGCTAAAGGAAGGGTCTCAGGTTTGGTAGAAGCATTGAGATATCACATCTCATGCTATACGCAGGGTCTCAGGATTTGAATGGCAAGGAGTTGGATATCACATCTCATGCCATAGGAAGGGTCTCAGGTTTGGTATAAGCATTGAGATATCACATCTCTGCTATCGGAAGGTTCTCAGGATTGGATTGGGAAGGAGTTGGATATCCCTTCTCATGCTATAGGAAGTGTCTCAGGTTGGAATGGGAAGGAGTTGAATATCACATCTCATGTTATAGGAAGGGTCTCAGGATTGGAATGGGAAGGATTTGGATATCACATCTCTTGCTATAGGAAGGGTCTCAGGATTGGAATGGGAAGGATTTGGATATCACATCTCATGTCATAGGAAGGATCTCAGGTTTGGTATTAGAAGCATTGATATATCACATCTCATGCTATAGGAATGGTCTCAGGATTGGAATGGGTAGGAGTTGGATATTACATTCTTGCTATAGGAAGGGTCTCATGTTTGGAATGGGAAGGAGTTGGATATCACATATGGTATAGGAAGTGTCTCAGGTTTGGAACGGGAAGGAGTTGGATATCAGATCTCATGTTATAGGAAGGGTCTCAGGTTTGGTATAAGCATTGAGATATCACATCTCTGCTATCAGGAGTGGCTCAGGATTGGAATGGGAAGGAGTTGGATATCCCATCTCATGTTAAAGGACGGGTCTCTTTTTTGGTATTAGAATCATTGAGATATCACATCGCATGCTGTAGGAAGGGTCTAAGGATTGGAATGGGATGGACTTGGATATCACATCTCATGCTATAGGTAGGCTCTCAGGTTTGGTATAAGCATTGAGATATCACATCTCATGCTATAGGAAGGGTCTCAGGATTGGAATGGGAAGGATTTGGATATCACATCTCATGCTATAGGAAGGGTCTCAGGTTTTGTATAAGCATGGAGATATCACTTCTCATGCTATAGGAAGGGTCTCAGGATTGGAATGGGAAGGTGTTGGATATCACATCTCATGCTATAGGAAGGGTCTCAGATTTGGTATAAGCATTGAGATATCACATCTCATGCTATAGGAAGGGTCTCAGGATTGGAATGGGAAGGAGTTGTATATGACATCTCAGGCCTTAGGAAGGGTCTCAGGTTTGGTATAAGCATTGAGATATCACATCTCTGCTATCGGAAGGGTCTCAGGATTGGAATGGGAAGGAGTTGGATATCCCATCTCATGTTATAGGAAGGGTCTCAGGTTTGGTATTAGAAGCATTGAGATATCACATCTCATGCTATAGGAAGGGTCTCAGGATTGGAATGGGAAGGACTTGGATGTCACATCTCATGCTATAGGGAGGGTCTCAAGTTTGATATTAGAAGCATTGAGATAACAAATCTCATGATATCGGAAGGGTCTCAGGATTGGAATGGTAAGGAGTTGGATATCACGTCTCATGATAAAGGAAGGGTCTAAGTTTTGGAAGGGGAAGGATTTGGATATCACATCTCATGTTATAGGACGGGTCTCAGGTTTGGTATTGGAAGCATTGAGATATCAAGTCTCATGGTATAAGAAGGGTCTCAGAATTGGAATGGGAAGGAGTTGGATCTCACATCTCAAGCTATAGGAAGCGTCACAGGATTGGAATGGGAAGGAGTTTGATATCACATCTCATGCCATAGTATGGGTCTCAGGTTTGGTAGAAGCATTGGGATATCACATCTCATGCTATCGGAAGGGTATCAGTATTGGATTTGGAAGGAGTTGGATATCCCATCTCATGCTATAGGAAGGGTCTCAGGTTAGAATGGGAAGGAGTTGGATATCACATTTCATGTTATAGGAAGGGTCTCAGGATTGGAATGGGAAGGACTTGGATATCATATCTCATGCTATAGGAAGGCTCTCAGGTTTGGAAGGGGAAGGAGTTGGATATCACATTTCATGTCAGAGGAAGGATCTCAGGTTTGGTATTAGAGGCCTTGAGATATCACATCTCATGCTATAGGAATGGTCTCAGGATTGGAATGGGTAGGAGTTGGATATTACATTCTTGCTATAGGAAGGGTCTCATGTTTGGAATGGGAAGGAGTTGGATATCACATATGCTATAGGAAGTGTCTCAGGTTTGGAACGGGAAGGAGTTGGATATCACATCTCATGTTAAAGGACGGGTCTCTGGTTTGGTATTAGAATCATTGAGATATCACATCGCATGCTGTAGGAAGGGTCTAAGGATTGGAATGGGATGGATTTGGATATCACATCTCATGCTATAGGAAGGGTCTCAGGTTTGGTATAAGCATTGAGATATCACATCTCATGCTATTAGAAGGGTCTCAGGATTGGAATGGGAAGGAGTTGTATATGACCTCTCAGGCCTTAGGAAGGGTCTCAGGTTTGGTATAAGCATTGAGATATCACATCTCTGCTATCGGAAGGGTCTCAGGATTGGAATGGGAAGGAGTTGGATATCCCATCTCATGTTATAGGAAGGGTCTCAGGTTTGGTATTAGAAGCATTGAGATATCACATCTCATGCTATAGGAAGGGTCTCAGGATTGGAATGGGAAGGACTTGGATGTCACATCTCATGCTATAGGGAGGGTCTCAAGTTTGATATTAGAAGCATTGAGATAACAAATCTCATGATATCGGAAGGGTCTCAGGATTGGAATGGGAAGGAGTTGGATATCACATCTCATGATAAAGGAAGGGTCTAAAGTTTGGAATGGGAAGGATTTGGATATCACATCTCATGTTATAGGACGGGTCTCAGGTTTGGTATTAGAAGCATTGAGATATCAAGTCTCATGGTATAAGAAGGGTCTCAGAATTGGAATGGGAAGGAGTTGGATATCACATCTCAAGCTATAGGAAGCGTCTCAGGATTGGAATGGGAAGGAGTTTGATATCACATCTCATGCCATAGTATGGGTCTCAGGTTTGGTAGAAGCATTGGGATATCACATCTCATGCTATCGGAAGGGTATCAGTATTGGATTTGGAAGGAGTTGGATATCCCATCTCATGCTATAGGAAGGGTCTCAGGTTAGAATGGGAAGGAGTTGGATATCACATTTCATGTTATAGGAAGGGTCTCAGGATTGGAATGGGAAGGACTTGGATATCATATCTCATGCTATAGGAAGGCTCTCAGGTTTGGAAGGGGAAGGAGTTGGATATCACATTTCATGTTAGAGGAAGGATCTCAGGTTTGGTATTAGAGGCCTTGAGATATCACATCTCATGCTATAGGAAGGGTCTCAGGATTGGAATGGGAAGGAGTTGGATATCACATCTCAAGCTATAGGAAGGGTCTCAGGTTTGGTATAAGGATTGAGATATCACATCTCATGCTATAGGAAGGGTCTCAGGATTGGAATGGGAAAAAGTTGGATATCACATCTCATGCTATAGGAAGGGTCTCAGGTTTGGTATAAGCATTGAGATATCACATCTCATGCTATAGGAAGGGTCTCAGGGTTGGAATGGGAAGGAGTTGTATATGACATCTCATGCCATAGGAAGGGTCTCAGGTTTGGTATAAGCATTGAGATATCACATCACATGCTATAGGAAGGGTCTCAGGATTGGAATGGGAAGGACTTGGATATCACATCTCATGCTATAGGCAGGGTCTCAGGTTTGGAAAGGGAAGGAGATGGATATCACATTTCATGTTAGAGGTAGGATCTCAGGTTTGGTATTTGAGGCATTGAGATATCACATCTCATGCTATCAGAAGGGTCTCAGGATTGGAATGGGAAGGAGTTGGATATCACATTTCATGCTAAAGGGAGGGTCTCGGGTTTGGAAGGGGAAGGATTTGGAAATCACATCTCATATTATAGGAAGGATCTCAGGTTTGGTATTAGAAGCATTGAGATATCACATCTCATGCTATCGGAAGGATCTCAGGTTTGGAATAAGAGGCATTGAGATATCACATCTCATGCTATCATAAGGGTCTCAGGATTGGAATGGGAAGGAGTTGGATATCACATCTCATGTTATAGGAAGGATCTCAGGTTTGGTATTAGAAGCATTGAAACATCACATCTCATGCTATAGGAAGGGTCTCAGGATTGGAATGGGAAGGAGTTGGATATCACATCTCATGCTATAGGAAGGGTCTCAGGTTTGGTATAAGCATTGAGATATCACATCTCATGCTATAGGAAGGGTCTCAGGATTGGAATGGGAAGGATTTGGATATCACATCTTATGCTATAGGAAGGGTCTCAGGTTTGGTATAAGCATTGAGATATCACATCTCATGCTATAGGAAGGGTCTCAGGATTGGAATGGGAAGAAGTTGGATATCACATCTCATGCTATAGGAAGGGTCTCAGGTTTGGTATAAGCATTGAGATATCACATCTCATGCTATAGGAAGGGTCTCAGGGTTGGAATGGGAAGGAGTTGTATATGACATCTCATGCCATAGGAAGGGTCTCAGGTTTGGTATAAGCATTGAGATATCACATCACATGCTATAGGAAGGGTATCAGGATTGGAATGGGAAGGACTTGGATATCACATCTCATGCTATAGGCAGGGTCTCAGGTTTGGAAAGGGAAGGAGATGGATATCACATTTCATGTTAGAGGTAGGGTCTCAGGTTTGGTATTAGAGGCATTGAGATATCACATCTCATGCTATCAGAAGGGTGTCAGGATTGGAATGGGAAGGAGTTGGATATCACATTTCATGCTAAAGGGAGGTTCTCAGGTTTGGAAGGGGAAGGATTTGGATCTCACATCTCATGTTTTAGGACGGGTCTCAGGTTTGGTATTAGAAGCATTGAAATATCACATCTCATGGTATAGGAAGGGTCCCAGGATTGGAATGGGAAGGAGTTGGATATCACATTGAATGGGAAGGAGTTTGATATCACATCTCAAGCTATAGGAAGGGCCTCAGGTTTGGAAAGGGAATGATTTGGATTTCACATCTCATGTTATAGGATGGTTCTCATGTTTGGTTTTAGAAGCATTGAAATATCACATCTCATGCTATCGGAAGGGTCTCAGGTTTGGAATGGGAAGGAGTTTGATATCACATCTCATGTTAGAGGTAGGATCTCAGGTTTGGTATTAGAGGCATTGAGATATGACATCTCATGCCATCAGAAGGGTCTCAGGATTGGAATGGGAAGGAGTTGGATATCACATCTCATGCTAAAGGGAGGGTCTAAGGTTTGGAAGGGGAAGGATTTGGACATCACATCTCATGTTATTGGAAGGATCTGAGGTTTGGTATTAGAAGCATTGAGATATCACATCTCATGCTATCGGAAGGGTCTCAGGTTTGGTATAAGCATTGAGATATCACATCTCTGCTATCGGAAGGGTCTCAGGATTGGAATGGGAAGGATTTGGATATCACATCTCATGTTATAGGAAGGGTCTCAGGTTTGGTATTAGAAGCATTGAGATATCACATCTCATGCTATAGGAAGGGTCTCAGGAATGGAATGGGAAGGACTTGGATATCACATCTCATGATAAAGGAAGGGTCTAAGGATGGAAGGGGAAGGATTTGGATATCACATCTCATGTTATTGGACCGGTCTCAGGTTTGGTATTAGAAGCATTGAGATATCAAGTCTCATGATATAGGACGGGAGTTTGATATCACATCTCATGCCATGGTATGGGTCTCAGGTTTTGTAGAAGCATTGGGATATCACATCTCATGCTATCGGAAGGGTATCAGGATTGGATTTGGAAGGAGTTGGATATCCCAACTCATGCTATAGGAAGGGTCTCAGGTTGGAATAGAAGGAGTTGGATATCACATTTCATGTTATAGGAAGGGTCTCAGGATTGGAATGGGAAGGACTTGGATATCACATCTCATGTTATAGGAAGGATCTCAGGTTTTGTATTAGAAGCATTGAGATATCACATCTCATGCTATAGGAAGGGTCTCAGGATTGGAATGTGAAGGATTTGGATATCACATCTCATGTTATTGGACCGGTCTCAGGTTTGGTATTAGAAGCATTGAGATATCAAGTCTCATGATATAGGACGGGAGTTTGATATCACATCTCATGCCATGGTATGGGTCTCAGGTTTTGTAGAAGCATTGGGATATCACATCTCATGCTATCGGAAGGGTATCAGGATTGGATTTGGAAGGAGTTGGATATCCCATCTCATGCTATAGGAAGGGTCTCAGGATTGGAATGGGAAGGACTTGGATATCACATCTCATGTTATAGGAAGGATCTCAGGTTTTGTATTAGAAGCATTGAGATATCACATCTCATGCTATAGGAAGGGTCTCAGGATTGGAATGTGAAGGATTTGGATATCATATCTCATGCTAAAGGAAGGGTCTCAGGTTTGGTATAAGCATTGAGATATCACATCTCTGCTATCGGAAGGGTCTAAGGATTGGATTGGGAAGGAATTGGATATCCCTTCTCATGCTATAGGAAGGGTCTCAGGTTGGAATGGGTAGGAGTTGGATATCACATCTCATGTTATAGGAAGGGTCTCAGGTTTTCTATTAGAAACATTGAGATATGACATCTCATGCTATAGGAAGGGTTTCAGTATTGGAATAGGAAGGATTTGGATATCACATCTCATGCTAAAGGAAGGGTCTCAGGTTTGGAAGGGGAAGGATTTGGATATCATATCTCATGTTATAGGACGTATCTCATGTCATAGGACGGGTCCCAGGTTTGGTATTAGAAGCATTGAGATATCACATCTCATGGTATAGGAAGGGTCTCAGGATTGGAATGGGAAGGAGTTGGATCTCCCTTCTCATGCTACAGGAAGGGTCTCAGGTTGAAATGGGAAGGAGTTGGATATCACATCTCGTTATAGGAAGGGTCTCAGGATTGGAATGGGAATGAATTGGATATCACATCTCTTGCTATAGGAAGGGTCTCAGGTTTGGAAGGGGAAGGATTTGGATATCATATCTCATGTTATAGGACCGGTCCCAGGTCTGGTATTAGAAGCATTGAGATATCACATCTCATGCTATAGGAGGAGTCTCAGGATTGGAATGGGAAGGAGTTGGATATCACGTCTCATGTTATAGGAAGGGTCTCAGGATTGGAATGGGAAGGAGTTGAATATCACATCTCATGCTAAAGGAAGGGTATCAGGTTTGATAGAAGCATTGAGATATCACATCTCATGCTATAGGAAGGAACTCAGGATTGGAATGGGAAGGAGTTGGATATCACATCTAATGCCATAGGAAGGGTCATCAGGTTTGGTATAAGCATTGAGATATCACATCTCTGCTATCGGAAGGGTCTCAGGATAGGAATGGGAAGGACTTAGAATTCACATCTAAGGGTATCAGGATTGGAATGGGAAGGAGTTGGATATCACATCTCAAGCTAAAGGGAGGGTCTCAGGTTTGGAATGGGAAGGATTTGGATATCACATCTCATGTTATAGGAAGGACCTTAGGTTTGGTATTGGAAGCATTGAGATATCACATCTCATGCTATAGGAAGGGTCTCGGGATTGGAATGGGAAGGAGTTGGATATCACATCTCATGTTATAGGAAGGATCTCAGGTTTGGTATTAGAAGCCTTGAGATATCACATCTCATGCTATAGGAAGGGTCTCAGGATTGGAATGGGAAGGAGTTGGATATCACATCTCATGCTATGGGAAGGGTCTCAGGTTCGGTATAAGCATTGAAATATCACATCTCTGCTATCGGAAGGGTCTCAGGATTGGAATGGGAGGAGCTGGATATCACATCTCATGCTAAAGGAAGGGTCTCAGGTTTGGAAGGGGAAGGATTTGGATATCACATCTCATGTTATAGGACAGGTCTCAGGTTTGGTAGAAGCATTGAGATATCACATCTCATGCTATAGGAAGAGTCTCAGGTTTGGAATGGGAAGGAGTTGGATATCACATCTCATGCTATAGGAAGGGTTTCAGGTTTGGTAGAAGCATTGAGATATCACATCTCATGCTATAGGAAGAGTCTCAGATTTGGGAAGGGAAGGATTTGGATTTCACATCTCATGTTATAGGATGGTTCTCATGTTTGGTTTTTGAAGCATTGAGATATCACATCTCATGCTATCGGAAGGGTCTCAGGTTTGGAATGGGAAGGAGTTGGATATCACATCTCATGTTATAGGAAGGGTCTCAGGTTTGGAATGGGAAGGAGTTGGATATGACATCTCTTGTTATAGGGAGGGTCTCAGGATTTGAATTGTAAGGAGTTGGATATCACATCTCATGCTAAAGGAAGGGTCTCAGGTTGGAATGGGAAGGAGTTGGATATCACATCTCATGTTATATACAGGAAGGGTCTCAGGATTGGAATGGGAAGGATTTGGATATCACATCTCTTGCTATAGGAAGGGTCTCAGGTTTTTTATTAGAAACATTGAGATATCACATCTCATGCTATAGGAAGGGTTTTAGGATTGGAATGGGAAGTATTTGGATATCACATCTCATGCTAAAGGAAGGGTCTCAGGTTTGGAAGGGGAAGGATTTGGATATCACATCTCATCCAATAGGAAGGGTCTCAGGTTTGGAATGGGAAGGAATTGGATATCACATCTCATGTTATAGGAAGGGTCTCAGGTTTTTTATTAGAAACATTGAGATATCACATCTCATGTTATAGGACGGTTCCCAGGTTTGGTATTAGAAGCATTGAGATATCACATCTCATGGTATAGGAAGGGTCTCAGGGTTGGAATGGGAAGGAGTTGGATATCACATCTCATCCAATAGGAAGGGTCTCAGGTTTGGAATGGGAAGGAATTGGATATCACATCTCATGTTATAGGAAGGATCTCAGGTTTGGTATTAGAAGCATTGAGATATCACATCTCATGCTATAGGAAGGGTCTCCGGATTGGAATGTGAAGGATTTGGATATCACATCTCATGCTAAAGGAAGGGTCTCAGGTTTGGTAGAAGCATTGAGATATCACATCTCATGCTATACGCAGGGTCTCAGGATTTGAATGGCAAGGAGTTGGATATCACATCTCATGCCATAGGAAGGGTCTCAGGTTTGGTATAAGCATTGAGATATCACATCTCTGCTATCGGAAGGTTCTCAGGATTGGATTGGGAAGGAGTTGGATATCCCTTCTCATGCTATAGGAAGTGTCTCAGGTTGGAATGGGAAGGATTTGGATATCACATCTCTTGCTATAGGAAGGGTCTCAGGATTGGAATGGGAAGGATTTGGATATCACATCTCATGTCATAGGAAGGATCTCAGGTTTGGTATTAGAAGCATTGATATATCACATCTCATGCTATAGGAATGGTCTCAGGATTGGAATGGGTAGGAGTTGGATATTACATTCTTGCTATAGGAAGGGTCTCATGTTTGGAATGGGAAGGAGTTGGATATCACATATGGTATAGGAAGTGTCTCAGGTTTGGAACGGGAAGGAGTTGGATATCAGATCTCATGTTATAGGAAGGGTCTCAGGTTTGGTATAAGCATTGAGATATCACATCTCTGCTATCAGGAGTGGCTCAGGATTGGAATGGGAAGGAGTTGGATATCCCATCTCATGTTAAAGGACGGGTCTCTTTTTTGGTATTAGAATCATTGAGATATCACATCGCATGCTGTAGGAAGGGTCTAAGGATTGGAATGGGATGGACTTGGATATCACATCTCATGCTATAGGTAGGCTCTCAGGTTTGGTATAAGCATTGAGATATCACATCTCATGCTATAGGAAGGGTCTCAGGATTGGAATGGGAAGGATTTGGATATCACATCTCATGCTATAGGAAGGGTCTCAGGTTTGGTATAAGCATGGAGATATCACTTCTCATGCTATAGGAAGGGTCTCAGGATTGGAATGGGAAGGTGTTGGATATCACATCTCATGCTATAGGAAGGGTCTCAGATTTGGTATAAGCATTGAGATATCACATCTCATGCTATAGGAAGGGTCTCAGGATTGGAATGGGAAGGAGTTGTATATGACATCTCAGGCCTTAGGAAGGGTCTCAGGTTTGGTATAAGCATTGAGATATCACATCTCTGCTATCGGAAGGGTCTCAGGATTGGAATGGGAAGGAGTTGGATATCCCATCTCATGTTATAGGAAGGGTCTCAGGTTTGGTATTAGAAGCATTGAGATATCACATCTCATGCTATAGGAAGGGTCTCAGGATTGGAATGGGAAGGACTTGGATGTCACATCTCATGCTATAGGGAGGGTCTCAAGTTTGATATTAGAAGCATTGAGATAACAAATCTCATGATATCGGAAGGGTCTCAGGATTGGAATGGTAAGGAGTTGGATATCACGTCTCATGATAAAGGAAGGGTCTAAGTTTTGGAAGGGGAAGGATTTGGATATCACATCTCATGTTATAGGACGGGTCTCAGGTTTGGTATTGGAAGCATTGAGATATCAAGTCTCATGGTATAAGAAGGGTCTCAGAATTGGAATGGGAAGGAGTTGGATCTCACATCTCAAGCTATAGGAAGCGTCACAGGATTGGAATGGGAAGGAGTTTGATATCACATCTCATGCCATAGTATGGGTCTCAGGTTTGGTAGAAGCATTGGGATATCACATCTCATGCTATCGGAAGGGTATCAGTATTGGATTTGGAAGGAGTTGGATATCCCATCTCATGCTATAGGAAGGGTCTCAGGTTAGAATGGGAAGGAGTTGGATATCACATTTCATGTTATAGGAAGGGTCTCAGGATTGGAATGGGAAGGACTTGGATATCATATCTCATGCTATAGGAAGGCTCTCAGGTTTGGAAGGGGAAGGAGTTGGATATCACATTTCATGTTAGAGGAAGGATCTCAGGTTTGGTATTAGAGGCCTTGAGATATCACATCTCATGCTATAGGAAGGGTCTCAGGATTGGAATGGGAAGGAGTTGGATATCACATCTCAAGCTATAGGAAGGGTCTCAGGTTTGGTATAAGCATTGAGATATCACATCTCATACTATAGGAAGGGTCTCAGGATTGGAATGGGAAGAAGTTGGATATCACATCTCATGCTATAGGAAGGGTCTCAGGTTTGGTATAAGCATTGAGATATCACATCTCATGCTATAGGAAGGGTCTCAGGGTTGGAATGGGAAGGAGTTGTATATGACATCTCATGCCATAGGAAAGGTCTCAGGTTTGGTATAAGCATTGAGATATCACAGCACATGCTATAGGAAGGGTCTCAGGATTCGAATGGGAAGGACTTGGATATCACATCTCATGCTATAGGCAGGGTCTCAGGTTTGGAAAGGGAAGGAGATGGATATCACATTTCATGTTAGAGGTAGGATCTCAGGTTTGGTATTAGAGGCATTGAGATATCACATCTCATGGTATCAGAAGGGTCTCAGGATTGGAATGGGAAGGAGTTGGATATCACATTTCATGCTAAAGGGAGGGTCTCAGGTTTGGAAGGGGAAGGATTTGGAAATCACATCTCATATTATAGGAAGGATCTCAGGTTTGGTATTAGAAGCATTGAGATATCACATCTCATGCTATCGGAAGGATCTCAGGTTTGGTATAAGAGGCATTGAGATATCACATCTCATGCTATCATAAGGGTCTCAGGATTGGAATGGGAAGGAGTTGGATATCACATCTCATGTTATAGGAAGGATCTCAGGTTTGGTATTAGAAGCATTGAGACATCACATCTCATGCTATAGGAAGGGTCTCATGATTGGAATGGGAAGGAGTTGGATATCACATCTCATGCTATAGGAAAGTTCTCAGGTTTGGTATAAGCATTGAGATATCACATCTCATGCTATAGGAAGGGTCTCAGGATTGGAATGGGAAGGATTTGGATATCACATCTTATGCTATAGGAAGGGTCTCAGGTTTGGTATAAGCATTGAGATATCACATCTCATGCTATAGGAAGGGTCTCAGGATTGGAATGGGAAGAAGTTGGATATCACATCTCATGCTATAGGAAGGGTCTCAGTTTTGGTATAAGCATTGAGATATCACATCTCATGCTATAGGAAGGGTCTCAGGGTTGGAATGGGAAGGAGTTGTATATGACATCTCATGCCATAGGAAGGGTCTCAGGTTTGGTATAAGCATTGAGATATCACATCACATGCTATAGGAAGGGTCTCAGGATTGGAATGGGAAGGACTTGGATATCACATCTCATGCTATAGGCAGGGTCTCAGGTTTGGAAAGGGAAGGAGATGGATATCACATTTCATGTTAGAGGTAGGATCTCAGGTTTGGTATTAGAGGCATTGAGATATCACATCTCATGCTATCAGAAGGGTCTCAGGATTGGAATTCGAAGGAGTTGGATATCACATTTCATGCTAAAGGGAGGGTCTCAGGTTTGGAAGGGGAAGGATTTGGAAATCACATCTCATATTATAGGAAGGATCTCAGGTTTGGTATTAGAAGCATTGAGATATCACATCTCATGCTATCGGAAGGATCTCAGGTTTGGTATAAGAGGCATTGAGATATCACATCTCATGATATCATAAGGGTCTCAGGATTGGAATGGGAAGGAGTTGGATATCACATCTCATGTTATAGGAAGAGTCTCAGGTTTGGGAAGGGAAGGATTTGGATTTCACATCTCATGTTATAGGATGGTTCTCATGTTTGGTTTTTGAAGCATTGAGATATCACATCTCATGCTATCGGAAGGGTCTCAGGTTTGGAATGGGAAGGAGTTGGATATCACATCTCATGTTATAGGAAGGGTCTCAGGTTTGGAATGGGAAGGAGTTGGATATGACATCTCTTGTTATAGGGAGGGTCTCAGGATTTGAATTGTAAGGAGTTGGATATCACATCTCATGCTAAAGGAAGGGTCTCAGGTTGGAATGGGAAGGAGTTGGATATCACATCTCATGTTATATACAGGAAGGGTCTCAGGATTGGAATGGGAAGGATTTGGATATCACATCTCTTGCTATAGGAAGGGTCTCAGGTTTTTTATTAGAAACATTGAGATATCACATCTCATGCTATAGGAAGGGTTTTAGGATTGGAATGGGAAGTATTTGGATATCACATCTCATGCTAAAGGAAGGGTCTCAGGTTTGGAAGGGGAAGGATTTGGATATCACATCTCATCCAATAGGAAGGGTCTCAGGTTTGGAATGGGAAGGAATTGGATATCACATCTCATGTTATAGGAAGGGTCTCAGGTTTTTTATTAGAAACATTGAGATATCACATCTCATGTTATAGGACGGTTCCCAGGTTTGGTATTAGAAGCATTGAGATATCACATCTCATGGTATAGGAAGGGTCTCAGGGTTGGAATGGGAAGGAGTTGGATATCACATCTCATCCAATAGGAAGGGTCTCAGGTTTGGAATGGGAAGGAATTGGATATCACATCTCATGTTATAGGAAGGATCTCAGGTTTGGTATTAGAAGCATTGAGATATCACATCTCATGCTATAGGAAGGGTCTCCGGATTGGAATGTGAAGGATTTGGATATCACATCTCATGCTAAAGGAAGGGTCTCAGGTTTGGTAGAAGCATTGAGATATCACATCTCATGCTATACGCAGGGTCTCAGGATTTGAATGGCAAGGAGTTGGATATCACATCTCATGCCATAGGAAGGGTCTCAGGTTTGGTATAAGCATTGAGATATCACATCTCTGCTATCGGAAGGTTCTCAGGATTGGATTGGGAAGGAGTTGGATATCCCTTCTCATGCTATAGGAAGTGTCTCAGGTTGGAATGGGAAGGAGTTGAATATCACATCTCTTGCTATAGGAAGGGTCTCAGGATTGGAATGGGAAGGATTTGGATATCACATCTCATGTCATAGGAAGGATCTCAGGTTTGGTATTAGAAGCATTGATATATCACATCTCATGCTATAGGAATGGTCTCAGGATTGGAATGGGTAGGAGTTGGATATTACATTCTTGCTATAGGAAGGGTCTCATGTTTGGAATGGGAAGGAGTTGGATATCACATATGGTATAGGAAGTGTCTCAGGTTTGGAACGGGAAGGAGTTGGATATCAGATCTCATGTTATAGGAAGGGTCTCAGGTTTGGTATAAGCATTGAGATATCACATCTCTGCTATCAGGAGTGGCTCAGGATTGGAATGGGAAGGAGTTGGATATCCCATCTCATGTTAAAGGACGGGTCTCTTTTTTGGTATTAGAATCATTGAGATATCACATCGCATGCTGTAGGAAGGGTCTAAGGATTGGAATGGGATGGACTTGGATATCACATCTCATGCTATAGGTAGGCTCTCAGGTTTGGTATAAGCATTGAGATATCACATCTCATGCTATAGGAAGGGTCTCAGGATTGGAATGGGAAGGATTTGGATATCACATCTCATGCTATAGGAAGGGTCTCAGGTTTGGTATAAGCATGGAGATATACCTTCTCATGCTATAGGAAGGGTCTCAGGATTGGAATGGGAAGGTGTTGGATATCACATCTCATGCTATAGGAAGGGTCTCAGATTTGGTATAAGCATTGAGATATCACATCTCATGCTATAGGAAGGGTCTCAGGATTGGAATGGGAAGGAGTTGTATATGACATCTCAGGCCTTAGGAAGGGTCTCAGGTTTGGTATAAGCATTGAGATATCACATCTCTGCTATCGGAAGGGTCTCAGGATTGGAATGGGAAGGAGTTGGATATCCCATCTCATGTTATAGGAAGGGTCTCAGGTTTGGTATTAGAAGCATTGAGATATCACATCTCATGCTATAGGAAGGGTCTCAGGATTGGAATGGGAAGGACTTGGATGTCACATCTCATGCTATAGGGAGGGTCTCAAGTTTGATATTAGAAGCATTGAGATAACAAATCTCATGATATCGGAAGGGTCTCAGGATTGGAATGGTAAGGAGTTGGATATCACGTCTCATGATAAAGGAAGGGTCTAAGTTTTGGAAGGGGAAGGATTTGGATATCACATCTCATGTTATAGGACGGGTCTCAGGTTTATTATTGGAAGCATTGAGATATCAAGTCTCATGGTATAAGAAGGGTCTCAGAATTGGAATGGGAAGGAGTTGGATCTCACATCTCAAGCTATAGGAAGCGTCACAGGATTGGAATGGGAAGGAGTTTGATATCACATCTCATGCCATAGTATGGGTCTCAGGTTTGGTAGAAGCATTGGGATATCACATCTCATGCTATCGGAAGGGTATCAGTATTGGATTTGGAAGGAGTTGGATATCCCATCTCATGCTATAGGAAGGGTCTCAGGTTAGAATGGGAAGGAGTTGGATATCACATTTCATGTTATAGGAAGGGTCTCAGGATTGGAATGGGAAGGACTTGGATATCATATCTCATGCTATAGGAAGGCTCTCAGGTTTGGAAGGGGAAGGAGTTGGATATCACATTTCATGTTAGAGGAAGGATCTCAGGTTTGGTATTAGAGGCCTTGAGATATCACATCTCATGCTATAGGAAGGGTCTCAGGATTGGAATGGGAAGGAGTTGGATATCACATCTCAAGCTATAGGAAGGGTCTCAGGTTTGGTATAAGCATTGAGATATCACATCTCATACTATAGGAAGGGTCTCAGGATTGGAATGGGAAGAAGTTGGATATCACATCTCATGCTATAGGAAGGGTCTCAGGTTTGGTATAAGCATTGAGATATCACATCTCATGCTATAGGAAGGGTCTCAGGGTTGGAATGGGAAGGAGTTGTATATGACATCTCATGCCATAGGAAAGGTCTCAGGTTTGGTATAAGCATTGAGATATCACAGCACATGCTATAGGAAGGGTCTCAGGATTCGAATGGGAAGGACTTGGATATCACATCTCATGCTATAGGCAGGGTCTCAGGTTTGGAAAGGGAAGGAGATGGATATCACATTTCATGTTAGAGGTAGGATCTCAGGTTTGGTATTAGAGGCATTGAGATATCACATCTCATGGTATCAGAAGGGTCTCAGGATTGGAATGGGAAGGAGTTGGATATCACATTTCATGCTAAAGGGAGGGTCTCAGGTTTGGAAGGGGAAGGATTTGGAAATCACATCTCATATTATAGGAAGGATCTCAGGTTTGGTATTAGAAGCATTGAGATATCACATCTCATGCTATCGGAAGGATCTCAGGTTTGGTATAAGAGGCATTGAGATATCACATCTCATGCTATCATAAGGGTCTCAGGATTGGAATGGGAAGGAGTTGGATATCACATCTCATGTTATAGGAAGGATCTCAGGTTTGGTATTAGAAGCATTGAGACATCACATCTCATGCTATAGGAAGGGTCTCAGGATTGGAATGGGAAGGAGTTGGATATCACATCTCATGCTATAGGAAAGTTCTCAGGTTTGGTATAAGCATTGAGATATCACATCTCATGCTATAGGAAGGGTCTCAGGATTGGAATGGGAAGGATTTGGATATCACATCTTATGCTATAGGAAGGGTCTCAGGTTTGGTATAAGCATTGAGATATCACATCTCATGCTATAGGAAGGGTCTCAGGATTGGAATGGGAAGAAGTTGGATATCACATCTCATGCTATAGGAAGGGTCTCAGTTTTGGTATAAGCATTGAGATATCACATCTCATGCTATAGGAAGGGTCTCAGGGTTGGAATGGGAAGGATTTGGATATCACATCTCATGTTATAGGACGGGTCTCAGGTTTATTATTGGAAGCATTGAGATATCAAGTCTCATGGTATAAGAAGGGTCTCAGAATTGGAATGGGAAGGAGTTGGATCTCACATCTCAAGCTATAGGAAGCGTCACAGGATTGGAATGGGAAGGAGTTTGATATCACATCTCATGCCATAGTATGGGTCTCAGGTTTGGTAGAAGCATTGGGATATCACATCTCATGCTATCGGAAGGGTATCAGTATTGGATTTGGAAGGAGTTGGATATCCCATCTCATGCTATAGGAAGGGTCTCAGGTTAGAATGGGAAGGAGTTGGATATCACATTTCATGTTATAGGAAGGGTCTCAGGATTGGAATGGGAAGGACTTGGATATCATATCTCATGCTATAGGAAGGCTCTCAGGTTTGGAAGGGGAAGGAGTTGGATATCACATTTCATGTTAGAGGAAGGATCTCAGGTTTGGTATTAGAGGCCTTGAGATATCACATCTCATGCTATAGGAAGGGTCTCAGGATTGGAATGGGAAGGAGTTGGATATCACATCTCAAGTTATAGGAAGGGTCTCAGGTTTGGTATAAGCATTGCGATATCACATCTCATACTATAGGAAGGGTCTCAGGATTGGAATGGGAAGAAGTTGGATATCACATCTCATGCTATAGGAAGGGTCTCAGGTTTGGTATAAGCATTGAGATATCACATCTCATGCTATAGGAAGGGTCTCAGGGTTGGAATGGGAAGGAGTTGTATATGACATCTCATGCCATAGGAAAGGTCTCAGGTTTGGTATAAGCATTGAGATATCACAGCACATGCTATAGGAAGGGTCTCAGGATTCGAATGGGAAGGACTTGGATATCACATCTCATGCTATAGGCAGGGTCTCAGGTTTGGAAAGGGAAGGAGATGGATATCACATTTCATGTTAGAGGTAGGATCTCAGGTTTGGTATTAGAGGCATTGAGATATCACATCTCATGGTATCAGAAGGGTCTCAGGATTGGAATGGGAAGGAGTTGGATATCACATTTCATGCTAAAGGGAGGGTCTCAGGTTTGGAAGGGGAAGGATTTGGAAATCACATCTCATATTATAGGAAGGATCTCAGGTTTGGTATTAGAAGCATTGAGATATCACATCTCATGCTATCGGAAGGATCTCAGGTTTGGTATAAGAGGCATTGAGATATCACATCTCATGCTATCATAAGGGTCTCAGGATTGGAATGGGAAGGAGTTGGATATCACATCTCATGTTATAGGAAGGATCTCAGGTTTGGTATTAGAAGCATTGAGACATCACATCTCATGCTATAGGAAGGGTCTCAGGATTGGAATGGGAAGGAGTTGGATATCACATCTCATGCTATAGGAAAGTTCTCAGGTTTGGTATAAGCATTGAGATATCACATCTCATGCTATAGGAAGGGTCTCAGGATTGGAATGGGAATAATTTGGATATCACATCTTATGCTATAGGAAGGGTCTCAGGTTTGGTATAAGCATTGAGATATCACATCTCATGCTATAGGAAGGGTCTCAGGATTGGAATGGGAAGAAGTTGGATATCACATCTCATGCTATAGGAAGGGTCTCAGTTTTGGTATAAGCATTGAGATATCACATCTCATGCTATAGGAAGGGTCTCAGGGTTGGAATGGGAAGGAGTTGTATATGACATCTCATGCCATAGGAAGGGTCTCAGGTTTGGTATAAGCATTGAGATATCACATCACATGCTATAGGAAGGGTCTCAGGATTGGAATGGGAAGGACTTGGATATCACATCTCATGCTATAGGCAGGGTCTCAGGTTTGGAAAGGGAAGGAGATGGATATCACATTTCATGTTAGAGGTAGGATCTCAGGTTTGGTATTAGAGGCATTGAGATATCACATCTCATGCTATCAGAAGGGTCTCAGGATTGGAATTCGAAGGAGTTGGATATCACATTTCATGCTAAAGGGAGGGTCTCAGGTTTGGAAGGGGAAGGATTTGGAAATCACATCTCATATTATAGGAAGGATCTCAGGTTTGGTATTAGAAGCATTGAGATATCACATCTCATGCTATCGGAAGGATCTCAGGTTTGGTATAAGAGGCATTGAGATATCACATCTCATGATATCATAAGGGTCTCAGGATTGGAATGGGAAGGAGTTGGATATCACATCTCATGTTATAGGAAGGATCTCAGGTTTGGTATTAGAAGCATTGAGACATCACATCTCATGCTATAGGAAGGGTCTCAGGATTGGAATGGGAAGGAGTTGGATATCACATCTCATGCTATAGGAAGGGTCTCAGGTTTGGTATAAGCATTGAGATATCACATCTCATGCTATAGGAAGGGTCTCAAGATTGGAATGGGAAGGATTTGGATATCACATCTTATGCTATAGGAAGGGTCTCAGGTTTGGTATAAGCATGGAGATATCACTTCTCATGCTATAGGAAGGGTCTCAGGATTGGAATGGGTAGGAGTTGGATATCACATCTCATGCTATAGGAAGGGTCTCAGATTTGGTATAAGCATTGAGATATCACATCTCATGCTATAGGAAGGGTCTCAGGATTGGAATGGGAAGGAGTTGTATATGACATCTCAGGCCATAGGAAGGGTCTCAGATTTGGTATAAGCATTGAGATATCACATCTCATGATATCGGAAGGGTCTCAGGATTGGAATGGGAAGGAGTTGGATATCACATCTCATGATAAAGGAAGGGTCTAAGGTTTGGAAGGGGAAGGATTTGGATATCACATCTCATGTTATAGGACGGGTCTCAGGTATGGTATTAGAAGCATTGAGATATCAAGTCTCATGGTATAAGTAGGGTCTCAGGATTGGAATGGGAAGGAGTTTGATATCACATCTCATGCCATAGTATGGGTCTCAGGTTTGGTAGAAGCATTGGGATATCACATCTCATGCTATCGGAAGGGTATCAGTATTGGATTTGGAAGGAGTTGGATATCCCATCTCATGCTATAGGAAGGGTCTCAGGTTGGAATGGGAAGGAGTTGGATATCACATTTCATGTTATAGGAAGGGTCTCAGGATTGGAATGGGAAGGACTTGGATATCATATCTCATGCTATAGGAAGGGTCTCAGGATTGGAATGGGAAGAAGTTGGATATCACATCTCATGCTATAGGAAGGGTCTCAGGTTTGGTATAAGCATTGAGATATCACATCTCATGCTATAGGAAGGGTCTCAGGATTGGAATGGGAAGGAGTTGGATATCACATCTCAAGCTATAGGAAGGGTCTCAGGTTTGGTATAAGCATTGAGATATCACATCTCATGCTATAGGAAGGGTCTCAGGATTGGAATGGGAAGAAGTTGGATATCACATCTCATGCTATAGGAAGAGTCTCAGGTTTGGTATAAGCATTGAGATATCACATCTCATGCTATAGGTCTCAGGATTGGAATGGGAAGGAGTTGTATATGCCATCTCATGCCATAGGAAGGGTCTCAGGTTTGGTATAAGCATTGAGATATCACATCACATGCTATAGGAAGGGTCTCAGGATTGGAATGGGAAGGACTTGGATATCACATATCATGCTATAGGCAGGGTCTCAGGTTTGGAAAGGGAAGGAGATGGATATCACATTTCATGTTAGAGGTAGGATCTCAGGTTTGGTATTAGAGGCATTGAGATATCACATCTCATGCTATCAGAAGGGTCTCAGGATTGGAATGGGAAGGAGTTGGATATCCCATCTCATGCTAAAGGGAGGGTCTCAGGTTTGGAAGGGGAAGGATTTGGAAATCACATCTCATATTATAGGAAGGATCTCAGGTTTGGTATTAGAAGCATTGAGATATCACATCTCATGCTATCGGAAGGATCTCAGGTTTGGTATAAGAGGCATTGAGATATCACATCTCATGCTATCATAAGGGTCTCAGGATTGGAATGGGAAGGAGTTGGATATCACATCTCATGTTATAGGAAGGATCTCAGGTTTGGTATTGGAAGCATTGAGACATCACATCTCATGCTATAGGAAGGGTCTCAGGATTGGAATGGGAAGGAGTTGGATATCACATCTCATGCTATAGGAAGGGTCTCAGATTTGGTATAAGCATTGAGATATCACATCTCATGCTATAGGAAGGGTCTCAGGATTGGAATGGGAAGGAGTTGTATATGACATCTCAGGCCATAGGAAGGGTCTCAGGTTTGATATAAGCATTGAGATATCACATCTCTGCTATCGGAAGGGTCTCAGGATTGGAATGGGAAGGAGTTGGATATCCCATCTGAGTTGGATATCCCATCTCATGTTATAGGAAGGGTCTCAGGTTTGGTATTAGAAGCATTGAGATATCACATCTCATGCTATAGGAAGGGTCTCAGGATTGGAATGGGGAGGACTTGGATGTCACATCTCATGCTATAGGGAGGGTCTCAAGTTTGATATTAGAAGCATTGAGATAACAAATGTCATGATATCGGAAGGGTCTCAGGATTGGAATGGGAAGGAGTTGGATATCACATCTCATGATTAAGGAAGGGTCTAAGGTTTGGAAGGGGAAGGATTTGGATATCACATCTCATGTTATAGGACGGGTCTCAGGTTTGGTATTAGAAGCATTGAGATATCAAGTCTCATGGTATAGGAAGGGTCTCAGAATTGGAATGGGAAGAAGTTGGATATCACATCTCAAGCTATAGGAAGGGTCTCAGGATTGGAATGGGAAGGAGTTTGATATCACATCTCATGCCATAGTATGGGTCTCAGATTTGGTAGAAGCATTGGGATATCACATCTCATGCTATCGGAATGGTATCAGTATTGGATTTGAAAGGAGTTGGATATCCCATCTCATGCTATAGGAAAGGTCTCAGGTTGGAATGGGATGGAGTTGGATATCACATTTCATGTTATAGGAAGGGTCTCAGGATTGGAATGGGAAGGACTTGGATATCATATCTCATGCTATAGGAAGGCTCTCAGGTTTGGAAGGGGAAGGAGTTGGATATCACATTCATGTTAGAGGAAGGATCTCAGGTTTGGTATTAGAGGCCTTGAGATATCACATCTCATGCTATAGGAAGGGTCTCAGGATTGGAATGGGAAGGAGTTGGATATCACATCTCATGTTATAGGAAAGATCTCAGGTTTGGTATTAGAAGCATTGAGACATCACATCTCATGTTATAGGAAGAGTCTCAGGATTGGAATGGGAAGAAGTTGGATATCACATCTCATGCTATAGGAAGGGTCTCAGGTTTGGAAGGGGAAGGAGTTGGATATCCAATCTCATGTTATAGGAAGGATCTCAGGTTTGGTATTAGAAGCATTGAGATATCACATCTCATGCTATAGGAATGGTCTCAGGGTTGGAATGGGAAGGAGTTGGATATTACATTCTTGCTATAGGAAGGGTCTCATGTTTGGAATGGGAAGGAGTTGGATATCACATATGCTATAGGAAGGGTCTCAGGTTTGGAACGGGAAGGAGTTGGATATCCGATCTCATGTTATAGGACGGGTCTCAGGTTTGTTATTAGAATCATTGAGATATCATATTGCACGCTGCAGGAAGGGTCTAAGGATTGGAATGGGAAGGACTTGGATATCACATCTCATGCTATAGATAGGCTCTCAGGTTTGGAATGGGAAGGAGTTGGATATCACATCTCATGTTATAGGAAGGATCTCAGGTTTGGTATTAGAAGCATTGAGACATCACATCTCATGCTATAGGAAGGGTCTCAGGATTGGAATGGGAAGGAGTTGGATATCACATCTCATGCTATAGGGAGGGTCTCAAGTTTGATATTAGAAGCATTGAGATATCACATCTCATGCTATAGGAAGGGTCTCAGGATTGGAATGGGAAGGAGTTGGATATCACATCTCATGCTATAGGAAGGGTCTCAGGTTTGGTATAAGCAGTGAGATATCACATCTCATGCTATAGGAAGGGTCTCAGGATTGGAATGGGAAGGAGTTGGATATCACATCTCATGTTATAGGAAGGATCTCAGGTTTGGTATAAGCATTGAGATATCACATCTCTGCTATCGGAAGGGTCTCAGGATTGGAATGGGAAGGAGTTGGATATTCCCATCTCATGTTATAGGAAGGGTCTCAGGTTTGGTATCAGAAGCATTGAGATATCACATCTCATGCTGTAGGAAGGGTCTCAGGATTGGAATTGGAAGGAGTTGGATATCACATCTCATGCTATAGGAAGGATCACAGGTTTGGTATTAGAAGCATTGAGATATCACATCTCATGCTATCAGAAGGGTCTCAGGATTGGAATGGGAAGGAGTTGGATATCACATCTCATGCTATAGGAAGGGTTTCAGGTTTGGAACGGGAAGGAGTTGGATATCATATCTCATGTTATAGGAAGAGTCTCAGGTTTGGTATAAGCATTGAGATATCACATCTCTGCTATCGGAGGTGTCTCAGGATTGGGATGGGAAGGAGTTGGATATCACATCTCATGCTATAGGAAGGGTATCAGGTTTGGAACGGGAAGGAGTTGGATATCCCATCTCATGTTATAGGACGGGTCTCAGGATTGGTATTAGAAGCATTGAGATATCACATCGCATGCTGTAGGAAGGATCTCAGGTTTGGAATGGGAAGGAATTGGATATCACATCTCATGTCATAGGAAGTATCTCAGGTTTGGTATTAGAAGCATTGAGATATCACATCTCATGCTATAGGAATGGTCTCAGGATTGGAATGGGAAGGAGTTGGATATCCCATCTCATGCCATAGTATGGGTCTCAGGTTTGGTAGAAGCATTGGGATATCACATCTCATGCTATCGGAAGGGTATCAGTATTGGATTTGGAAGGAGTTGGATATCCCATCTCATGCTATAGGAAGGGTCTCAGGTTAGAATGGGAAGGAGTTGGATATCACATTTCATGTTATAGGAAGGGTCTCAGGATTGGAATGGGAAGGACTTGGATATCATATCTCATGCTATAGGAAGGCTCTCAGGTTTGGAAGGGGAAGGAGTTGGATATCACATTTCATGTTAGAGGAAGGATCTCAGGTTTGGTATTAGAGGCCTTGAGATATCACATCTCATGCTATAGGAAGGGTCTCAGGATTGGAATGGGAAGGAGTTGGATATCACATCTCAAGCTATAGGAAGGGTCTCAGGTTTGGTATAAGCATTGAGATATCACATCTCATACTATAGGAAGGGTCTCAGGATTGGAATGGGAAGAAGTTGGATATCACATCTCATGCTATAGGAAGGGTCTCAGGTTTGGTATAAGCATTGAGATATCACATCTCATGCTATAGGAAGGGTCTCAGGGTTGGAATGGGAAGGAGTTGTATATGACATCTCATGCCATAGGAAAGGTCTCAGGTTTGGTATAAGCATTGAGATATCACAGCACATGCTATAGGAAGGGTCTCAGGATTCGAATGGGAAGGACTTGGATATCACATCTCATGCTATAGGCAGGGTCTCAGGTTTGGAAAGGGAAGGAGATGGATATCACATTTCATGTTAGAGGTAGGATCTCAGGTTTGGTATTAGAGGCATTGAGATATCACATCTCATGGTATCAGAAGGGTCTCAGGATTGGAATGGGAAGGAGTTGGATATCACATTTCATGCTAAAGGGAGGGTCTCAGGTTTGGAAGGGGAAGGATTTGGAAATCACATCTCATATTATAGGAAGGATCTCAGGTTTGGTATTAGAAGCATTGAGATATCACATCTCATGCTATCGGAAGGATCTCAGGTTTGGTATAAGAGGCATTGAGATATCACATCTCATGCTATCATAAGGGTCTCAGGATTGGAATGGGAAGGAGTTGGATATCACATCTCATGTTATAGGAAGGATCTCAGGTTTGGTATTAGAAGCATTGAGACATCACATCTCATGCTATAGGAAGGGTCTCAGGATTGGAATGGGAAGGAGTTGGATATCACATCTCATGCTATAGGAAAGTTCTCAGGTTTGGTATAAGCATTGAGATATCACATCTCATGCTATAGGAAGGGTCTCAGGATTGGAATGGGAAGGATTTGGATATCACATCTTATGCTATAGGAAGGGTCTCAGGTTTGGTATAAGCATTGAGATATCACATCTCATGCTATAGGAAGGGTCTCAGGATTGGAATGGGAAGAAGTTGGATATCACATCTCATGCTATAGGAAGGGTCTCAGTTTTGGTATAAGCATTGAGATATCACATCTCATGCTATAGGAAGGGTCTCAGGGTTGGAATGGGAAGGAGTTGTATATGACATCTCATGCCATAGGAAGGGTCTCAGGTTTGGTATAAGCATTGAGATATCACATCACATGCTATAGGAAGGGTCTCAGGATTGGAATGGGAAGGACTTGGATATCACATATCATGCTATAGGCAGGGTCTCAGGTTTGGAAAGGGAAGGATTTGGAAATCACATCTCATATTATAGGAAGGATCTCAGGTTTGGTATTAGAAGCATTGAGATATCACATCTCATGCTATCGGAAGGATCTCAGGTTTGGTATAAGAGGCATTGAGATATCACATCTCATGCTATCAGAAGGGTCTCAGGATTGGAATGGGAAGGAGTTGGATATCACATCTCATGCTATAGGAAGGGTTTCAGGTTTGGAACGGGAAGGAGTTGGATATCATATCTCATGTTATAGGAAGAGTCTCAGGTTTGGTATAAGCATTGAGATATCACATCTCTGCTATCGGAGGTGTCTCAGGATTGGGATGGGAAGGAGTTGGATATCACATCTCATGCTATAGGAAGGGTATCAGGTTTGGAACGGGAAGGAGTTGGATATCCCATCTCATGTTATAGGACGGGTCTCAGGATTGGTATTAGAAGCATTGAGATATCACATCGCATGCTGTAGGAAGGATCTCAGGTTTGGAATGGGAAGGAATTGGATATCACATCTCATGTCATAGGAAGTATCTCAGGTTTGGTATTAGAAGCATTGAGATATCACATCTCATGCTATAGGAATGGTCTCAGGATTGGAATGGGAAGGAGTTGGATATCCCATCTCATGTTATAGGAAGAGTCTCAGGTTTGGTATTAGAAGCATTGGATATCACATATCATGCTATAGGAAGTGTCTCAGGATTGGAATGGCAAGGACTTGGATATCACATCTCATGCTATAGGGAGGGTCTCAAGTTTGATATTAGAAGCATTGAGATATCACATCTCATGCTATAGGAAGGGTCTCAGGATTGGAATGGGAAGGAGTTGGATATCACATCTCATGCTATAGGAAGGGTCTCAGATTTGGTATAAGCAGTGAGATATCACATCTCATGCTATAGGAAGGGTCTCAGGATTGGAATGGGAAGGAGTTGGATATCACATCTCATGTTATAGGAAGGATCTCAGGTTTGGTATAAGCATTGAGATATCACATCTCTGCTATCGGAAGGGTCTCAGGATTGGAATGGGAAGGAGTTGGATATTCCCATCTCATGTTATAGGAAGGGTCTCAGGTTTGGTATTAGAAGCATTGAGATATCACATCTCATGCTGTAGGAAGGGTCTCAGGATTGGAATTGGAAGGAGTTGGATATCACATCTCATGCTATAGGAAGGATCACAGGTTTGGTATTAAAAGCATTGAGATATCACATCTCATGCTATCAGAAGGGTCTCAGGATTGGAATGGGAAGGAGTTGGATATCACATCTCATGCTATAGGAAGGGTCTCAGGTTTGGAACGGGAAGGAGTTGGATATCATATCTCATGTTATAGGAATTGTCTCAGGTTTGGTATAAGCATTGAGATATCACATCTCTGCTATCGGAGGTGTCTCAGGATTGGGATCGGAAGGAGTTGGATATCACATCTCATGCTATAGGAAGGGTATCAGGTTTGGAACGGGAAGGAGTTGGATATCCCATCTCATGTTATAGGACGGGTCTCAGGTTTGGTATTAGAAGCATTGAGATATCACATCGCATGCTGTAGGAAGGATCTCAGGTTTGGAATGGGAAGGAATTGGATATCACATCTCATGCCATAGGAAGTATCTCAGGTTTGGTATTAGAAGCATTGAGATATCACATCTCATGCTATAGGAATGGTCTCAGGATTGGAATGGGTAGGAGTTGGATATTACATTCTTGCTATAGGAAGGGTCTCATGTTTGGAATGGGAAGGAGTTGGATATCACATATGCTATAGGAAGGGTCTCAGGTTTGGAACGGGAAGGAGTTGGATATCACATCTCATGCTATAGGTAGGCTCTCAGGTTTGGTATAAGCATTGAGATATCACATCTCATGCTATAGGAAGGGTCTCAGGATTGGAATGGGAAGGATTTGGATATCACATCTCATGCTATAGGAAGGGTCTCAGGTTTGGTATAAGCATGGAGATATCACTTCTTATGCTATAGGAAGTGTCTCAGGATTGGAATGGGAAGGAGTTGGATATCACATCTCATGTTATAGGAAGGATCTCAGGTTTGGTATTAGAAGCATTGAGACATCACATCTCATGCTATAGGAAGGGTCTCAGGATTGGAATGGGAAGTAGTTGCATATCACATCTCATGCTAAAGGGAGGGTCTCAGGTTTGGAAGGGGAAGGATTTGGATATTACATCTCGTGTTATAGGAATGATCTCAGGTTTGGTATTAGAAGCATTCAGATATCACATCTCATGCTATCGGAAGGATCTCAGGTTTGGTATTAGAAGCATTGAGATATCAAATCTCATGCTATAGGAAGGGTCGCAGGATTGGAATGGGAAGGAGTTCGATATCACATCTCATGCTATGGGAAGAGTCTCAGGATTGGAATGGGAAGGAGTTTTATATGACATCTCATGCCATAGGAAGGATCTCAGGTTTGGTATTAGAAGCATTGAGACATAACATCTCATGTTATAGGAAGGGTCTCAGGATTGGAATGGGAAGGAGTTGGATATCACATCTCATGCTATAGGAAGGGTCTCAGGTTTGGTATAAGTATTGAGATATCACATCTCATGCTATAGGAAGGGTCTCAGGATTGGAATGGGAAGGAGTTGTATATGACATCTCATGCCACAGGAAGGGTCTCAGGTTTGGTATAAGCATTGAGATATCACATCTCTGCTATCGGAAGGGTCTCAGGATTGGAATGGGAAGGAGTTGGATATCCCATCTTACGTTATAGGAAGGGTCTCAGGTTTGGTATTAGAAGCATTGAGATATCACATCTCATGCTATAGGAAGGGTCTCAGGATTGGAATGGGAAGGACTTGGATATCACATCTCATTCTATAGGGAGGGTCTCACGTTTGGATAGGGAAGGAGTTGGATATCACATTTCATGTTAGATGTAGCATCTCAGGTTTGGTATTAGAGGCATTGAGATATCACATCTCATGCTATCAGAAGGGTCTCAGGATTGGAATGGGAAGGAGTTGGATATCACATCTCATGGTAAAGGGAGGGTCTCAGGAATGGAAGGTGAAGGATTTGGATATCACATCTCATGTTATAGGAAGGATCTCAGGTTTGGTATTAGAAGCATTGAGATATCACATCTCATGCTATCGGAAGGATCTCAGGTTTGGTATTAGAGGCATTGAGATATCACATCTCATGCTAAAGGGAGGGTCTCAGATTTGGAAGGGGAAGGATTTGGATATCACATCTCATGCTATGGGAAGGGTCTCAGGATTGGAATGGGAAGGAGTTGGATATCGCATCTCATGCTATAGGAAGGGTCTCAGGTTTGGAACGGGAAGGAGTTAGATATCACATCTCATGTTATAGTAAGAGTCTCAGGTTTGGTATAAGCATTGAGATTTCACATCTCTGCTATCGGAGGTGTCTGAGGATTGGGATGGGAAGGAATTGGATATCACATCTCATGCTATAGGAAGGGTATCAGGTTGGGAACGGGAAGGAGTTGGATATCCCATCTCATGTTATAGGACGGGTCTCAGTTTTGATATTAGAAGCATTGAGATATCACATCACATGCTGTAGGAAGGGTCTCAGGTTTGGAATGAGAAGGATTTAGATATCACATCTCATGTCATAGGAAGGATCTCAGGTTTGGTATAAGCATTGAGATATCACATCTCTGCTATTGGAAAGGTCTCAAGATTGGAATGGGAAGGACTTGGATATCACAATTCATGTTATAGGAAGGGTTTCAGGTTTGGTATTAGAAGCATTGAGATATGACATCTCATGCTATAGGAAGGGTCTCAGGATTGGAATGGGAAGGACTTGGATATCACATCTCATGTTATAGGAAGGGTCTCAGGTTTGGTATTAGAAGCATTGAGATATCACATCTCATGCTATAGGAAGGGTCTCAGGAGTGGAATGGGAAGGAGTTGGATATCACATCTCATGATAAATGAAGGGTCTAAGGTTTGGAAGGGGAAGGATTTGGATATCACATCTCATGTTATTGGACTGGTCTCAGGTTTGGTATTAGAAGCATTGAGATATCAAGTCTCATGGTATAGGACGGGAGTTTGATATCACATCTCATGCCATGGTATGGGTCTCAGGTTTTGTAGAAGCATTGGGATATCACATCTCATGCTATCGGAAGGATATCAGGATTAAATTTGGAAGGAGTTGGATATCCCATCTCATGCTATAGGAAGGGTCTCAGGATTGGAATGGGAAGGACTTGGATATCACATCTCATGCTGTAGGAAGGCTCTCAGGTTTGGAAAGGGAAGGAGTTGGATATCACATTTCATGTTAGAGGTAGGATCTCAGGTTTGGTATTAGAGGCATTGAGATACCACATCTCATGCTATCAGAAGGGTATCAGGATTGGAATGGGAAGGAATTGGATATCACATCTCATGCTAAAGGGAGGGTCTCAGGTTTGGTATTAGAAGCATTGAGATATCACATCTCATGCTATCGGAAGGATCTCAGGTTTGGTATTAGAAGCATTGAGATATCACATCTCATGCTATAGGAAGGGTCTCAGGATTGGAATGGGAAGGAGTTGGATTTCACATCTCATGTTATAGGAAGGATCTCAGGTTTGGTATTAGAAGCATTGAGATATCACATCTCATGCTATAGGAAGGGTCTCAGGATTGGAATGGGAAGGAGTTGGATATCACATCTCATGCTAAAGGAAGGGTCTCAGTTTTGGTAGAAGCATTGAGATATCACATCTCATGCTATAGGAAGGGTCTCAGGATTGGAATGGGAAGGAGTTGGATATCACATCTCGTGCTATAGGAAGGGTCTCAGGTTTGGTATAAGCATTGAGATATCACATCTCTGCTATCGGAAGGGTCTCAGGATTGGAATGGGAAGGACTTAGATATCACATCTCATGCTATAGGGAGGGTCTCAGTATTGATATTAGAAGCATTGAGATATCACATATCATGCTATCGGAAGGGTCTCAGGATTGGAATGGAAGGAGCTGGATATCACATCTCATGCTAAGACCTGATATACCCTTCCTATAAAATGAGATGGGAATATCCAACTCCTTCCCATTCCAATCCTGAGACCCTTCCGATAGCAGAGATGTGATATCTCAATGCTTATACCAAACCTGAGATCCTTCCTATAACATGAGGTGTGATATCCAACTCCTTCCCATTCCAATCCTGAGACACTTCCTATAGCATGAGATGTGATATCTCACTGCTTATACCAAACCTGATACCCTTCCTATAGCATGAGATGGGATATCCAACTCCTTCCCATTCCAATCCCGAGTCCCTTCCTATAGCATGAGATGTGATATCTCAATGCTTCTAATATCAAACTTGAGACCCTCCCTATAGAATGAGATGTGATATCCAAGTCCTTCACATTCCAATCCTGAGACACTTCCTATAGCATGAGATGTGATATCTCAATGCTTCTAATACCAAACCTGAGACTCTTCCTATAACATGAGATGGGATATCCAACTCCTTCCCATTCCAATCCTGAGACCCTTCCAAAAGCAGAGATGTGATATCTCAATGCTTATACGAAACCTGAGACCCTTCCTATGGCATGAGATGTCATATACATATCCTTCCCATTCCAATCCTGAGACCCTTCCTATAGCATGAGATGTGATATCTCAATGCTTATACCAAACCTGAGACCCTTCCTATAGCATGAGATGTGATATCCAACTCCTTCCCATTCCAATCCTGAGACCCTTCCTATAGCATGAGATGTGATATCTCAATGCCTCTAATACCAAATCTGAGATCCTTCCTCTAACATGAAATGTGATATCCAACACCTTCCCTTTCCAAACCTGAGAGCCTACCTATAGCTTGAGATGTGATATCCAAGTCCTTCCCATTCCAATCCTTAGACCCTTCCTACAGCATGCAATATGAGATCCCAATGATTCTAATGACAAACCTGAGACCCGTCCTATAACATGAGATGGGATATCCAACTCCTTCCCATTCCAATCCTGAGACACTTCCGATAGCAGAGATGTGATATCTCAATGCTTATACCAAACTTGAGACCCTTCCTACGGCATGAGATGTAATATACAACTCCTTCCCATTCCAATCCTGAGACCCTTCCCATAGCATGAGATGTGATATCTCAATGCTTATACCAATCCTGAGACCCTTCATATAGCATGAGATGTGATATCCAACTCCTTCCCATTACAATCCTGAGTCCCTTCCTATAGCATGAGATGTGATGTCTCAATGCTTCTAATACCAAACCTGAGATCCTTCCTATAACATGAGATGTGATATCCAACTCCTTCCATTCCAATCCTGAGACCCTTCCTATAGCATGAGATGTGATATCTCAATGCTTCTAATATCAAACTTGAGACCCTCCCTATAGCATGAGATGTGATATCCAATTCCTTCCCATTCCAATCCTGAGACACTTCCTATAGCATGAGATGTGATATCTCAATGCTTCTAATACCAAACCTGAGACTCTTCCTATAACATGAGATGGGATATCCAACTCCTTCCCATTCCAATCCTGAGACCCTTCCAAAAGCAGAGATGTGATATCTCAATGCTTATACCAAACCTGAGACCCTTCTTATGTCATGAGATGTCATATACATATCCTTCCCATTCCAATCCTGAGACCCTTCCTATAGCATGAGATGTGATATCTCAATGCTTATACCAAACCTGAGACCCTTCCTATAGCATGAGATGTGATATCCAACTCCTTCCCATTCCAATCCTGAGACCCTTCCTATAGCATGAGATGTGATATCTCAATGCCTCTAATACCAAACCTGAGATCCTTCCTCTAACATGAAATGTGATATCCAACTCCTTCCCTTTCCAAACCTGAGAGCCTACCTATAGCATGAGATGTGATATCCAAGTCCTTCCCATTCCAATCCTTAGACCCTTCCTATAGCATGCAATATGATATCTCAATGATTCTAATAACAAACCTGAGACCCGTCCTATAACATGAGATGGGATATCCAACTCCTTCCCATTCCAATCCTGAGACACTTCCGATAGCAGAGATGTGATATCTCAATGCTTATACCAAACCTGAGACCCTTCCTATAACATGAGATGTGATATCCAACTCCTTCCAAATCCAATCCTGATACCCTTCCGATAGCATGAGATGTGATATCCCAATGCTTCTACCAAACCTGAGACCCATACTATGGCATGAGATGTGATATCAAACTCCTTCCCATTCCAATCCTGAGACCCTTCCTATAGCTTGAGATGTGATATTCAACTCCTTCCCATTCCAATTCTGAGACCCTTCCTATACCATGAGACTTGATATCTCAATGCTTCTAATACCAAACCTGAGACCCGTCCTATAACATGAGATGTGATATCCAAATCCTTCCCCTTCCAAACCTTAGACCCTTCCTTTATCATGAGATGTGATATCCAACTCCTTCCCATTCCAATCCTGAGACCCTTCCGATATCATGAGATGTGATATCTCAATGCTTCTAATATTAAACTTGAGACCCTCCCTATAGCATGAGATGTGATATCCAAGTCCTTCACATTCCAATCCTGAGACCCTTCCTATAACATGAGATGGGAATATCCAACTCCTTCCCATTCCAATCCTGAGACCCTTCCGATAACAGAAATGTGATATCTCAATGCTTATACCAAACCTGAGATCCATCCTATAACATGAGATGTAATATCCAACTTCTTCCCTTTCCAATCCTGAGACACTTCCTATAGCATGAGATGTGATATCTCACTGCTTATACCAAACCTGAGACCCTTCCTATAGCATGAGATGTGATATCCAACTCCTTCCCATTCCAATCCTGAGACCCTTCCTATAGCATGAGATGAGATATCTCAATGCTTCTAATACCAAACCTGAGACTCTTCCTATACCATGAGATGGGATATCCAACTCCTTCCCATTCCAATCCTGAGACCCTTCCGATAGTAGAGATGTGATGTCTCACTGCTTATACCAAACCTGAGACCCTTCCTATAGCATGAGATGTGATATCCAACTCCTTCCCATTCCAATCCTGAGACCCTTCCTATAGCATGAGATGTGATATCTCAATGCTTATACCAAACCTGAGACCCTTCATATAGCATGAGATGTGAAATCCAACTCCTTCCCATTACAATCCTGAGACCCTTCCTATAGCATGAGATGTGATGTCTCAGTGCTTCTAATACCAAACCTGAGATCCTTCCTATAACATGAGATGTGATATCCAACTCCTTCCATTCCAATCCTGAGACCCTTCCTATAGCATGAGATGTGATATCTCAATGCTTCTAATATCAAACTTGAGACGCTCCCTATAGCATGAGATGTGATATCCAAGTCCTTCCCATTCCAATCCTGAGACACTTCCTATAGCATGAGATGTGATATCTCAATGCTTCTAATACCAAACCTGAGACTCTTCCTATAACATGAGATGGGATATCCAACTCCTTCCCATTCCAATCCTGAGACCCTTCCTATAGCATGAGATGTGATATCTCAATGCTTATACCAAACCTGAGACCCTTCCTATAGCATGAGATGTGATATCCAAGTCCTTCCCATTCCAATCCTTAGACCCTTCCTATAGCATGCAATATGATATCTCAATGAATCTAATACCAAACCTGAGACTCTTCCTATAACATGAGATGGGATATCCAACTCCTTCCCATTCCAATCCTGAGACCCTTCCAAAAGCAGAGATGTGATATCTCAATGCTTATACCAAACCTGAGACCCTTCCTATGGCATGAGATGTCATATACATATCCTTCCCATTCCAATCCTGAGACCCTTCCTATAGCATGAGATGTGATATCTCAATGCTTATACCAAACCTGAGACCCTTCCTATAGCATGAGATGTGATATCCAAGTCCTTCCCATTCCAATCCTTAGACCCTTCCTATAGCATGCAATATGATATTTCAATGATTCTAATAACAAACCTGAGACCCGTCCTATAACATGAGATGGGATATCCAACTCCTTCCCATTCCAATCCTGAGACCCTTCCGATAGCAGAGATGTGATATCTCAATGCTTATACCAAACTTGAGACCCTTCCTACGGCAAGAGATGTCATATACAACTCCTTCCCATTCCAATCCTGAGACCCTTCCCATAGCATGAGATGTGATATCTCAATGCTTATACCAATCCTGAGACCCTTCATATAGCATGAGATGTGATATCCAACTCCTTCCCATTACAATCCTGAGTCCCTTCCTATAGCATGAGATGTGATGTCTCAATGCTTCTAATACCAAACCTGAGATCCTTCCTATAACATGAGATGTGATATCCAACTCCTTCCATTCCAATCCTGAGACCCTTCTTATAGCATGAGATGTGATATCTCAATGCTTCTAATATCAAACTTGAGACCCTCCCTATAGCATGAGATGTGATATCCAATTCCTTCCCATTCCAATCCTGAGACACTTCCTATAGCATGAGATGTGATATCTCAATGCTTCTAATACCAAACCTGAGACTCTTCCTATAACATGAGATGGGATATCCAACTCCTTCCCATTCCAATCCTGAGACCCTTCCAAAAGCAGAGATGTGATATCTCAATGCTTATACCAAACCTGAGACCCTTCTTATGTCATGAGATGTCATATACATATCCTTCCCATTCCAATCCTGAGACCCTTCCTATAGCATGAGATGTGATATCTCAATGCTTATACCAAACCTGAGACCCTTCCTATAGCATGAGATGTGATATCCAACTCCTTCCCATTCCAATCCTGAGACCCTTCCTATAGCATGAGATGTGATATCTCAATGCCTCTAATACCAAACCTGAGATCCTTCCTCTAACATGAAATGTGATATCCAACTCCTTCCCTTTCCAAACCTGAGAGCCTACCTATAGCATGAGATGTGATATCCAAGTCCTTCCCATTCCAATCCTTAGACCCTTCCTATAGCATGCAATATGATATCTCAATGATTCTAATAACAAACCTGAGACCCATCCTATAACATGAGATGGGATATCCAACTCCTTCCCATTCCAATCCTGAGACACTTCCGATAGCAGAGATGTGATATCTCAATGCTTATACCAAACCTGAGACCCTTCCTATAACATGAGATGTGATATCCAACTCCTTCCCATTCCAAACCTGAGACCCTTCCTATAGCATATGTGATATCCAACTCCTTCCAATTCCAAACATGAGACCCTTCCCATAGCAAGAATGTAATATCCAACTCCTTCCCATTCCAATCCTGAGACCATTCCTATAGCATGAGATGTGATATCTCAATGCTTCTAATACCAAACCTGAGATCCTTCCTATGACATGAGATGTGATATCCAATTCCTTCCCATTCCAAACCTGAGACCCTTCCTACAGTATGCGATGTGATATCTCAATGCTTCTAATACCAAACCTGAGACCAGTCCTATAACATGAGATGGGATATCCAACTCCTTCCCGTTCCAATCCTGAGACACTTCCGATTGCAGAGATGTGATATCTCAATGCTTATACCAAACCTGAGACTCTTCCTATAACATGAGATGTGATATCCAACTCCTTCCCGTTCCAAACCTGAGACCCTTCCTATAGCATGAGATGTGATATCCAACTCCTTCCCATTCCAATCCTGAGACCCTTCCGATAGCATGAGATGTGATATCTCAATGCCTCTAATACCGAACCTGAGATCCTTCCTATAACATGTGATGTGATATTCAATTCCTTCCCCTTCCAAACCTGAGACCCTCCCTTTAGCATGAGATGTGATATCCAACTCCTTCCCATTCCAATCCTGAGACCCTTATGATAGCATGAGATGTGATATCTCAATGCCTCTAATACCAAACCTGAGATACTTCCGATAGCATGAGATGTGATATCTCAATGCTTCTAATACCCAACCTGAGATCCTTCCTATAACATGAGATGTGATATCCAACTCCTTCCCATTCCAATCCTGAGACCCTTCTGATAGCATGAGATGTGATATCTCAATGCCTCTAATACCAAACCTGAGATCCTACCTCTAGCATGAAATGTGATATCCAACTCCTTCCCTTTCCAAACCTGAGAGCCTACCTATAGCATGAGATGTGATATCCAAGTCCTTCCCATTCCAATCCTTAGACCCTTCCTATAGCATGCAATATGATATCTCAATGATTCTAATAACAAACCTGAGACCCGTCCTATAACATGAGATGGGATATCCAACTCCTTCCCATTCCAATCCTGAGACACTTCCGATAGCAGAGATGTGATATCTCAATGCTTATACCAAACCTGAGACCCTTCCTATAACATGAGATGTGATATCCATCTCCTTCCAATTCCAAACATGAGACCCTTCCCATAGCAAGAATGTAATATCCAACTCCTTCCCATTCCAATCCTGAGACCATTCCTATAGCATGAGATGTGATATCTCAATGATTCTAATACCAAACCAGAGATCCTTCCTATGACATGAGATGTGATATCCAATTCCTTCCCATTCCAAACCTGAGACCCTTCCTACAGCATGCGATGTGATATCTCAATGCTTCTAATACCAAACCTGAGACCAGTCCTATAACATGAGATGGGATATCCAACTCCTTCCCGTTCCAATCCTGAGACACTTCCGATTGCAGAGATTTGATATCTCAATGCTTATACCAAACCTGAGACTCTTCCTATAACATGAGATGTGATATACAACTCCTTCCCGTTCCAAACCTGAGACCCTTCCTATAGCATGAGATGTGATATCCAACTCCTTCCCATTCCAATCCTGAGACCCTTCCGATAGCATGAGATGTGATATCTCAATGCCTCTAATACCAAACCTGAGATCCTTCCTATAACATGTGATGTGATATTCAATTCCTTCTTCTTCCAAACCTGAGACACTCCCTTTAGCATGAGATGTGATATCCAACTCCTTCCCATTCCAATCCTGAGACCCTTATGATAGCATGAGATGTGATATCTCAATGCCTCTAATACCAAAACTGAGATACTTCCGATAGCATGAGATGTGATATCTCAATGCTTCTAATACCAAACCTGAGATCCTTCCTATAACATGAGATGTGATATCCAACTCCTTCCCATTCCAATCCTGAGACCCTTCTGATAGCATGAGATGTGATATCTCAATGCCTCTAATACCAAACCTGAGATCCTACCTCTAAAATGAAATGTGATATCCAACTCTTTCCCTTTCCAAACCTGAGACCCTGCCTATAGCATGAGATGTGATATCCAAGTCCTTCCCATTCCAATCCTGAGACCCTTCCTATAGCATGAGATGTGATATCTCAATGTCTCGTCGTCGTGTTGAGTCTGCAGCAGCAGAGTTGAGTAAAAGACGTCCCAAACGAAGGAACCCGCACAGTTTGTTACCACAGCAGGGCAACGGAGCGGCGGTGTGTATCTGAGCCAAATGTACACTACTCACTTCAGACCTGGGAACGCCAAGTGTACGAATCATGTGAGAGTGACAAGGACTCCATATACAACACAACCTGGCGGCGGTTACAGAGCAAGACTCCTGTGTAGGCTGGTCAGTCTGCTGGATGGCCCAGAGACGCTTCCGAAGGCTTACTAGCAGGAGATGGTGAAGATGCCGAGAATAGCTGTCCCCGCTATTCCAAGGGTCGAAGCACCAGTACAGGCCTTCTGGTTCGATCAAAGGAGGAAAGGGTTTCACAGGACGACAGCAGTGCAAAGGAGGATTCCTTCAGCGGGTCACCAGCGATTCCTCGGTCCAGCCTCTTGGTTGCAGGATACTTGGCTCCTGTATTCCTTCGTTCGTGAGAACTCAGGAGATCGACATGGTAGTGGTGTTTCCAGCTCCCTCTTATCCACGGTTCCCTTCGCGCCAAAACGGAGGGGACCCAATGGGAGATCCGCTCATCAACACTCACACCATTCGTGGACCTATCACGGACCACGGTGGTCCCAGGCATTCACACCACCCTAGACTCTCTGGCACCCAGGATGTGTATTGGGACCAGACATCCCAGCCCACATCCTGGAGGCACACACAAGACATGTAGAAGCCCGCGAAAGCATCTGTGTTTCGCGGGAAAGTACATGCCCAAATAAGGAAGGCCCCAGGTCGGCTCGACCTGGGGAAGGTGAAGGGAGCAAGATGGTCAGCGGACAGAACAAAGGAGCCTCGTGGTCTGGCCATTTTGGGCTCTAGGCCACCATTTTGGGTTAAGCGCGAGAAACGCGCTTAGAACGCCAAAAGGAGCTCAAAACACAATAAACGATCGCTGCCACCATTCCCATCCGTGAATCACTTGCACCGATCAGTTACAATCCTGGAAGAGTATCTAGGGCCTGTAGAAGGCTAGCGACCCAAGAGAGCAGTAACTTATCTTACAGTGCCCTCTTGTGTCATGTTGCACGAAAGCCGCAACATGATAAAAGAAACTACGGAAACGAGCGTTTCCTGGTACTGACTGTCTTAAGGGCATGACAGTTTCCCCGTAAGAAAGGAGCGAAAGCCCAGAGGAGTGCGGCAGAAGGCTGCACTTCTCTGGCAAAGTCGAGAACAAGGTGAAAAACAACAGCAAAAAGTTTAGGGGTTGCCACATGGAAGGAAAATTACCTACAATTACGAAATCTTTCCTAACACTCGCCCCTCCCAGACTATGGACAGGGGGAACTAATCCACCCCTGGATGAGTCTCTTGTTCAGGTCGGTTAAACATTCTGCACAACCCATCAGCATTGCTATGTTGGACACCTGGCCTATGCTCAATAGTGAAGTCGAAGCCTTGTAGACTTATGGACCACCTAAGCAACTTTGGATTCTCCCCCTTCATGTTTATTAGCCACTTTAAGGGCTTATGGTCAGTTTGCACAGTGAAGTGGGTCCCATAGAGGTAGGGCCTCAGCTTCCTTAGGGCCCACACAACAGAGAAACATTCTTTCTCTACCGTGGACCATCTGAGCTCTCTGTCCTTAAACTGGCGACTAATAAAACCAATAGGGTGTTCCTTACCCTTCTCATCTACTTGCGATAGTACAGCTCCTATCCCAGTGTCAGAGGCGTCCGTCTGCACGATAAAAGGTCTTTGATAATCAGGGGCCCTGAGGACAGGGGCCTGGCACAAGGAGTCTTTTAAGCCATTGAAGGCCTTCTCACACTCGTCGGTCCAAGTTACCTTCTTGGGTTTCTTCAGAGTTGTGAGGGCAGTCAGAGGGGCAGCTATGGTGCCATAGTCTGCCACAAAATTGCGGTAATACCCCGTGAGTCCTAAGAAGGCTCTCACTTGGGTTTGTGTAGTGGGGGTAGGCCAGTCTTGTACTGCTTGTACTTTACTGGGTAGAGGCTGTATCCTCCCTCCACCTACTTCATGTCCAAGGTAAAACACTGAGCCTTGTCCAATCTGGCATTTACTAGCCTTTATGGTCAAGTGTGCTTTCTGAAGAGCCTGGAGCACAATCCCGAGGTGTTTCACATGGTCTTCCCAGGTGGCACTGAAAACTGCTATATCGTCCAGATATGCAAGACAGAATTCGTCCAACCCATTCAAAACATGATGCACAAGCCTCTGGAAAGTGGCAGGTGCATTCTTCAACCCGAACGGCATTACCCGGAATTGGTAAAGGCCGTCTGGAGTAGAAAACGCTGTCTTCTCCTTGGCATGTTCTGCTAAAGCTATTTGCCAATAGCCAGCAGTGAGGTCAAACGTGCTGAGGTACTTGGAGGCACCCAAAGTATCCACCAGCTCATCTGTTCGAGGCAAGGGGTGTGCATCTGTCTTGGTGACAGCATTCAGAGCCCTGTAATCCACGCAGAACCTCAATTCAGAAGTGCCTGCCTTTGGAACGAAAACCACAGGGCTGGACCAAGGACTACTAGAGGGTTCAATCACCCCAAGGTCTAACATCTTGTTGACCTCGGTCTTAATATAAGACCGTACTTTGTCTGACATCCTGTATCCCCTACTTTTGGTAGGTACACTGTCTCCTGTGTCTATGTTATGTTTGCACCAAGGTGTCAAACCAGGCGACTGTGAAAACAGGGGGGAAAACTGCCTAAGCAAACTTTTCACCTCAGCCTGCTATCAGAAGTCAGGTGAGGGGCCCCTCGGACTCCCTCAAAGGAGCTATCTGAAGGACCGCTATGGAACAGGTCGGGGAGAGGTTCAGACTCCTCTTCCTCAACATCTGAAGCCAGTAACAGTGCTGCGATTTCGACTCTTGGGACGAAAGCCTTCAGCCTATTCACGTGAAACACTTTTGGAGCCTGTCCAGGCCTTCCAAGGTCCACTAAATAGTTAACCTCACCCAGGGGCTCCACCACTGTGTAAGGGCCTGACCATTTGTCCTGTAAAGCTCAAGGCCTTATGGGATTCATGATCAGGACTTGCTGACCAGGTGTAAAGTTGATGAGGGAAGCTTTCTGGTCGTACCAATGTTTCACCAGTGCTTGTCCTGCCTTCAATTTATCACTAGCCAAGCCCATCAGAAGTACCATCCGTTTTCTGAGCCCTAGCACATAATCAACTACGTTGGTAGTAACAGGGGGAGTGGGCATCTCCCATCCCTCTTTGACTATGGCTAAGGGTCCCCGTACAGGATGACCAAACAGAAGTTTGAAGGGGCTGAAGCCAACACCCTCCTGTGGTACCCCTCGGTAGGCAAACAGTAAGCATGGTAAAAGAAGATCCCATTGTCTTCTCTGAAGCTTCTCCAGAGCCCCAATCATGCTTTTTAACGTTCTGTTGAAACGTTCCACCAGACCATTGGTCTGGGGGTGGTATGCAGAAGAGAACTTGTAGGTGACCCCACATTCTTTCCACATAGCCTGCATATACTTTGACATAAAGTTGCTGCCACGATCTGACACAACTTCTTTAGGGAAGCCAACCCTAGTAAATATACCAAGTAAAGCTTTTGCAACTGACTTGGCAGTTACAGTTTTCAATGGGATGGCCTCAGGATATCTGGTTGCATGGTCGACCAGCACCAGGATAAACCTATTGCCCGAGGATGTTTGCGGGTCAAGGGGACCAACGATGTCGATCCCTACCCTTTCAAATGGTACCCCCACAACTGGGAGCAGTACCAACGGAGCTTGGATTGTCGAGCCAACCTTACCAGATAACTGGCAGGAGGCACAACTCCTGCAGTGACTTTCTACTTGCACCCCCATCTTGGGCCAGTAGAAGTGCATGGATAACCTTTGCTTGCTCCTCTTAATACCAAGGTGACCAGCAAGGAGCACTTCATGCGCCAACTGCAGGAGGAAGGGCCTAACAGCAAGGGGAACCACCAACCTCCTATGGTCTCCTTCTGTAGACTCTGTGGGCTCACTATGCAGGAGTCCACCTTCACAATAAATCCTATGCGTCCCAGGAGGTTCACCCTCAAGCTGGGAGCAGGCCTGTCTCCTTAGGCCTTCCAGAGATGGGCACTCACGTTGGCTCTTACTGAATTCGTCCCTATCAGGACCTCCTTCAACAAACAAGTCTTTTAGTTCAGGATGGTCGTTGGGGTCAAATACTTCAGGCATCGCCACCTCCTCGTCAGGCCCGGGCGATTGACCAACTTCCTCCACCGCAGTGGTAGGCGAGCTCGGGGGAATATTCTCTTTCCCTCGTCTTGACTTGTTGACTCCTTTCGCCTTGGGTTTCCCCTTCGGCTGGGGCGGCGTATTGGTCTTGGCCAATGCTGCCCGTGCTTGAGACCGTGTGTAGGGTCTCTCGGCAGTGTCTCCTACGAGCCCTAAAGCTCTGAGATCATTACCTAACAAGACCTTTCCCGGGATGTTTCTCTGAATGCTCACTGGAATCCTGACTGCTGTACCATTTAAAGTAAGATTTACAGGTATTACTGGGAACATACGGAGTGGGCCGTCAGCCAACTTAGTGGGCATCAGAGTAGCTCTGGCAACTTCCTCTGAGTCTACCAAGGTAGAATCCACTACAGTTCGACTGCACCCACTATCCCTAAGAGCTGAAGTATCTACTCCATTGATCAGCACACTGTCTTTAAAGTAGTGCTTGATATTATCTGTAATCCTAGCATAAGCCTCTGCGACTTTAGGCTCCCAGGAACCCAGGGAAACTAAAACTACCTCAGCCTCTATCCCGCTGGGAAATGAGTCTGAGGAGAAGGATGCTCCTGTAATCTCTTCTTCCTCGTAGGAGGAGAAGGCCAGATTAGCGGAGTGGACCCCCAAAGGTCAAACCTTACACCGGGGATCCCCTTTCACGTGGTCAGTTGCTCCACAAGCAAAACAAGATCCATTGGGTCTGTTTACATAGGGAGGCTTATTAAAACCAGAGTTCTGTTTCGGAGGCTGACCTCCACTACCCTGTGAGTTCTCTTGTGCCTTACCCTTATTTTTCTTTTTGTGGCCCTTTTGAGAAGAAGATTTATCAGATTCTCCACCCTCCTTATCTTTGGACTTTTTCCCTTCCTCCTGCTTACCAGGATGAGTTTTGTCCTTATGGGACACTCGATGTGACACCCATAAGTCTGCTGCAATGGCCAGCTTCTTAGGATCTATCTCCTTCGAATCGGCCAAATGCTGCTTAAGCTCCGGGGAAGAAGATGCAAAAATGTGTTCCAGCATGACAAGATTTATCATGCCTTCGAAGGTAGAAACCTTATAACCTTCGACCCAGCCAGTTAAGTTTTTCAAGGATTCAGTGACATAAGATACCCAAGTACCACCTTCCTTTTTCTTATACTCTATGAATCGTTTCAAATATTGGGCCGGAGTCTTCCCAAACTTTAAAATGAGAGTTTGCTTTAACATTGCGAAATCAGCTTGCTCAGCCTTCGACATTTCCATAATGGCACTACAGCCAGAATGGGGCCGTCTGCTGAGTTACCAGGCAATCTTATCAGCATTGTCAACTTGTTGAACTTCGCATGCATACTCAAACGCATTCATCCAGTCCATAATGTCATTCCTTTCCTCATACACAATGACCAGATCTTTCGGAAACCGTGGATGAGAGGAGGCCCCAGACCCATGTCCAGGACCCTTGGACCCATTTGCAACCTGAAGCTTGGCCAGTTCCAACTGGTGATCCCTGTCTTTCTGTTTTTCTGACTGTTCGATTTTTAGTTTGGCTATGCTGAATTCAAGCTCCTTCTGCCTAAACCGCAGCTCTTGCTTCTTGAATTCAAGCATAGCCTCCCCATCAACACTGGCAGAGGAAACATTAGACATCTCATCCTCCCTGTCCTCGTGGTCGCGGTGGATCACTGCAGCGGCAGAACCGTCGGTTCTACCAGTGAGAGCAGCCCCACCTCCTTCCGCACTGTCCTCAGAAGTTATAGCGTCAAGCTGCGCTTCTTGCCACGCCACGATTCTTTGGATCATATCCAATTTCGTGCCTTGAGAGGAAACACCTCTCTCCGCACACATTTTTTTCAATGTTTCTGATTTGGAAGCATTTAAAGTTAACAAGGTATTTGTTTCCATACTGTTAGATAGGACTATGGCCTTTTTAAAGTTATACTACAACAATTCACTACGTGTCCTGGTAGGAATAACTTGAAATGCCTTAGTTCGTGCGCAACACTGGATACCTTCAGTCGTATCCCACCGCTGTACACCAATTTGTTAAGACGGATTTCTGAACTCTGTCCTGGTGGCGCAGAAGTTCAGAAGGCCAACCTAATTACTTGGAACAGGGTAACCTCTGGACAAGCCAGACCAATCAAGGTAGCGATCGCGGCGGTCAAGACTAGGTCTCAAGAGGGGTGAGGGTGACTGAAAGCCTGCAATGAGCACACAAAGCAAGGACACTTACAAACTACTCCAAACAGGTGCTATATTAAAAATATATACACATTTATTCCAAGGCCTTTAAAACAATGACCGTAGCGAGAAATCACAATACAACTCTAGTAAACCAACACATACCATACCAATACAATATATATACAAATACAAACAAGTCTCAAGCGTTAGATGCACGAAATGTGTAGTCCACCTAAAAGGGAAGGAAAACAGGCAGTGTGAAATAATGCTTAGACCCAGTCCGCCTTCAGAGGCACCTAACTAAAAGGAAGTCCGAGCCCTACGAAGAGTGGAGCCTTGTGCTCAAAAGTACCTGCACACGCTGGTGCCAACGGGCAAAAGGGGAGTCTCTTCGAAGGAGATCAGGCAGTTCAGTTTAGTGCACAAACGAAGAACAACAGTGTTCCGCGACTCAAGCGCAGCCTCCACTGTGGGCAGAAGCAGAGCGCGAGTACGGAAAGGCGTGCTGTTTTGACACAGCGGGGAAAAGCTATGGGCTCCTGCAGGAGGGCGACCAGTTCCTAGCTATGCTTCTCACCGGACCCCGATGCAAGCAGACCCAGGCTTCTCCGCGTCAGTTTCAGTCGCTGGCAGGTTCAGAAGAGCAGGGGACGTCTCGTCGTCGTGTTGAGTCTGCAGCAGCAGAGTTGAGTAAAAGACGTCCCAAACGAAGGAACCCGCACAGTTTGTTACCACAGCAGGGCAACAGAGCGGCCGTGTGTATCTGAGCCAAATGTACACTACTCACTTCAGACCTGGGAACGCCAAGTGTACGAATCGTGTGAGAGTGACAAGGACTCGATATACTACACAACCTGGTGGCGGTTACAGAGCAAGACTCCTGTGTAGGCTGGTCAGTCTGCTGGATGGCCCAGAGACGCTTCCGAAGGCTTACTAGCAGGAGATGGTGAAGATGCCGAGAATAGCTTTCCCCGCTATTCCAAGGGTCGAAGTACTAGTACAGGCCTTCTGGTTCGATCAAAGGTGAAAAGGGTTTCACAAGGCGACAGCAGTGCAGAGGAGCAGTCCTTCAGCGGGTCACCAGCGATTCCTCGGTTCAGCCTCTTGGTTGCAGGATACTTGGCTCCTGTATTCCTTCGTTCGTGAGAACTCAGGAGATCGACATGGTAGTGGTGTTTCCAGCCCCCTCTTATCCACGGTTCCCTTCGCGCCAAAACGGTGGGGACCCAATGGGAGATCCGGTCATCAACACTCACACCATTCGTGGACCTATCACGGACCACGGTGGTCCGAGGCATTCACACGGGACCAGACATCCCAGCCCACATACTGGAGGCACACACAAGACATGTAGAAGCCCGCGAAAGCATCCGTGTTTCGCGGGAAAGTACATGCCCAAATAAGGAAGGCCCCGGGTCGGCTCGACCTGGGGAAGGTGAAGGGAGCAAGACGGTCAGCGGACAGGACAAAGGAGCCTCGTGGTCTGGCCATTTTGGGAGCCAGGCCACCATTTTGGGTTAAGTGCGAGAAACGTGCTTAGAACGCCAAAAGGAGCTCAAAACACAAGAAACGATCGCTGCCACCATTCCCGTCCGTGAATCACTTGCACCGATCAGTTACAATCCTGAAAGAGTATCTAGGGCCTGTAGAAGGCTAGAATCCCAAGAGAGCAGCAACTTAGCTTACAGTGCCCTCTTGTGTCATGTTGCACGAAAGCCGCAACATGATAAAAGAAACTACGGAAAACAGCGTTTCCCGGTACTGACTGTTTTAAGGGCATGTCAGTTTCCCCGTAAGAAAGGAGCGAAAGCCCAGAGGAGTGCGGCAGAAGGCTGCACTTCTCTGGCAAAGTCGAGAACAAGGTGAAAAACAACAGCAAAAAGTTTAGGGGTTGCCACATGGAAGGAAAATTACCTACAATTATTAAATCTTTCCTAACAGATATCACATCTCATGTTATAGGAAGAGTCTCAGGTTTGGTATAAGCATTGAGATATCACATCTCTGCAATCGGAAGTGTCTCAGGATTGGGATGGGAAGGAGTTGGATATCCCATCTCATGTTATAGGACAGGTCTCAGGATTGTTATTAGAATCATTGAGATATCATATTGCATGCTGTAGGAAGGGTCTAAGGATTGGAATGGGAAGGACTTGGATATCACATCTCATGCTATGGATAGGCTCTCAGGTTTGGAAAGGGAAGGAGTTGGATATCACATTTCATGTTAGAGGAAGGATCTCAGGTTTGGTATTAGAGGCATTGAGATATCACATCTCATGCTATAGGAAGGGTCTCAGGATTGGAATGGGAAGGAGTTGGATATCACATCTCATGCTATAGGAAGGGTCTCAGGTTTGGTATAAGCATTGAGATATCACATCTCATGCTATAGGAAGGGTCTCAGGATTGGAATGGAAGGAGTTGGATATCACATCTCATGTTAAACGAAGGATCTCAGGTTTGGTATTAGAAGCATTGAGACATCACATCTCATGCTATAGGAAGGGTCTCAGGATTGGAATGGGAAGGAGTTGGATATCACATCTCATGCTATAGGAAGGGTCTCAGGTTTGGTATAAGCATTGAGATATCACATCTCATGCTATCGGAAGGGTCTCAGGATTGGAATGGGAAGGAGTTGTATATGACCTCTCAAGCCATAGGAAGGGTCTCAGGTTTGGTATAAGCTTTGAGATATCACATCTCTGCTATCGGAAGGGTCTCAGGATTGGAATGGGAAGGAGTTGGATATCCCATCTCATGTTATAGGAAGAGTCTCAGGTTTGGTATTAGAAGCACTGAGATATCACATCTCATGCTATAGGAAGTGTCTCAGGATTGGAATGGGAAGGACTTGGATATCACATCTCATGCTATAGGGAGGGTCTCAAGTTTGATATTAGAAGCATTGAGATATCACATCTCATGCTATAGGAAGGGTCTCAGGATTGGAATGGGAAGGAGTAGGATATCACATCTCATGCTATAGGAAGGATCTCAGGTTTGGTATAAGCATTGAGATATCACATCTCTTCTATCGGAAGGGTCTCAGGATTGGAATGGGAAGGAGTTGGATATTCCCATCTCATGTTATAGGAAGGGTCTCAGGTTTGGTATTAGAAGCATTGAGATATCACATCTCATGCTATAGGAAGGGTCTCAGGATTGGAATGGGAAGGACTTGGATATCACATCTCATGCTATAGGGAGGGTCTCAAGTTTGATATTAGAAGCATTGAGATATCACATCTCATGATATCGGAAGGGTCTCAGGATTGGAATGGGAAGGAGTTGGATATCACATCTCATGATAAAGGAAGGGTCGAAGGTTTGGAAGGGGAAGGATTTGGATATCACATCTCATGTTATAGGACGGGTCTCAGGTTTGGTATTAGAAGCACTGAGATATCAAGTCTCATGGTATAGGAAGGGTCTCAGAATTGGAATGAGAAGGAGTTGGATATCACATCTCAAGCTATAGGAAGGGTCTCAGGATTGGAATGGGAAGGAGTTTGATATCACATCTCATGCAATAGTATGGGTCTCAGGTTTGGTATAAGCATTGGGATATCACATCTCATGCTATCGGAAGGGTATCAGGATTGGAATTCCAAGGAGTTGGATATCCCATCTCATGCTATAGGAAGGGTCTCAGGTTGGAATGGGAAGGAGTTGGATATCACATCTCATGTTATAGGAAGGGTCTCAGGATTGGAATGGGAAGGACTTGGATATCACATCTCATGCTATAGGAAGGCTCTCAGGTTTGGAAGGGGAAAGAGTTGGATATCACATTTCATGTTAGAGGTAGGATCTCAGGTTTGGTATTAGAGGCATTGAGATATCACATCTCATGCTATCAGAAGGGTCTCAGGATTGGAATGGGAAGGAGTTGGATATCACATCTCATGCTAAAGGGAGGGTCTCAGGTTTGGAAGGGGAAGGATTTGGATATCACATCTCATGTTATAGGAAGGATCTCAGGTTTGGTATTAGAAGCATTGAGATATCACATCTCATGCTATCGGAAGGATCTCAGGTTTGGTATTAGAAGCATTGAGATATCACATCTCATGCTATCAGAATGGTCTCAGGATTGGAATCGGAAGGAGTTGGATATCACATCTCATGCTAAAAGGAGGGTCTCAGGATTGGAATCGGAAGGAGTTGGATATCACATCTCATGTTTTAGGAAGGATCTCAGGTTTGGTATTAGAAGCATTGAGACATCACATCTCATGCTATAGGAAGGGTCTCAGGATTGGAATGGGAAGGAGTTGGATATCACATCTCATGCTATATGAAGGGTCTCAGGTTTGGTATAAGCATTGAGATATCACATCTCATGCTATAGGAAGGGTCTCAGGATTGGAATGGGAAGGAGTTGTATATGACATCTCATGCCGTAGGAAGGGTCTCAGGTTTGGTATAAGCATTGAGATATCACATCTCTGCTATCGGAATGGTCTCAGGATTGGAATGGGAAGGAGTTGGATATCCCATCTCATGCTATAGGAAGGGTCTCAGGTTTGGTATAAGCAGTGAGATATCACATCTCATGCTATAGGAACTGTCTCAGGATTGGAATGGGAAGAAGTTGGATATCACATCTCATGTTATAGGAAGGATCTCAGGTTTGGTATAAGCATTGAGATATCACATCTCTGTTATCGGAAGGGTCTCAGGATTGGAATGGGAAGGAGTTGGATATTCCCATCTCATGTTATAGGAAGGGTCTCAGGTTTGGTATTAGAAGCATTGAGATATCACATCTCATGCTATAGGAAGGGTCTCAGGATTGGAATGGGAAGGAGTTGGATATCACATCTCATGCTATAGGAAGGGTCTCAGGTTTGGTATAAGCAGTGAGATATCACATCTCATGCTATAGGAACTGTCTCAGGATTGGAATGGGAAGAAGTTGGATATCACATCTCATGTTATAGGAAGGATCTCAGGTTTGGTATAAGCATTGAGATATCACATCTCTGTTATCGGAAGGGTCTCAGGATTGGAATGGGAAGGAGTTGGATATTCCCATCTCATGTTATAGGAAGGGTCTCAGGTTTGGTATTAGAAGCATTGAGATATCACATCTCATGCTATAGGAAGGGTCTCAGGATTGGAATGGGAAGGACTTGGATATCACATCTCATGCTATAGGGAGGGTCTCAGGATTGGAATGGGAAGGAGTTGGATATCACATCTCATGCCATAGTATGGGTCTCAGGTTTGGTAGAAGCATTGGGATATCACATCTCATGCTATCGGAAGGTTATCAGGATTGGATTTGGAAGGAGTTGGATATCCCATCTCATGCTACAGGAAGGGTCTCAGGTTGGAATGGGAAGGAGTTGGATATCACATCTCATGTTATAGGAAGGGTCTCAGGATTGGAATGGGAAGGACTTGGATATCACATCTCATGCTATAGGTAGGCTCTCAGGTTTGGAAGGGGAAAGAGTTGGATATCACATTTCATGTTAGAGGTAGGATCTCAGGTTTGGTATTAGAGGCATTGAGATATCACATCTCATGCTATCAGAAGGGTCTCAGGATTGGAATGGGAAGGACTTGGATATCACATCTCATGCTAAAGGGAAGGTCTCAGGTTTGGAAGGGGAAGGATTTGGATATCACATCTCATGTTATAGGAAGGATCTCAGGTTTGGTATTAGAAGCATTGAGATATCAAGTCTCATGGTATAGGAAGGGTCTCAGAATTGGAATGGGAAGGAGTTGGATATCACATCTCATTTTATAGGAAGAGTCTCAGGATTGGAATGGGAAGGAGTTTGATATCACATCTCATGCCATAGTATGGGTCTCAGGTTTGGTAGAAGCATTGGGATATCACATCTCATGCTATCGGAAGGTTATCAGGATTGGATTTGGAAGGAGTTGGATATCCCATCTCATGCTACAGGAAGGGTCTCAGGTTGGAATGGGAAGGAGTTGGATATCACATCTCATGTTATAGGAAGGGTCTCAGGATTGGAATGGGAAGGACTTGGATATCACATCTCATGCTATAGGTAGGCTCTCAGGTTTGGAAGGGGAAAGAGTTGGATATCACATTTCATGTTAGAGGTAGGATCTCAGGTTTGGTATTAGAAGCATTGAGATATCACATCTCATGCTATCAGAAGGGTCTCAGGATTGGAATGGGAAGGAGTTGGATATCACATCTCATGCTAAAGGGAGGGTCTCAGGTTTGGAAGTGGAAGGATTTGGATATCACATCTCATGTTATAGGAAGGATCTCAGGTTTGGTATTAGAAGCATTGAGATATCACATCTCATGCTATCGGAAGGATCTCAGGTTTGGTATTAGAAGCATTGAGATATCACATCTCATGCTATCAGAATGGTCTCAGGTTTGGAAGGGGAAGGATTTGGATATCACATCTCATGTTATAGGAAGGATCTCAGGTTTGGTATTAGAAGCATTGAGATATCAAGTCTCATGGTATAGGAAGGGTCTCAGAATTGGAATGGGAAGGAGTTGGATATCACATCTCATTTTATAGGAAGAGTCTCAGGATTGGAATGGGAAGGAGTTTGATATCACATCTCATGCCATAGTATGGGTCTCAGGTTTGGTAGAAGCATTGGGATATCACATCTCATGCTATCGGAAGGTTATCAGGATTGGATTTGGAAGGAGTTGGATATCCCATCTCATGCTACAGGAAGGGTCTCAGGTTGGAATGGGAAGGAGTTGGATATCACATCTCATGTTATAGGAAGGGTCTCAGGATTGGAATGGGAAGGACTTGGATATCACATATCATGCTATAGGTAGGCTCTCAGGTTTGGAAGGGGAAAGAGTTGGATATCACATTTCATGTTAGAGGTAGGATCTCAGGTTTGGTATTAGAGGCATTGAGATATCACATCTCATGCTATCAGAAGGGTCTCAGGATTGGAATGGGAAGGACTTGGATATCACATCTCATGCTAAAGGGAAGGTCTCAGGTTTGGAAGGGGAAGGATTTGGATATCACATCTCATGTTATAGGAAGGATCTCAGGTTTGGTATTAGAAGCATTGAGATATCAAGTCTCATGGTATAGGAAGGGTCTCAGAATTGGAATGGGAAGGAGTTGGATATCACATCTCATTTTATAGGAAGAGTCTCAGGATTGGAATGGGAAGGAGTTTGATATCACATCTCATGCCATAGTATGGGTCTCAGGTTTGGTAGAAGCATTGGGATATCACATCTCATGCTATTGGAAGGTTATCAGGATTGTATTTGGAAGGAGTTGGATATCCCATCTCATGCTACAGGAAGGGTCTCAGGTTGGAATGGGAAGGAGTTGGATATCACATCTCATGTTATAGGAAGGGTCTCAGGATTGGAATGGGAAGGACTTGGATATCACATCTCATGCTATAGGTAGGCTCTCAGGTTTGGAAGGGGAAAGAGTTGGATATCACATTTCATGTTAGAGGTAGGATCTCAGGTTTGGTATTAGAAGCATTGAGATATCACATCTCATGCTATCAGAAGGGTCTCAGGATTGGAATGGGAAGGAGTTGGATATCACATCTCATGCTAAAGGGAGGGTCTCAGGTTTGGAAGTGGAAGGATTTGGATATCACATCTCATGTTATAGGAAGGATCTCAGGTTTGGTATTAGAAGCATTGAGATATCACATCTCATGCTATCGGAAGGATCTCAGGTTTGGTATTAGAAGCATTGAGATATCACATCTCATGCTATCAGAATGGTCTCAGGATTGGAATCGGAAGGAGTTGGATATCACATCTCATGCTAAAAGGAGGGTCTCAGGTTTGGAAGGGGAAGGATTTGGATATCACATCTCATGTTATCGGAAGGATCTCAGGATTGGTATTAGAAGTATTGAGATATCACATCTCATGCTATAGGAATGGTCTCAGGATTGGAATGGGAAGGACTTGGATATCACATCTCATGCTATAGGGAGGGTCTCAAGTTTGATATTAGAAGCATTGAGATATCACATCTCATGCTATAGGAAGGGTCTCAGGATTGGAATGGAAGGAGTTGGATATCACATCTCATGTTTTAGGAAGGATCTCAGGTTTGGTATTAGAAGCATTGAGACATCACATCTCATGCTATAGGAAGGGTCTCAGGTTTGGTATAAGCATTGAGATATCACATCTCATGCTATAGGAAGGGTCTCAGGATTGGAATGGGAAGGAGTTGTATATGACATCTCATGCCGTAGGAAGGGTCTCAGGTTTGGTATAAGCATTGAGATATCACATCTCTGCTATCGGAAGGGTCTCAGGATTGGAATGGGAAGGAGTTGGATATCCCATCTCATGTTATAGGAAGAGTCTCAGGTTTGGTATTAGAAGCATTGAGATATCACATCTCATGCTATAGGAAGGGTCTCAGGATTGGAATGGGAAGGAGTTGGATATCACATCTCATGCTATAGGAAGGGTCTCAGGTTTGGTATAAGCAGTGAGATATCACATCTCATGGTATAGGAACTGTCTCAGGATTGGAATGGGAAGAAGTTGGATATCACATCTCATGTTATAGGAAGGATCTCAGGTTTGGTATAAGCATTGAGATATCACATCTCTGTTATCGGAAGGGTCTCAGGATTGGAATGGGAAGGAGTTGGATATTCCCATCTCATGTTATAGGAAGGGTCTCAGGTTTGGTATTAGAAGCATTGAGATATCACATCTCATGCTATAGGAAGGGTCTCAGGATTGGAATGGGAAGGACTTGGATATCACATCTCATGCTATAGGGAGGGTCTCAGGTTGGAATGGGAAGGAGTTGGATATCACATCTCATGATAAAGGAAGGGTCTAAGGTTTGGAAGGGGAAGGATTTGGATATCACATCTCATGTTATAGGACGGGTCTCAGGTTTGGTATTAGAAGCATTGAGATATCAAGTCTCATGGTATAGGAAGGGTCTCAGAATTGGAATGGGAAGGAGTTGGATATCACATCTCATTTTATAGGAAGAGTCTCAGGATTGGAATGGGAAGGAGTTTGATATCACATCTCATGCCATAGTATGGGTCTCAGGTTTGGTAGAAGCATTGGGATATCACATCTCATGCTATCGGAAGGTTATCAGGATTGGATTTGGAAGGAGTTGGATATCCCATCTCATGCTACAGGAAGGGTCTCAGGTTGGAATGGGAAGGAGTTGGATATCACATCTCATGTTATAGGAAGGGTCTCAGGATTGGAATGGGAAGGACTTGGATATCACATCTCATGCTATAGGTAGGCTCTCAGGTTTGGAAGGGGAAAGAGTTGGATATCACATTTCATGTTAGAGGTAGGATCTCAGGTTTGGTATTAGAGGCATTGGGATATCACATCTCATGCTATCAGAAGGGTCTCAGGATTGGAATGGGAAGGACTTGGATATCACATCTCATGCTAAAGGGAGGGTCTCAGGTTTGGAAGGGGAAGGATTTGGATATCACATCTCATGTTATAGGAAGGATCTCAGGTTTGGTATTAGAAGCATTGAGATATCAAGTCTCATGGTATAGGAGGGGTCTCAGAATTGGAATGGGAAGGAGTTGGATATCACATCTCATTTTATAGGAAGAGTCTCAGGATTGGAATGGGAAGGAGTTTGATATCACATCTCATGCCATAGTATGGGTCTCAGGTTTGGTAGAAGCATTGGGATATCACATCTCATGCTATCGGAAGGTTATCAGGATTGGATTTGGAAGGAGTTGGAAATCCCATCTCATGCTACAGGAAGGGTCTCAGGTTGGAATGGGAAGGAGTTGGATATCACATCTCATGTTATAGGAAGGGTCTCAGGATTGGAATGGGAAGGACTTGGATATCACATCTCATGCTATAGGTAGGCTCTCAGGTTTGGAAGGGGAAAGAGTTGGATATCACATTTCATGTTAGAGGTAGGATCTCAGGTTTGGTATTAGAAGCATTGAGATATCACATCTCATGCTATCAGAAGGGTCTCAGGATTGGAATGGGAAGGAGTTGGATATCACATCTCATGCTAAAGGGAGGGTCTCAGGTTTGGAAGGGGAAGGATTTGGATATCACATCTCATGTTATATGAAGGATCTCAGGTTTGGTATTAGAAGCATTGAGATATCACATCTCATGCTATCGGAAGGATCTCAGGTTTGGTATTAGAAGCATTGAGATATCACATCTCATGCTATCAGAATGGTCTCAGGATTGGAATCGGAAGGAGTTGGATATCACATCTCATGCTAAATGGAGGGTCTCAGGTTTGGAAGGGGAAGGATTTGGATATCACATCTCATGTTATCGGAAGGATCTCAGGTTTGGTATTAGAAGTATTGAGATATCACATCTCATGCTATAGGAATGGTCTCAGGATTGGAATGGGAAGGACTTGGATATCACATCTCATGCTATAGGGAGGGTCTCAAGTTTGATATTAGAAGCATTGAGATATCACATCTCATGCTATAGGAAGGGTCTCAGGATTGGAATGGGAAGGAGTTGGATATCACATCTCATGCTATATGAAGGGTCTCAGGTTTGGTATAAGCATTGAGATATCACATCTCATGCTATAGGAAGGGTCTCAGGATTGGAATGGGAAGGAGTTGTATATGACATCTCATGCCGTAGGAAGGGTCTCAGGTTTGGTATAAGCATTGAGATATCACATCTCTGCTATCGGAAGGGTCTCAGGATTGGAATGGGAAGGAGTTGGATATCCCATCTCATGTTATAGGAAGAGTCTCAGGTTTGGTATTAGAAGCATTGAGATATCACATCTCATGCTATAGGAAGGGTCTCAGGATTGGAATGGGAAGGAGTTGGATATCACATCTCATGCTATAGGAAGGGTCTCAGGTTTGGTATAAGCAGTGAGATATCACATCTCATGCTATAGGAACTGTCTCAGGATTGGAATGGGAAGAAGTTGGATATCACATCTCATGTTATAGGAAGGATCTCAGGTTTGGTATAAGCATTGAGATATCACATCTCTGTTATCGGAAGGGTCTCAGGATTGGAATGGGAAGGACTTGGATATCACATCTCATGCTATAGGGAGGGTCTCAGGATTGGAATGGGAAGGAGTTGGATATCACATCTCATGATAAAGGAAGGGTCTAAGGTTTGGAAGGGGAAGGATTTGGATATCACATCTCATGTTATAGGACGGGTCTCAGGTTTGGTATTAGAAGCATTGAGATATCAAGTCTCATGGTATAGGAAGGGTCTCAGAATTGGAATGGGAAGGAGTTGGATATCACATCTCATTTTATAGGAAGAGTCTCAGGATTGGAATGGGAAGGAGTTTGATATCACATCTCATGCCATAGTATGGGTCTCAGGTTTGGTAGAAGCATTGGGATATCACATCTCATGCTATCGGAAGGTTATCAGGATTGGATTTGGAAGGAGTTGGATATCCCATCTCATGCTACAGGGTCTCAGGTTGGAATGGGAAGGAGTTGGATATCACATCTCATGTTATAGGAAGGGTCTCAGGATTGGAATGGGAAGGACTTGGATATCACATCTCATGCTATAGGTAGGCTCTCAGGTTTGGAAGGGGAAAGAGTTGGATATCACATTTCATGTTAGAGGTAGTATCTCAGGTTTGGTATTAGAGGCATTGAGATATCACATCTCATGCTATCAGAAGGGTCTCAGGATTGGAATGGGAAGGACTTGGATATCACATCTCATGCTAAAGGGAGGGTCTCAGGTTTGGAAGGGGAAGGATTTGGATATCACATCTCATGTTATAGGAAGGATCTCAGGTTTGGTATTAGAAGCATTGAGATATCACATCTCATGCTATCGGAAGGATCTCAGGTTTGGTATTAGAAGCATTGAGATATCACATCTCATGCTATCAGAAGGGTCTTAGGATTGGAATGGGAAGGAGTTGGATATCACATCTCATGCTAAAGGGAGGGTCTCAGGTTTGGAAGGGGAAGGATTTGGATATCACATCTTATGTTATCGGAAGGATCTCAGGTTTGGTATTAGAAGTATTGAGATATCACATCTCATGCTATAGGAAGGGTCTCAGGATTGGAATGGGATGGAGTTGGATATCACATCTCAAGCTATAGGAAGGGTCTCAGGTTTGGTATATGCATTGAGATATCAAATCTCATGCTATAGGAAGGGTCTCAGGATTGGAATGGGAAGGAGTTGGATATCACATCTCATGTTATAGGAAAGATTTCAGGTTTTGTATTAGAAGCATTGAGACATCACATCTCATGTTATAGGAAGGGTCTCAGGATTAGAATGGGAAGAAGTTGGATATCACATCTCATGCTATAGGAAGGGTCTCAGGTTTGGCATAAGCATTGAGATATCACATCTCATGCTATAGGAAGGGTCTCAGGATTGGAATGGGAAGGAGTTGTATATGACATCTCATGCCATAGGAAGGGTCTCAGGTTTGGTTTAAGCATTGAGATATCACATCACATGCTATAGGAAGGGTCTCAGGATTGGAATGGGAAGGACTTGGATATCACATCTCATGCTATCAGAAGTGTCTCAGGATTGGGATGGGAAGGCATTGGATATCACATCTCATGTTATAGGAAAGATCTCAGGTTTGGTATTAGAAGCATTGAGACATCACATCTCATGTTATAGGAAGGGTCTCAGAATTGGAATGGGAAGAAGTTGGATATCACATCTCATGCTATAGGAAGGGTCTCAGGTTTGGTATAAGCATTGAGATATCACATCTCATGCTATAGGAAGGGTCTCAGGATTGGAATGGGAAGGAGTTGTATATGACATCTCATGCCATAGGAAGGGTCTCAGGTTTGGTATAAGCATTGAGATATCATATCACATGCTATAGGAAGGGTCTCAGGATTGGAATGGGAAGGACTTGGATATCACATCTCATGCTATAGGCAGGGTCTCAGGTTTGGAAAGGGAAGGAGTTGGATATCACATTTCATGTTAGAGGTAGGATCTCAGGTTTGGTATTAGAGGCATTGAGATATCACATCTCATGCTATCAGAAGGGTCTCAGGATTGGAATGGGAAGGAGTTGGATATCACATCTCATGCTAAAGGGAGGGTCTCAGGTTTGGAAGGGGAAGGATTTGGATATCACATCTCATGTTATAGGAAGGATCTCAGGTTTTGTATTAGAAGCATTGAGATATCACATCTCATGCTATCGGAAGTATCTCAGGTTTGGTATTAGAGGCATTGAGATATCACATCTCATGCTATCGTAAGGGTCTCAGGATTGGAATGGGAAGGAGTTGGATATCACATCTCATGCTAAAGGGAGGGTCTCAGGTTTGGAAGGGGAAGGATTTGAATATCACATCACATGTTATAGGAAGGATCTCAGGTTTGGTATTAGAAGCATTGAGACATCACATCTCTGCAATCGGAAGTGTCTCAGGATTAGGATGGGAAGGAGTTGGATATCACATCTCATGTTATAGGAAAGATCTCAGGTTTGGTATTAGAAGCATTGAGACATCACATCTCATGTTATAGGAAGGGGCTTATGATTGGAATGGGAAGATGTTGGATATCACATCTCATGCTATAGGAAGGGTCTCAGGTTTGGTATAAGCATTGAGATATCACATCTCATGCTATAGGAAGGGTCTCAGGATTGGAATGGGAAGGACTTGGATATCACAACTCATGCTATAGGCAGGGTCTCAGGTTTGGAAAGGGAAGGAGTTGGATGTCACATTTCATGTTAGAGGTAGGATCTCAGGTTTGGTATTAGAGGCATTGAGATATCACATCTCATGCTATCCGAAGGGTCTCAGGATTGGAATGGTAAGGAGTTGGATATCACATCTCATGCTAAAGGGAGGGCCTCAGGTTTGGCAGGGGAAGAATTTGGATATCACATCTCATGTTATAGGAAGGATCTCAGGTTTGGTATTAGAAGCATTGAGATATCACATCTCATGCTATCGGAAGTATCTCAGGTTTGGTATTAGAGGCATTGAGATATCACATCTCATGCTATCATAAGGGTCTCAGGATTGGAATGGGAAGGAGTTGGATATCACATCTCATGCTAAAGGGAGGGTCTCAGGTTTGGAAGGGGAAGGATTTGAATATCACATCACATGTTATAGGAAGGATCTCAGGTTTGGTATTAGAGGCTTTGAGATATCACATCTCATGCTATCGGAAGGGTCTCAGGATTGGAATGGGAAGGAGTTGGATATCACATCTCATGCTATAGGAAGGGTCTCAGGTTTGGAACGGGAAGGAGTTGGATATCACATCTCATGTTATAGGAAGGGTCTCAGGTTTTGTATAAGCATTGAGATATCACATCTCTGCAATCGGAAGTGTCTCAGGATTGGAACGGGAAGGAGTTGGATATCCCATCTCATGTTATAGGACTGGTCTCAGGTTTGGTATTAGAAGCATTGAGATATCACATCGCATGCTGTAGGAAGGGTCTCAGGTTTGGAATGGGAAGGAATTGGATATCACATCTCATGTCATAGGAAGGATCTCAGGTTTGGTATTAGAAGCATTGAGATATCACATCTCATGCTATAGGAATGGTCTCAGGATTGGAATGGGAAGGAGTTGGATATTACATTCTTGCTATGGGAAGGGTCTCATGTTTGGAATTGGAAGGAGTTGGATATCACATATGCTATAGTAAGGGTCTCAGGTTTGGAATGGGAAGGAGTTGGATATCACATCTCATGTTATAGGAAGGGTCTCAGGTTTGGTATAAGCATTGAGATATCACATCTCTGCTATCGGAAGTGTCTCAGGATTGGAATGGGAAGGAGTTGGATATCCCATCTCATGTTATAGGACGGGTCTCAGGTTTGTTATTAGAATCATTGAGATATCATATTGCATGCTATAGGAAGGGTCTAAGGATTGGAATGGGAAGGACTTGGATATCACATCTCATGCTATAGGTAGGCTCTCAGGTTTGGAAAGGGAAGGAGTTGGATATCACATTTCATGTTAGAGGAAGGATCTCAGGTTTGGTATTAGAGGCATTGAGATATCACATCTCATGCTATAGGAAGGGTCTCAGGATTGGAATGGGAAGGAGTTGGATATCACATCTCATGCTATAGGAAGGGTCTCAGGTTTGGTATAAGCATTGAGATATCACATCTCATGCTATAGTAAGGGTCTCAGGATTGAAATGGGAAGGATATGTATATGACATCTCATGCCATAGGAAGGGTCTCAGGTTTGGTATAAGCATTGAGATATCACATCTCTGCTTTTGGAAGGGTCTCAGGATTGGAATCGGAAGGAGTTGGATATCCCATCTCATGTTATAGGAAGAGTCTCAGGTTTGGTATTAGAAGCATTGAGATATCACATCTCATGCTAGAGGAAGTGTCTCAGGATTGGAATGGGAAGGAATTGGATATCACATCTCATGCTATAGGGAGGGTCTCAAGTTTGATATTAGAAGCATTGAGATATCACATCTCATGCTATAGGAAGGGTCTCAGGATTGGAATGGAAGGAGTTGGATATCACATCTCATGTTATAGGAAGGATCTCAGGTTTGGTATTAGAAGCATTGAGACATCACATCTCATGCTATAGGAAGGGTCTCAGGATTGTAATGGGAAGGAGTTGGATATCACATCTCATGCAATATGAAGGGTCTCAGGTTTGGTATAAGCATTGAGATATCACATCTCATGCTATAGGAAGGGTCTCAGGATTGGAATGGGAAGGAGTTGTATATGACATCTCATGCAATATGAAGGGTCTCAGGTTTGGTATAAGCATTGAGATATCACATCTCTGCTATCGGAAGGGTCTCAGGATTGAAATGGGAAGGAGTTGGATATCCCATCTCATGTTATAGGACGGGTCTCAGGTTTGTTATTAGAATCATTGAGATATCATATTGCATGCTATAGGAAGGGTCTAAGGATTGGAATTGGAAGGACTTGGATATCACATCTCATGCTATAGGTAGGCTCTCAGGTTTGGAAAGGGAAGGAGTTGGATATCACATTTCATGTTAGAGGAAGGATCTCAGGTTTGGTATTAGAGGCATTGAGATATCACATCTCATGCTATAGGAAGGGTCTCAGGATTGGAATGGGAAGGAGTTAGATATCACATCTCATGCTATAGGAAGGGTCTCAGGTTTGGTATAAGCATTGAGATATCACATCTCATGCTATAGGAAGGGTCTCAGGATTGGAATGGGAAGGCTATGTATATGACATCTCATGCCATAGGAAGGGTCTCAGGTTTGGTATAAGCATTGAGATATCACATCTATGCTTTTGGAAGGGTCTCAGGATTGGAATGGGAAGGAGTTGGATATCCCATCTCATGTTATAGGAAGAGTCTCAGGTTTGGTATTAGAAGCATTGAGATATCACATCTCATGCTATAGGAAGTGTCTCAGGATTGGAATGGGAAGGACTTGGATATCACATCTCATGCTATAGGGAGGGTCTCAAGTTTGATATTAGAAGCATTGAGATATCACATCTCATGCTATAGGAAGGGTCTCAGGATTGGAATGGAAGGAGTTGGATATCACATCTCATGTTTTAGGAAGGATCTCAGGTTTGGTATTAGAAGCATTGAGACATCATATCTCATGCTATAGGAAGGGTCTCATGATTGGAATGGGAAGGAGTTGGATATCACATCTCATGCTATATGAAGGGTCTCAGGTTTGGTATAAGCATTGAGATATCACATCTCATGCTATAGGAAGGGTCTCAGGATTGGAATGGGAAGGAGTTGTATATGACATCTCATGCCGTAGGAAGGGTCTCAGGTTTGGTATAAGCATTGAGATATCACATCTCTGCTATCGTAAGGGTCTCAGGATTGGAATGGGAAGGAGTTGGATATCCCATCTCATGCTATAGGAAGAGTCTCAGGTTTGGTATTAGAAGCATTGAGATATCACATCTCATGCTATAGGAAGGGTCTCAGGATTGGAATGGGAAGGAGTTGGATATCACATCTCATGCTATAGGAAGGGTCTCAGGTTTGGTATAAGCATTGAGATATCACATCTCATGCTATAGGAAGGGTCTCAGGATTGGAATGGGAAGGAGTTGGATATCACATCTCATGTTATAGGAAGGATCTCAGGTTTGGTATTAGAAGCATTAAGACATCACATCTCATGCTATAGGAAGGGTCTTAGGATTGGAATGGGAAGGAGTTGTATATGACATCTCATGCCGTAGGAAGGGTCTCAGGTTTGGTATAAGCATTGAGATATCACATCTCTGCTATCGGAAGGGTCTCAGGATTGGAATGGGAAGGAGTTGGATATCCCATCTCATGTTATAGGAAGGGTCTCATGATTGGAATGGGAAGGACTTGGATATCACATCTCATGCTATAGGAAGGCTCTCAGGTTTGGAAGGGGAAAGAGTTGGATATCACATTTCATGTTAGAGGTAGGATCTCAGGTTTGATATTAGAGGCATTGAGATATCACATCTCATGCTATCAGAAGGGTCTCAGGATTAGAATGGGAAGGAGTTGGATATCACATCTCATGCTAAAGGGAGGGTCTGAGGTTTGGAAGGGGAAGGATTTGGATATCACATCTCATGTTATAGGAAGGATCTCAGGTTTGGTATTAGAAGCATTGAGATATCACATCTCATGCTATCAGAAGGGTCTCAGGATAGGAATGGGAAGGAGTTGGATATCACATCTCATGCTAAAGGGAGGGTCTCAGGTTTGGAAGGGGAAGGATTTGGATATCACATCTCATGTTATCGGAAGGATCTCAGGTTTGGTATTAGAAGTATTGAGATATCACATCTCATGCTATAGGAAGGGTCTCAGGATTGGAATGGGAACGAGTTGGATATCACATCTCATGCTAAAGGAAGGGTCTCAGGTTTGGTAGAAGCATTGAGATATCACATCTCATGCTATAGGAAGGTTCTCAGGATTGGAATGGGAAGGACTTAGATATCACATATCATGCTATAGGGAGGGTCTCAGTTTTGATATTAGAAGCATTGAGATATCACATCTCATGATATCGGAAGTGTCTCAGGATTGGAATGGGAAGGAGCTGGATATCACATCTCATGCTAAAGGAAGGGTCTCAGGTTTGGAACGGGAAGGAGTTGGATATCACATCTCATGTTATAGGAAGGGTCTCAGGTTGGTATAAGCATTGAGATATCACATCTCTGCTATCGGAAGTGTCTCAGGATTGGAATTGGAAGGAGTTGGATATCCCATCTCATGTTATAGGACGGGTCTCAGGTTTGTTATTAGAATCATTGAGATATCATATTGCATGCTGTAGGAAGGGTCTAAGGATTGGAATGGGAAGGACTTGGATATCACATCGCATGCTATAGATAGGCTCTCAGGTTTGGATAGGGAAGGAGTTGGATATCACATTTCATGTTAGAGGAAGGATCTCAGGTTTGGTATTAGAGGCATTGAGATATCACATCTCATGCTATAGGAAGGGTCTCAGGTTGGAATTGGAAGGAGTTGGATATCACATCTCATGTTATAGGAAGGGTCTCAGGATTGGAATGGGAAGGACTTGGATATCACATCTCATGCTATAAGAAGGCTCTCAGGTCTAGAAGGGGAAAGAGTTGGATATCACATTTCATTTTAGAGGTAGGATCTCAGGTTTGGTATTAGAGGCAATGGGATATCACATCTCATGCTATCTGAAGGGTCTCAGGATTGGAATTGGAAAGAGTTGGATATCACATCTCATGCTAAAGGGAGGGTCTCAGGTTTGGAAAGGGAAGGATTTGGATATCACATCTCATGCTATAGGAAGGATCTCAGGTTTGGTATTAGAAGCATTGAGATATCACATCTCATGCTATCGGAAGGATCTCAGGTTTGGTATTAGAAGCATTGAGATATCACATCTCATGCTATCAGAAGGTTCTCAGGATTGGAATGGGAAGGAGTTGGATATCCCATCTCATGCTAAAGGGAGGGTCTCAGGTTTGGAAGGGGAAGGATTTGGATATCACATCTCATGTTATCGGAAGGATCTCAGGTTTGGTATTAGAAGTATTGAGATATCACATCTCATGCTATAGGAAGGGTCTCAGGATTGGAATGGGAAGGAGTTGGATATCACATCTCATGCTAAAGGAAGGGTCGCAGGTTTGGTAGAAGCATTGAGATATCACATCTCATGCTATAGGAAGGGTCTCATGATTGGAATGGGAAGGACTTAGATATCACATATCATGCTATAGGGAGGGTCTCAGTTTTGATATTAGAAGCATTGAGATATCACATCTCATGCTATCGGAAGTGTCTCAGGATTGGAATGGGAAGGAGCTGGATATCACATCTCATGCTAAAGGAAGGGTCTCAGGTTTGGAACGGGAAGGAGTTGGATATCCGATCTCATGTTATAGGAAGGGTCTCAGGTTTGGTATAAGCATTGAGATATCACAAATCTGCTATCGGAAGTGTCTCAGGATTGGAATGGGAAGGAGTTGGATATCCCATCTCATGTTATAGGACGGGTCTCAGGTTTGGAAAGGGAAGGAGTTGGATATCACATTTCATGTTAGAGGAAGGATCTCAGGTTTGGTATTAGAGGCATTGAGATATCACATCTCATGCTATAGGAAGGGTCTCAGGATTGGAATGGGAAGGAGTTGGATATCACATCTCATGTTATAGGAAGGGTCTCAGGTTTGGTATAAGCATTGAGATATCATATCTCATGCTATAGGAAGGGTCTCAGGATTGGAATGGAAGGAGTTGGATATCACATCTCATGTTATAGGAAGGATCTCAGGTTTGGTATTAGAAGCATTGAGACATCACATCTCATGCTATAGGAAGTGTCTCAGGATTGGAATGGGAAGGACTTGGATATCACATCTCATGCTATAGGGAGTGTCTCAAGTTTGATACTAGAAGCATTGAGATATCACATCTCATGCTATAGGAAGGGTCTCAGGTTTGGTATAAGCAGTGAGATATCACATCTCATGCTATAGGAAGGGTCTCAGGATTGGAATGGGAAGGAGTTGGATATCACATCTCATGCTATAGGAAGGGTCTCAGGTTTGGTATAAGCAGTGAGATATCACATCTCATGCTATAGGAAGTGTCTCAGGATTGGAATGGGAAGGAGTTGGATATTCCCATCTCATGTTATAGGAAGGGTCTCAGGTTTGGTATTTGAAGCATTGAGACATCACATCTCATGCTATAGGAAGGGTCTCAGGATTGCAATGGGAAGGACTTGGATATCACATCTCATGCTATAGGGAGGGTCTCAAGTTTGATATTAGAAGCATTGAGATATCACATCTCATGATATCGGAAGGATCTCAGGATTGGAATGGGAAGGAGTTGGATATCACATCTCATGATAAAAGAAGGGTCTAAGGTTTGGAAGGGGAAGGATTTGGATATCACATCTCATGTTATAGGACCGGTCTCAGGTTTGGTATTAGAAGCATTGAGATATCAAGTCTCATGGTATAGGAAGGGTCTCAGAGTTGGAATGGGAAGGAGTTGGATATCACATCTCAAGCTATAGGAAGGGTCTCAGGATTGGAATGGGAAGGAGTTTGATATCACATCTCATGCCATAGTATGGGTCTCAGGTTTGGTATAAGCATTGGGATATCCCATCTCATGCTATAGGAAGGGTCTCAGGTTGGAATGGGAAGGAGTTGGATATCACATCTCATGTTATAGGAAGGGTCTCAGGATTGGAATGGGAAGGACTTGGATATCACATCTCATGCTATAGGAAGGCTCTCAGGTTTGGAAGGGGAAAGAGTTGGATATCACATTTCATGTTAGAGGTAGGATCTCAGGTTTGGTATAAGAGGCATTGAGATATCACATCTCATGCTATCAGAAGGGTCTCAGGATTGGAATGGGAAGGAGTTGGATATCACATCTCATGCTAAAGTGAGGGTCTCAGGTTTGGAAGGGGAAGGATTTGGATATCACATCTCATGTTATAGGAAGGATCTCAGGTTTGGTATTAGAAGCATTGAGATATCACATCTCATGCTATCAGAAGGTTCTCAGGATTGTAATGGGAAGGAGTTGGATATCACATCTCATGCTAAAGGGAGGGTCTCAGGTTTGGAAGGGGAAGGATTTGGTTATCACATCTCATGTTATCGGAAGGATCTCAGGTTTGGTATTAGAAGTATTGAGATATCACATCTCATGCTATAGGAAGGGTCTCAGGATTGGAATGGGAAGGAGTTGGATATCACATCTCATGCTAAAGGAACGGTCTCAGGTTTGGTAGAAGCATTGAGATATCACATCTCATGCTATAGGAAGGGTCTCAAGATTGGAATGGGAAGGACTTAGATATCACATATCATGCTATAGGGAGGGTCTCATTTTTGATATTAGAAGCATTGAGATATCACATCTCATGCTATCGGAAGTGTCTCAGGATTGGAATGGGAAGGAGCTGGATATCACATCTCATGCTAAAGGAAGGGTCTCAGGTTTTGAACGGGAAGGAGTTGGATATCCGATCTCATGTTATAGGAAGGGTCTCAGGTTTGGTATCAGCATTGAGATATCACATCTCTGCTATCGGAAGTGTCTCAGGATTGGAATGGGAAGGAGTTGGATATCCCCTCTCATGTTATAGGACGGGTTTCAGGATTGTTATTAGAATCATTGAGATATCATATTGCATGCTGTAGGAAGGGTCTAAGGATTGGAATGGGAAGGACTTGGATATCACATATCATGCTATGGATAGGCTCTCAGGTTTGGAAAGGGAAGGAGTTGGATATCACATTTCATGTTAGAGGAAGGATCTCAGGTTTGGTATTAGAGGCATTGAGATATCACATCTCATGCTATAGGAAGGGTCTCAGGATTGGAATGGGAAGGAGTTGGATATCACATCTCATGCTAAAGGAAGGGTCTCAGGTTTAGTATAAGCATTGAGATATCACATCTCATGCTATAGGAAGGGTCTCAGGATTGGAATGGAAGGACTTGGATTTCACATCTCATGTTATAGGAAGGATCTCAGGTTTGGTATTAGAAGCATTGAGACATCACATCTCATGCTATAGGAAGGGTCTCAGGATTGGAATGGGAAGGAGTTGGATATCACATCTCATGCTATAGAAAGGGTCTCAGGTTTGGTATAAGCATTGAGATATCACATCTCATGCTATAGGAAGGGTCTCAGGATTGGAATGGGAAGGAGTTGTATATGACATCTCATGCCGTAGGAAGGGTCTCAGGTTTGGTATAAACATTGAGATATCACATCTCTGCTATCGGAAGGGTCTCAGGATTGCAATGGGAAGGAGTTGGATATCCCATCTCATGTTATAGGAAGAGTCTCAGGTTTGGTATTAGAAGCATTGAGATATCACATCTCATGCTATAGGAAGTGTCTCAAGATTGGAATCGGAAGGACTTGGATATCACATCTCATGCTATTAGGAGGGTCTCAGGTTTGATATTAGAAGCATTGAGATATCACATCTCATGCTATAGGAAGGGTCTCAGGATTGGAATGGGAAGGAGTTGGATATCACATCTCATGCTATAGGAAGGGTCTCAGGTTTGGTATAAGCAGTGAGATATCACATCTCATGCTATAGGAAGTGTCTCAGGATTGGAATGGGAAGGAGTTGGATATCACATCTCATGTTATAGGAAGGATCTCAGGTTTGGTATAAGCATTGAGGTATCACATGTCTGCTATCGGAAGGGTCTCAGGATTGGAATGGGAAGGAGTTGGATATTCCCATCTCATGTTATAGGAAGGGTCTCAGGTTTGGTATTAGAAGCATTGAGATATCACATCTCATGCTATAGGAAGTGTCTCAGGATTGGAATGGGAAGGACTTGGATATCACATCTCATGCTATAGGGAGGGTCTCAAGTTTGATATTAGAAGCATTGAGATATCACATCTCATGCTATAGGAAGGGTCTCAGGATTGGAATGGGAAGGAGTTGGATATCACATCTCATGCTATAGGAAGGGTCTCAGGTTTGGTATAAGCATTGAGACATCACATCTCTGCTATCGGAAGGGTCTCAGGATTGGAATGGGAAGGAGTTGGATATTCCCATCTCATGTTATAGGAAGGGTCTATCAGGTCTTAGCATGAGACTCTTCCTATAACATGAGATGTGATATCCAACTCGTTCCCGTTCCTAACCTGAGACCCTTCCTACAGCATGAGATGTGATATCCAACTCCTTCCCATTCCAATCCTGAGACCCTTCCGATAGCTTGAGATGTGATATCTCAATGCTTCTAATATCAATACTGAGACCCTCCCTATAGCATGAGATGTGATATCTAAGTCCTTCCCATTCCAATCCTGAGACCCTTCCGATAGCAGAGATGTGATATCTCAATGCTTATACCAAACCTGAGACCCTTCCTATAGCATGAGATGTGATATCCAACTCCTTCCCATTCCAATCCTGAGACCCTTCCTATAGCATGATATGTGAAATCTCAATGCTTCTACCAAAACTGAGACCCTTCCTTTAGCATGAGATGTGATATCCAACTCCTTCCCATTCCAATCCTGAGACCAGTCCTATAGAATGAGATGTGATATCTCAATGCTTCTAATACCAAACCCGAGATCCTTCCTATAACATGAGATGTGATATCCAACTCCTTCCCATTCCAATCCTGAGACCCTTCCTATAGCATGAGATGTGATATCTCAATGCTTCTAATACCAAACCTGAGATCCTTCCGATAGCATGAGATGTGATATCTCAATGCTTCTAATACCAAACCTGAGATCCTTCCTATAACATGAGATGTGATATCCAAATCCTTCCCCTTCCGAACCTGAGACCCTCCCTTTAGCATGAGATGTGATATCCAACTCCTTCCCATTCCAATTCTGATACCCTTCTGATAGCATGAGATGTGATATCTCAATGCCTCTAATACCAAACCTGAGATCCTACCTCTAACATGAAATGTGATATCCAACTCCTTCCCTTTTCAAACCTGAGAGCCTTCCTACAGCATGAGATGTGATATCCAAGTCCTTCCCATTCCAATCCTGAGACCCTTCCTATAACATGAGATGTCATATCCAACTCCTTCCCATTCCAACCTGAGACCTTTCCTATAGCATGAGATGGGATATCCAACTCCTTCCAAATCCAATCCTGATACCCTTCCGATAGCATGAGATGTGATATCCCAATGCTTCTACAAAACCTGAGACCCATACCATGGCATGAGATGTGATATCAAACTCCCGTCCCATACCATGAGACTTGATATCTCAATGCTTCTAATACCAAACCTGAGACCGGTCCAATAACATGAGATGTGATATCCAAATCCTTCCCCTTCCAAACCTTAGACCCTTCCTTTATCATGAGATGTGATATCCAAGTCCTTTCCATTCCATTCCTGAGACCCTTCCTATAGCATGAGATGTGATATCTCAATGCTTCTAATACCAAACCTGAGACCCTTCCTATAACATGAGATGTGATATCCAAGTCCTTCCCATTTCAATCCTGAGACCCTTCCTATAGCATGAGATGTGATATCTCAATGCTTCTAATACCAAACCTGAGACCCTTCCTATAACATGAATTCTGATATCCAAGTCCTTCCCATTCCAATCCTGAGACCCTTCCAATAGCAGAGATGTGATATCTCAATGCTTCTAATATCAAACCTGAGACCTGTCCTATAACATGAGATGGGATATCCAACTCCTTCCCGTTCCAAACCTGATACCCTTCCTATAGCATGAGATGTGATATCCAATTCCTTCCCATCCCAATCCTGAGACACCTCCGATAGCAGGGATGTGATATCTCAATGCTTATACCAAAGCTGAGAATCTTCCTATAACATGAGATGTGATATCTAACTCCTTCCCGTTCCAAACCTGAGACCCTTCCTATAGCATGAGATGTGATATCCAACTCCTTCCCATTCCAATCCTGAGACCCTTCCTATAGCATGAGATGTGATATCTCAATGCTTATACCAAATCTGAGACCCTTCCTATAGCATGAGATGTGATATCCAACTCCTTCCCATTCCAATCCTGAGACCCTTCATATAGCATGAGATGTGATATCTCAATGCTTCTAATACCAAACCTGAGATCCTTCCTATAACAAGAGATGTGATATCCAACTCCTTCCCATTCCAATCCTGAGACCCTTATGATAGCATGAGATGTGATATCTCAATGCCTCTAATACCAAACCTGAGATACTTCCGATAGCATGAGATGTGATATCTCAATGCTTCTAATACCAAACCTGAGATCCTTCCTATAACATGAGATGTGATTTCCAAATCCTTCCCCTTCCAAACCTGAGACCCTCCCTTTAGCATGAGATGTGATATACAACTCCTTCCCATTCCAATCCTGAGACCCTTCTGATAGCATGAGATGTGATATCTCAATGCCTCTAATACCAAACCTGAGATCCTACCTCTAACATGAAATGTGATATCCATCTCCTTCCCTTTCCAAACCTGAGACCCTGCCTATAGCATGAGATGTGATACCCAAGTCCTTCCCATTCCAATCCTGAGACCCTTCATATAGCATGTGATGTGATATCTCAATAGTTATACCAAACCTGAGACCCTTCCTATGGCATGAGATGTCATATACAACTCCTTCCCATTCCAATCCTGAGACCCTTCCTATAGCATGAGATGTGATATCTCAATGCTTATACCAAACCTGAGACCCTTCCTATAGCATGATATGTGATATCCAACTCCTTCCCATTCCAATCCTGAGACCCTTCCTATAGCATGAGATGTGATATCTCAATGCTTATACCAAACCTGAGACCCTTCCTATAGCTTGAGATGTGATATCCAACTCCTTCCCATTCCAATCCTGAGACCCTTCCTATAGCATGAGATGTGATATCTCAAGGCCTCTAATACCAAACCTGAGATCCTTCCTCTAACATGAAATGTGATATCCAACTCCTTCCCCTTCCAAACCTGAGAGCCTTCCTATAGCATGAGATATGATATCCACGTCCTTCCCATTCCAATCCTGAGACCCTTCCTATAACATGAGATGTGATATCCAAATCCTTCCCCTTCCGAACCTGAGACCCTCCCTTTAGCATGAGATGTGATATCCAACTCCTTCCCATTCCAATCCTGATACCCTTCTGATAGCATGAGATGTGATATCTCAATGCCTCTAATACCAAACCTGAGATCCTACCTCTAACATGAAATGTGATATCCAACTCCTTCCCTTTCCAAACCTGAGAGCCTTCCTACAGCATGAGATGTGATATCCAAGTCCTTCCCATTCCAATCCTGAGACCCTTCCTATAACATGAGATGTCATATCCAACTCCTTCCCATTCCAACCTGAGAGCCTTCCTATAGCATGAGATGGGATATCCAACTCCTTCCAAAACCAATCCTGATACCCTTCCGATAGCATGAGATGTGATATCCCAATGCTTCTACAAAACCTGAGACCCATACCATGGCATGAGATGTGATATCAAACTCCCGTCCTATACCATGAGACTTGATATCTCAATGCTTCTAATACCAAACCTGAGACCGGTCCAATAACATGAGATGTGATATCCAAATCCTTCCCCTTCCAAACCTTAGACCCTTCCTTTATCATGAGATGTGATATCCAAGTCCTTCCCATTCCATTCCTGAGACCCTTCCTATAGCATGAGATGTGATATCTCAATGCTTCTAATACCAAACCTGAGACCCTTCCTATAACATGAGATGTGATATCCAAGTCCTTCCCATTTCAATCCTGAGACCCTTCCTATAGCATGAGATGTGATATCTCAAGGCCTCTAATACCAAACCTGAGATCCTTCCTCTAACATGAAATGTGATATCCAACTCCTTCCCCTTCCAAACCTGAGAGCCTTCCTATAGCATGAGATATGATATCCACGTCCTTCCCATTCCAATCCTGAGACCCTTCCTATAACATGAAATGTGATATCCAACTCCTTCCCATTCCAACCTGAGACCCTTCCTATAGCATGAGATGGGATATCCAACTCCTTCCAAATCCAATACCGATACCCTTCCAATAGCATGAGATGTGATATCCCAATGCTTCTACCAAACCTGAGACCCGTACTATGGCATAAGATGTGACATCAAACTCCTTCCCATTCCAATCCTGAGACCCTTCCTATAGCTTGAGATGTGATATCCAACTCCTTCCCATTCCAATTCTGAGACCCTTCCTATACCATGAGACTTGATATCTCAATGCTTCTAATACCAAACCTGAGACCCGTCCTATAACATGAGATGTGATATCCAAATCCTTCCCCTTCCAAACCTTAGACCCTTCCTTTATCATGCGATGTGATATCCAACTCCTTCCCATTCCAATCCTGAGACCCTTCCTATAGCATGAGATGTGATATCCTAATGCTTCTAATACCAAACCTGAGATCCTTCCGATAGCATGAGATGTGATATCTCAATGCTTCTAATACCAAACCAGAGATCCTTCCTATAACATGAGATGTGATATCCAAATCCTTCCCCTTCCGAACCTGAGACCCTCCCTTTAGCATGAGATGTGATATCCAACTCCTTCCCATTCCAATCCTGATACCCTTCTGATAGCATGAGATGTGATATCTCAATGCCTCTAATACCAAACCTGAGATCCTACCTCTAACATGAAATGTGATATCCAACTCCTTCCCTTTCCAAACCTGAGAGCCTTCCTACAGCATGAGATGTGATATCCAAGTCCTTCCCATTCCAATCCTGAGACCCTTCCTATAACATGAGATGTCATATCCAACTCCTTCCCATTCCAACCTGAGAGCCTTCCTATAGCATGAGATGGGATATCCAACTCCTTCCAAAACCAATCCTGATACCCTTCCGATAGCATGAGATGTGATATCCCAATGCTTCTACAAAACCTGAGACCCATACCATGGCATGAGATGTGATATCAAACTCCCGTCCTATACCATGAGACTTGATATCTCAATGCTTCTAATACCAAACCTGAGACCGGTCCAATAACATGAGATGTGATATCCAAATCCTTCCCCTTCCAAACCTTAGACCCTTCCTTTATCATGAGATGTGATATCCAAGTCCTTCCCATTCCATTCCTGAGACCCTTCCTATAGCATGAGATGTGATATCTCAATGCTTCTAATACCAAACCTGAGACCCTTCCTATAACATGAGATGTGATATCCAAGTCCTTCCCATTTCAATCCTGAGACCCTTCCTATAGCATGAGATGTGATATCTCAATGCTTCTAATACCAAACCTGAGACCCTTCCTATAACATGAATTCTGATATCCAAGTCCTTCCCATTCCAATCCTGAGACCCTTCCAATAGCAGAGATGTGATATCTCAATGCTTCTAATATCAAACCTGAGACCTGTCCTATAACATGAGATGGGATATCCAACTCCTTCCCGTTCCAAACCTGATACCCTTCCTATAGCATGAGATGTGATATCCAATTCCTTCCCATCCCAATCCTGAGACACCTCCGATAGCAGAGATGTGATATCTCAATGCTTATACCAAACCTGAGACTCTTCCTATAACATGAGATGTGATATCTAACTCCTTCCCGTTCCAAACCTGAGACCCTTCCTATAGCATAAGATGTGATATCCAACTCCTTCCCATTCCAATCCTGAGACCCTTCCTATAGCATGAGATGTGATATCTCAATGCTTATACCAAATCTGAGACCCTTCCTATAGCATGAGATGTGATATCCAACTCCTTCCCATTCCAATCCTGAGACCCTTCCTATAGCATGAGATGTGATATCTCAATGCTTCTAATACCAAACCTGAGATCCTTCCTATAACATGAGATGTGATATCCAACTCCTTCACATTCCAATCCTGAGACCCTTATGATAGCATGAGATGTGATATCTCAATGCCTCTAATACCAAACCTGAGATCCTTCCTATAACATGAGATGTGATTTCCAAATCCCTCCCCTTTCAAACCTGAGACCATCCCTTTAGCATGAGATGTGATATACAACTCCTTCCCATTCCAATCCTGAGACCCTTCTGATAGCATGAGATGTGATATCTCAATGCCTCTAATACCAAACCTGAGATCCTACCTCTAACATGAAATGTGATATCCATCTCCTTCCCTTTCCAAACCTGAGACCCTGCCTATAGCATGAGATGTGATATTCAAGTCCTTCCCATTCCAATCCTGAGACCCTTCCTATAGCATGTGATGTGATATCTCAATGCTTATACCAAACCTGAGACCCTTCCTATGGCATGAGATGTCATATACAACTTATAGGAAGGATCTCAGGTTTGGTATTAGAAGCATTGAGATATCACATCTCATGCTATCGGAAGGATCTCAGGTTTGGTATTAGAAGCATTGAGATATCACATCTCATGCTATCAGAAGGGTCTCAGGATTGGAATGGGAAGGAGTTGGATATCACATCTCATGCTAAAGGGAGGGTCTCAGGTTTGGAAGGGGAAGGATTTGGATATCACATCTCATGTTATCGGAAGGATCTCACGTTTGGTATTAGAAGTATTGAGATATCATATCTCATGCTATAGGAATGGTCTCAGGATTGGAATGGGAAGGAGTTGGATATCACATCTCATGCTATAGGAAGTGTCTCAGGATTGGAATGGGAAGGACTTGGATATCACATCTCATGCTATAGGTAGGGTCTCAAGTTTGATATTAGAAGCATTGAGATATCACATCTCATGCTATAGGAAGGGTCTGAGGATTGGAATGGGAAGGAGTTGGATATCACATCTCATGCTATGGGAAGCATCTCAGGTTTGGTATAAGCAGTTAGATATCACATCTCATGCTATAGGAAGTGTCTCAGGATTGGAATGGGAAGGAGTTGGATATCAGATCTCATGTTATAGGAAGGATCTCAGGTTTGGTAGAAGCATTGAGATATCACGTCTCTGCTATCGGAAGGGTCTCAGGATTGGATTGGGAAGGAGTTGGATATCCCTTCTCATGCTATAGGAAGGGTCTCAGGATTTGAATGGCAAGGAGTTGGATATCACATCTCATGCCATAGGAAGGGTCTCAGGTTTGGTATAAGCATTGAGATATCACATCTCTGCTATCGGAAGGGTCTCAGGATTGGAATGGGAAGGAGTTGGATATTCCCATCTCATGTTATAGGAAGGGTCTCAGGTTTGGTATTAGAAGCATTGAGATATCACATCTCATGCTATAGGAAGGGTCTCAGGATTGGAATGGGAAGGACTTGGATATCACATCTCATGCTATAGGGAGGGTCTCAAGTTTGATATTAGAAGCTTTGAGATATCACATCTCATGATATCGGAAGGGTCTCAGGATTGGAATGGGAAGGAGTTGGATATCACATCTCATGATAAAGGAAGGGTCTAAGGTTTGGAAGGGGAAGGATTTGGATATCACATCTCATGTTATATTACGGGTCTCACGTTTGGTATTAGAAGCATTGAGATATCAAGTCTCATAGTATAGGAAGGGTCTCAGAATTGGAATGGGAAGGAGTTGGATATCACATCTCAAGCTATAGGAAGGGTCTCAGGATTGGAATGGGAAGGACTTTGATATCACATCTCATGCTATAGGAAGGCTCTCAGGTTTGGAAGGGGAAAGAGTTGGATATCACATTTCATGTTAGAGGTAGGATCTCAGGTTTGGTATTAGAGGCATTGAGATATCACATCTCATGCTATCAGAAGGGTCTCAGGAATGGAATGGGAAGGAGTTGGATATCACATCTCATGCTAAAGGGAGGGTCTCAGGTTTGGAAGGGGAAGGATTTGGATATCACATCTCATGTTATAGGAAGGATCTCAGGTATGGTATTAGAAGCATTAAGATATCACATCTCATGCTATCGGAAGGATCTCAGGTTTGGTATTAGAAGCATTGAGATATCACATCTCATGCTATCAGAAGAGTCTCAGGATTGGAATAGAAAGGAGTTGGATATCACATCTCATCCTAAAGGGAGGGTCTCAGGTTTGGAAGGGGAAGGATTTGGATATCACATCTCATGTTATCGGAAGGATCTCACGTTTGGTATTAGAAGTATTGAGATATCATATCTCATGCTATAGAAGGGTCTCAGGATTGGAATGGGAAGGAGTTGGATATCACATCTCATGCCATAGGAAGGGTCTCAGGTTTGGTATAAGCTTTGAGATATCACATCTCTGCTATCGGAAGGGTCTCAGGATTGGATTGGGAAGGAGTTGGATATCCCTTCTCATGCTATAGGAAGTGTCTCAGGTTGGAATGGGAAGGAGTTGGATATCACATCTCATGTTATAGGAAGGGTCTCAGGATTGGAATGGGAAGGATTTGGATATCACATCTCTTGCTATAGGAAGGGTCGCAGGATTGGAATGGGTAGGAGTTGGATATTACTTTCTTGCTATAGGAAGGGTCTCATGTTTGGAATGGGAAGGAGTTGGATATCACATATGCTATAGTTAGTGTCTCAGGTTTGGAACGGGAAGGAGTTGGATATCACATCTCATGTTATAAGAAGGGTCTCAGGTTTGGTATAAGCATTGAGATATCACATCTCTGCTATCGGAAGCGGCTCAGGATTGGAATGGGAAGGAGTTGGATATCACCTCTCATGCCATAGGAAGGGTCTCAGGTTTGGTATAAGCATTGAGATATCACATCTCTGCTATCGGAAGGGTCTCAGGATTGGATTGGGAAGGAGTTGGATATCCCTTCTCATGCTATAGGAAGTGTCTCAGGTTGGAATGGGAAGGAGTTGGATATCACATCTCATGTTATAGGAAGGGTCTCAGGATTGGAATGGGAAGGATTTGGATATCGCATCTCTTGCTATAGGAAGGGTCTCAGGATTGGAATGGGTAGGAGTTGGATATTACTTTCTTGCTATAGGAAGGGTCTCATGTTTGGAATGGGAAGGAGTTGGATATCACATATGCTATAGTTAGTGTCTCAGGTTTGGAACGGGAAGGAGTTGGATATCACATCTCATGGTATAGGAAGGGTCTCAGGTTTGGTATAAGCATTGAGATATCACATCTCTGCTATCGGAAGCGGCTCAGGATTGGAATGGGAAGGAGTTGGATATCCCATCTCATGTTATAGGAAGAGTCTCTGGTTTGGTATTAGAATCATTGAGATATCACATCGCATGCTGTAGGGAGGGTCTAAGGATTGGAATGGGATGGACTTGTATATCACATCTCATGCTATAGGTAGGCTCTCAGGTTTGGTATAAGCATTGAGATATCACATCTCATGCTAAAGGAAGGGTCTCAGGATTGGAATGGGAAGGAATTGGATATCACATCTCATGCTATAGGAAGGGTCTCAGATTTGGTATAAGCATTGAGATATCACATCTCATGCTAAAGGAAGGGTCTCAGGATTGGAATAGGAAGGAGTTGTATATGACATCTCAGGCCATAGGAAGGTTCTCAGGTTTGGTATAAGCATTGAGGTATCACATCTCTGCTATCGGAAGGGTCTCAGGATTGGAATGGGAAGGAGTTGGATATCCCATCTCATGTTATAGGAAGGGTCTCAGGTTTGGTATTAGAAGCATAGAGATATCACATCTCATGCTATAGGAAGGGTCTCAGGATTTGAATGGCAAGGAGTTGGATATCACATCTCATGCCATAGGAAGGGTCTCAGGTTTGGTATAAGCATTGAGATATCACATCTCTGCTATCCGAAGGGTCTCAGGATTGGATTGGGAAGGAGTTGGATATCCCTTCTCATGCTATAGGAAGTGTCTCAGGTTGGAATGGGAAGGAGTTGGATATCACATCTCATGTTATAGGAAGGGTCTCAGGATTGGAATGGGAAGGATTTGGATATCACATCTCTTGCTATAGGAAGGGTCTCACGATTGGAATGGGTAGGAGTTGGATATTACTTTCTTGCTATAGGAAGGGTCTCATGTTTGGAATGGGAAGGCGGTTGGATATCACATATGCTATAGTTAGTGTCTCAGGTTTGGAACGGGAAGGAGTTGGATATCACATCTCATGTTATAGGAAGGGTCTCAGGTTTGGTATAAGCATTGAGATATCACATCTCTGCTATCGGAAGCGGCTCAGGATTGGAATGGGAAGGAGTTGGATATCCCATCTCATGTTATAGGAAGAGTCTCTGGTTTGGTATTAGAATCATTGAGATATCACATCGCATGCTGTAGGAAGGGTCTAAGGATTGGAATGGGATGGACTTGGATATCACATCTCATGCTATAAGGTAGGCTCTCAGGTTTGGTATAAGCATTGAGATATCACATCTCATGCTATAGGAAGGGTCTCAGGATTGGAATGGGAAGGAATTGGATATCACATCTCATGCTATAGGAAGGGTCTCAGATTTGGTATAAGCATTGAGATATCACATCTCATGCTAAAGGAAGGGTCTCAGGATTGGAATGGGAAGGAGTTGTATATGACATCTCAGGCCATAGGAAGGTTCTCAGGTTTGGTATAAGCATTGAGATATCACATCTCTGCTATCGGAAGGGTCTCAGGATTGGAATGGGAAGGAGTTGGATATCCCATCTCATGTTATAGGAAGGGTCTCAGGTTTGGTATTAGAAGCATAGAGATATCACATCTCATGCTATAGGAAGGGTCTCAGGATTGGAATGGGAAGGACTTGGATGTCACATCTCATGCTATAGGGAGGGTCTCAGGTTTGATATTAGAAGCATTGAGATAACAAATCTCATGATATCGGAAGGGTCTCAGGATTGGAATTGGAAGGAGTTGGATATCACATCTCATGATAAAGGAAGGGTCTAAGGTTTGGAAGGGGAAGGATTTGGATATCACATCTCATATTATAGGACGGGTCTCGGGTTTAGTATTAGAAGCATTGAGATATCAAGTCTCATGGTATAAGAAGGGTCTCAGGATTGGAATGGGAAGGAGTTGGACATCACATCTCATGCTATAGGAAGGGTCTCAGGTTTGGTAGAAGCATTGGGATATCACATCCCATGCTATCGGAAGGGTGTCAGTATTGGATTTGGAAGAAGTTGGATATCCCATCTCATGCTATAGGAAGGGTCTCAGGTTGGAATGGGAAGGAGTTGGATATCACATTTCATGTTATAGGAAGGGTCTCAGGATTGGAATGGGAAGGACTTGGATATCATATCACATGCTATAGGACGGGTCTCAGGTTTGTTATTAGAATCATTGAGATATCATATTGCATGCTGTAGGAAGGGTCTAAGGGTTGGAATGGGAAGGACTTGGATATCACATCTCATGCTATAGATAGGCTCTTAGGTTTGGAAAGGGAAGGAGTTGGATATCACATTTCATGTTAGAGGAAGGATCTCAGGTTTGCTATTAGTAGCATTGAGATATCACATCTCATGCTATAGGAAGGGTCTCAGGATTGGATTGGGAAGCAGTTGGATATCACATCTCATGCTATAGGAAGGGTCTCAGGTTTGGTATAAGCATTGAGATATCACATCTCATGCTATAGGACGGGCTCAGGATTGGAATGGAAGGAGTTGGATACCACATCTCATGTTAAAGGAAGGATCTCAGGTTTGGTATTAGAAGCATTGAGACATCACATCTCATGCTATAGGAGGGGTCTCAGGGTTGGAATGGGAAGGAGTTGGATATCACATCTCATCCAATAGGAAGGGTCTCAGGTTTGGAATGGGAAGGATTGGATATCACATCTCATGTTATAGGAAGGATCTCAGGTTTGGTATTAGAAGCATTGAGATATCACATCTCATGCTATAGGAAGGGTCTCAGGATTGGAATGTGAAGGATTTGGATATCACATCTCATGCTAAAGGAAGGGTCTCAGGTTTGGTAGAAGCATTGAGATATCACGTCTCTGCTATCGGAAGGGTCTCAGGATTGGATTGGGAAGGAGTTGGATATCACATCTCATGCCATAGGAAGGGTCTCAGGTTTGGTATAAGCATTGAGATATCACATCTCATGCTATAGGAAGGGTCTCAGGATTGGAATGGGAAGGAGTTGGATATCACATCTCATGTTATAGGAAGGGTCTCAGGATTGGAATGGGAAGGATTTGGATATCACATCTCTTGCTATAGGAAGGGTCTCAGGATTGGAATGGGTAGGAGTTGGATATTACTTTCTTGCTATAGGAAGGGTATCATGTTTGGAATGGGAAGGAGTTGGATATCACATATGCTATAGTTAGTGTCTCAGGTTTGGAACGGGAAGGAGTTGGATATCACATCTCATGTTATAGGAAGGGTCTCAGGTTTGGTATAAGCATTGAGATATCACATCTCTGCTATCGGAAGCGGCTCAGGATTGGAATGGGAAGGAGTTGGATATCCCATCTCATGTTATAGGAAGAGTCTCTGGTTTGGTATTAGAATCATTGAGATATCACATCGCATGCTGTAGGAAGGGTCTAAGGATTGGAATGGGATGGACTTGGATATCACATCTCATGCTATAAGGTAGGCTCTCAGGTTTGGTATAAGCATTGAGATATCACATCTCATGCTATAGGAAGGGTCTCAGGATTGGAATGGGAAGGAATTGGATATCACATCTCATGCTATAGGAAGGGTCTCAGATTTGGTATAAACATTGAGATATCACATCTCATGCTAAAGGAAGGGTCTCAGGATTGGAATGGGAAGGAGTTGTATATGACATCTCAGGCCATAGGAAGGTTCTCAGGTTTGGTATAAGCATTGAGATATCACATCTCTGCTATCGGAAGGGTCTCAGGATTGGAATGGGAAGGAGTTGGATATCCCATCTCATGTTATAGGAAGGGTCTCAGGTTTGGTATTAGAAGCATAGAGATATCACATCTCATGCTATAGGAAGGGTCTCAGGATTGGAATGGGAAGGACTTGGATGTCACATCTCATGCTATAGGGAGGGTCTCAGGTTTGATATTAGAAGCATTGAGATAACAAATCTCATGATATCGGAAGGGTCTCAGGATTGGAATGGGAAGGAGTTGGATATCACATCTCATGATAAAGGAAGGGTCTAAGGTTTGGAAGGGGAAGGATTTGGATATCACATCTCATATTACAGGACGGGTCTCAGGTTTGGTATTAGAAGCATTGAGATATCAAGTCTCATGGTATAAGAAGGGTCTCAGTATTGGAATGGGAAGGAGTTGGACATCACATCTCATGCTATAGGAAGGGTCTCAGGTTTGGTAGAAGCATTGGGATATCACATCCCATGCTATCGGAAGGGTATCAGTATTGGATTTGGAAGAAGTTGGATATCCCATCTCATGCTATAGGAAGGGTCTCAGGTTGGAATGGGAAGGAGTTGGATATCACATTTCATGTTATAGGAAGGGTCTCAGGATTGGAATGGGAAGGACTTGGATATCATATCACATGCTATAGGACGGGTCTCAGGTTTGGTATTAGAATCATTGAAATATCATATTGCATGCTGTAGAAAGGGTCTAAGGGTTGGAATGGAAGGACTTGGATATCACATCTCATGCTATAGATAGGCTCTTAGGTTTGGAAAGGGAAGGAGTTGGATATCACATTTCATGTTAGAGGAAGGATCTCAGGTTTGCTATTAGAAGCATTGAGATATCACATCTCATGCTATAGGAAGGGTCTCAGGATTGGATTGGGAAGCAGTTGGATATCACATCTCATGCTATAGGAAGGGTCTCAGGTTTGGTATAAGCATTGAGATATCACATCTCATGCTATAGGACGGGCTCAGGATTGGAATGGAAGGAGTTGGATACCACATCTCATGTTATAGGAAGGATCTCAGGTTTGGTATTAGAAGCATTGAGACATCACATCTCATGCTATAGGAGGGGTCTCAGGGTTGGAATGGGAAGGAGTTGGATATCACATCTCATCCAATAGGAAGGGTCTCAGGTTTGGAATGGGAAGGAATTGGATATCACATCTCATGTTATAGGAAGGATCTCAGGTTTGGTATTAGAAGCATTGAGATATCACATCTCATGCTATAGGAAGGGTCTCAGGATTGGAATGTGAAGGATTTGGATATCACATCTCATGCTAAAGGAAGGGTCTCAGGTTTGGTAGAAGCATTGAGATATCACGTCTCTGCTATCGGAAGGGTCTCAGGATTGGATTGGGAAGGAGTTGGATATCACATCTCATGCCATAGGAAGGGTCTCAGGTTTGGTATAAGCATTGAGATATCACATCTCTGCTATCGGAAGGGTCCTAGGATTGGATTGGGAAGGAGTTGGATATCCCTTCTCATGCTATAGGAAGTGTCTCAGGTTGGAATGGGAAGGAGTTGGATATCACATCTCATGTTATAGGAAGGGTCTCAGGATTGGAATGGGAAGGATTTGGATATCACATCTCTTGCTATAGGAAGGGTCTCAGGATTGGAATGGGTAGGAGTTGGATATTACTTTCTTGCTATAGGAAGGGTCTCATGTTTGGAATGGGAAGGAGTTGGATATCACATATGCTATAGTTAGTGTCTCAGGTTTGGAACGGGAAGGAGTTGGATATCACATCTCATGTTATAGGAAGGGTCTCAGGTTTGGTATAAGCATTGAGATATCACATCTCTGCTATCGGAAGCGGCTCAGGATTGGAATGGGAAGGAGTTGGATATCCCATCTCATGTTATAGGAAGAGTCTCTGGTTTGGTATTAGAATCATTGAGATATCACATCGCATGCTGTAGGAAGGGTCTAAGGATTGGAATGGGATGGACTTGGATATCACATCTCATGCTATAAGGTAGGCTCTCAGGTTTGGTATAAGCATTGAGATATCACATCTCATGCTATAGGAAGGGTCTCAGGATTGGAATGGGAAGGAATTGGATATCACATCTCATGCTATAGGAAGGGTCTCAGATTTGGTATAAGCATTGAGATATCACATCTCATGCTAAAGGAAGGGTCTCAGGATTGGAATGGGAAGGAGTTGTATATGACATCTCAGGCCATAGGAAGGTTCTCAGGTTTGGTATAAGCATTGAGATATCACATCTCTGCTATCGGAAGGGTCTCAGGATTGGAATGGGAAGGAGTTGGATATCCCATCTCATGTTATAGGAAGGGTCTCAGGTTTGGTATTAGAAGCATAGAGATATCACATCTCATGCTATAGGAAGGGTCTCAGGATTGGAATGGGAAGGACTTGGATGTCACATCTCATGCTATAGGGAGGGTCTCAAGTTTGATATTAGAAGCATTGAGATAACAAATCTCATGATATCGGAAGGGTCTCAGGATTGGAATTGGAAGGAGTTGGATATCACATCTCATGATAAAGGAAGGGTCTAAGGTTTGGAAGGGGAAGGATTTGGATATCACATCTCATATTATAGGACGGGTCTCAGGTTTGGTATTAGAAGCATTGAGATATCAAGTCTCATGGTATAAGAAGGGTCTCAGGATTGGAATGGGAAGGAGTTGGACATCACATCTCATGCTATAGGAAGGGTCTCAGGTTTGGTAGAAGCATTGGGATATCACATCCCATGCTATCGGAAGGGTATCAGTATTGGATTTGGAAGAAGTTGGATATCCCATCTCATGCATTAGGAAGGGTCTCAGGTTGGAATGGGAAGGAGTTGGATATCACATTTCATGTTATAGGAATGGTCTCAGGATTGGAATGGGAAGGACTTGGATATCATATCACATGCTATAGGACGGGTCTCAGGTTTGTTATTAGAATCATTGAGATATCATATTGCATGCTGTAGGAAGGGTCTAAGGGTTGGAATGGGAAGGACTTGGATATCACATCTCATGCTATAGATAGGCTCTTAGGTTTGGAAAGGGAAGGAGTTGGATATCACATTTCATGTTAGAGGAAGGATCTCAGGTTTGCTATTAGAAGCATTGAGATATCACATCTCATGCTATAGGAAGGGTCTCAGGATTGGATTGGGAAGCAGTTGGATATCACATCTCATGCTAAAGGAAGGGTCTCAGGTTTGGTATAAGCATTGAGATATCACATCTCATGCTATAGGACGGGCTCAGGATTGGAATGGAAGGAGTTGGATACCACATCTCATGTTATAGGAAGGATCTCAGGTTTGGTATTAGAAGCATTGAGACATCACATCTCATGCTATAGGAGGGGTCTCAGGGTTGGAATGGGAAGGAGTTGGATATAACATCTCATCCAATAGGAAGGGTCTCAGGTTTGGAATGGGAAGGAATTGGATATCACATCTCATGTTATAGGAAGGATCTCAGGTTTGGTATTAGAAGCATTGAGATATCACATCTCATGCTATAGGAAGGGTCTCAGGATTGGAATGTGAAGGATTTGGATATCACATCTCATGCTAAAGGAAGGGTCTCAGGTTTGGTAGAAGCATTGAGATATCACGTCTCTGCTATCGGAAGGGTCTCAGGATTGGATTGGGAAGGAGTTGGATATCACATCTCATGCCATAGGAAGGGTCTCAGGTTTGGTATAAGCATTGAGATATCACATCTCATGCTATAGGAAGGGTCTCAGGATTGGAATGGGAAGGAGTTGGATATCACATCTCATGTTATAGGAAGGATCTCAGGTTTGGTATTAGAAGCATTGAGATATCACGTCTCTGCTATCGGAAGGGTCTCAGGATTGGATTGGGAAGGAGTTGGATATCCCTTCTCATGCTATAGGAAGGGTCTCAGGATTTGAATGGCAAGGAGTTGGATATCACATCTCATGCCATAGGAAGGGTCTCAGGTTTGGTATAAGCATTGAGATATCACATCTCTGCTATCGGAAGGGTATTGGAATGGGAAGGAGTTGGATATTCCCATCTCATGTTATAGGAAGGGTCTCAGGTTTGGTATTAGAAGCATTGAGATATCACATCTCATGATTGGAATGGGAAGGACTTGGATATCACATCTCATGCTATAGGAAGGCTCTCAGGTTTGGAAGGGGAAAGAGTTGGATATCACATTTCATGTTAGAGGTAGGATCTCAGGTTTGGTATTAGAGGCATTGAGATATCACATCTCATGCTATCAGAAGGGTCTCAGGAATGGAATGGGAAGGAGTTGGATATCACATATGCTATAGGAAGGCTCTCAGGTTTGGAAGGGGAAAGAGTTGGATATCACATTTCATGTTAGAGGTAGGATCTCAGGTTTGGTATTAGAGGCATTGAGATATCACATCTCATGCTATCAGAAGGGTCTCAGGAATGGAATGGGAAGGACTTGGATATCACATCTCATGCTATAGGAAGGCTCTCAGGTTTGGAAGGGGAAAGAGTTGGATATCACATTTCATGTTAGAGGTAGGATCTCAGGTTTGGTATTAGAGGCATTGAGATATCACATCTCATGCTATCAGAAGGGTCTCAGGAATGGAATGGGAAGGAGTTGGATATCACATCTCATGCTAAAGGGAGGGTCTCAGGTTTGGAAGGGGAAGGATTTGGATATCACATCTCATGTTATAGGAAGGATCTCAGGTTTGGTATTAGAAGCATTGAGATATCACATCTCATGCTATCGGAACGATCTCAGGTTTGGTATTAGAAGCATTGAGATATCACATCTCATGCTATCAGAAGGGTCTCAGGATTGGAATGGGAAGGAGTTGGATATCACATCTCATGCTAAAGGGAGGGTCTCAGGTTTGGAAGGGGAAGGATTTGGATATCACATCTCATGTTATCGGAAGGATCTCACGTTTGGTATTAGAAGTATTGAGATATCATATCTCATGCTATAGGAAGGGTCTCAGGATTGGAATGGGAAGGAGTTGGATATCACATCTCATGCTATAGGAAGTGTCTCAGGATTGGAATGGGAAGGACTTGGATATCACATCTCATGCTATAGGTAGGGTCTCAAGTTTGATATTAGAAGCATTGAGATATCACATCTCATGCTATAGGAAGGGTCTGAGGATTGGAATGGGAAGGAGTTGGATATCACATCTCATGCTATGGGAAGGGTCTCAGGTTTGGTATAAGCAGTTAGATATCACATCTCATGCTATAGGAAGTGTCTCAGGATTGGAATGGGAAGGAGTTGGATATCAGATCTCATGTTATAGGAAGGATCTCAGGTTTGGTAGAAGCATTGAGATATCACGTCTCTGCTATCGGAAGGGTCTCAGGATTGGATTGGGAAGGAGTTGGATATCCCTTCTCATGCTATAGGAAGGGTCTCAGGATTTGAATGGCAAGGAGTTGGATATCACATCTCATGACATAGGAAGGGTCTCAGGTTTCGTATAAGCATTGAGATATCACATCTCTGCTATCGGAAGGGTCTCAGGATTGGAATGGGAAGGAGTTGGATATTCCCATCTCATGTTATAGGAAGGGTCTCAGGTTTGGTATTAGAAGCATTGAGATATCACATCTCATGCTATAGGAAGGGTCTCAGGATTGGAATGGGAAGGACTTGGATATCACATCTCATGCTATAGGGAGGGTCTCAAGTTTGATATTAGAAGCTTTGAGATATCACATCTCATGATATCGGAAGGGTCTCAGGATTGGAATGGGAAGGAGTTGGATATCACATCTCATGATAAAGAAAAGGTCTAAGGTTTGGAAGGGGAAGGATTTGGATATCACATCTCATGTTATATTACGGGTCTCACGTTTGGTATTAGAAGCATTGAGATATCAAGTCTCATAGTATAGGAAGGGTCTCAGAATTGGAATGGGAAGGAGTTGGATATCACATCTCAAGCTATAGGAATGGTCTCAGGATTGGAATGGGAAGGACTTGGATATCACATCTCATGCTATAGGAAGGCTCTCAGGTTTGGAAGGGGAAAGAGTTGGATATCACATTTCATGTTAGAGGTAGGATCTCAGGTTTGGTATTAGAGGCATTGAGATATCACATCTCATGCTATCAGAAGGGTCTCAGGAATGGAATGGGAAGGAGTTGGATATCACATCTCATGCTAAAGGGAGGGTCTCAGGTTTGGAAGGGGAAGGATTTGGATATCACATCTCATGTTATAGGAAGGATCTCAGGTATGGTATTAGAAGCATTAAGATATCACATCTCATGCTATCGGAAGGATCTCAGGTTTGGTATTAGAAGCATTGAGATATCACATCTCATGCTATCAGAAGAGTCTCAGGATTGGAATAGGAAGGAGTTGGATATCACATCTCATCCTAAAGGGAGGGTCTCAGGTTTGGAAGGGGAAGGATTTGGATATCACATCTCATGTTATCGGAAGGATCTCACGTTTGGTATTAGAAGTATTGAGATATCATATCTCATGCTATAGAAGGGTCTCAGGATTGGAATGGGAAGGAGTTGGATATCACATCTCATGCCATAGGAAGGGTCTCAGGTTTGGTATAAGCATTGAGATATCACATCTCTGCTATCGGAAGGGTCTCAGGATTGGATTGGGAAGGAGTTGGATATCCCTTCTCATGCTATAGGAAGTATCTCAGGTTGGAATGGGAAGGAGTTGGATATCACATCTCATGTTATAGGAAGGGTCTCAGGATTGGAATGGGAAGGATTTGGATATCACATCTCTTGCTATAGGAAGGGTCGCAGGATTGGAATGGGTAGGAGTTGGATATTACTTTCTTGCTATAGGAAGGGTCTCATGTTTGGAATGGGAAGGAGTTGGATATCACATATGCTATAGTTAGTGTCTCAGGTTTGGAACGGGAAGGAGTTGGATATCACATCTCATGTTATAGGAAGGGTCTCAGGTTTGGTATAAGCATTGAGATATCACATCTATGCTATCGGAAGCGGCTCAGGATTGGAATGGGAAGGAGTTGGATATCACATCTCATGCCATAGGAAGGGTCTCAGGTTTGGTATAAGCATTGAGATATCACATCTCTGCTATCGGAAGGGTCTCAGGATTGGATTGGGAAGGAGTTGGATATCCCTTCTCATGCTATAGGAAGTGTCTCAGGTTGGAATGGGAAGGAGTTGGATATCACATCTCATGTTATAGGAAGGGTCTCAGGATTGGAATGGGAAGGATTTGGATATCACATCTCTTGCTATAGGAAGGGTCTCAGGATTGGAATGGGTAGGAGTTGGATATTACTTTCTTGCTATAGGAAGGGTCTCATGTTTGGAATGGGAAGGAGTTGGATATCACATATGCTATAGTTAGTGTCTCAGGTTTGGAACGGGAAGGAGTTGGATATCACATCTCATGTTATAGGAAGGGTCTCAGGTTTGGTATAAGCATTGAAATATCACATCTCTGCTATCGGAAGCGGCTCAGGATTGGAATGGGAAGGAGTTGGATATCCCATCTCATGTTATAGGAAGAGTCTCTGGTTTGGTATTAGAATCATTGAGATATCACATCGCATGCTGTAGGGAGGGTCTAAGGATTGGAATGGGATGGACTTGGATATCACATCTCATGCTATAGGTAGGCTCTCAGGTTTGGTATAAGCATTGAGATATCACATCTCATGCTATAGGAAGGGTCTCAGGATTGGAATGGGAAGGAATTGGATATCACATCTCATGCTATAGGAAGGGTCTCAGATTTGGTATAAGCATTGAGATATCACATCTCATGCTAAAGGAAGGGTCTCAGGATTGGAATAGGAAGGAGTTGTATATGACATCTCAGGCCATAGGAAGGTTCTCAGGTTTGGTATAAGCATTGAGATATCACATCTCTGCTATCGGAAGGGTCTCAGGATTGGAATGGGAAGGAGTTGGATATCCCATCTCATGTTATAGGAAGGGTCTCAGGTTTGGTATTAGAAGCATAGAGATATCACATCTCATGCTATAGGAAGGGTCTCAGGATTTGAATGGCAAGGAGTTGGATATCACATCTCATGCCATAGGAAGGGTCTCAGGTTTGGTATAAGCATTGAGATATCACATCTCTGCTATCGGAAGGGTCTCAGGATTGGATTGGGAAGGAGTTGGATATCCCTTCTCATGCTATAGGAAGTGTCTCAGGTTGGAATGGGAAGGAGTTGGATATCACATCTCATGTTATAGGAAGGGTCTCAGGATTGGAATGGGAAGGATTTGGATATCACATCTCTTGCTATAGGAAGGGTCTCAGGATTGGAATGGGTAGGAGTTGGATATTACTTTCTTGCTATAGGAAGGGTCTCATGTTTGGAATGGGAAGGAGTTGGATATCACATATGCTATAGTTAGTGTCTCAGGTTTGGAACGGGAAGGAGTTGGATATCACATCTCATGTTATAGGAAGGGTCTCAGGTTTGGTATAAGCATTGAGATATCACATCTCTGCTATCGGAAGCGGCTCAGGATTGGAATGGGAAGGAGTTGGATATCCCATCTCATGTTATAGGAAGAGTCTCTGGTTTGGTATTAGAATCATTGAGATATCACATCGCATGCTGTAGGAAGGGTCTAAGGATTGGAATGGGATGGACTTGGATATCACATCTCATGCTATAAGGTAGGCTCTCAGGTTTGGTATAAGCATTGAGATATCACATCTCATGCTATAGGAAGGGTCTCAGGATTGGAATGGGAAGGAATTGGATATCACATCTCATGCTATAGGAAGGGTCTCAGATTTGGTATAAGCATTGAGATATCACATCTCATGCTAAAGGAAGGGTCTCAGGATTGGAATGGGAAGGAGTTGTATATGACATCTCAGGCCATAGGAAGGTTCTCAGGTTTGGTATAAGCATTGAGATATCACATCTCTGCTATCGGAAGGGTCTCAGGATTGGAATTGGAAGGAGTTGGATATCCCATCTCATGTTATAGGAAGGGTCTCAGGTTTGGTATTAGAAGCATAGAGATATCACATCTCATGCTATAGGAAGGGTCTCAGGATTGGAATGGGAAGGACTTGGATGTCACATCTCATGCTATAGGGAGGGTCTCAGGTTTGATATTAGAAGCATTGAGATAACAAATCTCATGATATCGGAAGGGTCTCAGGATTGGAATTGGAAGGAGTTGGATATCACATCTCATGATAAAGGAAGGGTCTAAGGTTTGGAAGGGGAAGGATTTGGATATCACATCTCATATTATAGGACGGGTCTCAGGTTTAGTATTAGAAGCATTGAGATATCAAGTCTCATGGTATAAGAAGGGTCTCAGGATTGGAATGGGAAGGAGTTGGACATCACATCTCATGCTATAGGAAGGGTCTCAGGTTTGGTAGAAGCATTGGGATATCACATCCCATGCTATCGGAAGGGTATCAGTATTGGATTTGGAAGAAGTTGGATATCCCATCTCATGCTATAGGAAGGGTCTCAGGTTGGAATGGGAAGGAGTTGGATATCACATTTCATGTTATAGGAAGGGTCTCAGGATTGGAATGGGAAGGACTTGGATATCATATCACATGCTATAGGACGGGTCTCAGGTTTGTTATTAGAATCATTGAGATATCATATTGCATGCTGTAGGAAGGGTCTAAGGGTTGGAATGGGAAGGACTTGGATATCACATCTCATGCTATAGATAGGCTCTTAGGTTTGGAAAGGGAAGGAGTTGGATATCACATTTCATGTTAGAGGAAGGATCTCAGGTTTGCTATTAGAAGCATTGAGATATCACATCTCATGCTATAGGAAGGGTCTCAGGATTGGATTGGGAAGCAGTTGGATATCACATCTCATGCTATAGGAAGGGTCTCAGGTTTGGTATAAGCATTGAGATATCACATCTCATGCTATAGGACGGGCTCAGGATTGGAATGGAAGGAGTTGGATACCACATCTCATGTTATAGGAAGGATCTCAGGTTTGGTATTAGAAGCATTGAGACATCACATCTCATGCTATAGGAGGGGTCTCAGGGTTGGAATGGGAAGGAGTTGGATATCACATCTCATCCAATAGGAAGGGTCTCAGGATTGGAATGGGAAGGAGTTGTATATGACATCTCAGGCCATAGGAAGGTTCTCAGGTTTGGTATAAGCATTGAGATATCACATCTCTGCTATCGGAAGGGTCTCAGGATTGGAATTGGAAGGAGTTGGATATCCCATCTCATGTTATAGGAAGGGTCTCAGGTTTGGTATTAGAAGCATAGAGATATCACATCTCATGCTATAGGAAGGGTCTCAGGATTGGAATGGGAAGGACTTGGATGTCACATCTCATGCTATAGGGAGGGTCTCAGGTTTGATATTAGAAGCATTGAGATAACAAATCTCATGATATCGGAAGGGTCTCAGGATTGGAATTGGAAGGAGTTGGATATCACATCTCATGATAAAGGAAGGGTCTAAGGTTTGGAAGGGGAAGGATTTGGATATCACATCTCATATTATAGGACGGGTCTCAGGTTTAGTATTAGAAGCATTGAGATATCAAGTCTCATGGTATAAGAAGGGTCTCAGGATTGGAATGGGAAGGAGTTGGACATCACATCTCATGCTATAGGAAGGGTCTCAGGTTTGGTAGAAGCATTGGGATATCACATCCCATGCTATCGGAAGGGTATCAGTATTGGATTTGGAAGAAGTTGGATATCCCATCTCATGCTATAGGAAGGGTCTCAGGTTGGAATGGGAAGGAGTTGGATATCACATTTCATGTTATAGGAAGGGTCTCAGGATTGGAATGGGAAGGACTTGGATATCATATCACATGCTATAGGACGGGTCTCAGGTTTGTTATTAGAATCATTGAGATATCATATTGCATGCTGTAGGAAGGGTCTAAGGGTTGGAATGGGAAGGACTTGGATATCACATCTCATGCTATAGATAGGCTCTTAGGTTTGGAAAGGGAAGGAGTTGGATATCACATTTCATGTTAGAGGAAGGATCTCAGGTTTGCTATTAGAAGCATTGAGATATCACATCTCATGCTATAGGAAGGGTCTCAGGATTGGATTGGGAAGCAGTTGGATATCACATCTCATGCTATAGGAAGGGTCTCAGGTTTGGTATAAGCATTGAGATATCACATCTCATGCTATAGGACGGGCTCAGGATTGGAATGGAAGGAGTTGGATACCACATCTCATGTTATAGGAAGGATCTCAGGTTTGGTATTAGAAGCATTGAGACATCACATCTCATGCTATAGGAGGGGTCTCAGGGTTGGAATGGGAAGGAGTTGGATATCACATCTCATCCAATAGGAAGGGTCTCAGGATTGGAATGGGAAGGACTTGGATGTCACATCTCATGCTATAGGGAGGGTCTCAGGTTTGATATTAGAAGCATTGAGATAACAAATCTCATGATATCTGAAGGGTCTCAGGATTGGAATGGGAAGGAGTTGGATATCACATCTCATGATAAAGGAAGGGTCTAAGGTTTGGAAGGGGAAGGATTTGGATATCACATCTCATATTATAGGACGGGTCTCAGGTTTGGTATTAGAAGCATTGAGATATCAAGTCTCATGGTATAAGAAGGGTCTCAGTATTGGAATGGGAAGGAGTTGGACATCACATCTCATGCTATAGGAAGGGTCTCAGGTTTGGTAGAAGCATTGGGATATCACATCCCATGCTATCGGAAGGGTATCAGTATTGGATTTGGAAGGATTTGGATATCACATCTCATATTATAGGACGGGTCTCAGGTTTGGTATTAGAAGCATTGAGATATCAAGTCTCATGGTATAAGAAGGGTCTCAGGTTGGAATGGGAAGGAGTTGGATATCACATTTCATGTTATAGGAAGGGTTTTAGGATTGGAATGGGAAGGACGTGGATATCATATCACATGCTATAGGACGGGTCTCAGGTTTGGTATTAGAATCATTGAAATATCATATTGCATGCTGTAGAAAGGGTCTAAGGGTTGGAATGGAAGGACTTGGATATCACATCTCATGCTATAGATAGGCTCTTAGGTTTGGAAAGGGAAGGAGTTGGATATCACATTTCATGTTAGAGGAAGGATCTCAGGTTTGCTATTAGAAGCATTGAGATATCACATCTCATGCTATAGGAAGGGTCTCAGGATTGGATTGGGAAGCAGTTGGATATCACATCTCATGCTATAGGAAGGGTCTCAGGTTTGGTATAAGCATTGAGATATCACATCTCATGCTATACGACGGGCTCAGGATTGGAATGGAAGGAGTTGGATACCACATCTCATGTTATAGGAAGGATCTCAGGTTTGGTATTAGAAGCATTGAGACATCACATCTCATGCTATAGGAGGGGTCTCAGGGTTGGAATGGGAAGGAGTTGGATATCACATCTCATGCTATAGGAAGGGTCTCAGGTTTGGTATAAGCATTGAGATATCACATCTCATGCTATAGGAAGGGTCTCAGGATTGGAATGGAAGGAGTTGGATATCACATCTCATGTTATAGGAAGGATCTCAGGTTTGGTATTAGAAGCATTGAGACATCACATCTCATGCTATAGGAGGGGTCTCAGGGTTGGAATGGGAAGGAGTTGGATATCACATCTCATCCAATAGGAAGGGTCTCAGGTTTGGAATGGGAAGGAATTGGATATCACATCTCATGTTATAGGAAGGATCTCAGGTTTGGTATTAGAACCATTGAGATATCACATCTCATACTATAGGAAGGGTCTCAGGATTGGAATGTGAAGGATTTGGATATCACATCTCATGCTAAAGGAAGGGTCTCAGGTTTGGTAGAAGCATTGAGATATCACGTCTCTGCTATCGGAAGGGTCTCAGGATTGGATTGGGAAGGAGTTGGATATCACATCTCATGCCATAGGAAGGGTCTCAGGTTTGGTATAAGCATTGAGATATCACATCTCTGCTATCGGAAGGGTCTCAGGATTGGATTGGGAAGGAGTTGGATATCCCTTCTCATGGTATAGGAAGTGTCTCAGGTTGGAATGGGAAGGAGTTGGATATCACATCTCATGTTATAGGAAGGGTTTAAGGATTGGAATGGGAAGGATTTGGATATTACTTTCTTGCTATAGGAAGGGTCTCATGTTTGGAATGGGAAGGAGTTGGATATCACATATGCTATAGTTAGTGTCTCAGGTTTGGAACGGGAAGGAGTTGGATATCACATCTCATGTTATAGGAAGGGTCTCAGGTTTGGTATAAGCATTGAGATATCACATCTCTGCTATCGGAAGCGGCTCAGGATTGGAATGGGAAGGAGTTGGATATCCCATCTCATGTTATAGGAAGAGTCTCTGGTTTGGTATTAGAATCATTGAGATATCACATCGCATGCTGTAGGAAGGGTCTAAGGATTGGAATGGGATGGACTTGGATATCACATCTCATGCTATAGGTAGGCTCTCAGGTTTGGTATAAGCATTGAGATATCACATCTCATGCTATAGGAAGGGTCTCAGGATTGGAATGGGAAGAAATTGGATATCACATCTCATGCTATAGGAAGGGTCTCAGATTTGGTATAAGCATTGAGATATCACATCTCATGCCAAAGGAAGGGTCTCAGGATTGGAATGGGAAGGAGTTGTATATGACATCTCAGGCCATAGGAATGTTCTCAGGTTTGGTATAAGCATTGAGATATCACATCTCTGCTATCGGAAGGGTCTCAGGATTGGAATGGGAAGGAGTTGGATATCCCATCTCATGTTATAGGAAGGGTCTCAGGTTTGGTATTAGAAGCATAGAGATATCACATCTCATGCTATAGGAAGGGTCTCAGGATTTGAATGGCAAGGAGTTGGATATCACATCTCATGCCATAGGAAGGGTCTCAGGTTTGGTATAAGCATTGAGATATCACATCTCTGCTATCGGAAGGGTCTCAGGATTGAATTGGGAAGGAGTTGGATATCCCTTCTCATGCTTTAGGAAGTGTCTCAGGTTGAAATGGGAACGGAGTTGGATATCACATCTCATGTTATAGGAAGGGTCTCAGGATTGGAATGGGAAGGATTTGGATATCACATCTCTTGCTATAGGAAGGGTCTCAGGATTGGAATGCGTAGGAGTTGGATATTACTTTCTTGCTATAGGAAGGGTCTCATGTTTGGAATGGGAAGGAGTTGGATATCACATATGCTATAGTTAGTGTCTCAGGTTTGGAACGGGAAGGAGTTGGATATCACATCTCATGTTATAGGAAGGGTCTCAGGTTTGGTATAAGCATTGAGATATCACATCTCTGCTATCGGAAGCGGCTCAGGATTGGAATGGGAAGGAGTTGGATATCCCATCTCATGTTATAGGAAGAGTCTCTGGTTTGGTATTAGAATCATTGAGATATCACATCGCATGCTGTAGGAAGGGTCTAAGGATTGGAATGGGATGGACTTGGATATCACATCTCATGCTATAGGTAGGCTCTCAGGTTTGGTATAAGCATTGAGATATCACATCTCATGCTATAGGAAGGGTCTCAGGATTGGAATGGGAAGGAATTGGATATCACATCTCATGCTATAGGAAGGGTCTCAGATTTGGTATAAGCATTGAGATATCACATCTCATGCTAAAGGAAGGGTCTCAGGATTGGAATGGGAAGGAGTTGTATATGACATCTCAGGCCATAGGAAGGTTCTCAGGTTTGGTATAAGCATTGAGATATCACATCTCTGCTATCGGAAGGGTCTCAGGATTGGAATGGGAAGGAGTTGGATATCCCATCTCATGTTATAGGAAGGGTCTCAGGTTTGGTATTAGAAGCATAGAGATATCACATCTCATGCTATAGGAAGGGTCTCAGGATTGGAATGGGAAGGAGTTGGATATCACATCTCATGATAAAGGAAGGGTCTAAGGTTTGGAAGGGGAAGGATTTGGATATCACATCTCATGTTATAGGACGGGTCTCAGGTTTGGTATTAGAAGCATTGAGATATCAAGTCTCATGGTATAAGAAGGGTCTCAGAATTGGAATGGGAAGGAGTTGGATATCACACCTCAAGCTATAGGAAGGGTCTCAGGATTGGAATGGGAAGGAGTTTGATATCACATCTCATGACATAGTATGGGTCTCAGGTTTGGTAGAAGCATTGGGATATCACATCTCATGCTATCGGAAGGGTATCAGTATTGGATTTGGAAGAAGTTGGATATCCCATCTCATGCTATAAGAAGGGTCTAAGGTTGGAATGGGAAGGAGTTGGATATCACATTTCATGTTATAGGAAGGGTCTCAGGATTGGAATGGGAAGGACTTGGATATCATATCTCATGCTATAGGACGTGTCTCAGGTTTGTTATTAGAATCATTGAGATATCATATTGCATGCTGTAGGAAGGGTCTAAGGATTGGAATGGGAAGGACCTGGATATCACAGCTCATGCTATAGATAGGCTCTTAGGTTTGGAAAGGGAAGGAGTTGGATATCACATTTCATGTTAGAGGAAGGATCTCAGGTTTGGTATTAGAAGCATTGAGATATCACATCTCATGCTATAGGAAGGGTCTCAGGATTGGAATGGGAAGTAGTTGGATATCACATCTCATGCTATAGGAAGGGTCTCAGGTTTGGTATAAGCATTGAGATATCACATCTCATGCTATAGGACGGGTCTCAGGATTGGAATGGAAGGAGTTGGATATCACATCTCATGTTATAGGAAGGATCTCAGGTTTGGTATTAGAAACATTGAGACATCACATCTCATGCTATAGGAAGGGTCTCAGGGTTGGAATGGGAGGGAGTTGGATATCACAACTCATCCAATAGGAAGGGTCTCAGGTTTGGTATGGGAAGGAATTGGATATCACATCTCATGTTATAGGAAGGATCTCAGGTTTGGTATTAGAAGCATTGAGATATCACATCTCATGCTATAGGAAGGGTCTCAGGATTGGAATGTGAAGGATTTGGATATCACATCTCATGCTAAAGGAAGGGTCTCAGGTTTGGTAGAAGCATTGAGATATCACGTCTCTGCTATCGGAAGGGTCTCAGGATTGGATTGGGAAGGAGTTGGATATCCCTTCTCATGCTATAGGAAGGGTCTCAGGTTTGGTATAAGCATTGAGATATCACATCTCTGCTATCGGAAGGGTCTCAGGGTTGGAATGGGAAGGAGTTGGATATTCCCATCTCATGTTATAGGAAGGGTCTCAGGTTTGGTATTAGAAGCATTGAGATATCACATCTCATGCTATAGGAAGGGTCTCAGGATTGGAATGGGAAGGACTTGGATATCACATCTCATGCTATAGGGAGGGTCTCAAGTTTGATATTAGAAGCTTTGAGATATCACATCTCATGATATCGGAAGGGTCTCAGGATTGGAATGGGAAGGAGTTGGATATCACATCTCATGATAAAGGAAGGGTCTAAGGTTTGGAAGGGGAAGGATTTGGATATCACATCTCATGTTATATTACGGGTCTCAGGTTTGGTATTAGAAGCATTGAGATATCAAGTCTCAGAGTATAGGAAGGGTCTCAGAATTGGAATGGGAAGGAGTTGGATATCACATCTCAAGCTATAGGAAGGGTCTCAGGATTGGAATGGGAAGGACTTGGATATCACATCTCATGCTATAGGAAGGCTCTCAGGTTTGGAAGGGGAAAGAGTTGGATATCACATTTCATGTTAGAGGTAGGATCTCAGGTTTGGTATTAGAGGCATTGAGATATCACATCTCATGCTATCAGAAGGGTCTCAGGAATGGAATGGGAAGGAGTTGGATATCACATCTCATGCTAAAGGGAGGGTCTCAGGTTTGGAAGGGGAAGGATTTGGATATCACATCTCATGTTATAGGAAGGATCTCAGGTTTGGTATTAGAAGCATTGAGATATCACATCTCATGCTATCGGAAGGATCTCAGGTTTGGTATTAGAAGCATTGAGATATCACATCTCATGCTATCAGAAGGGTCTCAGGATTGGAACGGGAAGGAGTTGGATATCACATCTCATGCTATAGGAAGTGTCTCAGGATTGGAATGGGAAGGACTTGGATATCACATCTCATGCTATAGGTAGGGTCTCAAGTTTGATATTAGAAGCATTGAGATATCACATCTCATGCTATAGGAAGGGTCTGAGGATTGGAATGGGAAGGAGTTGGATATCACATCTCATGCTATGGGAAGGGTCTCAGGTTTGGTATAAGCAGTGAGATATCACATCTCATGCTATAGGAAGTGTCTCAGGATTGGAATGGGAAGGAGTTGGATATCACATCTCATGTTATAGGAAGGATCTCAGGTTTGGTATAAGCATTGAGATATCACATCTCTGCTATCGGAAGGGTCTCAGGATTGGAATGGGAAGGAGTTGGATATCACATCTCATGATAAAGGAAGGGTCTAAGGTTTGGAAGGGGAAGGATTTGGATATCACATCTCATGTTATATTACGGGTCTCACGTTTGGTATTAGAAGCATTGAGATATCAAGTCTCATGGTATAAGAAGGGTCTCAGGATTGGAATGGGAAGGACTTGGATATCACATCTCATGCTATAGGAAGGCTCTCAGGTTTGGAAGGGGAAAGAGTTGGATATCACATTTCATGTTAGAGGTAGGATCTCAGGTTTGGTATTAGAGGCATTGAGATATCACATCTCATGCTATCAGAAGGGTCTCAGGAATGGAATGGGAAGGAGTTGGATATCACATCTCATGCTAAAGGGAGGGTCTCAGGTTTGGAAGGGGAAGGATTTGGATATCACATCTCATGTTATAGGAAGGATCTCAGGTATGGTATTAGAAGCATTGAGATATCACATCTCATGCTATCGGAAGCATCTCAGGTTTGGTATTAGAAGCATTGAGATATCACATCTCATGCTATCAGAAGAGTCTCAGGATTGGAATAGGAAGGAGTTGGATATCACATCTCATGCTAAAGGGAGGGTCTCAGGTTTGGAAGGGGAAGGATTTGGATATCACATCTCATGTTATCGGAAGGATCTCACGTTTGGTATTAGAAGTATTGAGATATCATATCTCATGCTATAGGAAGGGTCTCAGGATTGGAATGGGAAGGAGTTGGATATCACATCTCATGCTATAGGGAGGGTCTCAGGATTGGAATGGGAAGGACTTAGATATCACATATCATGCTATAGGGAGGGTCTCAGTTTTGATATTAGAAGCATTGAGATATCACATCTCATGCTATCGGAAGTGTCTCAGGATTGGAATGGGAAGGTGCTGGATATCACATCTCATGCTAAAGGAAGGGTCTCAGGTTTGGAACGGGAAGGATTTGGATATCACATCTCATGTTATAGGAAGGGTCTCAGGTTTGGTATAAGCATTGCGATATCACATCTCTGCTATCAGAAGTGTCTCAGGATTGGAATGGGAAGGAGTTGGATATCCCATCTCATGTTATAGGAAGGATCTCACGTTTGTTATTAGAATCATTGAGATATCATATTGCATGCTGTAGGAAGGGTCTAAGGGTTGGAATGGGAAGGACTTGGATATCACATCTCATGCTATGGATAGGCTTTTAGGTTTGGAAAGGGAAGGAGTTGGATATCACATTTCATGTTAGAGGAAGGATCTCAGGTTTGCTATTAGAAGCATTGAGATATCACATCTCATGCTATAGGAAGGGTCTCAGGATTGGAATGGGAAGCAGTTGGATATCACATCTCATGCTATAGGAAGGGTCTCAGGTTTGGTATAAGCATTGAGATATCACATCTCATGCTATAGTACGGGTCTCAGGATTGGAATGGAAGGAGTTGGATACCACATCTCATGTTATAGGAAGGATCTCAGGTTTGGTATTAGAAGCATTGAGACATCACATCTCATGCTATAGGAGGGGTCTCAGGGTTGGAATGGGAAGGAGTTGGATATCACATCTCATCCAATAGGAAGGGTCTCAGGTTTGGAATGGGAAGGAATTGGATATCACATCTCATGTTATAGGAAGGATCTCAGGTTTGGTATTAGAAGCATTGAGATATCACATCTCATGCTAAAGGAAGGGTCTCAGGTTTGGTAGAAGCATTGAGATATCACGTCTCTGCTATCGGAAGGGTCTCAGGATTGGATTGGGAAGGAATTGGATATCACATCTCATGCCATAGGAAGGGTCTCAGGTTTGGTATAAGCATTGAGATATCACATCTCTGCTATCGGAAGGGTCTCAGGATTGGATTGGGAAGGAGTTGGATATCCCTTCTCATGCTATAGGAAGTGTCTCAGGTTGGAATGGGAAGGAGTTGGATATCACATCTCATGTTATAGGAAGGGTCTCAGGATTGGAATGGGAAGGATTTGGATATCACATCTCTTGCTATAGGAAGGGTCTCAGGATTGGAATGGGTAGGAGTTGGATATTACTTTCTTGCTATAGGAAGGGTCTCATGTTTGGAATGGGAAGGAGTTGGATATCCCATCTCATGTTATAGGAAGAGTCTCTGGTTTGGTATTAGAATCATTGAGATATCACATCGCATGCTGTAGGGATGGTCTAAGGATTGGAATGGGATGGACTTGGATATCACATCTCATGCTATAGGTAGGCTCTCAGGTTTGGTATAAGCATTGAGATATCACATCTCATGCTATAGGAAGGGTCTCAGGATTGGAATGGGAAGGAATTGGATATCACATCTCATGCTATAGGAAGGGTCTCAGATTTGGTATAAGCATTGAGATATCACATCTCATGCTAAAGGAAGGGTCTCAGGATTGGAATGGGAAGGAGTTGTATATGACATCTCAGGCCATAGGAAGGTTCTCAGGTTTGGTATAAGCATTGAGATATCACATCTCTGCTATCGGAAGGGTCTCAGGATTGGATTGGGAAGGAGTTGGATATCCCTTCTCATGCTATAGGAAGGGTCTCAGGTTTGGTATTAGAAGCATAGAGATATCACATCTCATGCTATAGGAAGGGTCTCAGGATTTGAATGGCAAGGAGTTGGATATCACATCTCATGCCATAGGAAGGGTCTCAGGTTTGGTATAAGCATTGAGATATCACATCTCTGCTATCGGAAGGGTCTCAGGATTGGATTGGGAAGGAGTTGGATATCCCTTCTCATGCTATAGGAAGTGTCTAAGGTTGGAATGGGAAGGAGTTGTTTATCACATCTCATGTTATAGGAAGGGTCTCAGGATTGGAATGGGAAGGATTTGTATATCACATCTCTTGCTATAGGAAGGGTCTCAGGATTGGAATGGGTAGGAGTTGGATATTACTTTCTTGCTATAGGAAGGGTCTCATGTTTGGAATGGGAAGGAGTTGGATATCACATATGCTATAGTTAGTGTCTCAGGTTTGGAACGGGAAGGAGTTGGATATCACATCTCATGTTATAGGAAGGGTCTCAGGTTTGGTATAAGCATTGAGATATCACATCTCTGCTATCGGAAGCGGCTCAGGATTGGAATGGGAAGGAGTTGGATATCCCATCTCATGTTATAGGAAGAGTCTCTGGTTTGGTATTAGAATCATTGAGATATCACATCGCATGCTAAAGGAAGGGTCTCAGGATTGGAATGGGAAGGAGTTGTATATGACATCTCAGGCCATAGGAATGTTCTCAGGTTTGGTATAAGCATTGAGATATCACATCTCTGCTATCGGAAGGGTCTCAGGATTGGAAAGGGAAGGAGTTGGATATCCCATCTCATGTTATAGGAAGGGTCTCAGGTTTGGTATTGGAAGCATAGAGATATCACATCTCATGCTATAGGAAGGGTCTCAGGATTGGAATGGGAAGGACTTGGATGTCACATCTCATGCTATAGGGAGGGTCTCAAGTTTGATATTAGAAGCATTGAGATAACAAATCTCATGATATCGGAAGGGTCTCAGGATTGGAATGGGAAGGAGTTGGATATCACATCTCATGATAAAGGAAGGGTCTAAGGTTTGGAAGGGGAAGGATTTGGATATCACATCTCATATTATAGGACGGGTCTCAGGTTTGGTATTAGAAGCATTGAGATATCAAGTCTCATGGTATAAGAAGGGTCTCAGGATTGGAATGGGAAGGAGTTGGACATCACATCTCATGCTATAGGAAGGGTCTCAGGTTTGGTAGAAGCATTGGGATATCACATCCCATGCTATCGGAAGGGTATCAGTATTGGATTTGGAAGAAGTTGGATATCCCATCTCATGCTATAGGAAGGGTCTCAGGTTGGAATGGGAAGGAGTTGGATATCACATTTCATGTTATAGGAAGGGTCTCAGGATTGGAATGGGAAGGACTTGGATATCATATCTCATGCTATAGGACGGGTCTCAGGTTTGTTATTAGAATCATTGAGATATCATATTGCATGCTGTAGGAAGGGTCTAAGGATTGGAATGGGAAGGACTTGGATATCACATCTCATGCTATAGATAGGCTCTTAGGTTTGGAAAGGGAAGGAGTTGGATATCACATTTCATGTTAGAGGAAGGATCTCAGGTTTGGTATTAGAAGCATTGAGATATCACATCTCATGCTATAGGAAGGGTCTCAGGATTGGAATGGGAAGTAGTTGGATATCACATCTCATGCTATAGGAAGGGTCTCAGGTTTTGTATAAGCATTGAGATATCACATTTCATGCTATAGGACGGGTCTCAGGATTGGAATGGAAGGAGTTGGATATCACATCTCATGTTATAGGAAGGATCTCAGGTTTGGTATTAGAAGCATTGAGACATCACATCTCATGCTATAGGAAGGGTCTCAGGGTTGGAATGGGAAGGAGTTGGATATCACATCTCATCCAATAGGAAGGGTCTCAGGTTTGGAATGGGAAGGAATTGGATATCACATCTCATGTTATAGGAAGGATCTCAGGTTTGGTATTAGAAGCATTTAAATATCACATCTCATGCTATAGGAAGGGTCTCAGGATTGGAATGTGAAGGATTTGGATATCACATCTCATGCTAAAGGAAGGGTCTCAGGTTTGGTAGAAGCATTGAGATATCACGTCTCTGCTATCGGAAGGGTCTCAGGATTGGATTGGGAAGGAGTTGGATATCCCTTCTCATGCTATAGGAAGGGTCTCAGGATTTGAATGGCAAGGAGTTGGATATCACATCTCATGCCATAGGAAGGGTCTCAGGTTTGGTATAAGCATTGAGATATCACATCTCTGCTATCGGAAGGGTCTCAGGATTGGAATGGGAGGGAGTTGGATATTCCCATCTCATGTTATAGGAAGGGTCTCAGGTTTGGTATTAGAAGCATTGAGATATCACATCTCATGCTATAGGAAGGGTCTCAGGATTGGAATGGGAAGGACTTGGATATCACATCTCATGCTATAGGGAGGGTCTCAAGTTTGATATTAGAAGCTTTGAGATATCACATCTCATGATATCGGAAGGGTCTCAGGATTGGAATGGGAAGGAGTTGGATATCACATCTCATGATAAAGGAAGGGTCTAAGGTTTGGAAGGGGAAGGATTTGGATATCACATCTCATGTTATATTACGGGTCTCAGGTTTGGTATTAGAAGCATTGAGATATCAAGTCTCAGAGTATAGGAAGGGTCTCAGAATTGGAATGGGAAGGAGTTGGATATCACATCTCAAGCTATAGGAAGGGTCTCAGGATTGGAATGGGAAGGACTTGGATATCACATCTCATGCTATAGGAAGGCTCTCAGGTTTGGAAGGGGAAAGAGTTGGATATCACATTTCATGTTAGAGGTAGGATCTCAGGTTTGGTATTAGAGGCATTGAGATATCACATCTCATGCTATCAGAAGGGTCTCAGGAATGGAATGGGAAGGAGTTGGATATCACATCTCATGCTAAAGGGAGGGTCTCAGGTTTGGAAGGGGAAGGATTTGGATATCACATCTCATGTTATAGGAAGGATCTCAGGTTTGGTATTAGAAGCATTGAGATATCACATCTCATGCTATCAGAAGGGTCTCAGGATTGGAATGGGAAGGAGTTGGATATCACATCTCATGCTAAAGGGAGGGTCTCAGGTTTGGAAGGGGAAGGATTTGGATATCACATCTCATGTTATCGGAAGGATCTCACGTTTGGTATTAGAAGTATTGAGATATCATATCTCATGCTATAGGAAGGGTCTCAGGATTGGAATGGGAAAGAGTTGGATATCACATCTCATGCTATAGGGAGTGTCTCAGGATTGGAATGGGAAGGACTTAGATATCACATATCATGCTATAGGGAGGGTCTCAGTTTTGATATTAGAAGCATTGAGATATCACATCTCATGCTATCGGAAGTGTCTCAGGATTGGAATGGGAAGGAGCTGGATATCACATCTCATGCTAAAGGAAGGGTCTCAGGTTTGGAACGGGAAGGATTTGGATATCACATCTCATGCTATAGGAAGGGTCTCAGATTTGGTATAAGCATTGAGATATCACATCTCATGCTAAAGGAAGGGTCTCAGGATTGGAATGGGAAGGAGTTGTATATGACATCTCAGGCCATAAGAAGGGTCTCAGGTTTGGTATATGCATTGAGATATCACATCTCTGCTATCGGAAGGGTCTCAGGATTGGAATGGGAAGGAGTTGGATATCCCATCTCATGTTATAGGAAGGGTCTCAGGTTTGGTATTAGAAGCATAGAGATATCACATCTCATGCTATAGGAAGGGTCTCAGGATTGGAATGGGAAGTGTTAGGAAAGATTTCATAATTGTAGGGAATTTTCCTTCCATGTGGCAACCCCTAAACTTTTTGCTATTGTTTTTAACCTTGTTCTTGACTTTGCCAGAGAAGTACAGCCTTCTGCCGCACTTCTCTGGGCTTTCGCTCCTTTCTTACGGGGAAACTGACATGCCCTTAAGACAGTCAGTACCGGGGAACGTGGTTTCCCGTAGTTTCTTTTATCGTGTCGCAGCTTTAGTGCAACACGACACAAGAGGGCACTGTAAGCTAAGTTACAGCTCTCTTGGGTCTCTAGCCTTCTACGGGCCCTAGATACTCTTTTAGGATGGTATTTGATCGGTGCAAGTCATTCAGGGACGGGACTGGTGGCAGCGATCGTTTTGTTTATTTTGAGCTCCTTTTGGCGTTCTGAGCACGTTTTTGCACTGAACCCAAAATGGTGGCCTGGCTCCCAAAATGGCCAGGCCGCGAGGCTCCTTTGTCCTGTCCACTGTCCGTCTTGCTCCCTTCACCTTCCCCAGGTCCGGCGACCCGGGGCCTTCCTTATTTGGGCATGTACTTTCCCGCGAAACGCAGTTGCTTTCGCGGGCTTCTACATGTCGTTTGTGTGCCTCCAGGGTGTGGGCTGGGATGTCTGGTCCCAATACACATCCTGGGTGCCAGAGAGTCTAGGGTGGTGTGAATGCCTGGGACCACCGTGGTCCGTGATTGGTCCACGTATGGTATGTGTTTTGATGAGCGGATCTCCCATTGGCTCCCCTCCGTTTTGGCGCGAAGGGAACCGTGGATAAGGGGGAGCTGGAAACACCACTACCATGTCGATCTCCTGAGTTCTCACGAACGAAGGAATACAGGAGCCAAGTATCCTGCAACTACGAGGCTGGACCGAGGAATCGCTGGTGACCCGCTGAAGGAATCCTCCTTTGCACTGCTGTCGTCCGGAGAGCCCCTGTCCTCCTTTGATCGAACCAGAAGGCCTGTACTGGTGCTTCGACCTTTGGAATAGCAGGAACAGCTATTCCCGGCATCTTCAACCATCTCCTGCCAAGTAAGCCTTCGGAAGCGTCTCTGGGCCATCCAGTTGACTGACCAGCTTACCAAGGAGTTTGGCTCTGCAACCGCCGCCAGGTTGTGTTGGATTGCGAGTACTTGTCCCTCTCCCACGCTTCGTACGCTTGGCGTCCCCAGGTCTGAAGGGAGGAGGGTTCATTTGGCTCGAATACACACGGCTGCTCCGTTGTCCTGTGCGGCAACAAAACTGTGCCGGTTTCGTCGATTGGGACGTCTTTTTGCTCTACACGACTACAAAGCGTTCCCTGCTCTTCTGAACCTGCCAGCTGCTGCTGAAACTATCGTGGAGAAGCCTGGGTCTGCTTGCTTCGGGGACCGGTGAGTAGTATATCTAGGATCTGGTCGCCCTCCTGCAGTATCCCATTGCTTTTCCTTGCTGTGTAAAAACAGCACCCTTTTGCCGCGCTCGCGCTCTGCTTCTGCCCGCTGTGGAGGCTGCGCTTGAGTTGCGGAAACCTGTTCTTCTTCTGCTGTGCACTAACGTGAACCGCCTGACTTCCTCCGAAGAGCTTCCCCTTGTGCCCGTCGGCACCGGCGTGGCAGGTACTTTGAGCACAAGGCTCCACGCTTCGTAGGGCTCGGACTTCCATCTAGTTAGGTGCCTATGAAGGCGAACTGAGTCGAAAGCATTATCGCACTGCCTGTTTTCCTTCCCTTTCAGGTGGACTACATATTTCGTGCTTTAAACGCTTGCGACTGTGTATTTGTATATATATTGTGTTGATTTGGTATGTGTTGGTTTAAAATTGTGATATTGTGATTTTCTCGCTACGGTCGTTGTTTTAAAGGCCTTAAAATAAATGTGTTTATATTTTTGATATAACACCTGTTTGGAGTAGTTTGTTAGCGCTCTTGCTTTGTGTGCTCACTGCGGGCTTTCAGTCACCCTCACCCCTCTTGAGACCTAGTCTTGACCGCCGCGATCGCTACCTTGATTGGTCTGGCTTGTCCAGAGGTTACCCTGTTCCAAGTAATTAGGTTGGCCTTCTGAACTTCTGCGCCACCAGGACAGAGTTCAGAAATCCGTCTTAACAAATTGGTGTACAGCGGTGGGATACGACTGAAGGTATCCAGTGTTGCGCTCGAACTAGGGCATTTCAGGTTATTCCAAACAGTGCACGTAGTGAATTGTTGTAATATAACTTTAAAAAGGCCATAGTCCTATCAATCAGTATGGAAACAAGTACGTTGTTAACTTTAAATGCTTCCAAATCAGAAACGCTGAAAAAGATGTGTGCGGAGAGAGGTGTTTCCTCTCAAGGCACTAAATTGGAAATGATCCAAAGAATCGTGGCGTGGCAAGAAGCGCAGCTTGACGCTATTACTTCTGAGGACAGTGCGGAAGGTGGTGGGGCTGCTCTCACTGGCAGAACCGACGGTTCTGCCGCTGCACTGATCCATCACGACCACGAGGACAGGGAGGATGTAATGTCTAATGTTTCCTCTGCCAGTGCTGATGGGGAGGCTATGCTTGAATTCAAGAAGCAAGAGCTGCGGTTTAGGCAGCAGGAGCTTGAATTCAGCATAGCCAAACTAAAAATCGAACAGGCAGAAAAACAAAAAGACAGGGATCACCAGTTGGAACTGGCCAAGCTTCAGGTTGCAAATGGGTCCAAGGGTCCTGGACATGGTTCTGGGGCTTCCTCTCATCCACGGTTTCCAAAAGATCTGCTCAGTGTGTATGAAGAGAGGAATGACATTATGGACTGGCTGAATGCGTTTGAGTATGCATGCGAGGTCCAGGAAGTTGACAATGCTGATAAGATTGCGTGGTTGCTCAGTAGACTGCCCCATTCTGGCTGTAGTGCCATTATGGAAATGTCGAAGGCTGAGCGGGCTGATTTCGCAATGTTAAAGCAGACTCTCATTTTAAAGTTTGGGAAGACTCCGGCCCAATATTTAAAGCGTTTTCGAGAGTATAAGAAAAAGGAAGGTGGTACTTGGGTATCTTATGTCGCTGAATCCTTGAAAAACTTAACTGGCTGGGTCGAAGGTTATAAGGTTTCTACCTTCGAAGGCATGATAAATCTTGTCATGCTGGAACATATTTTTGCTTCTTCTTCCCCGGAGCTTAAGCAGCATTTGGCCGATTCGAAGGAGATAGATCCTAAGAAGCTGGCCATTGCAGCAGACTTATGGGTGTCACATCGAGTGTCCCATAAGGACAAAACTCATCCTGGTAAGCAGGAGGAGGGGAAAAAGTCCAAAGATATGGAGGGTGGGGAATCTGCTAAATCTTCTTCCCAAAAGGGCCACAAAAAGAAAAACAAGGGTAAGACACAAGAGAACTCACAGGGTAGTGGAGGTCCGCCTCCAAAACAGAACTCTGGTTATAATAAGCCTCCCTACGTAAACAGACCCAATGGGGCTTGTTTTTCTTGTGGAGCAACTGACCATGTGAAGGGGGATCCCCGTTGTAAGGTTAGACCTTTGGGGGTCCACTCCGCTAATCTGGCCTTCTCCTCCTACGAGGAAGAAGAGATTACAGGAGCATCCTTCTCCTCAGACTCGTTTCCCAGCGGGATAGAGGCTGAGGTAGTTTTAGTGTCCCTGGGTTCCTGGGAGCCTAAAGTCGCAGAGGCTTATGCTAGGATTCCGGATAATACCAAGCACTACTTTAAAGACAGTGTGCTGATCAATGGAGTGGATACTCCAGCTCTTAGGGATAGTGGGTGCAGTCGAACTGTAGTGGATTCTACCTTGGTAGACTCAGAGGAAGTTGCCAGAGCTACTCTGATGCCCACTAAGTTGGCTGACGGCCCCCTCCGTATGTTTCCCGTGATCCCTGTTAATCTAACTTTAAATGGTACAGCTGTCAGGATTCCAGTGAGCATTCAGAGAAACGTCCCGGGAAAGGTCTTATTAGGTAATGATCTCAGAGCTTTAGGGCTCGTAGGAGACACTGCCGAACGACCCTACACACGGTCTCAAGCACGGGCGGCATTGGCCAAGTCCAATACGCCGCCCCAGCCGAAGGGGCAACCCAAGGCGAAAGGAGTCTACAAGTCAAGACGGGGGAAAGAGAATATTCCCCCGAGCTCGCCTACCACTGCGGTGGAGGGAGTTGGTCAATCGCCCGAGCCTGACGAGGAGGTGGCGATGCCTGAAGTATTCGACCCCAACGATCATCCTGAACTAAAAGACTTGTTAGTTGAAGGAGGTCCTGATAGGGACGAATTCAGTAAAGGCCAACGTGAGTGCCCATCTCTGGAAGGCCTAAGGAGACAGGCCTGCTCCCAGCTTGAGGGTGAACCTCCTGGGAAGCATAGGATTTATTGGGAAGGTGGACTCCTGTATAGTGAGCCCACAGAGTCTACAGAAGGAGACCATAGGAGGTTGGTGGTTCCCCTTGCGGTTAGGCCCTTCCTCCTGCAGTTGGCGCATGAAGTTCCCCTTGCTGGTCACCTTGGTATGAAGAGGACCAAGCAAAGGTTATCCATGCACTTCTACTGGCCCAAGATGGGGGTGCAAGTAGAAAGTCACTGCAGGAGTTGCGCCTCCTGCCAGTTGTCTGGTAAGGTTGGCGCGACAATCCAAGCTCCGTTGGTACCGCTCCCAGTTGTGGGGGTACCATTTGAAAGGGTAGGGATCGACATCGTCGGTCCCCTTGACCCGCAAACATCCTCGGGCAATAGGTTTATCCTGGTGCTGGTCGACCATGCAACCAGGTATCCTGAGGCCATCCCATTGAAAACTGTAACTGCCAAGTCAGTTGCAAAAGCTTTACTCGGCATATTTACTAGGGTTGGCTTCCCTAAAGAAGTTGTGTCAGATCGTGGCAGCAACTTTATGTCGAAGTATATGCAGGCTATGTGGAAAGAATGTGGGGTCACCTACAAGTTCTCTTCTGCATACCACCCCCAGACCAATGGTCTGGTGGAACGCTTCAACAGAACGTTAAAGAGCATGATTGGGGCTCTGGAGGAGCCCCAGAGAAGAAAATGGGATCTTCTTTTACCATGCTTGCTGTTTGCCTACCGAGAGGTACCACAGGAGGGTGTTGGCTTCAGCCCCTTCGAACTTCTGTTCGGTCATCCCGTACGGGGACCCTTAGCCATTGTCAAGGAGGGATGGGAGATGCCCACTCCCCCTGTTACTACCAATGTAGTTGACTATGTGCTAGGGCCCAGAAAACGGATGGTACTTCTGATGGGCTTGGCTAGTGATAAATTGAAGGCAGGGCAAGCGCTGGTGAAACATTGGTACGACCAGAAAGCTTCCCTCATCAACTTTACACCTGGTCAGCAAGTCCTGATCATTAATCCTATAAGGCCTCGAGCTTTACAGGACAAATGGTCAGGCCCTTACACAGTGGTGGAGCCCCTGGGTGAGGTAAACTATTTAGTGGACCTTGGAAGGCCTGGACAGGCTCCAAAAGTGTTCCACGTGAATAGGCTGAAGGCTTTCGTCCCAAGAGTCGAAATCGCAGCACTGCTACTGGCGTCAGACGTTGAGGAAGAGGAGTCAGAACCTCTCCCCGACCTGTTCCACAGCGGTCCTTCAGATAGCTCCATTGAGGGTGTCCGAGTGGCCCCTCACCTGACTTCTGATCAGCAGGCGGAGGTGAAAAGTTTGCTTAGGCAGTTTTCCCCCCTGTTCTCACAGTCGCCTGGTTTGACACCTTGGTGCAAACATAACATTGACACAGGAGACAGTGTACCTACCAAAAGTAGGGGATACAGGATGTCGGATAAAGTACGGTCTTATATTAAGACCGAGGTCAACAAAATGTTAGACCTTGGGGTGATTGAACCCTCTAGTAGTCCGTGGTCCAGTCCTGTGGTTCTGGTTCCAAAGGCAGGCACTTCTGAATTGAGGTTCTGCGTGGATTACAGGGCTCTGAATGCTGTCACCAAGACAGATGCCCACCCCTTGCCTCGAACAGATGAGCTGGTGGATACTTTGGGTGCCTCCAAGTACCTCAGCACGTTTGACCTCACTGCTGGCTATTGGCAAATAGCGTTAGCAGAACATGCCAGGGAGAAGACAGCATTTTCTACACCAGACGGCCTTTACCAATTCCGGGTAATGCCGTTCGGGTTGAAGAATGCACCTGCCACTTTCCAGAGGCTTGTGAATCATGTGTTGAATGGGTTGGACGAATTCTGCCTTGCATATCTGGACGATATAGCAGTTTTCAGTGCCACCTGGGAAGACCATGTGAAACACCTCGGGATTGTGCTCCAGGCTCTTCAGAAAGCCCACTTGACCATAAAGGCTAGTAAGTGCCAGATTGGACAAGGCTCAGTGGTTTACCTTGGACATGAAGTAGGTGGAGGGAGGATACAGCCTCTACCCAGTAAAGTACAAGCAGTACAAGACTGGCCTACCCCCACTACGCAAACCCAAGTGAGAGCCTTCTTAGGACTCACGGGGTATTACCGCAATTTTGTGGCAGACTATGGTACCATAGCTGCTCCTCTGACTGCCCTCACAACTCCGAAGAAACCCAAGAAGGTAACTTGGACCGACGAGTGTGAGAAGGCCTTCAATGGCTTAAAAGACTCCTTGTGCCAGGCCCCTGTCCTAAGGGCCCCTGATTATCAAAGACCTTTTATCGTGCAGACGGATGCCTCTGACACTGGGATAGGAGCTGTACTATCACAAGTAGATGAGAAGGGTAAGGAACACCCTATCGGTTTTATTAGTCGCCAGCTTAAGGACAGAGAGCTCAGGTGGTCCACGGTAGAGAAAGAATGTTTCTCTGTTGTGTGGGCCCTAAGGAAGCTGAGGCCCTACCTCTATGGGACCCACTTCACTGTGCAGACTGACCATAAGCCGTTAAAGTGGCTAATGAACATGAAGGGGGAGAATCCAAAGTTGCTTAGGTGGTCCATACGTCTTCAAGGCTTCGACTTCACTATTGAGCATAGACCAGGTGTCCAACATAGCAATGCTGATGGGTTGTCCAGAATGTTTAACCGACCTGAACAAGAGACTCATCCAGGGGTGGATTAGTTTCCCCTGTCCATAGTCTGGGAGGGGCGAGTGTTAGGAAAGATTTCATAATTGTAGGGAATTTTCCTTCCATGTGGCAACCCCTAAACTTTTTGCTATTGTTTTTAACCTTGTTCTTGACTTTGCCAGAGAAGTACAGCCTTCTGCCGCACTTCTCTGGGCTTTCGCTCCTTTCTTACGGGGAAACTGACATGCCCTTAAGACAGTCAGTACCGGGGAACGTGGTTTCCCGTAGTTTCTTTTATCGTGTCGCAGCTTTAGTGCAACACGACACAAGAGGGCACTGTAAGCTAAGTTACAGCTCTCTTGGGTCTCTAGCCTTCTACGGGCCCTAGATACTCTTTTAGGATGGTATTTGATCGGTGCAAGTCATTCAGGGACGGGACTGGTGGCAGCGATCGTTTTGTTTATTTTGAGCTCCTTTTGGCGTTCTGAGCACGTTTTTGCACTGAACCCAAAATGGTGGCCTGGCTCCCAAAATGGCCAGGCCGCGAGGCTCCTTTGTCCTGTCCACTGTCCGTCTTGCTCCCTTCACCTTCCCCAGGTCCGGCGACCCGGGGCCTTCCTTATTTGGGCATGTACTTTCCCGCGAAACGCAGTTGCTTTCGCGGGCTTCTACATGTCGTTTGTGTGCCTCCAGGGTGTGGGCTGGGATGTCTGGTCCCAATACACATCCTGGGTGCCAGAGAGTCTAGGGTGGTGTGAATGCCTGGGACCACCGTGGTCCGTGATTGGTCCACGTATGGTATGTGTTTTGATGAGCGGATCTCCCATTGGCTCCCCTCCGTTTTGGCGCGAAGGGAACCGTGGATAAGGGGGAGCTGGAAACACCACTACCATGTCGATCTCCTGAGTTCTCACGAACGAAGGAATACAGGAGCCAAGTATCCTGCAACTACGAGGCTGGACCGAGGAATCGCTGGTGACCCGCTGAAGGAATCCTCCTTTGCACTGCTGTCGTCCGGAGAGCCCCTGTCCTCCTTTGATCGAACCAGAAGGCCTGTACTGGTGCTTCGACCTTTGGAATAGCAGGAACAGCTATTCCCGGCATCTTCAACCATCTCCTGCCAAGTAAGCCTTCGGAAGCGTCTCTGGGCCATCCAGTTGACTGACCAGCTTACCAAGGAGTTTGGCTCTGCAACCGCCGCCAGGTTGTGTTGGATTGCGAGTCCTTGTCCCTCTCCCACGCTTCGTACGCTTGGCGTCCCCAGGTCTGAAGGGAGGAGGGTTCATTTGGCTCGAATACACACGGCCGCTCCGTTGTCCTGTGCGGCAACAAAACTGTGCCGGTTTCGTCGATTGGGACGTCTTTTTGCTCTACACGACTACAAAGCGTTCCCTGCTCTTCTGAACCTGCCAGCTGCTGAAACTATCGTGGAGAAGCCTGGGTCTGCTTGCTTCAGGGACCGGTGAGTAGTATATCTAGGATCTGGTCGCCCTCCTGCAGTATCCCATTGCTTTTCCTTGCTGTGTAAAAACAGCACCCTTTTGCCGCGCTCGCGCTCTGCTTCTGCCCGCTGTGGAGGCTGCGCTTGAGTTGCGGAAACCTGTTCTTCTTCTGCTGTGCACTAACGTGAACCGCCTGACTTCCTCCGAAGAGCTTCCCCTTGTGCCCGTCGGCACCGGCGTGGCAGGTACTTTGAGCACAAGGCTCCACTCTTCGTAGGGCTCGGACTTCCATCTAGTTAGGTGCCTATGAAGGCGAACTGAGTCGAAAGCATTATCGCATTGCCTGTTTTCCTTCCCTTTCAGGTGGACTACATATTTCGTGCTTTAAACGCTTGCGACTGTGTATTTGTATATATATTGTGTTGATTTGGTATGTGTTGGTTTAAAATTGTGATATTGTGATTTTCTCGCTACGGTCGTTGTTTTAAAGGCCTTAAAATAAATGTGTTTATATTTTTGATATAACACCTGTTTGGAGTAGTTTGTTAGCGCTCTTGCTTTGTGTGCTCACTGCGGGCTTTCAGTCACCCTCACCCCTCTTGAGACCTAGTCTTGACCGCCGCGATCGCTACCTTGATTGGTCTGGCTTGTCCAGAGGTTACCCTGTTCCAAGTAATTAGGTTGGCCTTCTGAACTTCTGCGCCACCAGGGCAGAGTTCAGAAATCCGTCTTAACAGGAAGGACTTGGATGTCACATCTCATGCTATAGGGAGGGTCTCAAGTTTGATATTAGAAGCATTGAGATAACAAATCTCATGATATCGGAAGGGTCTCAGGATTGGAATGGGAAGGAGTTGGATACCACATCTCATGATAAATGAAGGGTCTAAGGTTTGGAAGGGGTAGGATTTGGATATCACATCTCATGTTATAGGACGGGTCTCAGGTTTGGTATTAGAAGCATTGAGATATCAAGTCTCATGGTATAAGAAGGGTCTCAGAATTGGAATGGGAAGGAGTTGGATATCACACCTCAAGCTATAGGAAGGGTCTCACGATTGGAATGGGAAGGAGTTTGATATCACATCTCATGCCATAGTATGGGTCTCAGGTTTGGTAGAAGCATTGGGATATCACATCTCATGCTATCGGAAGGGTATCAGTATTGGATTTGGAAGAAGTTGGATATCCCATCTCATGCTATAGGAAGGGTCTCAGGTTGGAATGGGAAGGAGTTGGATATCACATTTCATGTTATAGGAAGGGTCTCAGGATTGGAATGGGAAGGACTTGGATATCATATCTCATGCTATAGGACGGGTCTCAGGTTTGTTATTAGAATCATTGAGATATCATATTGCATGCTGTAGGAAGGGTCTAAGGATTGGAATGGGAAGTTCTTGGATATCACATCTCATGCTATAGATAGGCTCTTAGGTTTGGAAAGGGAAGGAGTTGGATATCACATTTCATGTTAGAGGAAGGATCTCAGGTTTGGTATTAGAAGCATTGAGATATCACATCTCATGCTATAGGAAGGGTCTCAGGATTGGAATGGGAAGTAGTTGGATATCACATTTCATGTTAGAGGAAGGATCTCAGGTTTGGGATTAGAAGCATTGAGATATCACATCTCATGCTATAGGAAGGGTCTCAGGATTGGAATGGAAGGAGTTGGATATCACATCTCATGTTATAAGAAGGATCTCAGGTTTGGTATTAGAAGCATTGAGACATCACATCTCATGCTATAGGAAGGGTCTCAGGGTTGGAATGGGAAGGAGTTGGATATCACATCTCATCCAATAGGAAGGGTCTCGGGTTTGGAATGGGAAGGAATTGGATATCACATCTCATGCTATAGATAGGCTCTTAGGTTTGGAAAGGGAAGGAGTTGGATATCACATTTCATGTTAGAGGAAGGATCTCAGGTTTGGTATTAGAAGCATTGAGATATCACATCTCATGCTATAGGAAGGGTCTCAGGATTGGAATGGGAAGTAGTTGGATATCACATCTAATGCTATAGGAAGGGTCTCAGGTTTGGTATAAGCATTGAGATATCACATCTCATGCTATAGGACGGGTCTCAGGATTGGAATGGAAGGAGTTGGATATCACATCTCATGTTATAAGAAGGATCTCAGGTTTGGTATTAGAAGCATTGAGACATCACATCTCATGCTATAGGAAGGGTCTCAGGGTTGGAATGGGAAGGAGTTGGATATCACATCTCATCCAATAGGAAGGGTCTCAGGTTTGGAATGGGAAGGAATTGGATATCACATCTCATGTTATAGGAAGGATCTCAGGTTTGGTATTAGAAGCATTGAGATATCACATCTCATGCTATAGGAAGGGTCTCAGGATTGGAATGGGAAGGACTTGGATGTCACATCTCATGCTATAGGGAGGGTATCAAGTTTGATATTAGAAGCATTGAGATAACAAATCTCATGATATCGGAAGGGTCTCAGGATTGGAATGGGAAGGAGTTGGATACCACATCTCATGATAAAGGAAGGGTCTAAGGTTTGGAAGGGGAAGGATTTGGATATCACATCTCATGTTATAGGACGGGTCTCAGGTTTGGTATTAGAAGCATTGAGATATCAAGTCTCATGGTATAAGAAGGGTCTCAGAATTGGAATGGGAAGGAGTTGGATATCACACCTCAAGCTATAGGAAGGGTCTCAGGATTGGAATGGGAAGGAGTTTGATATCACATCTCATGCCATAGTATGGGTCTCAGGTTTGGTAGAAGCATTGGGATATCACATCTCATGCTATCGGAAGGGTATCAGTATTGGATTTGGAAGAAGTTGGATATCCCATCTCATGCTATAGGAAGGGTCTCAGGTTGGAATGGGAAGGAGTTGGATATCACATTTCATGTTATAGGAAGGGTCTCAGGATTGGAATGGGAAGGACTTGGATATCATATCTCATGCTATAGGACGGGTCTCAGGTTTGTTATTAGAATCATTGAGATATCATATTGCATGCTGTAGGAAGGGTCTAAGGATTGGAATGGGAAGTTCTTGGATATCACATCTCATGCTATAGATAGGCTCTTAGGTTTGGAAAGGGAAGGAGTTGGATATCACATTTCATGTTAGAGGAAGGATCTCAGGTTTGGTATTAGAAGCATTGAGATATCACATCTCATGCTATAGGAAGGGTCTCAGGATTGGAATGGGAAGTAGTTCGATATCACATCTCATGCTATAGGAAGGGTCTCAGGTTTGGTATAAGCATTGAGATATCACATCTCATGCTATAGGACGGGTCTCAGGATTGGAATGGAAGGAGTTGGATATCACATCTCATGTTATAAGAAGGATCTCAGGTTTGGTATTAGAAGCATTGAGACATCACATCTCATGCTATAGGAAGGGTCTCAGGTTTGGAATGGGAAGGAGTTGGATATCACATCTCATCCAATAGGAAGGGTCTCAGGTTTGGAATGGGAAGGAATTGGATATCACATCTCATGTTATAGGAAGGATCTCAGGTTTGGTATTAGAAGCATTGAGATATCACATCTCTGCTATCGGAAGGGTCTCAGGATTGGATTGGGAAGGAGTTGGATATCCCTTCTCATGCTATAGGAAGGGTCTCAGGATTTGAATGGCAAGGAGTTGGATATCACTTCTCATGCCATAGGAAGGGTCTCAGGTTTGGTATAAGCATTAAGATATCACATCTCTGCTATCGGAAGGGTCTCAGGATTGGAATGGGAAGGAGTTGGATATTCCCATCTCATGTTATAGGAAGGGTCTCAGGTTTGGTATTAGAAGCATTGAGATATCACATCTCATGCTATAGGAAGGGTCTCAGGATTGGAATGGGAAGGACTTGGATATCACATCTCATGCTATAGGGAGGGTCTCAAGTTTGATATTAGAAGCTTTGAGATATCACATCTCATGATATCGGAAGGGTCTCAGGATTGGAATGGGAAGGAGTTGGATATCACATCTCATGATAATGGAAGGGTCTAAGGTTTGGAAGGGGAAGGATTTGGATATCACATCTCATGTTATATTACGGGTCTCAGGTTTGGTATTAGAAGCATTGAGATATCAAGTCTCAGAGTATAGGAAGGGTCTCAGAATTGGAATGGGAAGGAGTTGGATATCACATCTCAAGCTATAGGAAGGGTCTAAGGATTGGAATGGGAAGGACTTGGATATCACATCTCATGCTATAGGAAGGCTCTCAGGTTTGGAAGGGGAAAGAGTTGGATATCACATTTCATGTTAGAGGTAGGATCTCAGGTTTGGTATTAGAGGCATTGAGATATCACATCTCATGCTATTAGAAGGATCTCAGGAATGGAATGGGAAGGAGTTGGATATCACATCTCATGCTAAAGGGAGGGTCTCAGGTTTGGAAGGGGAAGGATTTGGATATCACATCTCATGTTATAGGAAGGATCTCAGGTTTGGTATTAGAAGCATTGAGATATCACATCTCATGCTATCGGAAGGATCTCAGGTTTGGTATTAGAAGCATTGGGATATCACATCTCATGTTATCGGAAGGATCTCACGTTTGGTATTAGAAGTATTGAGATATCATATCTCATGCTATAGGAAGGGTCTCAGGATTGGAATGGGAAAGAATTGGATATCACATCTCATGCTATAGGGAGTGTCTCAGGTTTGGAACGGGAAGGATTTGGATATCACATCTCATGTTATAGGAAGGGTCTCAGGTTTGGTATAAGCATTGAGATATCACATCTCTGCTATCGGAAGTGTCTCAGGATTGGAATGGGAAGGAGTTGGATATCCCATCTCATGTTATAGGACGGGTCTCAGGTTTGTTATTAGAATCATTGAGATATCATATTGCATGCTGTAGGAAGGGTCTAAGGGTTGGAATGGGAAGGACTTGGATATCACATCTCATGCTATAGATAGGCTCTTAGGTTTGGAAAGGGAAGGAGTTGGATATCACATTTCATGTTAGAGGAAGGATCTCAGGTTTGGTATTAGAAGCATTGAGATATCACATCTCATGCTATAGGAAGGGTCTCAGGATTGGAATGGGAAGTAGTTGGATATCACATCTCATGCTATAGGAAGGGTCTCAGGTTTGGTATAAGCATTGAGATATCACATCTCATGCTATAGGACGGGTCTCAGGATTGGAATGGAAGGAGTTGGATATCACATCTCATGTTATAAGAAGGATCTCAGGTTTGGTATTAGAAGCATTGAGACATCACATCTCATGCTATAGGAAGGGTCTCAGGGTTGGAATGGGAAGGAGTTGGATATCACATCTCATCCAATAGGAAGGGTCTCAGGTTTGGAATGGGAAGGAATTGGATATCACATCTCATGTTATAGGAAGGATCTCAGGTTTGGTATTAGAAGCATTGAGATATCACATCTCATGCTATAGGAAGGGTCTCAGGATTGGAATGGGAAGGACTTGGATGTCACATCTCATGCTATAGGGAGGGTCTCAAGATTGATATTAGAAGCATTGAGATAACAAATCTCATGATATCGTAAGGGTCTCAGGATTGGAATGGGAAGGAGTTGGATACCACATCTCATGATAAAGGAAGGGTCTAAGGTTTGGAAGGGGAAGGATTTGGATATCACATCTCATGTTATAGGACGGGTCTCAGGTTTGGTATTAGAAGCATTGAGATATCAAGTCTCATGGTATAAGAAGGGTCTCAGAATTGGAATGGGAAGGAGTTGGATATCACACCTCAAGCTATAGGAAGGGTCTCAGGATTGGAATGGGAAGGAGTTTGATATCACATCTCATGCCATAGTATGGGTCTCAGGTTTGGTAGAAGCATTGGGATATCACATCTCATGCTATCGGAAGGGTATCAGGTTGGAATGGGAAGGAGTTGGATATCACATTTCATGTTATAGGAAGGGTCTCAGGATTGGAATGGGAAGGACTTGGATATCATATCTCATGCTATAGGACGGGTCTCAGGTTTGTTATTAGAATCATTGAGATATCATATTGCATGCTGTAGGAAGGGTCTAAGGGTTGGAATGGGAAGGACTTGGATATCACATCTCATGCTATAGATAGGCTCTTAGGTTTGGAAAGGGAAGGAGTTGGATATCACATTTCATGTTAGAGGAAGGATCTCAGGTTTGGTATTAGAAGCATTGAGATATCACATCTCATGCTATAGGAAGGGTCTCAGGATTGGAATGGGAAGTAGTTGGATATCACATCTCATGCTATAGGAAGGGTCTCAGGTTTGGTATAAGCATTGAGATATCACATCTCATGCTATAGGACGGGTCTCAGGATTGGAATGGAAGGAGTTGGATATCACATCTCATGTTATAAGAAGGATCTCAGGTTTGGTATTAGAAGCATTGAGACATCACATCTCATGCTATAGGAAGGGTCTCAGGGTTGGAATGGGAAGGAGTTGGATATCACATCTCATCCAATAGGAAGGGTCTCAGGTTTGGAATGGGAAGGAATTGGATATCACATCTCATGTTATAGGAAGGATCTCAGGTTTGGTATTAGAAGCATTGAGATATCACATCTCATGCTATAGGAAGGGTCTCAGGATTGGAATGTGAAGGATTTAGATATCACATCTCATGCTAAAGGAAGGGTCTCAGGTTTGGTAGAAGCATTGAGATATCACGTCTCTGCTATCGGAAGGGTCTCAGGATTGGATTGGGAAGGAGTTGGATATCCCTTCTCATGCTATAGGAAGGGTCTCAGGATTTGAATGGCAAGGAGTTGGATATCACATCTCATGCCATAGGAAGGGTCTCAGGTTTGGTATAAGCATTAAGATATCACATCTCTGCTATCGGAAGGGTCTCAGGATTGGAATGGGAAGGAGTTGGATATTCCCATCTCATGTTATAGGAAGGGTCTCAGGTTTGGTATTAGAAGCATTGAGATATCACATCTCATGCTATAGGAAGGGTCTCAGGATTGGAATGGGAAGGACTTGGATATCACATCTCATGCTATAGGGAGGGTCTCAAGTTTGATATTAGAAGCTTTGAGATATCACATCTCATGATATCGGAAGGGTCTCAGGATTGGAATGGGAAGGAGTTGGATATCACATCTCATGATAATGGAAGGGTCTAAGGTTTGGAAGGGGAAGGATTTGGATATCACATCACATGTTATATTACGGGTCTCAGGTTTGGTATTAGAAGCATTGAGATATCAAGTCTCAGAGTATAGGAAGGGTCTCAGAATTGGAATGGGAAGGAGTTGGATATCACATCTCAAGCTATAGGAAGGGTCTCAGGATTGGAATGGGAAGGACTTGGATATCACATCTCATGCTATAGGAAGGCTCCCAGGTTTGGAAGGGGAAAGAGTTGGATATCACATTTCATGTTAGAGGTAGGATCTCAGGTTTGGTATTAGAGGCATTGAGATATCACATCTCATGCTATCAGAAGTGTCTCAGGAATGGAATGGGAAGGAGTTGGATATCACATCTCATGCTAAAGGGAGGGTCTCAGGTTTGGAAGGGGAAGGATTTGGATATCACATCTCATGTTATAGGAAGGATCTCAGGTTTGGTATTAGAAGCATTGAGATATCACATCTCATGCTATAGGAAGGGTCTCAGGATTGGAATGGGAAGTAGTTGGATATCACATCTCATGCTATAGGAAGGGTCTCAGGTTTGGTATAAGCATTGAGATATCACATCTCATGCTATAGGACGGGTCTCAGGATTGGAATGGAAGGAGTTGGATATCACATCTCATGTTATAAGAAGGATCTCAGGTTTGGTATTAGAAGCATTGAGACATCACATCTCATGCTATAGGAAGGGTCTCAGGGTTGGAATGGGAAGGAGTTGGATATCACATCTCATCCAATAGGAAGGGTCTCAGGTTTGGAATGGGAAGGAATTGGATATCACATCTCATGTTATAGGAAGGATCTCAGGTTTGGTATTAGAAGCATTGAGATATCACATCTCATGCTATAGGAAGGGTCTCAGGATTGGAATGGGAAGGACTTGGATGTCACATCTCATGCTATAGGGAGGGTCTCAAGTTTGATATTAGAAGCATTGAGATAACAAATCTCATGATATCGGAAGGGTCTCAGGATTGGAATGGGAAGGAGTTGGATACCACATCTCATGATAAAGGAAGGGTCTAAGGTTTGGAAGGGGAAGGATTTGGATATCACATCTCATGTTATAGGACGGGTCTCAGGTTTGGTATTAGAAGCATTGAGATATCAAGTCTCATGGTATAAGAAGGGTCTCAGAATTGGAATGGGAAGGAGTTGGATATCACACCTCAAGCTATAGGAAGGGTCTCAGGATTGGAATGGGAAGGAGTTTGATATCACATCTCATGCCATAGTATGGGTCTCAGGTTTGGTAGAAGCATTGGGATATCACATCTCATGCTATCGGAAGGGTATCAGGTTGGAATGGGAAGGAGTTGGATATCACATTTCATGTTATAGGAAGGGTCTCAGCATTGGAATGGGAAGGACTTGGATATCATATCTCATGCTATAGGACGGGTCTCAGGTTTGTTATTAGAATCATTGAGGTATCATATTGCATGCTGTAGGAAGGGTCTAAGGATTGGAATGGGAAGTTCTTGGATATCACATCTCATGCTATAGATAGGCTCTTAGGTTTGGAAAGGGAAGGAGTTGGATATCACATTTCATGTTAGAGGAAGGATCTCAGGTTTGGTATTAGAAGCATTGAGACATCACATCTCATGCTATAGGAAGGGTCTCAGGATTGGAATGGGAAGGAGTTGGATATCACATCTCATGCTATAGGAAGGGTCTCAGGATTGGAATGGGAAGGAGTTGAATATGACATCTCATGCCGTAGGAAGGGTCTCAGGTTTGGTATAAACATTGAGATATCACATCTCTGCTATCAAAAGGGTCTCAGGATTGGAATGGGAAGGAGTTGGATATCCCATCTCATGTTATAGGAAGAGTCTCAGGTTTGGTATTAGAAGCATTGAGATATCACATCTCATGCTATAGGAAGTGTCTCAGGATTAGAATGGGAAGGACTTGGATATCACATCTCATGCTATAGGTAGGGTCTCAAGTTTGATATTAGAAGCATTGGGATATCACATCTCATGCTATAGGAAGGGTCTGAGGATTGGAATGGGAAGGAGCTGGATATCACATCTCATGCTATGGGAAGGTTCTCAGGTTTGGTATAAGCAGTGAGATATCACATCTCATGCTATAGGAAGTGTCTCAGGATTGGAATGGGAAGGAGTTGGATATCACATCTCATGGTAAAGGGAGGGTCTCAGGTTTGGAAGATAAGGATTTGGATATCACATCTCATGTTATAGGAAGGATCTCAGGTTTGGTATTAGAAGTATTGAGATATCACATCTCATGCTATCGGAAGGATCTCAGGTTTGGTATAGAAGCATTGAGATATCATATCTTATGCTATCAGAAGGGTCTCAGGATTGGAATGGGAAGGAGTTGGATATCACATCTCATGCTAAAGGGAGGGTCTCAGGTTTGGAAGGGGAAGAATTTGGATATCACATCTCATGTTATAGGATGGATCTCAGGTTTGGTATTAGAAGTATTGAGATATCACATCTCATGTTATCGGAAGGATCTCAGGTTTGGTATTAGAAGTATTGAGATATCACATCTCATGCTATAGGAAGGGTCTCAGGATTGGAATGGGAAGGAGTTGGATATCACATCTCATGCTAAAGGAAGGGTCTCAGGTTTGGAACGGGAAGGAGTTGGATATCACATCTCATGTTATAGGAAGGGTCTCAGGTTTGGTATAAACATTGAGATATCACATCTCTGCTATCGGAAGTGTCTCAGGATTGGAATGGGAAGGAGTTGGATATCCCATCTCATGTTATAGGACGGGTCTCAGGTTTTTTATTAGAATCATTGAGATATCATATTGCATGCTGTAGGAAGGGTCTAAGGATTGGAATGGGAAGGACTTGGATATCACATCTCATGCTATAGATAGGCTCTCAGGTTTGGAAAGTGAAGGAGTTGGATATCACATTTCATGTTAGAGGAAGGATCTCAGGTTTGGTATTAGAGGCATTGAGATATCACATCTCAGGCTATAGGAAGGGTCTCAGGATTGGAATGGGAAGGAGTTGGATATCACATCTCAAGCTATAGGAAGGGTCTCAGGTTTGGTATAAGCATTGAGATATCACATCTCATGCTATAGGAAGGGTCTCAGGATTGGAATGGAAGGAGTTGGATATCACATCTCATGTTATAGGAAGGATCTCAGGTTTGGTATTAGAAGCATTGAGACATCACATCTCATGCTATAGGAAGGGTCTCAGGATTGGAATGGGAAGGAGTTGGATATCACATCTCATGCTATAGGAAGGGTCTCAGGATTGGAATGGGAAGGAGTTGAATATGACATCTCATGCCGTAGGAAGGGTCTCAGGTTTGGTATAAACATTGAGATATCACATCTCTGCTATCAAAAGGGTCTCAGGATTGGAATGGGAAGGAGTTGGATATCCCATCTCATGTTATAGGAAGAGTCTCAGGTTTGGTATTAGAAGCATTGAGATATCACATCTCATGCTATAGGAAGTGTCTCAGGATTGGAATGGGAAGGACTTGGATATCACATCTCATGCTATAGGTAGGGTCTCAAGTTTGATATTAGAAGCATTGGGATATCACATCTCATGCTATAGGAAGGGTCTGAGGATTGGAATGGGAAGGAGCTGGATATCACATCTCATGCTATGGGAAGGTTCTCAGGTTTGGTATAAGCAGTGAGATATCACATCTCATGCTATAGGAAGTGTCTCAGGATTGGAATGGGAAGGAGTTGGATATTCCCATCTCATGTTATAGGAAGGGTCTCAGGTTTGGTATTAGAAGCATTGAGATATCACATCTCATGCTATAGGAAGGGTCTCAGGATTGGAATGGGAAGGACTTGGATATCACATCTCATGCTATAGGGAGGGTCTCAAGTTTGATATTAGAAGCTTTGAGATATCACATCTCATGATATCGGAAGGGTCTCAGGATTGGAATGGGAAGGAGTTGGATATCACATCTCATGATAAAGGAAGGGTCTAAGGTTTGGAAGGGGAAGGATTTGGATATCACATCTCATGTTATATTACGGGTCTCAGGTTTTGTATAAGAAGCATTGAGATATCAAGTCTCATAGTATAGGAAGGGTCTAAGAATTGGAATGGGAAGGAGTTGGATATCACATCTCAAGCTATAGGAAGGGTCTCAGGATTGGAATGGGAAGGACTTGGATATCACATCTCATGCTATAGGAAGGCTCTCAGGTTTGGAAGGGGAAAGAGTTGGATATCACATTTCATGTTAGAGGTAGGATCTCAGGTTTGGTATTAGAGGCATTGAGATATCACATCTCATGCTATCAGAAGGGTCTCAGGAATGGAATGGGAAGGAGTTGGATATCACATCTCATGCTAAAGGGAGGGTTTTAGGTTTGGAAGGGGAAGGATTTGGATATCACATCTCATGTTATAGGAAGGATCTCAGGTTTGGTATTAGAAGCATTGAGCTATCACATCTCATGCTATCGGAAGGATCTCAGGTTTGGTATTAGAAGCATTGAGATATCACATCTCATGCTATCAGAAGAGTCTCAGGATTGGAATAGGAAGGAGTTGGATATCACATCTCATGCTAAAGGGAGGGTCTCAGGTTTGGAAGGGGAAGGATTTGGATATCACATCTCATGTTATCGGAAGGATCTCACGTTTGGTATTAGAAGTATTGAGATATCATATCTCATGCTATAGGAAGGGTCTCAGGATTGGAATGGGAAGGAGTTGGATATCACATCTCATGCTATAGGGAGGGTCTCAGGATTGGAATGGGAAGGACTTAGATATCACATATCATGCTATAGGGAGGGTCTCAGTTTTGATATTAGAAGCATTGAGATATCACATCTCATGCTATCGGAAGTGTCTCAGGATTGGAATGGGAAGGAGCTGGATATCACATCTCATGCTAAAGGAAGGGTCTCAGGTTTGGAATGGGAAGGATTTGGATATCCAGGAAAGAGAGAATGCATGCAGACAAGGCATTCGTGAGAGGAGACTGCCTGCAAAGGAAAGCAATTTACTACAGGAATCAAGGATACTCCCCCTCAAGAACGGTTGGATCTGGGCATGGAGAGGAACTTGTCATCAGGGAGGAAAGTTTCAGAGCTCGAGACAGCGCTGGCCGTCATCCATGTCTCGGTTAGACCAAGGACATCAAGGTCGGGTTCTTCCAGGAAATAGCAGATGTCAGATGAGTGTTTGAAACTGAGTGAGTTGAGAGTGGGGAGGGGTACAAATCAGTAATCCTTGCGGAGGTGTAGAAGGAGCCTGACCTAGGGCACATGAGGAAGGAGAGAGGAAAGGAAGCAGAAGAAGGGAGAGAAAAGAGCAGGAGTGCATTATCAATCCGGGAGCGAGGAGTGGTGAGAAGGTTAGACGGGGAGGTCTGAGTCTCAGGATTTGAATGGGAAGTTTGATATCACATGTCATGCTATAGGAAGCGTCTCAGGATTGGAATGGGAAGGAGTTGGATATGATATCTCTTGTTATAGGGAGGGTCTCAGGTTTGGTATTAGAAGCACTGAGATATCAAATCACATCCTTTAGGAAGGGACTCGAGTTTGGTATTTTAAGGAGTGAGATAGTAAATCTCATCCTATCGGAAGGGTCTCGGGTTTGGTATTGGAAGAAATGAGATTTCAAATCTCGGGCTGTGGGAATGGTCTCGGGTATGGTATTGGAAGGTGTGAGAAATCACATTTCATGCTACAGGAAGGGTCACAAGTTTTGAATGGGAAGGAGTTGGATTTCACATATACTACGGGAAGGGCCTCAGGTTTGGTATTAGAAGCATAGAGATATCACATCTCATGTTATAGGAAAAGTCTTGATTGGAATGGGAAGGAGTTGGATATCACATCTCATGCTATAAGAAGGGTCTCAGGTTGGAATGGGAAGGAGTTGGATATCACATCTCATGTTATAGGAAGGGTCTCAGGATTGGAATGGGAAGGACTTGGATATCACATCTCATGCTATAGGAAGGCTCTCAGGTTTGCAAGGGGAAAGAGTTGGATATCACATTTCATGTTAGAGGTAGGATCTCAGGTTTGGTATTAGAAGTATTGAGATATCACACCTCATGCTATCAGAAGGATCTCAGGTTTGGTATAGAAGCATTGAGATATCATATCTTATGCTATCAGAAGAGTCTCAGGATTGGAATGGGAAGGAGTTGGATATCACATCTCATGGTAAAGGGAGGGTCTCAGGTTTGGAAGATAAGGATTTGGATATCACATCTCATGTTATAGGAAGGATCTCAGGTTTGGTATTAGAAGTATTGAGATATCACATCTCATGCTATCGGAAGGATCTCAGGTTTGGTATAGAAGCATTGAGATATCATATCTTATGCTATTAGAAGGGTCTCAGGATTGGAATGGGAAGGAGTTGGATATCACATCTCATGCTAAAGGGAGGGTCTCAGGTTTGGAAGGGGAAGGATTTGGATATCACATCTCATTTTATAGGATGGATCTCAGGTTTGGTATTAGAAGTATTGAGATATCACATCTCATGTTATCGGAAGGATCTCAGGTTTGGTATTAGAAGTATTGAGATATCACATCTCATGCTATAGGAAGGGTTTCAGGATTGGAATGGGAAGGAGTTGGATATCACATCTCATGCTAAATGAAGGGTCTCAGGTTTGGAACGGGAAGGAGTTGGATATCACATCTCATGTTATAGGAAGGGTCTCAGGTTTGGTATAAACATTGAGATATCACATCTCTGCTATCGGAAGTGTCTCAGGATTGGAATGGGAAGGAGTTGGATATCCCATCTCATGTTATAGGATGGGTCTCAGGTTTTTTATTAGAATCATTGAGATATCATATTGCATGCTGTAGGAAGGGTCTAAGGATTGGAATGGGAAGGACTTGGATATCACATCTCATGCTATAGATAGGCTCTCAGGTTTGGAAAGTGAAGGAGTTGGATATCACATTTCATGTTAGAGGAAGGATCTCAGGTTTGGTATTAGAGGCATTGAGATATCACATCTCAGGCTATAGGAAGGGTCTCAGGATTGGAATGGGAAGGAGTTGGATATCACATCTCATGCTATAGGAAGGGTCTCAGGTTTGGTATAAGCATTGAGATATCACATCTCATGCTATAGGAAGGGTCTCAGGATTGGAATGGAAGGAGTTGGATATCACATCTCATGTTATAGGAAGGATCTCAGGTTTGGTATTAGAAGCATTGAGACACCACATCTCATGCTATAGGAAGGGTCTCAGGATTGGAATGGGAAGGAGTTGGATATCACATCTCATGCTATAGGAAGGGTCTCAGGATTGGAATGGGAAGGAGTTGAATATGACATCTCATGCCGTAGGAAGGGTCTCAGGTTTGGTATAAACATTGAGATATCACATCTCTGCTATCAAAAGGGTCTCAGGATTGGAATGGGAAGGAGTTGGATATCCCATCTCATGTTATAGGAAGAGTCTCAGGTTTGGTATTAGAAGCATTGAGATATCACATCTCATGCTATAGGAAGTGTCTCAGGATTGGAATGGGAAGGATTGGATATCACATCTCATGCTATAGGTAGGGTCTCAAGTTTGATATTAGAAGCATTGAGATATCACATCTCATGCTATAGGAAGGGTCTGAGGATTGGAATGGGAAGGAGTTGGATATCACATCTCATGCTATGGGAAGGGTCTCAGGTTTGGTATAAGCAGTGAGATATCACATCTCATGCTATAGGAAGTGTCTCAGGATTGGAATGGGAAGGAGTTGGATATCACATCTCATGTTATAGGAAGGATCGCAGGTTTGGTATAAGCATTGAGATATCACATCTCTGCTATCGGAAGGGTCTCAGGATTGGAACGGGAAGGAGTTGGATATTCCCATCTCATGTTATAGGAAGGGTCTCAGGTTTGGTATTAGAAGCATTGAGATATCACATCTCATGCTATAGGAAGGGTCTCAGGATTGGAATGGGAAGGACTTGGATATCACATCTCATGCTATAGGGAGGGTCTCATGTTTGATATTAGAAGCTTTGAGATATCACATCTCATGATATTGGAAGGGTCTCAGGATTGGAATGGGAAGGAGTTGGATATCACATCTCATGATAAAGGAAGGGTCTAAGGTTTGGAAGGGGAAGGATTTGGATATCACATCTCATGTTATATTACGGGTCTCAGGTTTGGTATTAGAAGCATTGAGATATCAAGTCTCATAGTATAGGAAGGGTCTCAGAATTGGAATGGGAAGGAGTTGGATATCACATCTCATGCTATAGGAAGGGTCTCAGGTTTGGTATAAGCATTGAGATATCACATCTCATGCTATAGGAAGGGTCTCAGGATTGGAATGGAAGGAGTTGGATATCACATCTCATGTTATAGGAAGGATCTCAGGTTTGGTATTAGAAGCATTGAGACATCACATCTCATGCTATAGGAAGGGTCTCAGGATTGGAATGGGAAGGAGTTGGATATCACATCTCATGCTATAGGAAGGGTCTCAGGATTGGAATGGGAAGGAGTTGAATATGACATCTCATGCCGTAGGAAGGGTCTCAGGTTTGGTATAAACATTGAGATATCACATCTCTGCTATCAAAAGGGTCTCAGGATTGGAATGGGAAGGAGTTGGATATCCCATTTCATGTTATAGGAAGAGTCTCAGGTTTGGTATTAGAAGCATTGAGATATCACATCTCATGCTATAGGAAGTGTCTCAGGATTGGAATGGGAAGGACTTGGATATCACATCTCATGCTATAGGTAGGGTCTCAAGTTTGATATTAGAAGCATTGGGATATCACATCTCATGCTATAGGAAGGGTCTGAGGATTGGAATGGGAAGGAGCTGGATATCACATCTCATGCTATGGGAAGGTTCTCAGGTTTGGTATAAGCAGTGAGATATCACATCTCATGCTATAGGAAGTGTCTCAGGATTGGAATGGGAAGGAGTTGGATATTCCCATCTCATGTTATAGGAAGGGTCTCAGGTTTGGTATTAGAGGCATTGAGATATCACATCTCAGGCTATAGGAAGGGTCTCAGGATTGGAATGGGAAGGAGTTGGATATCACATCTCATGCTATAGGAAGGGTCTCAGGTTTGGTATAAGCATTGAGATATCACATCTCATGCTATAGGAAGGGTCTCAGGGTTGGAATGGAAGGAGTTGGATATCACATCTCATGTTATAGGAAGGATCTCAGGTTTGGTATTAGAAGCATTGAGACATCACATCTCATGCTATAGGAAGGGTCTCAGGATTGGAATGGGAAGGAGTTGGATATCACATCTCATGCTATAGGAAGGGTCTCAGGATTGGAATGGGAAGGAGTTGAATATGACATCTCATGCCGTAGGAAGGGTCTCAGGTTTGGTATAAACATTGAGATATCACATCTCTGCTATCAAAAGGGTCTCAGGATTGGAATGGGAAGGAGTTGGATATCCCATCTCATGTTATAGGAAGAGTCTCAGGTTTGGTATTAGAAGCATTGAGATATCACATCTCATGCTATAGGAAGGGTCTCAGGATTGGAATGGGAAGGACTTGGATATCACATCTCATGCTATAGGTAGGGTCTCAAGTTTGATATTAGAAGCATTGGGATATCACATCTCATGCTATAGGAAGGGTCTGAGGATTGGAATGGGAAGGAGTTGGATATCACATCTCATTCTATGGGAAGGGTCTCAGGTTTGGTATAAGCAGTGAGATATCACATCTCATGCTATAGGAAGTGTCTCAGGATTGGAATGGGAAGGAGTTGGATATCACATCTCATGTTATAGGAAGGATCTCAGGTTTGGTATAAGCATTGAGATATCACATCTCTGCTATCGGAAGTGTCTCAGGATTGGAATGGGAAGGAGTTGGATATCCCATCTCATGTTATAGGACGGGTCTCAGGTTTTTTATTAGAATCATTGAGATATCATATTGCATGCTGTAGGAAGGGTCTAAGGATTGGAATGGGAAGGACTTGGATATCACATCTCATGCTATAGATAGGCTCTCAGGTTTGGAAAGTGAAGGAGTTGGATATCACATTTCATGTTAGAGGAAGGATCTCAGGTTTGGTATTAGAGGCATTGAGATATCACATCTCAGGCTATAGGAAGGGTCTCAGGATTGGAATGGGAAGGAGTTGGATATCACATCTCATGCTATAGGAAGGGTCTCAGGTTTGGTATAAGCATTGAGATATCACATCTCATGCTATAGGAAGTGTCTCAGGATTGGAATGGAAGGAGTTGGATATCACATCTCATGTTATAGGAAGGATCTCAGGTTTGGTATTAGAAGCATTGAGACATCACATCTCATGCTATAGGAAGGGTCTCAGGATTGGAATGGGAAGGAGTTGGATATCACATCTCATGCTATAGGAAGGGTCTCAGGATTGGAATGGGAAGGAGTTGAATATGACATCTCATGCCGTAGGAAGGGTCTCAGGTTTGGTATAAACATTGAGATATCACATCTCTGCTATCAAAAGGGTCTCAGGATTGGAATGGGAAGGAGTTGGATATCCCATCTCATGTTATAGGAAGAGTCTCAGGTTTGGTATTAGAAGCATTGAGATATCACATCTCATGCTATAGGAAGTGTCTCAGGATTGGAATGGGAAGGACTTGGATATCACATCTCATGCTATAGGTAGGGTCTCAAGTTTGATATTAGAAGCATTGGGATATCACATCTCATGCTATAGGAAGGGTCTGAGGATTGGAATGGGAAGGAGTTGGATAACACATCTCATTCTATGGGAAGGGTCTCAGGTTTGGTATAAACAGTGAGATATCACATCTCATGCTATAGGAAGTGTCTCAGGATTGGAATGGGAAGGAGTTGGATATCACATCTCATGTTATAGGAAGGATCTCAGGTTTGGTATAAGCATTGAGATATCACATCTCTGCTATCGGAAGGGTCTCAGGATTGGAATGGGAAGGAGTTGGATATTCCCATCTCATGTTATAGGAAGGGTCTCAGGTTTGGTATTAGAAGCATTGAGATATCACATCTCATGCTATAGGAAGGGTCTCGGGATTGGAATGGGAAGGACTTGGATATCACATCTCATGCTATAGGGAGGGTCTCAAGTTTGATATTAGAAGCTTTGAGATATCACATCTCATGATATCGGATAGGTCTCAGGATTGGAATGGGAAGGAATTGGATATCACATCTCATGATAAAGGAAGGGTCTAAGGTTTGGAAGGGGAAGGATTTGGATATCACATCTCATGTTATATTACGGGTCTCAGGTTTGGTATTAGAAGCATTGAGATATCGTCTCATAGTATAGGAAGGGTTTCAGAATTGGAATGGGAAGGAGTTGGATATCACATCTCAAGCTATAGGAAGGGTCTCAGGATTGGAATGGGAAGGACTTGGATATCACATCTCATGCTATAGGAAGGCTCTCAGGTTTGAAAGGGGAAAGAGTTGGATATCACATTTCATGTTAGAGGTAGGATCTCAGGTTTGGTATTAGAGGCATTGAGATATCACATCTCATGCTATCAGAAGGGTCTCAGGAATGGAATGGGAAGGAGTTGGATATCACATCTCATGCTAAAGGGAGGGTCTCAGGTTTGGAAGGGGAAGGATTTGGATATCACATCTCATGTTATAGGAAGGATCTCAGGTTTGGTATTAGAAGCATTGAGCTATCACATCTCATGCTATCGGAAGGATCTCAGGTTTGGTATTAGAAGCATTGAGATATCACATCTCATGCTATCAGAAGAGTCTCAGGATTGGAATAGGAAGGAGTTGGATATCACATCTCATGCTAAAGGGAGGGTCTCAGGTTTGGAAGGGGAAGGATTTGGATATCACATCTCATGTTATCGGAAGGATCTCACGTTTGGTATTAGAAGTATTGAGATATCATATCTCATGCTATAGGAAGGGTCTCAGGATTGGATTGGGAAGGAGTTGGATATCACATCTCATGCTATAGGGAGGGTCTCAGGATTGGAATGGGAAGGACTTAGATATCACATATCATGCTATAGGGAGGGTCTCAGTTTTGATATTAGAAGCATTGAGATATCACATCTCATGCTATCGGAAGTGTCTCAGGATTGGAATGGGAAGGAGCTGGATATCACATCTCATGCTAAAGGAAGGGTCTCAGGTTTGGAACGGGAAGGATTTGGATATACAGGAAAGAGAGAATGCATGCAGACAAGGCATTCGTGAGAGGAGTCTGCCTGCAAAGGAAAGCAATTTACTACAGGAATCAAGGATACTCCCCCTCAAGAACGGTTGGATCTGGGCATGGAGAGGAACTTGTCATCAGGGAGGAAAGTGTCAGAGCTCGAGACAGCGCTGGCCGTCATCCATGTCTCGGTTAGACCAAGGACATCAAGGTCGGGTTCTTCCAGGAAATGGCAGATGTCAGATGAGTGTTTGAAACTGAGTGAGTTGAGAGTGGGGAGGGGTACAAATCAGTAATCCTTGCGGAGGTGTAGAAGGAGCCTGACCTAGGGCACATGAGGAAGGAGAGAGGAAAGGAAGCAGAAGAAGGGAGAGAAAAGAGCAGGAGTGCATTATCAATCCGTGAGCTAGGAGTGGTGAGAAGGTTAGACGGGGAGGTCTGAGTCTCAGGATTTGAATGGGAAGTTCAATATCACATGTCATGCTATAGGAAGCATCTCAGGATTGGAATGGGAAGGAGTTGGATATGATATCTCTTGTTATAGGGAGGGTCTCAGGTTTGGTATTAGAAGCACTGAGATATCAAATCACATCCTTTAGGAAGGGACTCGAGTTTGGTATTTTAAGGAGTGAGATAGTAAATCTCATCCTATCGGAAGGGTCTCGGGTTTGGTATTGGAAGAAATGAGATTTCAAATCTCGGGCTGTGGGAATGGTCTCGGGTATGGTATTGGAAGGTGTGAGAAATCACATTTCATGCTACAGGAAGGGTCACAAGTTTTGAATGGGAAGGAGTTGGATTTCACATATACTACGGGAAGGGCCTCAGGTTTGGTATTAGAAGCATAGAGATATCACATCTCATGTTATAGGAAAAGTCTCGATTGGAATGGGAAGGAGTTGGATATCACATCTCATGCTATAGGAAGGGTCTCAGGTTGGAATGGGAAGGAGTTGGATATCACATCTCATGTTATAGGAAGGGTCTCAGGATTGGAATGGGAAGGACTTGGATATCACATCTCATGCTATAGGAAGGCTCTCAGGTTTGCAAGGGGAAAGAGTTGGATATCACATTTCATGTTAGAGGTAGGATCTCAGGTTTGGTATTAGAAGTATTGAGATATCACATCTCATGCTATCAGAAGGATCTCAGGTTTGGTATAGAAGAATTGAGATATCATATCTTATGCTATCAGAAGAGTCTCAGGATTGGAATGGGAAGGAGTTGGATATCACATCTCATGGTAAAGGGAGGGTCTCAGGTTTGGAAGATAAGGATTTGGATATCAAATCTCATGTTATAGGAAGGATCTCAGGTTTGGTATTAGAAGTATTGAGATATCACATCTCATGCTATCGGAAGGATCTCAGGTTTGGTATAGAAGCATTGAGATATCATATCTTATGCTATCAGAAGGGTCTCAGGATTGGAATGGGAAGGAGTTGGATATCACATCTCATGCTAAAGGGAGGGTCTCAGGTTTGGAAGGGGAAGGATTTGGATATCACATCTCATGTTATAGGATGGATCTCAGGTTTGGTATTAGAAGTATTGAGATATCACATCTCATGTTATCGGAAGGATCTCAGGTTTGGTATTAGAAGTATTGAGATATCACATCTCATGCTATAGGAAGGGTCTCAGGATTGGAATGGGAAGGAGTTGGATATCACATCTCATGCTAAAGGAAGGGTCTCAGGTTTGGAACGGGAAGGAGTTGGATATCACATCTCATGTTATAGGAAGGGTCTCAGGTTTGGTATAAACATTGCGATATCACATCTCTGCTATCGGAAGTGTCTCAGGATTGGAATGGGAAGGAGTTGGATATCCCATCTCATGTTATTGGACGGGTCTCAGGTTTTTTATTAGAATCATTGAGATATATTGCATGCTGTAGGAAGGGTCTAAGGATTGGAATGGGAAGGACTTGGATATCACATCTCATGCTATAGATAGGCTCTCAGGTTTGGAAAGTGAAGGAGTTGGATATCACATTTCATGTTAGAGGAAGGATCTCAGGTTTGGTATTAGAGGCATTGAGATATCACATCTCAGGCTATAGGAAGGGTCTCAGGATTGGAATGGGAAGGAGTTGGATATCACATCTCATGCTATAGGAAGGGTCTCAGGTTTGGTATAAGCATTGAGATATCACATCTCATGCTATAGGAAGGGTCTCAGGATTGGAATGGGAAGGAGTTGGATATCACATCTCATGCTATAGGAAGGGTCTCAGGATTGGAATGGGAAGGAGTTGAATATGACATCTCATGCCGTAGGAAGGGTCTCAGGTTTGGTATAAACATTGAGATATCACATCTCTGCTATCAAAAGGGTCTCAGGATTGGAATGGGAAGGAGTTGGATATCCCATCTCATGTTATAGGAATAGTCTCAGGTTTGGTATTAGAAGCATTGAGATATCACATCTCATGCTATAGGAAGTGTCTCAGGATTGGAATGGGAAGGACTTGGATATCACATCTCATGCTATAGGTAGGGTCTCAAGTTTGATATTAGAAGCATTGGGATATCACATCTCATGCTATAGGAAGGGTCTGAGGATTGGAATGGGAAGGAGCTGGATATCACATCTCATGCTATGGGAAGGTTCTCAGGTTTGGTATAAGCAGTGAGATATCACATCTCATGCTATAGGAAGTGTCTCAGGATTGGAATGGGAAGGAGTTGGATATTCCCATCTCATGTTATACGAAGGGTCTCAGGTTTGGTATTAGAAGCATTGAGATATCACATCTCATGCTATAGGAAGGGTCTCAGGATTGGAATGGGAAGGACTTGGATATCACATCTCATGCTATAGGGAGGGTCTCAAGTTTGATATTAGAAGCTTTGAGATATCACATCTCATGATATCGGAAGGGTCTCAGGATTGGAATGGGAAGGAGTTGGATATCACATCTCATGATAAAGGAAGGGTCTAAGGTTTGGAAGGGGAAGGATTTGGATATCACATCTCATGTTATATTACGGGTCTCAGGTTTGGTATTAGAAGCATTGAGATATCAAGTCTCATAGTATAGGAAGGGTCTCAGAATTCGAATGGGAAGGAGTTGGATATCACATCTCAAGCTATAGGAAGGGTCTCAGGATTGGAATGGGAAGGACTTGGATATCACATCTCATGCTATAGGAAGGCTCTCAGGTTTGGAAGGGGAAAGAGTTGGATATCACATTTCATGTTAGAGGTAGGATCTCAGGTTTGGTATTAGAGGCATTGAGATATCACATCTCATGCTATCAGAAGGGTCTCAGGAATGGAATGGGAAGGAGTTGGATATCACATCTCATGCTAAAGGGAGGGTTTTAGGTTTGGAAGGGGAAGGATTTGGATATCACATCTCATGTTATAGGAAGGATCTCAGGTTTGGTATTAGAAGCATTGAGATATCACATCTCATGCTATCGGAAGGATCTCAGGTTTGGTATTAGAAGCATTGAGATATCACATCTCATGCTATCAGAAGAGTCTCAGGATTGGAATAGGAAGGAGTTGGATGTCACATCTCATGCTAAAGGGAGGGTCTCAGGTTTGGAAGGGGAAGGATTTGGATATCACATCTCATGTTATCGGAAGGATCTCACGTTTGGTATTAGAAGTATTGAGATATCATATCTCATGCTATAGGAAGGGTCTCAGGATTGGAATGGGAAGGAGTTGGATATCACATCTCATGCTATAGGGAGGGTCTCAGGATTGGAATGGGAAGGACTTAGATATCACATATCATGCTATAGGGAGGGTCTCAGTTTTGATATTAGAAGCATTGAGATATCACATCTCATGCTATCGGAAGTGTCTCAGAATTGGAATGGGAAGGAGCTGGATATCACATCTCATGCTAAAGGAAGGGTCTCAGGTTTGGAACGGGAAGGATTTGGATATCCAGGAAAGAGAGAATGCATGCAGACAAGGCATTCGTGAGAGGAGTCTGCCTGCAAAGGAAAGCAATTTACTACAGGAATCAAGGATACTCCCCCTCAAGAACGGTTGGATCTGGGCATGGAGAGGAACTTGTCATCAGGGAGGAAAGTTTCAGAGCTCGAGACAGCGCTGGCCGTCATCCATGTCTCGGTTAGACCAAGGACATCAAGGTCGGGCTCTTCCAGGAAATGGCAGATGTCAGATGAGTGTTTGAAACTGAGTGAGTTGAGAGTGGGGAGGGGTACAAATCAGTAATCCTTGCGGAGGTGTAGAAGGAGCCTGACCTAGGGCACATGAGGAAGGAGAGAGGAAAGGAAGCAGAAGAAGGGAGAGAAAAGACAGCAGGAGTGCATTATCAATCCGGGAGCTAGGAGTGGTGAGAAGGTTAGACGGGGAGGTCTGAGTCTCAGGATTTGAATGGGAAGTTCGATATCACATGTCATGCTATAGGAAGCGTCTCAGGATTGGAATGGGAAGGAGTTGGATATGATATCTCTTGTTATAGGGAGGGTCTCAGGTTTGGTATTAGAAGCACTGAGATATCAAATCACATCCTTTAGGAAGGGACTCGAGTTTGGTATTTTAAGGAGTGAGATAGTAAATCTCATCCTATCGGAAGGGTCTCGGGTATGGTATTGGAAGGTGTGAGAAATCACATTTCATGCTACAGGAAGGGTCACAAGTTTTGAATGGGAAGGAGTTGGATTTCACATATACTACGGGAAGGGCCTCAGGTTTGGTATTAGAAGCATAGAGATATCACATCTCATGTTATAGGAAAAGTCTTGATTGGAATGGGAAGGAGTTGGATATCACATCTCATGCTATAGGAAGGGTCTCAAGTTGGAATGGGAAGGAGTTGGATATCACATCTCATGTTATAGGAAGGGTCTCAGGATTGGAATGGGAAGGACTTGGATATCACATCTCATGCTATAGGAAGGCTCTCAGGTTTGCAAGGGGAAAGAGTTGGATATCACATTTCATGTTAGAGGCAGGATCTCAGGTTTGGTATTAGAAGTATTGAGATATCACATCTCATGCTATCAGAAGAGTCTCAGGATTGGAATGGGAAGGAGTTGGATATCACATCTCATGGTAAAGGGAGGGTCTCAGGTTTGGAAGATAAGGATTTGGATATCACATCTCATGTTATAGGAAGGATCTCAGGTTTGGTATTAGAAGTATTGAGATATCACATCTCATGCTATCGGAAGGATCTCAGGTTTGGTATAGAAGCATTGAGATATCATATCTTATGCTATCAGAAGGGTCTCAGGATTGGAATGGGAAGGAGTTGGATATCACATCTCATGCTAAAGGGAGGGTCTCAGGTTTGGAAGGGGAAGGATTTGGATATCACATCTCATGTTATAGGATGGATCTCAGGTTTGGTATTAGAAGTATTGAGATATCACATCTCATGTTATCGGAAGGATCTCAGGTTTGGTATTAGAAGTATTGAGATATCACATCTCATGCTATAGGAAGTGTTAGGAAAGATTTCGTAATTGTAGGGAATTTTCCTTCCATGTGGCAACCCCTAAACTTTTTGCTATTGTTTTTAACCTTGTTGTTGACTTTGCCAGAGAAGTACAGCCTTCTGCCGCACTTCTCTGGGCTTTCGCTCCTTTCTTACGGGGAAACTGACATGCCCTTAAGACAGTCAGTACCGGGGAACGCTGTTTCCCGTAGTTTCTTTTATCGGGTCGCCATTTTAGTGCAACACGACACAAGAGGGCACTGTAAGCTAAGTTACAGCTCTCTTGGGTCTCTAGCCTTCTACAGACCCTAGACACTCTTGTAGGATGGTTTTTGGATCGGTGCAAGTCATTCAGGGACTGGGCTGGTGGCAGCGATCATTTGGTTTATTTTGAGCTCCTTTTGCCGTTCTGAGCACCTTTTTGCCGCGAACACAAAAGGGTGGCCCGGCTACCCAAAATGGCCGGACCACGAGGCTCCTTTGTCTCGTCCACTGTCCGTCTTGCTCCCTTTACCTTCCCCCGGGTCAGGCGACCCGGGGCCTTCCTTATTTGGGCATGTAGTTTCCCGCGAAACACGGTTGCTTTCGCGGGCTTCTACATGTCGTTTGAGTGCCCCCAGGATGTGGGCTGGGCTGTCTGGTCCCAATACACATCCTGGGTCCCAGAGAGTCTAGGGTGGTGTGAATGCCTGGGACCACTGTGGTCCGTGATTGGTCCACGTATGGTATGTGTGTTGATGAGCGGATCTCCCATTGGCTCCCCTCCGTTTTGGCGCGAAGGGAACCGTGGATAAGAGGGAGCTGGAAACACCACTACCATGTCGATCTCCTGAGTTCTTACGAACCCAGGGATACAGGAGCCAAGTATCCTGCGAACACGAGGCTGGACCGAGGAATCGCTGGTGACCCCCTGAAGAACTTCTGCTCCTCATTGCTGTCGTCCGGTGAAGCCCTTTCCACCTAAGATCGAACAAGAAGGCCTGTACTGGCGCTTCGACCTATTGGAATAGCAGGACCAGCTATTCCCGGCACCTTCATCAACTCCTGCCGTAAGCCTTCGGAAGTGTCTCTGGGCCATCCAGTTGACTGACCAGCTTACTAAGGAGTCCTGCTCTGTAATCGCCGACAGGTTGGGTGGTATTCTGAGTCCGGGGCACGCTCACACGCTTCGTTTGCTTAGCAACCCTAAGCTAGAGGTGAACGGTGCTCGTTTGGCTTGAATACACCCGGCCGTTCCGTTGCCCTGCCGTGGCGACAAAACTGTGCAGGATTCTTCGATCGGAACGTCTTTTTACTCTGCACGACGACGAGACATTCCCTGCTCTTCAGAACCTGCCAGAAGCTGCATCTATCGAGGAGAAGCTCGGGCCTGCTTGCTTCGGGGACCGGTGAGTAGATTAGCTAGGATCTGGTCGCCCTCCTGCAGTGCCCCTTGCTTTTCCCCGCTGTAAATACAGCTCCCCTTGTCCGTACTCGCGCCCTACTTCTGCCTCACAGTGGAGGCTGCGCTAGAGTCGCGGACCGTGTTCTCCTTCATTAGGGCACCCTACAGAGCTGTCCAACGTCCTCCGAAGAGCTTCACCTTCTGCCCATTGGCACCGGCGTGTGCAGGTACTTTTGAGCGCTAGGCTCCACTCTTCGTAGGGATTGGACTACCATCTAGTTAGGGGCCTCAGAAGGCGGACATATCACACGCATTGGTTCGCACTGCCTGTTTTCCTTCCCCTGCAGGTGGATAACATATTTCGTGCTGCTAATGCTGTGAAACTGTGTATTCTGTATATATATTGGGTGGATAGTGTATGTGTTGGTTTAATATCGTTGTATATTGCTGCTTTTACTGTGGTTATTAGTTTCAAGGCCTTATAATAAATGTGTATCTATTTTTGATATAAACAACTGTTTGGAGTAGTTTGTAAGCGCTCTTGCTTTGTGTGCTCACTGCGGGCTTTCAGTCACCCTCACCCCTCTTGAGACCTAGTCTTGACCGCCGCGATCGCTACCTTGATTGGTCTGGCTTGTCCAGAGGTTACCCTGTTCCAAGTAATTAGGTTGGCCTTCTGAACTTCTGCGCCACCAGGACAGAGTTCAGAAATCCGTCTTAACAAATTGGTGTACAGCGGTGGGATACGACTGAAGGTATCCAGTGTTGCGCACGAGCTAAGGCGTTTTCAGGTTATTCCAACCAGGACACGCAGTAAAGTATTGAATATAACGTTAAAAAGGCCATAGTCCTATCAACAGTATGGAAACGAATACTTTATTAACCTTAAATGCTTCGAAATCTGAAACATTGAAGAAGATGTGTGCGGAGAGAGGGGTTTCCTCTCAAGGCACTAAATTGGAAATGATCCAGAGAATCGTGGCGTGGCAAGAAGCGCAGCTTGACGCTATAACTTCCGAGGACAGTGCAGAAGGTGGTGGGGCTGCTCTCACTGGCAGAACCGACGGTTCTGCCGCTGCACTGATCCATCACGACCACGAGGACAGGGAGGATGTAATGTCTAACGTTTCCTCTGCCAGTGTTGATGGGGAGGCTATGCTTGAATTCAAGAAGCAAGAGCTGCGGTTTAGGCAGCAGGAGCTTGAATTCAGCATAGCCAAACTGAAAATCGACCAGGCAGAAAAACAAAAAGACAGGGATCACCAGTTGGAACTGGCCAAGCTTCAGTTCGCAAATGGGTCCAAGGGTCCTGGACATGGTTCTGGGGCTTCCTCTCATCCACGGTTTCCAAAAGATCTGCTCAGTGTGTATGAGGAACGAAATGACATTATGGACTGGTTAAATGCGTTTGAGTATGCATGCGAGGTTCAAGAGGTTGATAATGCGGATAAGATTGCATGGTTACTCAGCAGACTGCCCCATTCTGGTTGCAGTGCCATTATGGAAATGTCGAAGGCTGAGCGCGCTGATTTTGCAATGTTGAAGCAGACTCTCATTTTAAAGTTTGGGAAGACTCCGACCCAATATTTGAAAAGGTTTAGAGAGTATAAGAAAAAGGAAGGTGGTACTTGGGTGTCGTATGTAGCTGAGTCCCTGAAAAACTTAACTGGCTGGGTTGAAGGTTATAAGGTTTCTACCTTCGAAGGCATGATCAATCTGGTCATGCTGGAACACATTTTTGCTTCTTCATCCCCGGAGCTTAAGCAGCATTTGGCCGATTCGAAGGAGATAGATCCTAAGAAGCTGGCCATTGCAGCAGACTTATGGGTGTCACATCGAGTGTCCCATAAGGACAAAACTCATCCTGGTAAGCAGGAGGAAGGGAAAAAGTCCAAAGATATGGAGGGTGGGGAATCTGCTAAATCTTCTTCCCATAAGGGCCACAAAAAGAAAAATAAGGATAAGCCATACGAGAACTCACAGGGTAGCGGAGGTTCGCCTCCGAAACAGAACTCTGGTTACAATAAGCCTCCCTACGTAAACAGACCCAATGGGGCTTGTTTTTCTTGTGGAGCAACTGACCATGTGAAGGGGGATCCCCGTTGTAAGGTTAGACCTTTGGGGGTCCACTCCGCTAATCTGGCCTTCTCCTCCTACGAGGAAGAAGAGATTACAGGAGCATCCTTCTCCTCAGACTCATTTCCCAGGGGAATAGAGGCTGAGGTAGTTTTAGTGTCCCTGGGTTCCTGGGAGCCTAAAGTCGCAGAGGCGTATGCTAGGATTCCGGATAATACCAAGCACTACTTTAAAGACAGTGTGCTGATCAATGGAGTGGATACTCCAGCTCTTAGGGATAGTGGGTGCAGTCGAACTGTAGTGGATTCTACCTTGGTAGACTCAGAGGAAGTTGCCAGAGCTCCTCTGATGCCCACTAAGTTGGCTGACGGCCCCCTCCGTATGTTTCCCGTGATCCCTGTTAATCTAACTTTAAATGGTACAGCCGTTAGGATTCCAGTGAGCCTTCAGAGAAACGTCCCGGGAAAGGTCTTGTTGGGCAATGATCTCAGAGCTCTAGGGCTCGTAGGAGACACTGCCGAAAGACCCTACACACGGTCTCAAGCACGGGCAGCATTGGCCAAGTCCAATACGCCGCCCCAGCCGAAGGGGAAACCCAAGGCGAAAGGAGTCAACAAGTCCCGACGGGGGAAAGAGAATATTCCCCCGAGCTCGCCTACCACTGCGGTGGAGGGAGTTGGTCAATCGCCCGAGCCTGACGAGGAGGTGGCGATGCCTGAAGTGTTCGACCCCAACGACCATCCTGAACTAAAAGACTTGTTAGTTGAAGGAGGTCCTGATAGGGACGACTTCAGTAGGGGCCAACGTGAGTGCCCATCTCTGGAAGGCCTAAGGAGACAGGCCTGCTCCCAGCTTGAGGGTGAACCTCCTGGGAAGCATCGGATTTATTGGGAAGGTGGACTCCTGTACAGTGAGCCCACAGAGTCTACAGAAGGAGACCATAGGAGGTTGGTGGTTCCCCTTGCTGTTAGACCCTTCCTCCTGCAGTTGGCGCATGAAGTTCCCCTTGCTGGTCACCTTGGAATGAAGAGGACCAAGCAAAGGTTATCTATGCACTTCTACTGGCCCAAGATGGGGGTGCAAGTAGAAAGTCACTGCAGGAGTTGTGCCTCCTGCCAGTTGTCTGGTAAGGTTGGCGCGACAATCCAAGCTCCGTTGGTACCGCTCCCAGTTGTGGGGGTACCATTTGAAAGGGTAGGGATCGACATCGTTGGTCCCCTTGACCCGCAAACATCCTCAGGCAATAGGTTTATCCTGGTGCTGGTCGACCATGCAACCAGGTATCCTGAGGCCATCCCATTGAAAACTGTAACTGCCAAGTCGGTTGCAAAAGCTTTACTCGGCATATTTACTAGGGTTGGCTTCCCTAAAGAAGTTGTGTCAGATCGTGGCAGCAACTTTATGTCGAAGTATATGCAGGCTATGTGGAAAGAATGTGGGGTCACCTACAAGTTCTCTTCTGCCTATCACCCCCAGACCAATGGTCTGGTGGAACGTTTCAACAGAACGTTAAAGAGCATGATTGGGGCTCTGGAGGAGCCCCAGAGAAGAAAATGGGATCTTCTTTTACCATGCTTGCTGTTTGCCTACAGAGAGGTACCACAGGAGGGTGTTGGCTTCAGCCCCTTCGAACTTCTGTTCGGTCATCCCGTACGGGGACCCTTAGCCATCGTCAAAGAGGGATGGGAGATGCCCTCTCCCCCTGTTACTACCAATGTAGTTGACTATGTGCTAGGGCTCAGAAAACGGATGGTACTCCTGATGGGCTTGGCTAGTGAAAAGTTGAAGGCAGGACAAGCGCTGGTGAAACATTGGTACGACCAGAAAGCTTCCTTAATTCACTTTACCCCTGGTCAGCAAGTCCTGATCATGAACCCTATAAGGCCTCGCGCTTTACAGGACAAATGGTCAGGCCCTTACACAGTGGTGGAGCCCCTGGGTGAGGTGAACTATTTAGTGGACCTTGGAAGGCCTGGACAGGCTCCAAAAGTGTTCCACGTAAATAGGCTGAAGGCTTTCGTCCCAAGAGTCGAAATCGCAGCACTGCTACTGGCGTCAGACGTTGAGGAAGAGGAGTCAGAACCTCTTCCCGACCTGTTCCAAAGCGGTCCTTCAGATAGCTCCGTTGAGGGTGTCCGAGTGGCCCCTCACCTGACTTCTGATCAGCAGGCTGAGGTGAAAAGTTTGCTTCGGCAGTTTTCCCCCCTGTTTTCACAGTCGCCTGGTTTGACACCTTGGTGCAAACATAACATTGACACAGGAGACAGTGTACCTACCAAAAGTAGGGGATACAGGATGTCGGATAAAGTACGGTCTTATATTAAGACCGAGGTCAACAAGATGTTAGACCTTGGGGTGATTGAACCCTCTAGTAGTCCTTGGTCCAGTCCTGTGGTATTGGTTCCAAAGGCAGGCACTTCTGAATTGAGGTTCTGCGTGGATTACAGGGCTCTGAATGCTGTCACCAAGACAGACGCTCACCCCTTGCCTCGAACTGACGAGCTGGTGGATACCTTGGGTGCCTCCAAGTACCTCAGCACGTTTGACCTGACTGCGGGCTATTGGCAAATAGCTTTAGCAGAACATGCCAAGGAGAAGACAGCATTTTCAACTCCCGACGGGCTTTACCAATTCCGGGTAATGCCGTTCGGATTGAAGAATGCACCTGCCACTTTCCAGAGGCTTGTGAATCATGTGTTGAATGGGTTGGACGAATTCTGTCTTGCATATCTAGACGATATAGCAGTTTTCAGTGCCACCTGGGAAGACCATGTGAAACACCTCGGGATTGTGCTCCAGGCTCTTCAGAAAGCCCACTTGACCATAAAGGCGAGTAAATGCCAGATTGGACAAGGCTCAGTGGTTTACCTTGGGCATGAAGTAGGTGGAGGAAGGATACAGCCTCTCCCCAGTAAAGTACAAGCAGTACAAGACTGGCCTACCCCCACTACACAAACCCAAGTGAGAGCCTTCTTAGGACTCACGGGTTATTACCGCAATTTTATGGCAGACTATGGCACCATAGCTGCTCCGCTGACTGCCCTCACAACTCCGAAGAAACCCAAGAAGGTAACTTGGACTGACGAGTGTGAGAAGGCCTTCAATGGCTTGAAAGACTCCTTGTGCCAGGCCCCTGTGCTCAGGGCCCCTGATTATCAAAGACCTTTTATCGTGCAGACGGATGCCTCTGACACTGGGATAGGAGCTGTACTATCACAAGTAGATGAGAAGGGTAAGGAACACCCTATCGGTTTTATTAGTCGCCAGCTTAAGGACAGAGAGCTCAGATGGTCCACGGTAGAGAAAGAATGTTTCTCTGTTGTGTGGGCCCTAAGGAAGCTGCGGCCCTACCTCTATGGGACCCACTTCACTGTGCAGACTGACCATAAGCCGTTAAAGTGGCTAATGAACATGAAGGGGGAGAATCCAAAGTTGCTTAGGTGGTCCATAAGTCTACAAGGCTTCGACTTCACTATTGAGCATAGGCCAGGTGTCCAACATAGCAATGCTGATGGGTTGTCCAGAATGTTTTACCGACCTGAACAAGAGACTCATCCAGGGGTGGATTAGTTCCCCCTGTCCATAGTCTGGGAGGGGCGAGTGTTAGGAAAGATTTCGTAATTGTAGGGAATTTTCCTTCCATGTGGCAACCCCTAAACTTTTTGCTATTGTTTTTAACCTTGTTGTTGACTTTGCCAGAGAAGTACAGCCTTCTGCCGCACTTCTCTGGGCTTTCGCTCCTTTCTTACGGGGAAACTGACATGCCCTTAAGACAGTCAGTACCGGGGAACGCTGTTTCCCGTAGTTTCTTTTATCGTGTCGCCATTTTAGTGCAACACGACACAAGAGGGCACTGTAAGCTAAGTTACAGCTCTCTTGGGTCTCTAGCCTTCTACAGACCCTAGACACTCTTGTAGGATGGTTTTTGGATCGGTGCAAGTCATTCAGGGACTGGGCTGGTGGCAGCGATCATTTGGTTTATTTTGAGCTCCTTTTGCCGTTCTGAGCACCTTTTTGCCGCGAACACAAAAGGGTGGCCCGGCTACCCAAAATGGCCGGACCACGAGGCTCCTTTGTCTCGTCCACTGTCCGTCTTGCTCCCTTTACCTTCCCCCGGGTCAGGCGACCCGGGGCCTTCCTTATTTGGGCATGTAGTTTCCCGCGAAACACGGTTGCTTTCGCGGGCTTCTACATGTCGTTTGAGTGCCCCCAGGATGTGGGCTGGGCTGTCTGGTCCCAATACACATCCTGGGTGCCAGAGAGTCTAGGGTGGTGTGAATGCCTGGGACCACTGTGGTCCGTGATTGGTCCACGTATGGTATGTGTGTTGATGAGCGGATCTCCCATTGGCTCCCCTCCGTTTTGGCGCGAAGGGAACCGTGGATAAGAGGGAGCTGGAAACACCACTACCATGTCGATCTCCTGAGTTCTTACGAACCCAGGGATACAGGAGCCAAGTATCCTGCGAACACGAGGCTGGACCGAGGAATCGCTGGTGACCCCCTGAAGAACTTCTGCTCCTCATTGCTGTCATCCGGTGAAGCCCTTTCCACCTAAGATCGAACAAGAAGGCCTGTACTGGCGCTTCGACCTATTGGAATAGCAGGACCAGCTATTCCCGGCACCTTCATCAACTCCTGCCGTAAGCCTTCGGAAGTGTCTCTGGGCCATCCAGTTGACTGACCAGCTTACTAAGGAGTCCTGCTCTGTAATCGCCGACAGGTTGGGTGGTATTCTGAGTCCGGGGCACGCTCACACGCTTCGTTTGCTTAGCAACCCTAAGCTAGAGGTGAACGGTGCTCGTTTGGCTTGAATACACCCGGCCGTTCCGTTGCCCTGCCGTGGCGACAAAACTGTGCAGGATTCTTCGATCGGAACGTCTTTTTACTCTGCACGACGACGAGACATTCCCTGCTCTTCAGAACCTGCCAGAAGCTGCATCTATCGAGGAGAAGCTCGGGCCTGCTTGCTTCGGGGACCGGTGAGTAGATTAGCTAGGATCTGGTCGCCCTCCTGCAGTGCCCCTTGCTTTTCCCCGCTGTAAATACAGCTCCCCTTGTCCGTACTCGCGCCCTACTTCTGCCTCACAGTGGAGGCTGCGCTAGAGTCGCGGACCGTGTTCTCCTTCATTAGGGCACCCTACAGAGCTGTCCAACGTCCTCCGAAGAGCTTCACCTTCTGCCCATTGGCACCGGCGTGTGCAGGTACTTTTGAGCGCTAGGCTCCACTCTTCGTAGGGATTGGACTACCATCTAGTTAGGGGCCTCAGAAGGCGGACATATCACACGCATTGGTTCGCACTGCCTGTTTTCCTTCCCCTGCAGGTGGATAACATATTTCGTGCTGCTAATGCTGTGAAACTGTGTATTCTGTATATATATTGGGTGGATAGTGTATGTGTTGGTTTAATATCGTTGTATATTGCTGCTTTTACTGTGGTTATTAGTTTCAAGGCCTTATAATAAATGTGTATCTATTTTTGATATAAACAACTGTTTGGAGTAGTTTGTAAGCGCTCTTGCTTTGTGTGCTCACTGCGGGCTTTCAGTCACCCTCACCCCTCTTGAGACCTAGTCTTGACCGCCGCGATCACTACCTTGATTGGTCTGGCTTGTCCAGAGGTTACCCTGTTCCAAGTAATTAGGTTGGCCTTCTGAACTTCTGCGCCACCAGGACAGAGTTCAGAAATCCGTCTTAACAGGAAGGGTCTCAGGATTGGAATGGGAAGGAGTTGGATATCACATCTCATGCTAAATGAAGGGTCTCAGGTTTGGAACGGGAAGGAGTTGGATATCACATCTCATGTTATAGGAAGGGTCTCAGGTTTGGTATAAACATTGAGATATCACATCTCTGCTATCGGAAGTGTCTCAGGATTGGAATGGGAAGGAGTTGGATATCCCATCTCATGTTATAGGATGGGTCTCAGGTTTTTTATTAGAATCATTGAGATATCATATTGCATGCTGTAGGAAGGGTCTAAGGATTGGAATGGGAAGGACTTGGATATCACATCTCATGCTATAGATAGGCTCTCAGGTTTGGAAAGTGAAGGAGTTGGATATCACATTTCATGTTAGAGGAAGGATCTCAGGTTTGGTATTAGAGGCATTGAGATATCACATCTCAGGCTATAGGAAGGGTCTCAGGATTGGAATGGGAAGGAGTTGGATATCACATCTCATGCTATAGGAAGGGTCTCAGGTTTGGTATAAGCATTGAGATATCACATCTCATGCTATAGGAAGGGTCTCAGGATTGGAATGGAAGGAGTTGGATATCACATCTCATGTTATAGGAAGGATCTCAGGTTTGGTATTAGAAGCATTGAGACATCACATCTCATGTTATAGGAAGGGTCTCAGGATTGGAATGGGAAGGAGTTGGATATCACATCTCATGCTATAGGAAGGGTCTCAGGATTGGAATGGGAAGGAGTTGAATATGACATCTCATGCCGTAGGAAGGGTCTCAGGTTTGGTATAAACATTGAGATATCACATCTCTGCTATCAAAAGGGTCTCAGGATTGGAATGGGAAGGAGTTGGATATCCCATCTCATGTTATAGGAAGAGTCTCAGGTTTGGTATTAGAAGCATTGAGATATCACATCTCATGCTATAGGAAGTGTCTCAGGATTGGAATGGGAAGGATTGGATATCACATCTCATGCTATAGGTAGGGTCTCAAGTTTGATATTAGAAGCATTGATATATCACATCTCATGCTATAGGAAGGGTCTGAGGATTGGAATGGGAAGGAGTTGGATATCACATCTCATGCTATGGGAAGGGTCTCAGGTTTGGTATAAGCAGTGAGATATCACATCTCATGCTATAGGAAGTGTCTCAGGATTGGAATGGGAAGGAGTTGGATATCACATCTCACGTTATAGGAAGGATCTCAGGTTTGGTATAAGCATTGAGATATCACATCTCTGCTATCGGAAGGGTCTCAGGATTGGAATGGGAAGGAGTTGGATATTCCCATCTCATGTTATAGGAAGGGTCTCAGGTTTGGTATTAGAAGCATTGAGATATCACATCTCATGCTATAGGAAGGGTCTCAGGATTGGAATGGGAAGGACTTGGATATCACATCTCATGCTATAGGGAGGGTCTCAAGTTTGATATTAGAAGCTTTGAGATATCACATCTCATGATATTGGAAGGGTCTCAGGATTGGAATGGGAAGGAGTTGGATATCACATCTCATGATAAAGGAAGGGTCTAAGGTTTGGAAGGGGAAGGATTTGGATATCACATCTCATGGTATATTACGGGTCTCAGGTTTGGTATTGGAAGCATTGAGATATCAAGTCTCATAGTATAGGAAGGGTCTCAGAATTGGAATGGGAAGGAGTTGGATATCACATCTCATGCTATAGGAAGGGTCTCAGGTTTGGTATAAGCATTGAGATATCACATCTCATGCTATAGGAAGGGTCTCAGGATTGGAATGGAAGGAGTTGGATATCACATCTCATGTTATAGGAAGGGTCTCAGGATTGGAATGGGAAGGAGTTGAATATGACATCTCATGCCGTAGGAAGGGTCTCAGGTTTGGTATAAACATTGAGATATCACATCTCTGCTATCAAAAGGGTCTCAGGATTGGAATGGGAAGGAGTTGGATATCCCATCTCATGTTATAGGAAGAGTCTCAGGTTTGGTATTAGAAGCATTGAGATATCACATCTCATGCTATAGGAAGTGTCTCAGGATTGGAATGGGAAGGACTTGGATATCACATCTCATGCTATAGGTAGGGTCTCAAGTTTGATATTAGAAGCATTGGGATATCACATCTCATGCTATAGGAAGGGTCTGAGGATTGGAATGGGAAGGAGCTGGATATCACATCTCATGCTATGGGAAGGTTCTCAGGTTTGGTATAAGCAGTGAGATATCACATCTCATGCTATAGGAAGTGTCTCAGGATTGGAATGGGAAGGAGTTGGATATTCCCATCTCATGTTATAGGAAGGGTCTCAGGTTTGGTATTAGAAGCATTGAGATATCACATCTCATGCTATAGGAATGGTCTCAGGATTGGAATGGGAAGGACTTGGATATCACATCTCATGCTATAGGGAGGGTCTCAAGTTTGATATTAGAAGCTTTGAGATATCACATCTCATGATATCGGAAGGGTCTCAGGATTGGAATGGGAAGGAGTTGGATATCACATCTCATGATAAAGGAACTGTCTAAGGTTTGGAAGGGGAAGGATTTGGATATCACATCTCGTGTTATATTACGGGTCTCAGGTTTGGTATTAGAAGCATTGAGATATCAAGTCTCATAGTATAGGAAGGGTCTCAGAATTGGAATGGGAAGGAGTTGGATATCACATCTCAAGCTATAGGAAGGGTCTCAGGATTGGAATGGGAAGGACTTGGATATCACATCTCATGCTATAGGAAGGCTCTCAGGTTTGGAAGGGGAAAGAGTTGGATATCACATTTCATGTTAGAGGTAGGATCTCAGGTTTGGTATTAGAGGCATTGAGATATCACATCTCATGCTATCAGAAGGGTCTCAGGAATGGAATGGGAAGGAGTTGGATATCACATCTCATGCTAAAGGGAGGGTTTTAGGTTTGGAAGGGGAAGGATTTGGATATCACATCTCATGTTATAGGAAGGATCTCAGTTTTGGTATTAGAAGCATTGAGATATCACATCTCATGCTATCGGAAGGATCTCAGGTTTGGTATTAGAAGCATTGAGATATCACATCTCATGCTATCAGAAGAGTCTCAGGATTGGAATAGGAAGGAGTTGGATATCACATCTCATGCTAAAGGGAGGGTCTCAGGTTTGGAAGGGGAAGGATTTGGATATCACATCTCATGTTATCCGAAGGATCTCACGTTTGGTATTAGAAGTATTGAGATATCATATCTCATGCTATAGGAAGGGTCTCAGGATTGGAATGGGAAGGAGTTGGATATCACATCTCATGCTATCGGGAGGGTCTCAGGATTGGAATGGGAAGGACTTAGATATTACATATCATGCTATAGGGAGGGTCTCAGTTTTGATATTAGAAGCATTGAGATATCACATCTCATGCTATCGGAAGTGTCTCAGGATTGGAATGGGAAGGAGCTGGATATCACATCTCATGCTAAAGGAAGGGTCTCAGGTTTGGAACGGGAAGGATTTGGATATCCAGGAAAGAGAGAATGCATGCAGACAAGGCATTCGTGAGAGGAGTCTGCCTGCAAAGGAAAGCAATTTACTACAGGAATCAAGGATACTCCCCCTCAAGAACGGTTGGATCTGGGCATGGAGAGGAACTTGTCATCAGGGAGGAAAGTTTCAGAGCTCGAGACAGCGCTGGCCGTCATCCATGTCTCGGTTAGACCAAGGACATCAAGGTCGGGTTCTTCCAGGAAATAGCAGATGTCAGATGAGTGTTTGAAACTGAGTGAGTTGAGAGTGGGGAGGGGTACAAATCAGTAATCCTTGCGGAGGTGTAGAAGGAGCCTGACCTAGGGCACATGAGGAAGGAGAGAGGAAAGGAAGCAGAAGAAGGGAGAGAAAAGAGCAGGAGTGCATTATCAATCCGGGAGCGAGGAGTGGTGAGAAGGTTAGACGGGGAGGTCTGAGTCTCAGGATTTGAATGGGAAGTTCGATATCACATGTCATGCTATAGGAAGCGTCTCAGGATTGGAATGGGAAGGAGTTGGATATGATATCTCTTGTTATAGGGAGGGTCTCAGGTTTGGTATTAGAAGCACTGAGATATCAAATCACATCCTTTAGGAAGGGACTCGAGTTTGGTATTTTAAGGAGTGAGATAGTAAATCTCATCCTATCGGAAGGGTCTCGGGTTTGGTATTGGAAGAAATGAGATTTCAAATCTCGGGCTGTGGGAATGGTCTCGGGTATGGTATTGGAAGGTGTGAGAAATCACATTTCATGCTACAGGAAGGGTCACAAGTTTTGAATGGGAAGGAGTTGGGTTTCACATATACTACGGGAAGGGCCTCAGGTTTGGTATTAGAAGCATAGAGATATCACATCTCATGTTATAGGAAAAGTCTTGATTGGAATGGGAAGGAGTTGGATATCACATCTCATGCTATAGGAAGGGTCTCAGGTTGGAATGGGAAGGAGTTGGATATCACATCTCATGTTATAGGAAGGGTCTCAGGATTGGAATGGGAAGGACTTGGATATCACATCTCATGCTATAGGAAGGCTCTCAGGTTTGCAAGGGGAAAGAGTTGGATATCACATTTCATGTTAGAGGTAGGATCTCAGGTTTGGTATTAGAAGTATTGAGATATCACATCTCATGCTATCAGAAGGATCTCAGGTTTGGTATAGAAGCATTGAGATATCATATCTTATGCTATCAGAAGAGTCTCAGGATTGGAATGGGAAGGAGTTGGATATCACATCTCATGGTAAAGGGAGGGTCTCAGGTTTGGAAGATAAGGATTTGGATATCACATCTCATGTTATAGGAAGGATCTCAGGTTTGGTATTAGAAGTATTGAGATATCACATCTCATGCTATCGGAAGGATCTCAGGTTTGGTATAGAAGCATTGAGATATCATATCTTATGCTATCAGAAGGGTCTTAGGATTGGAATGGGAAGGAGTTGGATATCACATCTCATGCTAAAGGGAGGGTCTCAGGTTTGGAAGGGGAAGGATTTGGATATCACATCTCATGTTATAGGATGGATCTCAGGTTTGGTATTAGAAGTATTGAGATATCACATCTCATGTTATCGGAAGGATCTCAGGTTTGGTATTAGAAGTATTGAGATATCACATCTCATGCTATAGGAAGGGTTTCAGGATTGGAATGGGAAGGAGTTGGATATCACATCTCATGCTAAATGAAGGGTCTCAGGTTTGGAACGGGAAGGAGTTGGATATCACATCTCATGTTATAGGAAGGGTCTCAGGTTTGGTATAAACATTGAGATATCACATCTCTGCTATCGGAAGTGTCTCAGGATTGGAATGGGAAGGAGTTGGATATCCCATCTCATGTTATAGGATGGGTCTCAGATTTTTTATTAGAATCATTGAGATATCATATTGCATGCTGTAGGAAGGGTCTAAGGATTGGAATGGGAAGGACTTGGATATCACATCTCATGCTATAGATAGGCTCTCAGGTTTGGAAAGTGAAGGAGTTGGATATCACATTTCATGTTAGAGGAAGGATCTCAGGTTTGGTATTAGAGGCATTGAGATATCACATCTCAGGCTATAGGAAGGGACTCAGGATTGGAATGGGAAGGAGTTGGATATCACATCTCATGCTATAGGAAGGGTCTCAGGTTTGGTATAAGCATTGAGATATCACATCTCATGCTATAGGAAGGGTCTCAGGATTGGAATGGAAGGAGTTGGATATCACATCTCATGTTATAGGAAGGATCTCAGGTTTGGTATTAGAAGCATTGAGACATCACATCTCATGCTATAGGAAGGGTCTCAGGATTGGAATGGGAAGGAGTTGGATATCACATCTCATGCTATAGGAAGGGTCTCAGGATTGGAATGGGAAGGAGTTGAATATGACATCTCATGCCGTAGGAAGGGTCTCAGGTTTGGTATAAACATTGAGATATCACATCTCTGCTATCAAAAGGGTCTCAGGATTGGAATGGGAAGGAGTTGGATATCCCATCTCATGTTATAGGAAGAGTCTCAGGTTTGGTATTAGAAGCATTGAGATATCACATCTCATGCTAGAGGAAGTGTCTCAGGATTGGAATGGGAAGGATTGGATATCACATCTCATGCTATAGGTAGGGTCTCAAGTTTGATATTAGAAGCATTGAGATATCACATCTCATGCTATAGGAAGGGTCTGAGGATTGGAATGGGAAGGAGTTGGATATCACATCTCATGCTATGGGAAGGGTCTCAGGTTTGGTATAAGCAGTGAGATATCACATCTCATGCTATAGGAAGTGTCTCAGGATTGGAATGGGAAGGAGTTGGATATCACATCTCATGTTATAGGAAGGATCTCAGGTTTGGTATAAGCATTGAGATATCACATCTCTGCTATCGGAAGGGTCTCAGGATTGGAATGGGAAGGAGTTGGATATTCCCATCTCATGTTATAGGAAGGGTTTCAGGTTTGGTATTAGAAGCATTGAGATATCACATCTCATGCTATAGGAAGGGTCTCAGGATTGGAATGGGAAGGACTTGGATATCACATCTCATGCTATAGGGAGGGTCTCAAGTTTGATATTAGAAGCTTTGAGATATCACATCTCATGATATCGGAAGGGTCTCAGGATTGGAATGGGAAGGAGTTGGATATCACATCTCATGATAAAGGAAGGGTCTAAGGTTTGGAAGGGGAAGGATTTGGATATCACATCTCATGTTATATTACGGGTCTCAGGTTTGGTATTAGAAGCATTGAGATATCAAGTCTCATAGTATAGGAAGGGTCTCAGAATTGGAATGGGAAGGAGTTGGATATCACATCTCATGCTATAGGAAGGGTCTCAGGATTGGAATGGAAATAGTTGGATATCACATCTCATGTTATAGGAAGGATCTCAGGTTTGGTATTAGAAGCATTGAGACATCACATCTCATGCTATAGGAAGGGTCTCAGGATTGGAATGGGAAGGAGTTGGATATCACATCTCATGCTATAGGAAGGGTCTCAGGATTGGAATGGGAAGGAGTTGAATATGACATCTCATGCCGTAGGAAGGGTCTCAGGTTTGGTATAAACATTGAGATATCACATCTCTGCTATCAAAAGGGTCTCAGGATTGGAATGGGAAGGAGTTGGATATCCCATCTCATGTTATAGGAAGAGTCTCAGGTTTGGTATTAGAAGCATTGAGATATCACATCTCATGCTATAGGAAGTGTCTCGGGATTGGAATGGGAAGGACTTGGATATCACATCTCATGCTATAGGTAGGGTCTCAAGTTTGATATTAGAAGCAATGGGATATCACATCTCATGCTATAGGAAGGGTCTGAGGATTGGAATGGGAAGGAGCTGGATATCACATCTCATGCTATGGGAAGGTTCTCAGGTTTGGTATAAGCAGTGAGATATCACATCTCATGCTATAGGAAGTGTCTCAGGATTGGAATGGGAAGGAGTTGAATATTCCCATCTCATGTTATAGGAAGGGTCTCAGGTTTGGTATTAGAGGCATTGAGATATCACATCTCAGGCTATAGGAAGGGTCTCAGGATTGGAATGGGAAGGAGTTGGATATCACATCTCATGCTATAGGAAGGGTCTCAGGTTTGGTATAAGCATTGAGATATCACATCTCATGCTATAGGAAGGGTCTCAGGATTGGAATGGAAGGAGTTGGATATCACATCTCATGTTATAGGAAGGATCTCAGGTTTGGTATTAGAAGCATTGAGACATCACATCTCATGCTATAGGAAGGGTCTCAGGATTGGAATGGGAAGGAGTTGGATATCACATCTCATGCTATAGGAAGGGTCTCAGGATTGGAATGGGAAGGAGTTGAATATGACATCTCATGCCGTAGGAAGGGTCTCAGGTTTGGTATAAACATTGAGATATCACATCTCTGCTATCAAAAGGGTCTCAGGATTGGAATGGGAAGGAGTTGGATATCCCATCTCATGTTATAGGAAGAGTCTCAGGTTTGGTATTAGAAGCATTGAGATATCACATCTCATGCTATAGGAAGTATCTCAGGATTGGAATGGGAAGGACTTGGATATCACATCTCATGCTATAGGTAGGGTCTCAAGTTTGATATTAGAAGCATTGGGATATCACATCTCATGCTATAGGAAGGGTCTGAGGATTGGAATGGGAAGGAGTTGGATATCACATCTCATTCTATGGGAAGGGTCTCAGGTTTGGTATAAGCAGTGAGATATCACATCTCATGCTATAGGAAGTGTCTCAGGATTGGAATGGGAAGGAGTTGGATATCACATCTCATGTTATAGGAAGGATCTCCGGTTTGGTATAAGCATTGAGATATCACATCTCTGCTATCGGAAGTGTCTCAGGATTGGAATGGGAAGGAGTTGGATATCCCATCTCATGTTATAGGAAGGATCTCAGGTTTGGTATTAGAAGCATTGAGACATCACATCTCATGCTATAGGAAGGGTCTCAGGATTGGAATGGGAAGGAGTTGGATATCACATCTCATGCTATAGGAAGGGTCTCAGGATTGGAATGGGAAGGAGTTGAATATGACATCTCATGCCGTAGGAAGGGTCTCAGGTTTGGTATAAACATTGAGATATCACATCTCTGCTATCAAAAGGGTCTCAGGATTGGAATGGGAAGGAGTTGGATATCCCATCTCATGTTATAGGACGGGTCTCAGGTTTTTTATTAGAATCATTGAGATATCATATTGCATGCTGTAGGAAGGGTCTAAGGATTGGAATGCGAAGGACTTGGATATCACATCTCATGCTATAGATAGGCTCTCAGGTTTGGAAAGTGAAGGAGTTGGATATCACATTTCATGTTAGAGGAAGGATCTCAGGTTTGGTATTAGAGGCATTGAGATATCACATCTCAGGCTATAGGAAGGGTCTCAGGATTGGAATGGGAAGGAGTTGGATATCACATCTCATGCTATAGGAAGGGTCTCAGGTTTGGTATAAGCATTGAGATATCACATCTCATGCTATAGGAAGTGTCTCAGGATTGGAATGGAAGGAGTTGGATATCACATCTCATGTTATAGGAAGGATCTCAGGTTTGGTATTAGAAGCATTGAGACATCACATCTCATGCTATAGGAAGGGTCTCAGGATTGGAATGGGAAGGAGTTGGATATCACATCTCATGCTATAGGAAGGGTCTCAGGATTGGAATGGGAAGGAGTTGAATATGACATCTCATGCCGTAGGAAGGGTCTCAGGTTTAGTATAAACATTGAGATATCACATCTCTGCTATCAAAAGGGTCTCAGGATTGGAATGGGAAGGAGTTGGATATCCCATCTCATGTTATAGGAAGAGTCTCAGGTTTGGTATTAGAAGCATTGAGATATCACATCTCATGCTATAGGAAGTGTCTCAGGATTGGAATGGGAAGGACTTGGATATCACATCTCATGCTATAGGTAGGGTCTCAAGTTTGATATTAGAAGCATTGGGATATCACATCTCATGCTATAGGAAGGGTCTGAGGATTGGAATGGGAAGGAGTTGGATATCACATCTCATTCTATGGGAAGGGTCTCAGGTTTGGTATAAGCAGTGAGATATCACATCTCATGCTATAGGAAGTGTCTCAGGATTGGAATGGGAAGGAGTTGGATATCACATCTCATGTTATAGGAAGGATCTCAGGTTTGGTATAAGCATTGAGATATCACATCTCTGCTATCGGAAGGGTCTCAGGATTGGAATGGGAAGGAGTTGGATATTCCCATCTCATGTTATAGGAAGGGTCTCAGGTTTGGTATTAGAAGCATTGAGATATCACATCTCATGCTATAGGAAGGGTCTCAGGATTGGAATGGGAAGGACTTGGATATCACATCTCATGCTATAGGGAGAGTCTCAAGTTTGATATTAGAAGCTTTGAGATATCACATCTCATGATATCGGAAGGGTCTCAGGATTGGAATGGGAAGGAATTGGATATCACATCTCATGATAAAGGAAGGGTCTAAGGTTTGGAAGGGGAAGGATTTGGATATCACATCTCATGTTATATTACGGGTCTCAGGTTTGGTATTAGAAGCATTGAGATATCAAGTCTCATAGTATAGGAAGGGTCTCAGAATTGGAATGGGAAGGAGTTGGATATCACATCTCAAGCTATAGGAAGGGTCTCAGGATTGGAATGGGAAGGACTTGGATATCGCATCTCATGCTATAGGAAGGCTCTCAGGTTTGAAAGGGGAAAGAGTTGGATATCACATTTCATGTTAGAGGTAGGATCTCAGGTTTGGTATTAGAGGCATTGAGATATCACATCTCATGCTATCAGAAGGGTCTCAGGAATGGAATGGGAAGGAGTTGGATATCACATCTCATGCTAAAGGGAGGGTCTCAGGTTTGGAAGGGGAAGGATTTGGATATCACATCTCATGTTATAGGAAGGATCTCAGGTTTGGTATTAGAAGCATTGAGCTATCACATCTCATGCTATCGGAAGGATCTCAGGTTTGGTATTAGAAGCATTGAGATATCACATCTCATGCTATCAGAAGAGTCTCAGGATTGGAATAGGAAGGAGTTGGATATCACATCTCATGCTAAAGGGAGGGTCTCAGGTTTGGAAGGGGAAGGATTTGGATATCACATCTCATGTTATCGGAAGGATCTCACGTTTGGTATTAGAAGTATTGAGATATCATATCTCATGCTATAGGAAGGGTCTCAGGATTGGAATGGGAAGTAGTTGGATATCACATCTCATGCTATAGGAAGGGTCTCAGGTTTGGTATAAGCATTGAGATATCACATCTCATGCTATAGGAAGGGTCTCAGGATTGGAATGGAAGGAGTTGGATATCACATCTCATGTTATAGGAAGGGTCTCAGGATTGGAATGGGAAGGAGTTGAATATGACATCTCATGCCGTAGGAAGGGTCTCAGGTTTGGTATAAACATTGAGATATCACATCTCTGCTATCAAAAGGGTCTCAGGATTGGAATGGGAAGGACTTGGATATCACATCTCATGCTATAGGTAGGGTCTCAAGTTTGATATTAGAAGCATTGGGATATCACATCTCATGCTATAGGAAGGGTCTGAGGATTGGAATGGGAAGGAGCTGGATATCACATCTCATGCTATGGGAAGGTTCTCAGGTTTGGTATAAGCAGTGAGATATCACATCTCATGCTATAGGAAGTGTCTCAGGATTGGAATGGGAAGGAGTTGGATATTCCCATCTCATGTTATAGGAAGGGTCTCAGGTTTGGTATTAGAAGCATTGAGATATCACATCTCATGCTATAGGAATGGTCTCAGGATTGGAATGGGAAGGACTTGGATATCACATCTCATGCTATAGGGAGGGTCTCAAGTTTGATATTAGAAGCTTTGAGATATCACATCTCATGATATCGGAAGGGTCTCAGGATTGGAATGGGAAGGAGTTGGATATCACATCTCATGATAAAGGAACTGTCTAAGGTTTGGAAGGGGAAGGATTTGGATATCACCTCTCGTGTTATATTACGGGTCTCAGGTTTGGTATTAGAAGCATTGAGATATCAAGTCTCATAGTATAGGAAGGGTCTCAGAATTGGAATGGGAAGGAGTTGGATATCACATCTCAAGCTATAGGAAGGGTCTCAGGATTGGAATGGGAAGGACTTGGATATCACATCTCATGCTATAGGAAGGCTCTCAGGTTTGGAAGGGGAAAGAGTTGGATATCACATTTCATGTTAGAGGTAGGATCTCAGGTTTGGTATTAGAGGCATTGAGATATCACATCTCATGCTATCAGAAGGGTCTCAGGAATGGAATGGGAAGGAGTTGGATATCACATCTCATGCTAAAGGGAGGGTTTTAGGTTTGGAAGGGGAAGGATTTGGATATCACATCTCATGTTATAGGAAGGATCTCAGTTTTGGTATTAGAAGCATTGAGATATCACATCTCATGCTATCGGAAGGATCTCAGGTTTGGTATTAGAAGCATTGAGATATCACATCTCATGCTATCAGAAGAGTCTCAGGATTGGAATAGGAAGGAGTTGGATATCACATCTCATGCTAAAGGGAGGGTCTCAGGTTTGGAAGGGGAAGGATTTGGATATCACATCTCATGTTATCCGAAGGATCTCACGTTTGGTATTAGAAGTATTGAGATATCATATCTCATGCTATAGGAAGGGTCTCAGGATTGGAATGGGAAGGAGTTGGATATCACATCTCATGCTATAGGGAGGGTCTCAGGATTGGAATGGGAAGGACTTAGATATCACATATCATGCTATAGGGAGGGTCTCAGTTTTGATATTAGAAGCATTGAGATATCACATCTCATGCTATCGGAAGTGTCTCAGGATTGGAATGGGAAGGAGCTGGATATCACATCTCATGCTAAAGGAAGGGTCTCAGGTTTGGAACGGGAAGGATTTGGATATCCAGGAAAGAGAGAATGCATGCAGACAAGGCATTCGTGAGAGGAGTCTGCCTGCAAAGGAAAGCAATTTACTACAGGAATCAAGGATACTCCCCCTCAAGAACGGTTGGATCTGGGCATGGAGAGGAACTTGTCATCAGGGAGGAAAGTTTCAGAGCTCGAGACAGCGCTGGCCGTCATCCATGTCTCGGTTAGACCAAGGACATCAAGGTCGGGTTCTTCCAGGAAATAGCAGATGTCAGATGAGTGTTTGAAACTGAGTGAGTTGAGAGTGGGGAGGGGTACAAATCAGTAATCCTTGCGGAGGTGTAGAAGGAGCCTGACCTAGGGCACATGAGGAAGGAGAGAGGAAAGGAAGCAGAAGAAGGGAGAGAAAAGAGCAGGAGTGCATTATCAATCCGGGAGCGAGGAGTGGTGAGAAGGTTAGACGGGGAGGTCTGAGTCTCAGGATTTGAATGGGAAGTTCGATATCACATGTCATGCTATAGGAAGCGTCTCAGGATTGGAATGGGAAGGAGTTGGATATGATATCTCTTGTTATAGGGAGGGTCTCAGGTTTGGTATTAGAAGCACTGAGATATCAAATCACATCCTTTAGGAAGGGACTCGAGTTTGGTATTTTAAGGAGTGAGATAGTAAATCTCATCCTATCGGAAGGGTCTCGGGTTTGGTATTGGAAGAAATGAGATTTCAAATCTCGGGCTGTGGGAATGGTCTCGGGTATGGTATTGGAAGGTGTGAGAAATCACATTTCATGCTACAGGAAGGGTCACAAGTTTTGAATGGGAAGGAGTTGGATTTCACATATACTACGGGAAGGGCCTCAGGTTTGGTATTAGAAGCATAGAGATATCACATCTCATGTTATAGGAAAAGTCTTGATTGGAATGGGAAGGAGTTGGATATCACATCTCATGCTATAGGAAGGGTCTCAGGTTGGAATGGGAAGGAGTTGGATATCACATCTCATGTTATAGGAAGGGTCTCAGGATTGGAATGGGAAGGACTTGGATATCACATCTCATGCTATAGGAAGGCTCTCAGGTTTGCAAGGGGAAAGAGTTGGATATCACATTTCATGTTAGAGGTAGGATCTCAGGTTTGGTATTAGAAGTATTGAGATATCACATCTCATGCTATCAGAAGGATCTCAGGTTTGGTATAGAAGCATTGAGATATCATATCTTATGCTATCAGAAGAGTCTCAGGATTGGAATGGGAAGGAGTTGGATATCACATCTCATGGTAAAGGGAGGGTCTCAGGTTTGGAAGATAAGGATTTGGATATCACATCTCATGTTATAGGAAGGATCTCAGGTTTGGTATTAGAAGTATTGAGATATCACATCTCATGCTATCGGAAGGATCTCAGGTTTGGTATAGAAGCATTGAGATATCATATCTTATGCTATCAGAAGGGTCTTAGGATTGGAATGGGAAGGAGTTGGATATCACATCTCATGATAAAGGAAGGGTCTAAGGTTTGGAAGGGGAAGGATTTGGATATCACATCTCATGTTATATTACGGGTCTCAGGTTTGGTATTAGAAGCATTGAGATATCAAGTCTCATAGTATAGGAAGGGTCTCAGAATTGGAATGGGAAGGAGTTGGATATCACATCTCATGCTATAGGAAGGGTCTCAGGATTGGAATGGAAATAGTTGGATATCACATCTCATGTTATAGGAAGGATCTCAGGTTTGGTATTAGAAGCATTGAGACATCACATCTCATGCTATAGGAAGGGTCTCAGGATTGGAATGGGAAGGAGTTGGATATCACATCTCATGCTATAGGAAGGGTCTCAGGATTGGAATGGGAAGGAGTTGAATATGACATCTCATGCCGTAGGAAGGGTCTCAGGTTTGGTATAAACATTGAGATATCACATCTCTGCTATCAAAAGGGTCTCAGGATTGGAATGGGAAGGAGTTGGATATCCCATCTCATGTTATAGGAAGAGTCTCAGGTTTGGTATTAGAAGCATTGAGATATCACATCTCATGCTATAGGAAGTGTCTCGGGATTGGAATGGGAAGGACTTGGATATCACATCTCATGCTATAGGTAGGGTCTCAAGTTTGATATTAGAAGCAATGGGATATCACATCTCATGCTATAGGAAGGGTCTGAGGATTGGAATGGGAAGGAGCTGGATATCACATCTCATGCTATGGGAAGGTTCTCAGGTTTGGTATAAGCAGTGAGATATCACATCTCATGCTATAGGAAGTGTCTCAGGATTGGAATGGGAAGGAGTTGAATATTCCCATCTCATGTTATAGGAAGGGTCTCAGGTTTGGTATTAGAGGCATTGAGATATCACATCTCAGGCTATAGGAAGGGTCTCAGGATTGGAATGGGAAGGAGTTGGATATCACATCTCATGCTATAGGAAGGGTCTCAGGTTTGGTATAAGCATTGAGATATCACATCTCATGCTATAGGAAGGGTCTCAGGATTGGAATGGAAGGAGTTGGATATCACATCTCATGTTATAGGAAGGATCTCAGGTTTGGTATTAGAAGCATTGAGACATCACATCTCATGCTATAGGAAGGGTCTCAGGATTGGAATGGGAAGGAGTTGGATATCACATCTCATGCTATAGGAAGGGTCTCAGGATTGGAATGGGAAGGAGTTGAATATGACATCTCATGCCGTAGGAAGGGTCTCAGGTTTGGTATAAACATTGAGATATCACATCTCTGCTATCAAAAGGGTCTCAGGATTGGAATGGGAAGGAGTTGGATATCCCATCTCATGTTATAGGAAGAGTCTCAGGTTTGGTATTAGAAGCATTGAGATATCACATCTCATGCTATAGGAAGTATCTCAGGATTGGAATGGGAAGGACTTGGATATCACATCTCATGCTATAGGTAGGGTCTCAAGTTTGATATTAGAAGCATTGGGATATCACATCTCATGCTATAGGAAGGGTCTGAGGATTGGAATGGGAAGGAGTTGGATATCACATCTCATTCTATGGGAAGGGTCTCAGGTTTGGTATAAGCAGTGAGATATCACATCTCATGCTATAGGAAGTGTCTCAGGATTGGAATGGGAAGGAGTTGGATATCACATCTCATGTTATAGGAAGGATCTCCGGTTTGGTATAAGCATTGAGATATCACATCTCTGCTATCGGAAGTGTCTCAGGATTGGAATGGGAAGGAGTTGGATATCCCATCTCATGTTATAGGAAGGATCTCAGGTTTGGTATTAGAAGCATTGAGACATCACATCTCATGCTATAGGAAGGGTCTCAGGATTGGAATGGGAAGGAGTTGGATATCACATCTCATGCTATAGGAAGGGTCTCAGGATTGGAATGGGAAGGAGTTGAATATGACATCTCATGCCGTAGGAAGGGTCTCAGGTTTGGTATAAACATTGAGATATCACATCTCTGCTATCAAAAGGGTCTCAGGATTGGAATGGGAAGGAGTTGGATATCCCATCTCATGTTATAGGACGGGTCTCAGGTTTTTTATTAGAATCATTGAGATATCATATTGCATGCTGTAGGAAGGGTCTAAGGATTGGAATGCGAAGGACTTGGATATCACATCTCATGCTATAGATAGGCTCTCAGGTTTGGAAAGTGAAGGAGTTGGATATCACATTTCATGTTAGAGGAAGGATCTCAGGTTTGGTATTAGAGGCATTGAGATATCACATCTCAGGCTATAGGAAGGGTCTCAGGATTGGAATGGGAAGGAGTTGGATATCACATCTCATGCTATAGGAAGGGTCTCAGGTTTGGTATAAGCATTGAGATATCACATCTCATGCTATAGGAAGTGTCTCAGGATTGGAATGGAAGGAGTTGGATATCACATCTCATGTTATAGGAAGGATCTCAGGTTTGGTATTAGAAGCATTGAGACATCACATCTCATGCTATAGGAAGGGTCTCAGGATTGGAATGGGAAGGAGTTGGATATCACATCTCATGCTATAGGAAGGGTCTCAGGATTGGAATGGGAAGGAGTTGAATATGACATCTCATGCCGTAGGAAGGGTCTCAGGTTTAGTATAAACATTGAGATATCACATCTCTGCTATCAAAAGGGTCTCAGGATTGGAATGGGAAGGAGTTGGATATCCCATCTCATGTTATAGGAAGAGTCTCAGGTTTGGTATTAGAAGCATTGAGATATCACATCTCATGCTATAGGAAGTGTCTCAGGATTGGAATGGGAAGGACTTGGATATCACATCTCATGCTATAGGTAGGGTCTCAAGTTTGATATTAGAAGCATTGGGATATCACATCTCATGCTATAGGAAGGGTCTGAGGATTGGAATGGGAAGGAGTTGGATATCACATCTCATTCTATGGGAAGGGTCTCAGGTTTGGTATAAGCAGTGAGATATCACATCTCATGCTATAGGAAGTGTCTCAGGATTGGAATGGGAAGGAGTTGGATATCACATCTCATGTTATAGGAAGGATCTCAGGTTTGGTATAAGCATTGAGATATCACATCTCTGCTATCGGAAGGGTCTCAGGATTGGAATGGGAAGGAGTTGGATATTCCCATCTCATGTTATAGGAAGGGTCTCAGGTTTGGTATTAGAAGCATTGAGATATCACATCTCATGCTATAGGAAGGGTCTCAGGATTGGAATGGGAAGGACTTGGATATCACATCTCATGCTATAGGGAGAGTCTCAAGTTTGATATTAGAAGCTTTGAGATATCACATCTCATGATATCGGAAGGGTCTCAGGATTGGAATGGGAAGGAATTGGATATCACATCTCATGATAAAGGAAGGGTCTAAGGTTTGGAAGGGGAAGGATTTGGATATCACATCTCATGTTATATTACGGGTCTCAGGTTTGGTATTAGAAGCATTGAGATATCAAGTCTCATAGTATAGGAAGGGTCTCAGAATTGGAATGGGAAGGAGTTGGATATCACATCTCAAGCTATAGGAAGGGTCTCAGGATTGGAATGGGAAGGACTTGGATATCGCATCTCATGCTATAGGAAGGCTCTCAGGTTTGAAAGGGGAAAGAGTTGGATATCACATTTCATGTTAGAGGTAGGATCTCAGGTTTGGTATTAGAGGCATTGAGATATCACATCTCATGCTATCAGAAGGGTCTCAGGAATGGAATGGGAAGGAGTTGGATATCACATCTCATGCTAAAGGGAGGGTCTCAGGTTTGGAAGGGGAAGGATTTGGATATCACATCTCATGTTATAGGAAGGATCTCAGGTTTGGTATTAGAAGCATTGAGCTATCACATCTCATGCTATCGGAAGGATCTCAGGTTTGGTATTAGAAGCATTGAGATATCACATCTCATGCTATCAGAAGAGTCTCAGGATTGGAATAGGAAGGAGTTGGATATCACATCTCATGCTAAAGGGAGGGTCTCAGGTTTGGAAGGGGAAGGATTTGGATATCACATCTCATGTTATCGGAAGGATCTCACGTTTGGTATTAGAAGTATTGAGATATCATATCTCATGCTATAGGAAGGGTCTCAGGATTGGAATGGGAAGTAGTTGGATATCACATCTCATGCTATAGGAAGGGTCTCAGGTTTGGTATAAGCATTGAGATATCACATCTCATGCTATAGGAAGGGTCTCAGGATTGGAATGGAAGGAGTTGGATATCACATCTCATGTTATAGGAAGGGTCTCAGGATTGGAATGGGAAGGAGTTGAATATGACATCTCATGCCGTAGGAAGGGTCTCAGGTTTGGTATAAACATTGAGATATCACATCTCTGCTATCAAAAGGGTCTCAGGATTGGAATGGGAAGGAGTTGGATATCCCATCTCATGTTATAGGAAGAGTCTCAGGTTTGGTATTAGAAGCATTGAGATATCACATCTCATGCTATAGGAAGTGTCTCAGGATTGGAATGGGAAGGACTTGGATATCACATCTCATGCTATAGGTAGGGTCTCAAGTTTGATATTAGAAGCATTGGGATATCACATCTCATGCTATAGGAAGGGTCTGAGGATTGGAATGGGAAGGAGCTGGATATCACATCTCATGCTATGGGAAGGTTCTCAGGTTTGGTATAAGCAGTGAGATATCACATCTCATGCTATAGGAAGTGTCTCAGGATTGGAATGGGAAGGAGTTGGATATTCCCATCTCATGTTATAGGAAGGGTCTCAGGTTTGGTATTAGAAGCATTGAGATATCACATCTCATGCTATAGGAATGGTCTCAGGATTGGAATGGGAAGGACTTGGATATCACATCTCATGCTATAGGGAGGGTCTCAAGTTTGATATTAGAAGCTTTGAGATATCACATCTCATGATATCGGAAGGGTCTCAGGATTGGAATGGGAAGGAGTTGGATATCACATCTCATGATAAAGGAACTGTCTAAGGTTTGGAAGGGGAAGGATTTGGATATCACCTCTCGTGTTATATTACGGGTCTCAGGTTTGGTATTAGAAGCATTGAGATATCAAGTCTCATAGTATAGGAAGGGTCTCAGAATTGGAATGGGAAGGAGTTGGATATCACATCTCAAGCTATAGGAAGGGTCTCAGGATTGGAATGGGAAGGACTTGGATATCACATCTCATGCTATAGGAAGGCTCTCAGGTTTGGAAGGGGAAAGAGTTGGATATCACATTTCATGTTAGAGGTAGGATCTCAGGTTTGGTATTAGAGGCATTGAGATATCACATCTCATGCTATCAGAAGGGTCTCAGGAATGGAATGGGAAGGAGTTGGATATCACATCTCATGCTAAAGGGAGGGTTTTAGGTTTGGAAGGGGAAGGATTTGGATATCACATCTCATGTTATAGGAAGGATCTCAGTTTTGGTATTAGAAGCATTGAGATATCACATCTCATGCTATCGGAAGGATCTCAGGTTTGGTATTAGAAGCATTGAGATATCACATCTCATGCTATCAGAAGAGTCTCAGGATTGGAATAGGAAGGAGTTGGATATCACATCTCATGCTAAAGGGAGGGTCTCAGGTTTGGAAGGGGAAGGATTTGGATATCACATCTCATGTTATCCGAAGGATCTCACGTTTGGTATTAGAAGTATTGAGATATCATATCTCATGCTATAGGAAGGGTCTCAGGATTGGAATGGGAAGGAGTTGGATATCACATCTCATGCTATAGGGAGGGTCTCAGGATTGGAATGGGAAGGACTTAGATATCACATATCATGCTATAGGGAGGGTCTCAGTTTTGATATTAGAAGCATTGAGATATCACATCTCATGCTATCGGAAGTGTCTCAGAATTGGAATGGGAAGGAGCTGGATATCACATCTCATGCTAAAGGAAGGGTCTCAGGTTTGGAACGGGAAGGATTTGGATATCCAGGAAAGAGAGAATGCATGCAGACAAGGCATTCGTGAGAGGAGTCTGCCTGCAAAGGAAAGCAATTTACTACAGGAATCAAGGATACTCCCCCTCAAGAACGGTTGGATCTGGGCATGGAGAGGAACTTGTCATCAGGGAGGAAAGTTTCAGAGCTCGAGACAGCGCTGGCCGTCATCCATGTCTCGGTTAGACCAAGGACATCAAGGTCGGGTTCTTCCAGGAAATAGCAGATGTCAGATGAGTGTTTGAAACTGAGTGAGTTGAGAGTGGGGAGGGGTACAAATCAGTAATCCTTGCGGAGGTGTAGAAGGAGCCTGACCTAGGGCACATGAGGAAGGAGAGAGGAAAGGAAGCAGAAGAAGGGAGAGAAAAGAGCAGGAGTGCATTATCAATCCGGGAGCGAGGAGTGGTGAGAAGGTTAGACGGGGAGGTCTGAGTCTCAGGATTTGAATGGGAAGTTCGATATCACATGTCATGCTATAGGAAGCGTCTCAGGATTGGAATGGGAAGGAGTTGGATATGATATCTCTTGTTATAGGGAGGGTCTCAGGTTTGGTATTAGAAGCACTGAGATATCAAATCACATCCTTTAGGAAGGGACTCGAGTTTGGTATTTTAAGGAGTGAGATAGTAAATCTCATCCTATCGGAAGGGTCTCGGGTTTGGTATTGGAAGAAATGAGATTTCAAATCTCGGGCTGTGGGAATGGTCTCGGGTATGGTATTGGAAGGTGTGAGAAATCACATTTCATGCTACAGGAAGGGTCACAAGTTTTGAATGGGAAGGAGTTGGATTTCACATATACTACGGGAAGGGCCTCAGGTTTGGTATTAGAAGCATAGAGATATCACATCTCATGTTATAGGAAAAGTCTTGATTGGAATGGGAAGGAGTTGGATATCACATCTCATGCTATAGGAAGGGTCTCAGGTTGGAATGGGAAGGAGTTGGATATCACATCTCATGTTATAGGAAGGGTCTCAGGATTGGAATGGGAAGGACTTGGATATCACATCTCATGCTATAGGAAGGCTCTCAGGTTTGCAAGGGGAAAGAGTTGGATATCACATTTCATGTTAGAGGTAGGATCTCAGGTTTGGTATTAGAAGTATTGAGATATCACATCTCATGCTATCAGAAGGATCTCAGGTTTGGTATAGAAGCATTGAGATATCATATCTTATGCTATCAGAAGAGTCTCAGGATTGGAATGGGAAGGAGTTGGATATCACATCTCATGGTAAAGGGAGGGTCTCAGGTTTGGAAGATAAGGATTTGGATATCACATCTCATGTTATAGGAAGGATCTCAGGTTTGGTATTAGAAGTATTGAGATATCACATCTCATGCTATCGGAAGGATCTCAGGTTTGGTATAGAAGCATTGAGATATCATATCTTATGCTATCAGAAGGGTCTTAGGATTGGAATGGGAAGGAGTTGGATATCACATCTCATGCTAAAGGGAGGGTCTCAGGTTTGGAAGGGGAAGGATTTGGATATCACATCTCATGTTATAGGATGGATCTCAGGTTTGGTATTAGAAGTATTGAGATATCACATCTCATGTTATCGGAAGGATCTCAGGTTTGGTATTAGAAGTATTGAGATATCACATCTCATGCTATAGGAAGGGTTTCAGGATTGGAATGGGAAGGAGTTGGATATCACATCTCATGCTAAATGAAGGGTCTCAGGTTTGGAACGGGAAGGAGTTGGATATCACATCTCATGTTATAGGAAGGGTCTCAGGTTTGGTATAAACATTGAGATATCACATCTCTGCTATCGGAAGTGTCTCAGGATTGGAATGGGAAGGAGTTGGATATCCCATCTCATGTTATAGGATGGGTCTCAGGTTTTTTATTAGAATCATTGAGATATCATATTGCATGCTGTAGGAAGGGTCTAAGGATTGGAATGGGAAGGACTTGGATATCACATCTCATGCTATAGATAGGCTCTCAGGTTTGGAAAGTGAAGGAGTTGGATATCACATTTCATGTTAGAGGAAGGATCTCAGGTTTGGTATTAGAGGCATTGAGATATCACATCTCAGGCTATAGGAAGGGACTCAGGATTGGAATGGGAAGGAGTTGGATATCACATCTCATGCTATAGGAAGGGTCTCAGGTTTGGTATAAGCATTGAGATATCACATCTCATGCTATAGGAAGGGTCTCAGGATTGGAATGGAAGGAGTTGGATATCACATCTCATGTTATAGGAAGGATCTCAGGTTTGGTATTAGAAGCATTGAGACATCACATCTCATGCTATAGGAAGGGTCTCAGGATTGGAATGGGAAGGAGTTGGATATCACATCTCATGCTATAGGAAGGGTCTCAGGATTGGAATGGGAAGGAGTTGAATATGACATCTCATGCCGTAGGAAGGGTCTCAGGTTTGGTATAAACATTGAGATATCACATCTCTGCTATCAAAAGGGTCTCAGGATTGGAATGGGAAGGAGTTGGATATCCCATCTCATGTTATAGGAAGAGTCTCAGGTTTGGTATTAGAAGCATTGAGATATCACATCTCATGCTATAGGAAGTGTCTCAGGATTGGAATGGGAAGGATTGGATATCACATCTCATGCTATAGGTAGGGTCTCAAGTTTGATATTAGAAGCATTGAGATATCACATCTCATGCTATAGGAAGGGTCTGAGGATTGGAATGGGAAGGAGTTGGATATCACATCTCATGCTATGGGAAGGGTCTCAGGTTTGGTATAAGCAGTGAGATATCACATCTCATGCTATAGGAAGTGTCTCAGGATTGGAATGGGAAGGAGTTGGATATCACATCTCATGTTATAGGAAGGATCTCAGGTTTGGTATAAGCATTGAGATATCACATCTCTGCTATCGGAAGGGTCTCAGGATTGGAATGGGAAGGAGTTGGATATTCCCATCTCATGTTATAGGAAGGGTCTCAGGTTTGGTATTAGAAGCATTGAGATATCACATCTCATGCTATAGGAAGGGTCTCAGGATTGGAATGGGAAGGACTTGGATATCACATCTCATGCTATAGGGAGGGTCTCAAGTTTGATATTAGAAGCTTTGAGATATCACATCTCATGATATCGGAAGGGTCTCAGGATTGGAATGGGAAGGAGTTGGATATCACATCTCATGATAAAGGAAGGGTCTAAGGTTTGGAAGGGGAAGGATTTGGATATCACATCTCATGTTATATTACGGGTCTCAGGTTTGGTATTAGAAGCATTGAGATATCAAGTCTCATAGTATAGGAAGGGTCTCAGAATTGGAATGGGAAGGAGTTGGATATCACATCTCATGCTATAGGAAGGGTCTCAGGATTGGAATGGAAATAGTTGGATATCACATCTCATGTTATAGGAAGGATCTCAGGTTTGGTATTAGAAGCATTGAGACATCACATCTCATGCTATAGGAAGGGTCTCAGGATTGGAATGGGAAGGAGTTGGATATCACATCTCATGCTATAGGAAGGGTCTCAGGATTGGAATGGGAAGGAGTTGAATATGACATCTCATGCCGTAGGAAGGGTCTCAGGTTTGGTATAAACATTGAGATATCACATCTCTGCTATCAAAAGGGTCTCAGGATTGGAATGGGAAGGAGTTGGATATCCCATCTCATGTTATAGGAAGAGTCTCAGGTTTGGTATTAGAAGCATTGAGATATCACATCTCATGCTATAGGAAGTGTCTCGGGATTGGAATGGGAAGGACTTGGATATCACATCTCATGCTATAGGTAGGGTCTCAAGTTTGATATTAGAAGCAATGGGATATCACATCTCATGCTATAGGAAGGGTCTGAGGATTGGAATGGGAAGGAGCTGGATATCACATCTCATGCTATGGGAAGGTTCTCAGGTTTGGTATAAGCAGTGAGATATCACATCTCATGCTATAGGAAGTGTCTCAGGATTGGAATGGGAAGGAGTTGAATATTCCCATCTCATGTTATAGGAAGGGTCTCAGGTTTGGTATTAGAGGCATTGAGATATCACATCTCAGGCTATAGGAAGGGTCTCAGGATTGGAATGGGAAGGAGTTGGATATCACATCTCATGCTATAGGAAGGGTCTCAGGTTTGGTATAAGCATTGAGATATCACATCTCATGCTATAGGAAGGGTCTCAGGATTGGAATGGAAGGAGTTGGATATCACATCTCATGTTATAGGAAGGATCTCAGGTTTGGTATTAGAAGCATTGAGACATCACATCTCATGCTATAGGAAGGGTCTCAGGATTGGAATGGGAAGGAGTTGGATATCACATCTCATGCTATAGGAAGGGTCTCAGGATTGGAATGGGAAGGAGTTGAATATGACATCTCATGCCGTAGGAAGGGTCTCAGGTTTGGTATAAACATTGAGATATCACATCTCTGCTATCAAAAGGGTCTCAGGATTGGAATGGGAAGGAGTTGGATATCCCATCTCATGTTATAGGAAGAGTCTCAGGTTTGGTATTAGAAGCATTGAGATATCACATCTCATGCTATAGGAAGTATCTCAGGATTGGAATGGGAAGGACTTGGATATCACATCTCATGCTATAGGTAGGGTCTCAAGTTTGATATTAGAAGCATTGGGATATCACATCTCATGCTATAGGAAGGGTCTGAGGATTGGAATGGGAAGGAGTTGGATATCACATCTCATTCTATGGGAAGGGTCTCAGGTTTGGTATAAGCAGTGAGATATCACATCTCATGCTATAGGAAGTGTCTCAGGATTGGAATGGGAAGGAGTTGGATATCACATCTCATGTTATAGGAAGGATCTCCGGTTTGGTATAAGCATTGAGATATCACATCTCTGCTATCGGAAGTGTCTCAGGATTGGAATGGGAAGGAGTTGGATATCCCATCTCATGTTATAGGAAGGATCTCAGGTTTGGTATTAGAAGCATTGAGACATCACATCTCATGCTATAGGAAGGGTCTCAGGATTGGAATGGGAAGGAGTTGGATATCACATCTCATGCTATAGGAAGGGTCTCAGGATTGGAATGGGAAGGAGTTGAATATGACATCTCATGCCGTAGGAAGGGTCTCAGGTTTGGTATAAACATTGAGATATCACATCTCTGCTATCAAAAGGGTCTCAGGATTGGAATGAGAAGGAGTTGGATATCCCATCTCATGTTATAGGACGGGTCTCAGGTTTTTTATTAGAATCATTGAGATATCATATTGCATGCTGTAGGAAGGGTCTAAGGATTGGAATGCGAAGGACTTGGATATCACATCTCATGCTATAGATAGGCTCTCAGGTTTGGAAAGTGAAGGAGTTGGATATCACATTTCATGTTAGAGGAAGGATCTCAGGTTTGGTATTAGAGGCATTGAGATATCACATCTCAGGCTATAGGAAGGGTCTCAGGATTGGAATGGGAAGGAGTTGGATATCACATCTCATGCTATAGGAAGGGTCTCAGGTTTGGTATAAGCATTGAGATATCACATCTCATGCTATAGGAAGTGTCTCAGGATTGGAATGGAAGGAGTTGGATATCACATCTCATGTTATAGGAAGGATCTCAGGTTTGGTATTAGAAGCATTGAGACATCACATCTCATGCTATAGGAAGGGTCTCAGGATTGGAATGGGAAGGAGTTGGATATCACATCTCATGCTATAGGAAGGGTCTCAGGATTGGAATGGGAAGGAGTTGAATATGACATCTCATGCCGTAGGAAGGGTCTCAGGTTTAGTATAAACATTGAGATATCACATCTCTGCTATCAAAAGGGTCTCAGGATTGGAATGGGAAGGAGTTGGATATCCCATCTCATGTTATAGGAAGAGTCTCAGGTTTGGTATTAGAAGCATTGAGATATCACATCTCATGCTATAGGAAGTGTCTCAGGATTGGAATGGGAAGGACTTGGATATCACATCTCATGCTATAGGTAGGGTCTCAAGTTTGATATTAGAAGCATTGGGATATCACATCTCATGCTATAGGAAGGGTCTGAGGATTGGAATGGGAAGGAGTTGGATATCACATCTCATTCTATGGGAAGGGTCTCAGGTTTGGTATAAGCAGTGAGATATCACATCTCATGCTATAGGAAGTGTCTCAGGATTGGAATGGGAAGGAGTTGGATATCACATCTCATGTTATAGGAAGGATCTCAGGTTTGGTATAAGCATTGAGATATCACATCTCTGCTATCGGAAGGGTCTCAGGATTGGAATGGGAAGGAGTTGGATATTCCCATCTCATGTTATAGGAAGGGTCTCAGGTTTGGTATTAGAAGCATTGAGATATCACATCTCATGCTATAGGAAGGGTCTCAGGATTGGAATGGGAAGGACTTGGATATCACATCTCATGCTATAGGGAGAGTCTCAAGTTTGATATTAGAAGCTTTGAGATATCACATCTCATGATATCGGAAGGGTCTCAGGATTGGAATGGGAAGGAATTGGATATCACATCTCATGATAAAGGAAGGGTCTAAGGTTTGGAAGGGGAAGGATTTGGATATCACATCTCATGTTATATTACGGGTCTCAGGTTTGGTATTAGAAGCATTGAGATATCAAGTCTCATAGTATAGGAAGGGTCTCAGAATTGGAATGGGAAGGAGTTGGATATCACATCTCAAGCTATAGGAAGGGTCTCAGGATTGGAATGGGAAGGACTTGGATATCGCATCTCATGCTATAGGAAGGCTCTCAGGTTTGAAAGGGGAAAGAGTTGGATATCACATTTCATGTTAGAGGTAGGATCTCAGGTTTGGTATTAGAGGCATTGAGATATCACATCTCATGCTATCAGAAGGGTCTCAGGAATGGAATGGGAAGGAGTTGGATATCACATCTCATGCTAAAGGGAGGGTCTCAGGTTTGGAAGGGGAAGGATTTGGATATCACATCTCATGTTATAGGAAGGATCTCAGGTTTGGTATTAGAAGCATTGAGCTATCACATCTCATGCTATCGGAAGGATCTCAGGTTTGGTATTAGAAGCATTGAGATATCACATCTCATGCTATCAGAAGAGTCTCAGGATTGGAATAGGAAGGAGTTGGATATCACATCTCATGCTAAAGGGAGGGTCTCAGGTTTGGAAGGGGAAGGATTTGGATATCACATCTCATGTTATCGGAAGGATCTCACGTTTGGTATTAGAAGTATTGAGATATCATATCTCATGCTATAGGAAGGGTCTCAGGATTGGAATGGGAAGGAGTTGGATATCACATCTCATGCTATAGGGAGGGTCTCAGGATTGGAATGGGAAGGACTTAGATATCACATATCATGCTATAGGGAGGGTCTCAGTTTTGATATTAGAAGCATTGAGATATCACATCTCATGCTATCGGAAGTGTCTCAGGATTGGAATGGGAAGGAGCTGGATATCACATCTCATGCTAAAGGAAGGGTCTCAGGTTTGGAACGGGAAGGATTTGGATATCCAGGAAAGAGAGAATGCATGCAGACAAGGCATTCGTGAGAGGAGTCTGCCTGCAAAGGAAAGCAATTTACTACAGGAATCAAGGATACTCCCCCTCAAGAACGGTTGGATCTGGGCATGGAGAGGAACTTGTCATCAGGGAGGAAAGTGTCAGAGCTCGAGACAGCGCTGGCCGTCATCCATGTCTCGGTTAGACCAAGGACATCAAGGTCGGGTTCTTCCAGGAAATGGCAGATGTCAGATGAGTGTTTGAAACTGAGTGAGTTGAGAGTGGGGAGGGGTACAAATCAGTAATCCTTGCGGAGGTGTAGAAGGAGCCTGACCTAGGGCACATGAGGAAGGAGAGAGGAAAGGAAGCAGAAGAAGGGAGAGAAAAGAGCAGGAGTGCATTATCAATCCGTGAGCTAGGAGTGGTGAGAAGGTTAGACGGGGAGGTCTGAGTCTCAGGATTTGAATGGGAAGTTCGATATCACATGTCATGCTATAGGAAGCATCTCAGGATTGGAATGGGAAGGAGTTGGATATGATATCTCTTGTTATAGGGAGGGTCTCAGGTTTGGTATTAGAAGCACTGAGATATCAAATCACATCCTTTAGGAAGGGACTCGAGTTTGGTATTTTAAGGAGTGAGATAGTAAATCTCATCCTATCGGAAGGGTCTCGGGTTTGGTATTGGAAGAAATGAGATTTCAAATCTCGGGCTGTGGGAATGGTCTCGGGTATGGTATTGGAAGGTGTGAGAAATCACATTTCATGCTACAGGAAGGGTCACAAGTTTTGAATGGGAAGGAGTTGGATTTCACATATACTACGGGAAGGGCCTCAGGTTTGGTATTAGAAGCATAGAGATATCACATCTCATGTTATAGGAAAAGTCTCGATTGGAATGGGAAGGAGTTGGATATCACATCTCATGCTATAGGAAGGGTCTCAGGTTGGAATGGGAAGGAGTTGGATATCACATCTCATGTTATAGGAAGGGTCTCAGGATTGGAATGGGAAGGACTTGGATATCACATCTCATGCTATAGGAAGGCTCTCAGGTTTGCAAGGGGAAAGAGTTGGATATCACATTTCATGTTAGAGGTAGGATCTCAGGTTTGGTATAGAAGAATTGAGATATCATATCTTATGCTATCAGAAGAGTCTCAGGATTGGAATGGGAAGGAGTTGGATATCACATCTCATGGTAAAGGGAGGGTCTCAGGTTTGGAAGATAAGGATTTGGATATCAAATCTCATGTTATAGGAAGGATCTCAGGTTTGGTATTAGAAGTATTGAGATATCACATCTCATGCTATCGGAAGGATCTCAGGTTTGGTATAGAAGCATTGAGATATCATATCTTATGCTATCAGAAGGGTCTCAGGATTGGAATGGGAAGGAGTTGGATATCACATCTCATGCTAAAGGGAGGGTCTCAGGTTTGGAAGGGGAAGGATTTGGATATCACATCTCATGTTATAGGGTCTAAGGTTGGAATGGGAAGGAGTTGGATATCACATTTCATGTTATAGGAAGGGTCTCAGGATTGGAATGGGAAGGACTTGGATATCATATCTCATGCTATAGGACGTGTCTCAGGTTTGTTATTAGAATCATTGAGATATCATATTGCATGCTGTAGGAAGGGTCTAAGGATTGGAATGGGAAGGACCTGGATATCACAGCTCATGCTATAGATAGGCTCTTAGGTTTGGAAAGGGAAGGAGTTGGATATCACATTTCATGTTAGAGGAAGGATCTCAGGTTTGGTATTAGAAGCATTGAGATATCACATCTCATGCTATAGGAAGGGTCTCAGGATTGGAATGGGAAGTAGTTGGATATCACATCTCATGCTATAGGAAGGGTCTCAGGTTTGGTATAAGCATTGAGATATCACATCTCATGCTATAGGACGGGTCTCAGGATTGGAATGGAAGGAGTTGGATATCACATCTCATGTTATAGGAAGGATCTCAGGTTTGGTATTAGAAACATTGAGACATCACATCTCATGCTATAGGAAGGGTCTCAGGGTTGGAATGGGAGGGAGTTGGATATCACAACTCATCCAATAGGAAGGGTCTCAGGTTTGGTATGGGAAGGAATTGGATATCACATCTCATGTTATAGGAAGGATCTCAGGTTTGGTATTAGAAGCATTGAGATATCACATCTCATGCTATAGGAAGGGTCTCAGGATTGGAATGTGAAGGATTTGGATATCACATCTCATGCTAAAGGAAGGGTCTCAGGTTTGGTAGAAGCATTGAGATATCACGTCTCTGCTATCGGAAGGGTCTCAGGATTGGATTGGGAAGGAGTTGGATATCCCTTCTCATGCTATAGGAAGGGTCTCAGGTTTGGTATAAGCATTGAGATATCACATCTCTGCTATCGGAAGGGTCTCAGGATTGGAATGGGAAGGAGTTGGATATTCCCATCTCATGTTATAGGAAGGGTCTCAGGTTTGGTATTAGAAGCATTGAGATATCACATCTCATGCTATAGGAAGGGTCTCAGGATTGGAATGGGAAGGACTTGGATATCACATCTCATGCTATAGGGAGGGTCTCAAGTTTGATATTAGAAGCTTTGAGATATCACATCTCATGATATCGGAAGGGTCTCAGGATTGGAATGGGAAGGAGTTGGATATCACATCTCATGATAAAGGAAGGGTCTAAGGTTTGGAAGGGGAAGGATTTGGATATCACATCTCATGTTATATTACGGGTCTCAGGTTTGGTATTAGAAGCATTGAGATATCAAGTCTCAGAGTATAGGAAGGGTCTCAGAATTGGAATGGGAAGGAGTTGGATATCACATCTCAAGCTATAGGAAGGGTCTCAGGATTGGAATGGGAAGGACTTGGATATCACATCTCATGTTATAGGATGGATCTCAGGTTTGGTATTAGAAGTATTGAGATATCACATCTCATGTTATCGGAAGGATCTCAGGTTTGGTATTAGAAGTATTGAGATATCACATCTCATGCTATAGGAAGGGTTTCAGGATTGGAATGGGAAGGAGTTGGATATCACATCTCATGCTAAATGAAGGGTCTCAGGTTTGGAACGGGAAGGAGTTGGATATCACATCTCATGTTATAGGAAGGGTCTCAGGTTTGGTATAAACATTGAGATATCACATCTCTGCTATCGGAAGTGTCTCAGGATTGGAATGGGAAGGAGTTGGATATCCCATCTCATGTTATAGGATGGGTCTCAGGTTTTTTATTAGAATCATTGAGATATCATATTGCATGCTGTAGGAAGGGTCTAAGGATTGGAATGGGAAGGACTTGGATATCACATTTCATGTTAGAGGAAGGATCTCAGGTTTGGTATTAGAGGCATTGAGATATCACATCTCAGGCTATAGGAAGGGACTCAGGATTGGAATGGGAAGGAGTTGGATATCACATCTCATGCTATAGGAAGGGTCTCAGGTTTGGTATAAACATTGAGATATCACATCTCATGCTATAGGAAGGGTCTCAGGATTGGAATGGAAGGAGTTGGATATCACATCTCATGTTATAGGAAGGATCTCAGGTTTGGTATTAGAAGCATTGAGACATCACATCTCATGCTATAGGAAGGGTCTCAGGATTGGAATGGGAAGGAGTTGGATATCACATCTCATGCTATAGGAAGGGTCTCAGGATTGGAATGGGAAGGAGTTGAATATGACATCTCATGCCGTAGGAAGGGTCTCAGGTTTGGTATAAACATTGAGATATCACATCTCTGCTATCAAAAGGGTCTCAGGATTGGAATGGGAAGGAGTTGGATATCCCATCTCATGTTATAGGAAGAGTCTCAGGTTTGGTATTAGAAGCATTGAGATATCACATCTCATGCTATAGGAAGTGTCTCAGGATTGGAATGGGAAGGATTGGATATCACATCTCATGCTATAGGTAGGGTCTCAAGTTTGATATTAGAAGCATTGAGATATCACATCTCATGCTATAGGAAGGGTCTGAGGATTGGAATGGGAAGGAGTTGGATATCACATCTCATGCTATGGGAAGGGTCTCAGGTTTGGTATAAGCAGTGAGATATCACATCTCATGCTATAGGAAGTGTCTCAGGATTGGAATGGGAAGGAGTTGGATATCACATCTCATGTTATAGGAAGGATCTCAGGTTTGGTATAAGCATTGAGATATCACATCTCTGCTATCGGAAGGGTCTCAGGATTGGAATGGGAAGGAGTTGGATATTCCCATCTCATGTTATAGGAAGGGTCTCAGGTTTGGTATTAGAAGCATTGAGATATCACATCTCATGCTATAGGAAGGGTCTCAGGATTGGAATGGGAAGGACTTGGATATCACATCTCATGCTATAGGGAGGGTCTCAAGTTTGATATTAGAAGCTTTGAGATATCACATCTCATGATATCGGAAGGGTCTCAGGATTGGAATGGGAAGGAGTTGGATATCACATCTCATGATAAAGGAAGGGTCTAAGGTTTGGAAGGGGAAGGATTTGGATATCACATCTCATGTTATATTACGGGTCTCAGGTTTGGTATTAGAAGCATTGAGATATCAAGTCTCATAGTATAGGAAGGGTCTCAGAATTGGAATGGGAAGGAGTTGGATATCACATCTCATGCTATAGGAAGGGTCTCAGGATTGGAATGGAAATAGTTGGATATCACATCTCATGTTATAGGAAGGATCTCAGGTTTGGTATTAGAAGCATTGAGACATCACATCTCATGCTATAGGAAGGGTCTCAGGATTGGAATGGGAAGGAGTTGGATATCACATCTCATGCTATAGGAAGGGTCTCAGGATTGGAATGGGAAGGAGTTGAATATGACATCTCATGCCGTAGGAAGGGTCTCAGGTTTGGTATAAACATTGAGATATCACATCTCTGCTATCAAAAGGGTCTCAGGATTGGAATGGGAAGGAGTTGGATATCCCATCTCATGTTATAGGAAGAGTCTCAGGTTTGGTATTAGAAGCATTGAGATATCACATCTCATGCTATAGGAAGTGTCTCGGGATTGGAATGGGAAGGACTTGGATATCACATCTCATGCTATAGGTAGGGTCTCAAGTTTGATATTAGAAGCAATGGGATATCACATCTCATGCTATAGGAAGGGTCTGAGGATTGGAATGGGAAGGAGCTGGATATCACATCTCATGCTATGGGAAGGTTCTCAGGTTTGGTATAAGCAGTGAGATATCACATCTCATGCTATAGGAAGTGTCTCAGGATTGGAATGGGAAGGAGTTGAATATTCCCATCTCATGTTATAGGAAGGGTCTCAGGTTTGGTATTAGAGGCATTGAGATATCACATCTCAGGCTATAGGAAGGGTCTCAGGATTGGAATGGGAAGGAGTTGGATATCACATCTCATGCTATAGGAAGGGTCTCAGGTTTGGTATAAGCATTGAGATATCACATCTCATGCTATAGGAAGGGTCTCAGGATTGGAATGGAAGGAGTTGGATATCACATCTCATGTTATAGGAAGGATCTCAGGTTTGGTATTAGAAGCATTGAGACATCACATCTCATGCTATAGGAAGGGTCTCAGGATTGGAATGGGAAGGAGTTGGATATCACATCTCATGCTATAGGAAGGGTCTCAGGATTGGAATGGGAAGGAGTTGAATATGACATCTCATGCCGTAGGAAGGGTCTCAGGTTTGGTATAAACATTGAGATATCACATCTCTGCTATCAAAAGGGTCTCAGGATTGGAATGGGAAGGAGTTGGATATCCCATCTCATGTTATAGGAAGAGTCTCAGGTTTGGTATTAGAAGCATTGAGATATCACATCTCATGCTATAGGAAGTATATCAGGATTGGAATGGGAAGGACTTGGATATCACATCTCATGCTATAGGTAGGGTCTCAAGTTTGATATTAGAAGCATTGGGATATCACATCTCATGCTATAGGAAGGGTCTGAGGATTGGAATGGGAAGGAGTTGGATATCACATCTCATTCTATGGGAAGGGTCTCAGGTTTGGTATAAGCAGTGAGATATCACATCTCATGCTATAGGAAGTGTCTCAGGATTGGAATGGGAAGGAGTTGGATATCACATCTCATGTTATAGGAAGGATCTCCGGTTTGGTATAAGCATTGAGATATCACATCTCTGCTATCGGAAGTGTCTCAGGATTGGAATGGGAAGGAGTTGGATATCCCATCTCATGTTATAGGAAGGATCTCAGGTTTGGTATTAGAAGCATTGAGACATCACATCTCATGCTATAGGAAGGGTCTCAGGATTGGAATGGGAAGGAGTTGGATATCACATCTCATGCTATAGGAAGGGTCTCAGGATTGGAATGGGAAGGAGTTGAATATGACATCTCATGCCGTAGGAAGGGTCTCAGGTTTGGTATAAACATTGAGATATCACATCTCTGCTATCAAAAGGGTCTCAGGATTGGAATGGGAAGGAGTTGGATATCCCATCTCATGTTATAGGACGGGTCTCAGGTTTTTTATTAGAATCATTGAGATATCATATTGCATGCTGTAGGAAGGGTCTAAGGATTGGAATGCGAAGGACTTGGATATCACATCTCATGCTATAGATAGGCTCTCAGGTTTGGAAAGTGAAGGAGTTGGATATCACATTTCATGTTAGAGGAAGGATCTCAGGTTTGGTATTAGAGGCATTGAGATATCACATCTCAGGCTATAGGAAGGGTCTCAGGATTGGAATGGGAAGGAGTTGGATATCACATCTCATGCTATAGGAAGGGTCTCAGGTTTGGTATAAGCATTGAGATATCACATCTCATGCTATAGGAAGTGTCTCAGGATTGGAATGGAAGGAGTTGGATATCACATCTCATGTTATAGGAAGGATCTCAGGTTTGGTATTAGAAGCATTGAGACATCACATCTCATGCTATAGGAAGGGTCTCAGGATTGGAATGGGAAGGAGTTGGATATCACATCTCATACTATAGGAAGGGTCTCAGGATTGGAATGGGAAGGAGTTGAATATGACATCTCATGCCGTAGGAAGGGTCTCAGGTTTAGTATAAACATTGAGATATCACATCTCTGCTATCAAAAGGGTCTCAGGATTGGAATGGGAAGGAGTTGGATATCCCATCTCATGTTATAGGAAGAGTCTCAGGTTTGGTATTAGAAGCATTGAGATATCACATCTCATGCTATAGGAAGTGTCTCAGGATTGGAATGGGAAGGACTTGGATATCACATCTCATGCTATAGGTAGGGTCTCAAGTTTGATATTAGAAGCATTGGGATATCACATCTCATGCTATAGGAAGGGTCTGAGGATTGGAATGGGAAGGAGTTGGATATCACATCTCATTCTATGGGAAGGGTCTCAGGTTTGGTATAAGCAGTGAGATATCACATCTCATGCTATAGGAAGTGTCTCAGGATTGGAATGGGAAGGAGTTGGATATCACATCTCATGTTATAGGAAGGATCTCAGGTTTGGTATAAGCATTGAGATATCACATCTCTGCTATCGGAAGGGTCTCAGGATTGGAATGGGAAGGAGTTGGATATTCCCATCTCATGTTATAGGAAGGGTCTCAGGTTTGGTATTAGAAGCATTGAGATATCACATCTCATGCTATAGGAAGGGTCTCAGGATTGGAATGGGAAGGACTTGGATATCACATCTCATGCTATAGGGAGAGTCTCAAGTTTGATATTAGAAGCTTTGAGATATCACATCTCATGATATCGGAAGGGTCTCAGGATTGGAATGGGAAGGAATTGGATATCACATCTCATGATAAAGGAAGGGTCTAAGGTTTGGAAGGGGAAGGATTTGGATATCACATCTCATGTTATATTACGGGTCTCAGGTTTGGTATTAGAAGCATTGAGATATCAAGTCTCATAGTATAGGAAGGGTCTCAGAATTGGAATGGGAAGGAGTTGGATATCACATCTCAAGCTATAGGAAGGGTCTCAGGATTGGAATGGGAAGGACTTGGATATCGCATCTCATGCTATAGGAAGGCTCTCAGGTTTGAAAGGGGAAAGAGTTGGATATCACATTTCATGTTAGAGGTAGGATCTCAGGTTTGGTATTAGAGGCATTGAGATATCACATCTCATGCTATCAGAAGGGTCTCAGGAATGGAATGGGAAGGAGTTGGATATCACATCTCATGCTAAAGGGAGGGTCTCAGGTTTGGAAGGGGAAGGATTTGGATATCACATCTCATGTTATAGGAAGGATCTCAGGTTTGGTATTAGAAGCATTGAGCTATCACATCTCATGCTATCGGAAGGATCTCAGGTTTGGTATTAGAAGCATTGAGATATCACATCTCATGCTATCAGAAGAGTCTCAGGATTGGAATAGGAAGGAGTTGGATATCACATCTCATGCTAAAGGGAGGGTCTCAGGTTTGGAAGGGGAAGGATTTGGATATCACATCTCATGTTATCGGAAGGATCTCACGTTTGGTATTAGAAGTATTGAGATATCACATCTCATGCTATAGGAATGGTCTCAGGATTGGAATGGGAAGGACTTGGATATCACATCTCATGCTATAGGGAGGGTCTCAAGTTTGATATTAGAAGCTTTGAGATATCACATCTCATGATATCGGAAGGGTCTCAGGATTGGAATGGGAAGGAGTTGGATATCACATCTCATGATAAAGGAACTGTCTAAGGTTTGGAAGGGGAAGGATTTGGATATCACCTCTCGTGTTATATTACGGGTCTCAGGTTTGGTATTAGAAGCATTGAGATATCAAGTCTCATAGTATAGGAAGGGTCTCAGAATTGGAATGGGAAGGAGTTGGATATCACATCTCAAGCTATAGGAAGGGTCTCAGGATTGGAATGGGAAGGACTTGGATATCACATCTCATGCTATAGGAAGGCTCTCAGGTTTGGAAGGGGAAAGAGTTGGATATCACATTTCATGTTAGAGGTAGGATCTCAGGTTTGGTATTAGAGGCATTGAGATATCACATCTCATGCTATCAGAAGGGTCTCAGGAATGGAATGGGAAGGAGTTGGATATCACATCTCATGCTAAAGGGAGGGTTTTAGGTTTGGAAGGGGAAGGATTTGGATATCACATCTCATGTTATAGGAAGGATCTCAGTTTTGGTATTAGAAGCATTGAGATATCACATCTCATGCTATCGGAAGGATCTCAGGTTTGGTATTAGAAGCATTGAGATATCACATCTCATGCTATCAGAAGAGTCTCAGGATTGGAATAGGAAGGAGTTGGATATCACATCTCATGCTAAAGGGAGGGTCTCAGGTTTGGAAGGGGAAGGATTTGGATATCACATCTCATGTTATCCGAAGGATCTCACGTTTGGTATTAGAAGTATTGAGATATCATATCTCATGCTATAGGAAGGGTCTCAGGATTGGAATGGGAAGGAGTTGGATATCACATCTCATGCTATAGGGAGGGTCTCAGGATTGGAATGGGAAGGACTTAGATATCACATATCATGCTATAGGGAGGGTCTCAGTTTTGATATTAGAAGCATTGAGATATCACATCTCATGCTATCGGAAGTGTCTCAGGATTGGAATGGGAAGGAGCTGGATATCACATCTCATGCTAAAGGAAGGGTCTCAGGTTTGGAACGGGAAGGATTTGGATATCCAGGAAAGAGAGAATGCATGCAGACAAGGCATTCGTGAGAGGAGTCTGCCTGCAAAGGAAAGCAATTTACTACAGGAATCAAGGATACTCCCCCTCAAGAACGGTTGGATCTGGGCATGGAGAGGAACTTGTCATCAGGGAGGAAAGTTTCAGAGCTCGAGACAGCGCTGGCCGTCATCCATGTCTCGGTTAGACCAAGGACATCAAGGTCGGGTTCTTCCAGGAAATAGCAGATGTCAGATGAGTGTTTGAAACTGAGTGAGTTGAGAGTGGGGAGGGGTACAAATCAGTAATCCTTGCGGAGGTGTAGAAGGAGCCTGACCTAGGGCACATGAGGAAGGAGAGAGGAAAGGAAGCAGAAGAAGGGAGAGAAAAGAGCAGGAGTGCATTATCAATCCGGGAGCGAGGAGTGGTGAGAAGGTTAGACGGGGAGGTCTGAGTCTCAGGATTTGAATGGGAAGTTCGATATCACATGTCATGCTATAGGAAGCGTCTCAGGATTGGAATGGGAAGGAGTTGGATATGATATCTCTTGTTATAGGGAGGGTCTCAGGTTTGGTATTAGAAGCACTGAGATATCAAATCACATCCTTTAGGAAGGGACTCGAGTTTGGTATTTTAAGGAGTGAGATAGTAAATCTCATCCTATCGGAAGGGTCTCGGGTTTGGTATTGGAAGAAATGAGATTTCAAATCTCGGGCTGTGGGAATGGTCTCGGGTATGGTATTGGAAGGTGTGAGAAATCACATTTCATGCTACAGGAAGGGTCACAAGTTTTGAATGGGAAGGAGTTGGATTTCACATATACTACGGGAAGGGCCTCAGGTTTGGTATTAGAAGCATAGAGATATCACATCTCATGTTATAGGAAAAGTCTTGATTGGAATGGGAAGGAGTTGGATATCACATCTCATGCTATAGGAAGGGTCTCAGGTTGGAATGGGAAGGAGTTGGATATCACATCTCATGTTATAGGAAGGGTCTCAGGATTGGAATGGGAAGGACTTGGATATCACATCTCATGCTATAGGAAGGCTCTCAGGTTTGCAAGGGGAAAGAGTTGGATATCACATTTCATGTTAGAGGTAGGATCTCAGGTTTGGTATTAGAAGTATTGAGATATCACATCTCATGCTATCAGAAGGATCTCAGGTTTGGTATAGAAGCATTGAGATATCATATCTTATGCTATCAGAAGAGTCTCAGGATTGGAATGGGAAGGAGTTGGATATCACATCTCATGGTAAAGGGAGGGTCTCAGGTTTGGAAGATAAGGATTTGGATATCACATCTCATGTTATAGGAAGGATCTCAGGTTTGGTATTAGAAGTATTGAGATATCACATCTCATGCTATCGGAAGGATCTCAGGTTTGGTATAGAAGCATTGAGATATCATATCTTATGCTATCAGAAGGGTCTTAGGATTGGAATGGGAAGGAGTTGGATATCACATCTCATGCTAAAGGGAGGGTCTCAGGTTTGGAAGGGGAAGGATTTGGATATCACATCTCATGTTATAGGATGGATCTCAGGTTTGGTATTAGAAGTATTGAGATATCACATCTCATGTTATCGGAAGGATCTCAGGTTTGGTATTAGAAGTATTGAGATATCACATCTCATGCTATAGGAAGGGTTTCAGGATTGGAATGGGAAGGAGTTGGATATCACATCTCATGCTAAATGAAGGGTCTCAGGTTTGGAACGGGAAGGAGTTGGATATCACATCTCATGTTATAGGAAGGGTCTCAGGTTTGGTATAAACATTGAGATATCACATCTCTGCTATCGGAAGTGTCTCAGGATTGGAATGGGAAGGAGTTGGATATCCCATCTCATGTTATAGGATGGGTCTCAGGTTTTTTATTAGAATCATTGAGATATCATATTGCATGCTGTAGGAAGGGTCTAAGGATTGGAATGGGAAGGACTTGGATATCACATCTCATGCTATAGATAGGCTCTCAGGTTTGGAAAGTGAAGGAGTTGGATATCACATTTCATGTTAGAGGAAGGATCTCAGGTTTGGTATTAGAGGCATTGAGATATCACATCTCAGGCTATAGGAAGGGACTCAGGATTGGAATGGGAAGGAGTTGGATATCACATCTCATGCTATAGGAAGGGTCTCAGGTTTGGTATAAGCATTGAGATATCACATCTCATGCTATAGGAAGGGTCTCAGGATTGGAATGGAAGGAGTTGGATATCACATCTCATGTTATAGGAAGGATCTCAGGTTTGGTATTAGAAGCATTGAGACATCACATCTCATGCTATAGGAAGGGTCTCAGGATTGGAATGGGAAGGAGTTGGATATCACATCTCATGCTATAGGAAGGGTCTCAGGATTGGAATGGGAAGGAGTTGAATATGACATCTCATGCCGTAGGAAGGGTCTCAGGTTTGGTATAAACATTGAGATATCACATCTCTGCTATCAAAAGGGTCTCAGGATTGGAATGGGAAGGAGTTGGATATCCCATCTCATGTTATAGGAAGAGTCTCAGGTTTGGTATTAGAAGCATTGAGATATCACATCTCATGCTATAGGAAGTGTCTCAGGATTGGAATGGGAAGGATTGGATATCACATCTCATGCTATAGGTAGGGTCTCAAGTTTGATATTAGAAGCATTGAGATATCACATCTCATGCTATAGGAAGGGTCTGAGGATTGGAATGGGAAGGAGTTGGATATCACATCTCATGCTATGGGAAGGGTCTCAGGTTTGGTATAAGCAGTGAGATATCACATCTCATGCTATAGGAAGTGTCTCAGGATTGGAATGGGAAGGAGTTGGATATCACATCTCATGTTATAGGAAGGATCTCAGGTTTGGTATAAGCATTGAGATATCACATCTCTGCTATCGGAAGGGTCTCAGGATTGGAATGGGAAGGAGTTGGATATTCCCATCTCATGTTATAGGAAGGGTCTCAGGTTTGGTATTAGAAGCATTGAGATATCACATCTCATGCTATAGGAAGGGTCTCAGGATTGGAATGGGAAGGACTTGGATATCACATCTCATGCTATAGGGAGGGTCTCAAGTTTGATATTAGAAGCTTTGAGATATCACATCTCATGATATCGGAAGGGTCTCAGGATTGGAATGGGAAGGAGTTGGATATCACATCTCATGATAAAGGAAGGGTCTAAGGTTTGGAAGGGGAAGGATTTGGATATCACATCTCATGTTATATTACGGGTCTCAGGTTTGGTATTAGAAGCATTGAGATATCAAGTCTCATAGTATAGGAAGGGTCTCAGATTTGGAATGGGAAGGAGTTGGATATCACATCTCATGCTATAGGAAGGGTCTCAGGATTGGAATGGAAATAGTTGGATATCACATCTCATGTTATAGGAAGGATCTCAGGTTTGGTATTAGAAGCATTGAGACATCACATCTCATGCTATAGGAAGGGTCTCAGGATTGGAATGGGAAGGAGTTGGATATCACATCTCATGCTATAGGAAGGGTCTCAGGATTGGAATGGGAAGGAGTTGAATATGACATCTCATGCCGTAGGAAGGGTCTCAGGTTTGGTATAAACATTGAGATATCACATCTCTGCTATCAAAAGGGTCTCAGGATTGGAATGGGAAGGAGTTGGATATCCCATCTCATGTTATAGGAAGAGTCTCAGGTTTGGTATTAGAAGCATTGAGATATCACATCTCATGCTATAGGAAGTGTCTCGGGATTGGAATGGGAAGGACTTGGATATCACATCTCATGCTATAGGTAGGGTCTCAAGTTTGATATTAGAAGCAATGGGATATCACATCTCATGCTATAGGAAGGGTCTGAGGATTGGAATGGGAAGGAGCTGGATATCACATCTCATGCTATGGGAAGGTTCTCAGGTTTGGTATAAGCAGTGAGATATCACATCTCATGCTATAGGAAGTGTCTCAGGATTGGAATGGGAAGGAGTTGAATATTCCCATCTCATGTTATAGGAAGGGTCTCAGGTTTGGTATTAGAGGCATTGAGATATCACATCTCAGGCTATAGGAAGGGTCTCAGGATTGGAATGGGAAGGAGTTGGATATCACATCTCATGCTATAGGAAGGGTCTCAGGTTTGGTATAAGCATTGAGATATCACATCTCATGCTATAGGAAGGGTCTCAGGATTGGAATGGAAGGAGTTGGATATCACATCTCATGTTATAGGAAGGATCTCAGGTTTGGTATTAGAAGCATTGAGACATCACATCTCATGCTATAGGAAGGGTCTCAGGATTGGAATGGGAAGGAGTTGGATATCACATCTCATGCTATAGGAAGGGTCTCAGGATTGGAATGGGAAGGAGTTGAATATGACATCTCATGCCGTAGGAAGGGTCTCAGGTTTGGTATAAACATTGAGATATCACATCTCTGCTATCAAAAGGGTCTCAGGATTGGAATGGGAAGGAGTTGGATATCCCATCTCATGTTATAGGAAGAGTCTCAGGTTTGGTATTAGAAGCATTGAGATATCACATCTCATGCTATAGGAAGTATCTCAGGATTGGAATGGGAAGGACTTGGATATCACATCTCATGCTATAGGTAGGGTCTCAAGTTTGATATTAGAAGCATTGGGATATCACATCTCATGCTATAGGAAGGGTCTGAGGATTGGAATGGGAAGGAGTTGGATATCACATCTCATTCTATGGGAAGGGTCTCAGGTTTGGTATAAGCAGTGAGATATCACATCTCATGCTATAGGAAGTGTCTCAGGATTGGAATGGGAAGGAGTTGGATATCACATCTCATGTTATAGGAAGGATCTCCGGTTTGGTATAAGCATTGAGATATCACATCTCTGCTATCGGAAGTGTCTCAGGATTGGAATGGGAAGGAGTTGGATATCCCATCTCATGTTATAGGAAGGATCTCAGGTTTGGTATTAGAAGCATTGAGACATCACATCTCATGCTATAGGAAGGGTCTCAGGATTGGAATGGGAAGGAGTTGGATATCACATCTCATGCTATAGGAAGGGTCTCAGGATTGGAATGGGAAGGAGTTGAATATGACATCTCATGCCGTAGGAAGGGTCTCAGGTTTGGTATAAACATTGAGATATCACATCTCTGCTATCAAAAGGGTCTCAGGATTGGAATGGGAAGGAGTTGGATATCCCATCTCATGTTATAGGACGGGTCTCAGGTTTTTTATTAGAATCATTGAGATATCATATTGCATGCTGTAGGAAGGGTCTAAGGATTGGAATGCGAAGGACTTGGATATCACATCTCATGCTATAGATAGGCTCTCAGGTTTGGAAAGTGAAGGAGTTGGATATCACATTTCATGTTAGAGGAAGGATCTCAGGTTTGGTATTAGAGGCATTGAGATATCACATCTCAGGCTATAGGAAGGGTCTCAGGATTGGAATGGGAAGGAGTTGGATATCACATCTCATGCTATAGGAAGGGTCTCAGGTTTGGTATAAGCATTGAGATATCACATCTCATGCTATAGGAAGTGTCTCAGGATTGGAATGGAAGGAGTTGGATATCACATCTCATGTTATAGGAAGGATCTCAGGTTTGGTATTAGAAGCATTGAGACATCACGTCTCATGCTATAGGAAGGGTCTCAGGATTGGAATGGGAAGGAGTTGGATATCACATCTCATGCTATAGGAAGGGTCTCAGGATTGGAATGGGAAGGAGTTGAATATGACATCTCATGCCGTAGGAAGGGTCTCAGGTTTAGTATAAACATTGAGATATCACATCTCTGCTATCAAAAGGGTCTCAGGATTGGAATGGGAAGGAGTTGGATATCCCATCTCATGTTATAGGAAGAGTCTCAGGTTTGGTATTAGAAGCATTGAGATATCACATCTCATGCTATAGGAAGTGTCTCAGGATTGGAATGGGAAGGACTTGGATATCACATCTCATGCTATAGGTAGGGTCTCAAGTTTGATATTAGAAGCATTGGGATATCACATCTCATGCTATAGGAAGGGTCTGAGGATTGGAATGGGAAGGAGTTGGATATCACATCTCATGCTATGGGAAGGGTCTCAGGTTTGGTATAAGCAGTGAGATATCACATCTCATGCTATAGGAAGTGTCTCAGGATTGGAATGGGAAGGAGTTGGATATCACATCTCATGTTATAGGAAGGATCTCAGGTTTGGTATAAGCATTGAGATATCACATCTCTGCTATCGGAAGGGTCTCAGGATTGGAATGGGAAGGAGTTGGATATTCCCATCTCATGTTATAGGAAGGGTCTCAGGTTTGGTATTAGAAGCATTGAGATATCACATCTCATGCTATAGGAAGGGTCTCAGGATTGGAATGGGAAGGACTTGGATATCACATCTCATGCTATAGGGAGGGTCTCAAGTTTGATATTAGAAGCTTTGAGATATCACATCTCATGATATCGGAAGGGTCTCAGGATTGGAATGGGAAGGAGTTGGATATCACATCTCATGATAAAGGAAGGGTCTAAGGTTTGGAAGGGGAAGGATTTGGATATCACATCTCATGTTATATTACGGGTCTCAGGTTTGGTATTAGAAGCATTGAGATATCAAGTCTCATAGTATAGGAAGGGTCTCAGAATTGGAATGGGAAGGAGTTGGATATCACATCTCATGCTATAGGAAGGGTCTCAGGATTGGAATGGAAATAGTTGGATATCACATCTCATGTTATAGGAAGGATCTCAGGTTTGGTATTAGAAGCATTGAGACATCACATCTCATGCTATAGGAAGGGTCTCAGGATTGGAATGGGAAGGAGTTGGATATCACATCTCATGCTATAGGAAGGGTCTCAGGATTGGAATGGGAAGGAGTTGAATATGACATCTCATGCCGTAGGAAGGGTCTCAGGTTTGGTATAAACATTGAGATATCACATCTCTGCTATCAAAAGGGTCTCAGGATTGGAATGGGAAGGAGTTGGATATCCCATCTCATGTTATAGGAAGAGTCTCAGGTTTGGTATTAGAAGCATTGAGATATCACATCTCATGCTATAGGAAGTGTCTCGGGATTGGAATGGGAAGGACTTGGATATCACATCTCATGCTATAGGTAGGGTCTCAAGTTTGATATTAGAAGCAATGGGATATCACATCTCATGCTATAGGAAGGGTCTGAGGATTGGAATGGGAAGGAGCTGGATATCACATCTCATGCTATGGGAAGGTTCTCAGGTTTGGTATAAGCAGTGAGATATCACATCTCATGCTATAGGAAGTGTCTCAGGATTGGAATGGGAAGGAGTTGAATATTCCCATCTCATGTTATAGGAAGGGTCTCAGGTTTGGTATTAGAGGCATTGAGATATCACATCTCAGGCTATAGGAAGGGTCTCAGGATTGGAATGGGAAGGAGTTGGATATCACATCTCATGCTATAGGAAGGGTCTCAGGTTTGGTATAAGCATTGAGATATCACATCTCATGCTATAGGAAGGGTCTCAGGATTGGAATGGAAGGAGTTGGATATCACATCTCATGTTATAGGAAGGATCTCAGGTTTGGTATTAGAAGCATTGAGACATCACATCTCATGCTATAGGAAGGGTCTCAGGATTGGAATGGGAAGGAGTTGGATATCACATCTCATGCTATAGGAAGGGTCTCAGGATTGGAATGGGAAGGAGTTGAATATGACATCTCATGCCGTAGGAAGGGTCTCAGGTTTGGTATAAACATTGAGATATCACATCTCTGCTATCAAAAGTGTCTCAGGATTGGAATGGGAAGGAGTTGGATATCCCATCTCATGTTATAGGAAGAGTCTCAGGTTTGGTATTAGAAGCATTGAGATATCACATCTCATGCTATAGGAAGTATCTCAGGATTGGAATGGGAAGGACTTGGATATCACATCTCATGCTATAGGTAGGGTCTCAAGTTTGATATTAGAAGCATTGGGATATCACATCTCATGCTATAGGAAGGGTCTGAGGATTGGAATGGGAAGGAGTTGGATATCACATCTCATTCTATGGGAAGGGTCTCAGGTTTGGTATAAGCAGTGAGATATCACATCTCATGCTATAGGAAGTGTCTCAGGATTGGAATGGGAAGGAGTTGGATATCACATCTCATGTTATAGGAAGGATCTCCGGTTTGGTATAAGCATTGAGATATCACATCTCTGCTATCGGAAGTGTCTCAGGATTGGAATGGGAAGGAGTTGGATATCCCATCTCATGTTATAGGAAGGATCTCAGGTTTGGTATTAGAAGCATTGAGACATCACATCTCATGCTATAGGAAGGGTCTCAGGATTGGAATGGGAAGGAGTTGGATATCACATCTCATGCTATAGGAAGGGTCTCAGGATTGGAATGGGAAGGAGTTGAATATGACATCTCATGCCGTAGGAAGGGTCTCAGGTTTGGTATAAACATTGAGATATCACATCTCTGCTATCAAAAGGGTCTCAGGATTGGAATGAGAAGGAGTTGGATATCCCATCTCATGTTTTAGGACGGGTCTCAGGTTTTTTATTAGAATCATTGAGATATCATATTGCATGCTGTAGGAAGGGTCTAAGGATTGGAATGCGAAGGACTTGGATATCACATCTCATGCTATAGATAGGCTCTCAGGTTTGGAAAGTGAAGGAGTTGGATATCACATTTCATGTTAGAGGAAGGATCTCAGGTTTGGTATTAGAGGCATTGAGATATCACATCTCAGGCTATAGGAAGGGTCTCAGGATTGGAATGGGAAGGAGTTGGATATCACATCTCATGCTATAGGAAGGGTCTCAGGTTTGGTATAAGCATTGAGATATCACATCTCATGCTATAGGAAGTGTCTCAGGATTGGAATGGAAGGAGTTGGATATCACATCTCATGTTATAGGAAGGATCTCAGGTTTGGTATTAGAAGCATTGAGACATCACATCTCATGCTATAGGAAGGGTCTCAGGATTGGAATGGGAAGGAGTTGGATATCACATCTCATGCTATAGGAAGGGTCTCAGGATTGGAATGGGAAGGAGTTGAATATGACATCTCATGCCGTAGGAAGGGTCTCAGGTTTAGTATAAACATTGAGATATCACATCTCTGCTATCAAAAGGGTCTCAGGATTGGAATGGGAAGGAGTTGGATATCCCATCTCATGTTATAGGAAGAGTCTCAGGTTTGGTATTAGAAGCATTGAGATATCACATCTCATGCTATAGGAAGTGTCTCAGGATTGGAATGGGAAGGACTTGGATATCACATCTCATGCTATAGGTAGGGTCTCAAGTTTGATATTAGAAGCATTGGGATATCACATCTCATGCTATAGGAAGGGTCTGAGGATTGGAATGGGAAGGAGTTGGATATCACATCTCATTCTATGGGAAGGGTCTCAGGTTTGGTATAAGCAGTGAGATATCACATCTCATGCTATAGGAAGTGTCTCAGGATTGGAATGGGAAGGAGTTGGATATCACATCTCATGTTATAGGAAGGATCTCAGGTTTGGTATAAGCATTGAGATATCACATCTCTGCTATCGGAAGGGTCTCAGGATTGGAATGGGAAGGAGTTGGATATTCCCATCTCATGTTATAGGAAGGGTCTCAGGTTTGGTATTAGAAGCATTGAGATATCACATCTCATGCTATAGGAAGGGTCTCAGGATTGGAATGGGAAGGACTTGGATATCACATCTCATGCTATAGGGAGAGTCTCAAGTTTGATATTAGAAGCTTTGAGATATCACATCTCATGATATCGGAAGGGTCTCAGGATTGGAATGGGAAGGAATTGGATATCACATCTCATGATAAAGGAAGGGTCTAAGGTTTGGAAGGGGAAGGATTTGGATATCACATCTCATGTTATATTACGGGTCTCAGGTTTGGTATTAGAAGCATTGAGATATCAAGTCTCATAGTATAGGAAGGGTCTCAGAATTGGAATGGGAAGGAGTTGGATATCACATCTCAAGCTATAGGAAGGGTCTCAGGATTGGAATGGGAAGGACTTGGATATCGCATCTCATGCTATAGGAAGGCTCTCAGGTTTGAAAGGGGAAAGAGTTGGATATCACATTTCATGTTAGAGGTAGGATCTCAGGTTTGGTATTAGAGGCATTGAGATATCACATCTCATGCTATCAGAAGGGTCTCAGGAATGGAATGGGAAGGAGTTGGATATCACATCTCATGCTAAAGGGAGGGTCTCAGGTTTGGAAGGGGAAGGATTTGGATATCACATCTCATGTTATAGGAAGGATCTCAGGTTTGGTATTAGAAGCATTGAGCTATCACATCTCATGCTATCGGAAGGATCTCAGGTTTGGTATTAGAAGCATTGAGATATCACATCTCATGCTATCAGAAGAGTCTCAGGATTGGAATAGGAAGGAGTTGGATATCACATCTCATGCTAAAGGGAGGGTCTCAGGTTTGGAAGGGGAAGGATTTGGATATCACATCTCATGTTATCGGAAGGATCTCACGTTTGGTATTAGAAGTATTGAGATATCATATCTCATGCTATAGGAAGGGTCTCAGGATTGGAATGGGAAGGAGTTGGATATCACATCTCATGCTATAGGGAGGGTCTCAGGATTGGAATGGGAAGGACTTAGATATCACATATCATGCTATAGGGAGGGTCTCAGTTTTGATATTAGAAGCATTGAGATATCACATCTCATGCTATCGGAAGTGTCTCAGGATTGGAATGGGAAGGAGCTGGATATCACATCTCATGCTAAAGGAAGGGTCTCAGGTTTGGAACGGGAAGGATTTGGATATCCAGGAAAGAGAGAATGCATGCAGACAAGGCATTCGTGAGAGGAGTCTGCCTGCAAAGGAAAGCAATTTACTACAGGAATCAAGGATACTCCCCCTCAAGAACGGTTGGATCTGGGCATGGAGAGGAACTTGTCATCAGGGAGGAAAGTGTCAGAGCTCGAGACAGCGCTGGCCGTCATCCATGTCTCGGTTAGACCAAGGACATCAAGGTCGGGTTCTTCCAGGAAATGGCAGATGTCAGATGAGTGTTTGAAACTGAGTGAGTTGAGAGTGGGGAGGGGTACAAATCAGTAATCCTTGCGGAGGTGTAGAAGGAGCCTGACCTAGGGCACATGAGGAAGGAGAGAGGAAAGGAAGCAGAAGAAGGGAGAGAAAAGAGCAGGAGTGCATTATCAATCCGTGAGCTAGGAGTGGTGAGAAGGTTAGACGGGGAGGTCTGAGTCTCAGGATTTGAATGGGAAGTTCGATATCACATGTCATGCTATAGGAAGCATCTCAGGATTGGAATGGGAAGGAGTTGGATATGATATCTCTTGTTATAGGGAGGGTCTCAGGTTTGGTATTAGAAGCACTGAGATATCAAATCACATCCTTTAGGAAGGGACTCGAGTTTGGTATTTTAAGGAGTGAGATAGTAAATCTCATCCTATCGGAAGGGTCTCGGGTTTGGTATTGGAAGAAATGAGATTTCAAATCTCGGGCTGTGGGAATGGTCTCGGGTATGGTATTGGAAGGTGTGAGAAATCACATTTCATGCTACAGGAAGGGTCACAAGTTTTGAATGGGAAGGAGTTGGATTTCACATATACTACGGGAAGGGCCTCAGGTTTGGTATTAGAAGCATAGAGATATCACATCTCATGTTATAGGAAAAGTCTCGATTGGAATGGGAAGGAGTTGGATATCACATCTCATGCTATAGGAAGGGTCTCAGGTTGGAATGGGAAGGAGTTGGATATCACATCTCATGTTATAGGAAGGGTCTCAGGATTGGAATGGGAAGGACTTGGATATCACATCTCATGCTATAGGAAGGCTCTCAGGTTTGCAAGGGGAAAGAGTTGGATATCACATTTCATGTTAGAGGTAGGATCTCAGGTTTGGTATAGAAGAATTGAGATATCATATCTTATGCTATCAGAAGAGTCTCAGGATTGGAATGGGAAGGAGTTGGATATCACATCTCATGGTAAAGGGAGGGTCTCAGGTTTGGAAGATAAGGATTTGGATATCAAATCTCATGTTATAGGAAGGATCTCAGGTTTGGTATTAGAAGTATTGAGATATCACATCTCATGCTATCGGAAGGATCTCAGGTTTGGTATAGAAGCATTGAGATATCATATCTTATGCTATCAGAAGGGTCTCAGGATTGGAATGGGAAGGAGTTGGATATCACATCTCATGCTAAAGGGAGGGTCTCAGGTTTGGAAGGGGAAGGATTTGGATATCACATCTCATGTTATAGGGTCTAAGGTTGGAATGGGAAGGAGTTGGATATCACATTTCATGTTATAGGAAGGGTCTCAGGATTGGAATGGGAAGGACTTGGATATCATATCTCATGCTATAGGACGTGTCTCAGGTTTGTTATTAGAATCATTGAGATATCATATTGCATGCTGTAGGAAGGGTCTAAGGATTGGAATGGGAAGGACCTGGATATCACAGCTCATGCTATAGATAGGCTCTTAGGTTTGGAAAGGGAAGGAGTTGGATATCACATTTCATGTTAGAGGAAGGATCTCAGGTTTGGTATTAGAAGCATTGAGATATCACATCTCATGCTATAGGAAGGGTCTCAGGATTGGAATGGGAAGTAGTTGGATATCACATCTCATGCTATAGGAAGGGTCTCAGGTTTGGTATAAGCATTGAGATATCACATCTCATGCTATAGGACGGGTCTCAGGATTGGAATGGAAGGAGTTGGATATCACATCTCATGTTATAGGAAGGATCTCAGGTTTGGTATTAGAAACATTGAGACATCACATCTCATGCTATAGGAAGGGTCTCAGGGTTGGAATGGGAGGGAGTTGGATATCACAACTCATCCAATAGGAAGGGTCTCAGGTTTGGTATGGGAAGGAATTGGATATCACATCTCATGTTATAGGAAGGATCTCAGGTTTGGTATTAGAAGCATTGAGATATCACATCTCATGCTATAGGAAGGGTCTCAGGATTGGAATGTGAAGGATTTGGATATCACATCTCATGCTAAAGGAAGGGTCTCAGGTTTGGTAGAAGCATTGAGATATCACGTCTCTGCTATCGGAAGGGTCTCAGGATTGGATTGGGAAGGAGTTGGATATCCCTTCTCATGCTATAGGAAGGGTCTCAGGTTTGGTATAAGCATTGAGATATCACATCTCTGCTATCGGAAGGGTCTCAGGATTGGAATGGGAAGGAGTTGGATATTCCCATCTCATGTTATAGGAAGGGTCTCAGGTTTGGTATTAGAAGCATTGAGATATCACATCTCATGCTATAGGAAGGGTCTCAGGATTGGAATGGGAAGGAGTTGGATATCACATCTCATGATAAAGGAAGGGTCTAAGGTTTGGAAGGGGAAGGATTTGGATATCACATCTCATGTTATATTACGGGTCTCAGGTTTGGTATTAGAAGCATTGAGATATCAAGTCTCAGAGTATAGGAAGGGTCTCAGAATTGGAATGGGAAGGAGTTGGATATCACATCTCAAGCTATAGGAAGGGTCTCAGGATTGGAATGGGAAGGACTTGGATATCACATCTCATGCTATAGGAAGGCTCTCAGGTTTGGAAGGGGAAAGAGTTGGATATCACATTTCATGTTAGAGGTAGGATCTCAGGTTTGGTATTAGAGGCATTGAGATATCACATCTCATGCTATCAGAAGGGTCTCAGGAATGGAATGGGAAGGAGTTGGATATCACATCTCATGCTAAAGGGAGGGTCTCAGGTTTGGAAGGGGAAGGATTTGGATATCACATCTCATGTTATAGGAAGGATCTCAGGTTTGGTATTAGAAGCATTGAGATATCACATCTCATGCTATCGGAAGGATCTCAGGTTTGGTATTAGAAGCATTGAGATATCACATCTCATGCTATCAGAAGGGTCTCAGGATTGGAATGGGAAGGAGTTGGATATCACATCTCATGCTAAAGGGAGGGTCTCAGGTTTGGAAGGGGAAGGATTTGGATATCACATCTCATGTTATCGGAAGTATCTCACGTTTGGTATAAGAAGTATTGAGATATCATATCTCATGCTATAGGAAGGGTCTCAGGATTGGAACGGGAAGGAGTTGGATATCACATCTCATGCTATAGGAAGTGTCTCAGGATTGGAATGGGAAGGACTTGGATATCACATCTCATGCTATAGGTAGGGTCTCAAGTTTGATATTAGAAGCATTGAGATATCACATCTCATGCTATAGGAAGGGTCTGAGGATTGGAATGGGAAGGAGTTGGATATCACATCTCATGCTATGGGAAGGGTCTCAGGTTTGGTATAAGCAGTGAGATATCACATCTCATGCTATAGGAAGTGTCTCAGGATTGGAATGGGAAGGAGTTGGATATCACATCTCATGTTATAGGAAGGATCTCAGGTTTGGTATAAGCATTGAGATATCACATCTCTGCTATCGGAAGGGTCTCAGGATTGGAATGGGAAGGAGTTGGATATTCCCATCTCATGTTATAGGAAGGGTCTCAGGTTTGGTATTAGAAGCATTGAGATATCACATCTCATGCTATAGGAAGGGTCTCAGGATTGGAATGGGAAGGACTTGGATATCACATCTCATGCTATAGGGAGGGTCTCAAGTTTGATATTAGAAGCTTTGAGATATCACATCTCATGATATCGGAAGGGTCTCAGGATTGGAATGGGAAGGAGTTGGATATCACATCTCATGATAAAGGAAGGGTCTAAGGTTTGGAAGGGGAAGGATTTGGATATCACATCTCATGTTATATTACGGGTCTCACGTTTGGTATTAGAAGCATTGAGATATCAAGTCTCATAGTATAGGAAGGGTCTCAGAATTGGAATGGGAAGGAGTCGGATATCACATCTCAAGCTATAGGAAGGATCTCAGGATTGGAATGGGAAGGACTTGGATATCACATCTCATGCTATAGGAAGGCTCTCAGGTTTGGAAGGGGAAAGAGTTGGATATCACATTTCATGTTAGAGGTAGGATCTCAGGTTTGGTATTAGAGGCATTGAGATATCACATCTCATGCTATCAGAAGGGTCTCAGGAATGGAATGGGAAGGAGTTGGATATCACATCTCATGCTAAAGGGAGGGTCTCAGGTTTGGAAGGGGAAGGATTTGGATATCACATCTCATGTTATAGGAAGGATCTCAGGTATGGTATTAGAAGCATTGAGATATCACATCTCATGCTATCGGAAGCATCTCAGGTTTGGTATTAGAAGCATTGAGATATCACATCTCATGCTATCAGAAGAGTCTCAGGATTGGAATAGGAAGGAGTTGGATATCACATCTCATGCTAAAGGGAGGGTCTCAGGTTTGGAAGGGGAAGGATTTGGATATCACATCTCATGTTATCGGAAGGATCTCACGTTTGGTATTAGAAGTATTGAGATATCATATCTCATGCTATAGGAAGGGTCTCAGGATTGGAATGGGAAGGAGTTGGATATCACATCTCATGCTATAGGGAGGGTCTCAGGATTGGAATGGGAAGGACTTAGATATCACATATCATGCTATAGGGAGGGTCTCAGTTTTGATATTAGAAGCATTGAGATATCACATCTCATGCTATCGGAAGTGTCTCAGGATTGGAATGGGAAGGTGCTGGATATCACATCTCATGCTAAAGGAAGGGTCTCAGGTTTGGAACGGGAAGGATTTGGATATCACATCTCATGTTATAGGAAGGGTCTCAGGTTTGGTATAAGCATTGCGATATCACATCTCTGCTATCAGAAGTGTCTCAGGATTGGAATGGGAAGGAGTTGGATATCCCATCTCAAGTTATAGGAAGGATCTCACGTTTGTTATTAGAATCATTGAGATATCATATTGCATGCTGTAGGAAGGGTCTAAGGGTTGGAATGGGAAGGACTTGGATATCACATCTCATGCTATGGATAGGCTTTTAGGTTTGGAAAGGGAAGGAGTTGGATATCACATTTCATGTTAGAGGAAGGATCTCAGGTTTGCTATTAGAAGCATTGAGATATCACATCTCATGCTATAGGAAGGGTCTCAGGATTGGAATGGGAAGCAGTTGGATATCACATCTCATGCTATAGGAAGGGTCTCAGGTTTGGTATAAGCATTGAGATATCACATCTCATGCTATAGGACGGGTCTCAGGATTGGAATGGAAGGAGTTGGATACCACATCTCATGTTATAGGAAGGATCTCAGGTTTGGTATTAGAAGCATTGAGACATCACATCTCATGCTATAGGAGGGGTCTCAGGGTTGGAATGGGAAGGAGTTGGATATCACATCTCATCCAATAGGAAGGGTCTCAGGTTTGGAATGGGAAGGAATTGGATATCACATCTCATGTTATAGGAAGGATCTCAGGTTTGGTATTAGAAGCATTGAGATATCACATCTCATGCTATAGGAAGGGTCTCAGGATTGGAATGTGAAGGATTTGGATATCACATCTCATGCTAACGGAAGGGTCTCAGGTTTGGTAGAAGCATTGAGATATCACGTCTCTGCTATCGGAAGGGTCTCAGGATTGGATTGGGAAGGAATTGGATATCACATCTCATGCCATAGGAAGGGTCTCAGGTTTGGTATAAGCATTGAGATATCACATCTCTGCTATCGGAAGGGTCTCAGGATTGGATTGGGAAGGAGTTGGATATCCCTTCTCATGCTATAGGAAGTGTCTCAGGTTGGAATGGGAAGGAGTTGGATATCACATCTCATGTTATAGGAAGGGTCTCAGGATTGGAATGGGAAGGATTTGGATATCACATCTCTTGCTATAGGAAGGGTCTCAGGATTGGAATGGGTAGGAGTTGGATATTACTTTCTTGCTATAGGAAGGGTCTCATGTTTGGAATGGGAAGGAGTTGGATATCACATATGCTATAGTTAGTGTCTCAGGTTTGGAACGGGAAGGAGTTGGATATCACATCTCATGTTATAGGAAGGGTCTCAGGTTTGGTCTAAGCATTGAGATATCACATCTCTGCTATCGGAAGCGGCTCAGGATTGGAATGGGAAGGAGTTGGATATCCCATCTCATGTTATAGGAAGAGTCTCTGGTTTGGTATTAGAATCATTGAGATATCACATCGCATGCTGTAGGGATGGTCTAAGGATTGGAATGGGATGGACTTGGATATCACATCTCATGCTATAGGTAGGCTCTCAGGTTTGGTATAAGCATTGAGATATCACATCTCATGCTATAGGAAGGGTCTCAGGATTGGAATGGGAAGGAATTGGATATCACATCTCATGCTATAGGAAGGGTCTCAGATTAGGTATAAGCATTGAGATATCACATCTCATGCTAAAGGAAGGGTCTCAGGATTGGAATGGGAAGGAGTTGGATATCCCATCTCATGTTATAGGAAGGGTCTCAGGTTTGGTATTAGAAGCATAGAGATATCACATCTCATGCTATAGGAAGGGTCTCAGGATTTGAATGGCAAGGAGTTGGATATCACATCTCATGCCATAGGAAGGGTCTCATGTTTGGTATAAGCATTGAGATATCACATCTCTGCTATCGGAAGGGTCTCAGGATTGGATTGGGAAGGAGTTGGATATCCCTTCTCATGCTATAGGAAGTGTCTAAGGTTGGAATGGGAAGGAGTTGGATATCACATCTCATGTTATAGGAAGGGTCTCAGGATTGGAATGGGAAGGATTTGGATATCACATCTCTTGCTATAGGAAGGGTCTCAGGATTGGAATGGGTAGGAGTTGGATATTACTTTCTTGCTATAGGAAGGGTCTCATGTTTGGAATGGGAAGGAGTTGGATATCACATATGCTATAGTTAGTGTCTCAGGTTTGGAACGGGAAGGAGTTGGATATCACATCTCATGTTATAGGAAGGGTCTCAGGTTTGGTATAAGCATTGAGATATCACATCTCTGCTATCGGAAGCGACTCAGGATTGGAATGGGAAGGAGTTGGATATCCCATCTCATGTTATAGGAAGAGTCTCTGGTTTGGTATTAGAATCATTGAGATATCACATCGCATGCTAAAGGAAGGGTCTCAGGATTGGAATGGGAAGGAGTTGTATATGACATCTCAGGCCATAGGAATGTTCTCAGGTTTGGTATAAGCATTGAGATATCACATCTCTGCTATCGGAAGGGTCTCAGGATTGGAAAGGGAAGGAGTTGGATATCCCATCTCATGTTATAGGAAGGGTCTCAGGTTTGGTATTGGAAGCATAGAGATATCACATCTCATGCTATAGGAAGGGTCTCAGGATTGGAATGGGAAGGACTTGGATGTCACATCTCATGCTATAGGGAGGGTCTCAAGTTTGATATTAGAAGCATTGAGATAACAAATCTCATGATATCGGAAGGGTCTCAGGATTGGAATGGGAAGGAGTTGGATATCACATCTCATGATAAAGGAAGGGTCTAAGGTTTGGAAGGGGAAGGATTTGGATATCACATCTCATATTATAGGACGGGTCTCAGGTTTGGTATTAGAAGCATTGAGATATCAAGTCTCATGGTATAAGAAGGGTCTCAGGATTGGAATGGGAAGGAGTTGGACATCACATCTCATGCTATAGGAAGGGTCTCAGGTTTGGTAGAAGCATTGGGATATCACATCCCATGCTATCGGAAGGGTATCAGTATTGGATTTGGAAGAAGTTGGATATCCCATCTCATGCTATAGGAAGGGTCTCAGGTTGGAATGGGAAGGAGTTGGATATCACATTTCATGTTATAGGAAGGGTCTCAGGATTGGAATGGGAAGGACTTGGATATCATATCTCATACTATAGGACGGGTCTCAGGTTTGTTATTAGAATCATTGAGATATCATATTGCATGCTGTAGGAAGGGTCTAAGGATTGGAATGGGAAGGACTTGGATATCACATCTCATGCTATAGATAGGCTCTTAGGTTTGGAAAGGGAAGGAGTTGGATATCACATTTCATGTTAGAGGAAGGATCTCAGGTTTGGTATTAGAAGCATTGAGATATCACATCTCATGCTATAGGAAGGGTCTCAGGATTGGAATGGGAAGTAGTTGGATATCACATCTCATGCTATAGGAAGGGTCTCAGGTTTTGTATAAGCATTGAGATATCACATTTCATGCTATAGGACGGGTCTCAGGATTGGAATGGAAGGAGTTGGATATCACATCTCATGTTATAGGAAGGATCTCAGGTTTGGTATTAGAAGCATTGAGACATCACATCTCATGCTATAGGAAGGGTCTCAGGGTTGGAATGGGAAGGAGTTGGATATCACATCTCATCCAATAGGAAGGGTCTCAGGTTTGGAATGGGAAGGAATTGGATATCACATCTCATGTTATAGGAAGGATCTCAGGTTTGGTATTAGAAGCATTTAAATATCACATCTCATGCTATAGGAAGGGTCTCAGGATTGGAATGTGAAGGATTTGGATATCACATCTCATGCTAAAGGAAGGGTCTCAGGTTTGGTAGAAGCATTGAGATATCACGTCTCTGCTATCGGAAGGGTCTCAGGATTGGATTGGGAAGGAGTTGGATATCCCTTCTCATGCTATAGGAAGGGTCTCAGGATTTGAATGGCAAGGAGTTGGATATCACATCTCATGCCATAGGAAGGGTCTCAGGTTTGGTATAAGCATTGAGATATCACATCTCTGCTATCGGAAGGGTCTCAGGATTGGAATGGGAGGGAGTTGGATATTCCCATCTCATGTTATAGGAAGGGTCTCAGGTTTGGTATTAGAAGCATTGAGATATCACATCTCATGCTATAGGAAGGGTCTCAGGATTGGAATGGGAAGGACTTGGATATCACATCTCATGCTATAGGGAGGGTCTCAAGTTTGATATTAGAAGCTTTGAGATATCACATCTCATGATATCGGAAGGGTCTCAGGATTGGAATGGGAAGGAGTTGGATATCACATCTCATGATAAAGGAAGGGTCTAAGGTTTGGAAGGGGAAGGATTTGGATATCACATCTCATGTTATATTACGGGTCTCAGGTTTGGTATTAGAAGCATTGAGATATCAAGTCTCAGAGTATAGGAAGGGTCTCAGAATTGGAATGGGAAGGAGTTGGATATCACATCTCAAGCTATAGGAAGGGTCTCAGGATTGGAATGGGAAGGACTTGGATATCACATCTCATGCTATAGGAAGGCTCTCAGGTTTGGAAGGGGAAAGAGTTGGATATCACATTTCATGTTAGAGGTAGGATCTCAGGTTTGGTATTAGAGGCATTGAGATATCACATCTCATGCTATCAGAAGGGTCTCAGGAATGGAATGGGAAGGAGTTGGATATCACATCTCATGCTAAAGGGAGGGTCTCAGGTTTGGAAGGGGAAGGATTTGGATATCACATCTCATGTTATAGGAAGGATCTCAGGTTTGGTATTAGAAGCATTGAGATATCACATCTCATGCTATCAGAAGGGTCTCAGGATTGGAATGGGAAGGAGTTGGATATCACATCTCATGCTAAAGGGAGGGTCTCAGGTTTGGAAGGGGAAGGATTTGGATATCACATCTCATGTTATCGGAAGGATCTCACGTTTGGTATTAGAAGTATTGAGATATCATATCTCATGCTATAGGAAGGGTCTCAGGATTGGAATGGGAAAGAGTTGGATATCACATCTCATGCTATAGGGAGTGTCTCAGGATTGGAATGGGAAGGACTTAGATATCACATATCATGCTATAGGGAGGGTCTCAGTTTTGATATTAGAAGCATTGAGATATCACATCTCATGCTATCGGAAGTGTCTCAGGATTGGAATGGGAAGGAGCTGGATATCACATCTCATGCTAAAGGAAGGGTCTCAGGTTTGGAACGGGAAGGATTTGGATATCACATCTCATGTTATAGGAAGGGTCTCAGGTTTGGTATAAGCATTGAGATATCACATCTCTGCTATCGGAAGTGTCTCAGGATTGGAATGGGAAGGAGTTGGATATCCCATCTCATGTTATAGGACGGGTCTCAGGTTTGTTATTAGAATCATTGAGATATCATATTGCATGCTGTAGGAAGGGTCTAAGGGTTGGAATGGGAAGGACTTGGATATCACATCTCATGCTATAGATAGGCTCTTAGGTTTGGAAAGGGAAGGAGTTGGATATTACATTTCATGTTAGAGGAAGGATCTTAGGTTTGGTATTAGAAGCATTGAGATATCACATCTCATGCTATAGGAAGGGTCTCATGATTGGAATGGGAAGTAGTTGGATATCACATCTCATGCTATAGGAAGGGTCTCAGGTTTGGTATAAGCATTGAGATATCACATCTCATGCTATAGGACGGGTCTCAGGATTGGAATGGAAGGAGTTGGATATCACATCTCATGTTATAGGAAGGATCTCAGGTTTGGTATTAGAAGCATTGAGACATCACATCTCATGCTATAGGAAGGGTCTCAGGGTTGGAATGGGAAGGAGTTGGATATCACATCTCATCCAATAGGAAGGGTCTCAGGTTTGGAATGGGAAGGAATTGGATATCACATCTCATGTTATAGGAAGGATCTCAGGTTTGGTATTAGAAGCATTGAGATATCACATCTCATGCTATAGGAAGGGTCTCAGGATTGGAATGTGAAGGATTTGGATAGCACATCTCATGCTAAAGGAAGGGTCTCAGGTTTGGTAGAAGCATTGAGATATCATGTCTCTGCTATCGGAAGGGTCTCACGATTGGATTGGGAAGGAGTTGGATATCCCTTCTCATGCTATAGGAAGGGTCTCAGGATTTGAATGGCAAGGAGTTGGATATCACATCTCATGCCATAGGAAGGGTCTCAGGTTTGGTATAAGCATTGAGATATCACATCTCTGCTATCGGAAGGGTCTCAGGATTGGATTGGGAAGGAGTTGGATATCCCTTCTCATGCTATAGGAAGTGTCTCAGGTTGGAATGGGAAGGAGATGGATATCACATCTCATGTTATAGGAAGGGTCTCAGGATTGGAATGGGAAGGATTTGGATATCACATCTCTTGCTATAGGAAGGGTCTCAGGATTGGAATGGGTAGGAGTTGGATATTACTTTCTTGCTATAGGAAGGGTCTCATGTTTGGAATGGGAAGGAGTTGGATATCACATATGCTATAGTTAGTGTCTCAGGTTTGGAACAGGAAGGAGTTGGATATCACATCTCATGTTATAGGAAGGGTCTCAGGTTTGGTATAAGCATTGAGATATCACATCTCTGCTATCGGAAGCGGCTCAGGATTGGAATGGGAAGGAGTTGGATATCCCATCTCATGTTATAGTAAGAGTCTCTGGTTTGGTATTAGAATCATTGAGATATCACATTGCATGCTGTAGGAAGGGTCTAAGGATTGGAATGGGATGGACTTGGATATCACATCTCATGCTATAGGTAGGCTCTCGGGTTTGGTATAAGCATTGAGATATCACATCTCATGCTATAGGAAGGGTCTCAGGATTGGAATGGGAAGGATTTGGATATCACATCTCATGCTATAGGAAGGGTCTCAGATTTGGTATAAGCATTGAGATATCACATCTCATGCTAAAGGAAGGGTCTCAGGATTGGAATGGGAAGGAGTTGTATATGACATCTCAGGCCATAAGAAGGGTCTCAGGTTTGGTATATGCATTGAGATATCACATCTCTGCTATCGGAAGGGTCTCAGGATTGGAATGGGAAGGAGTTGGATATCCCATCTCATGTTATAGGAAGGGTCTCAGGTTTGGTATTAGAAGCATAGAGATATCACATCTCATGCTATAGGAAGGGTCTCAGGATTGGAATGGGAAGTGTTAGGAAAGATTTCATAATTGTAGGGAATTTTCCTTCCATGTGGCAACCCCTAAACTTTTTGCTATTGTTTTTAACCTTGTTCTTGACTTTGCCAGAGAAGTACAGCCTTCTGCCGCACTTCTCTGGGCTTTCGCTCCTTTCTTACGGGGAAACTGACATGCCCTTAAGACAGTCAGTACCGGGGAACGTGGTTTCCCGTAGTTTCTTTTATCGTGTCGCAGCTTTAGTGCAACACGACACAAGAGGGCACTGTAAGCTAAGTTACAGCTCTCTTGGGTCTCTAGCCTTCTACGGGCCCTAGATACTCTTTTAGGATGGTATTTGATCGGTGCAAGTCATTCAGGGACGGGACTGGTGGCAGCGATCGTTTTGTTTATTTTGAGCTCCTTTTGGCGTTCTGAGCACGTTTTTGCACTGAACCCAAAATGGTGGCCTGGCTCCCAAAATGGCCAGGCCGCGAGGCTCCTTTGTCCTGTCCACTGTCCGTCTTGCTCCCTTCACCTTCCCCAGGTCCGGCGACCCGGGGCCTTCCTTATTTGGGCATATACTTTCCCGCGAAACGCAGTTGCTTTCGCGGGCTTCTACATGTCGTTTGTGTGCCTCCAGGGTGTGGGCTGGGATGTCTGGTCCCAATACACATCCTGGGTGCCAGAGAGTCTAGGGTGGTGTGAATGCCTGGGACCACCGTGGTCCGTGATTGGTCCACGTATGGTATGTGTTTTGATGAGCGGATCTCCCATTGGCTCCCCTCCGTTTTGGCGCGAAGGGAACCGTGGATAAGGGGGAGCTGGAAACACCACTACCATGTCGATCTCCTGAGTTCTCACGAACGAAGGAATACAGGAGCCAAGTATCCTGCAACTACGAGGCTGGACCGAGGAATCGCTGGTGACCCGCTGAAGGAATCCTCCTTTGCACTGCTGTCGTCCGGAGAGCCCCTGTCCTCCTTTGATCGAACCAGAAGGCCTGTACTGGTGCTTCGACCTTTGGAATAGCAGGAACAGCTATTCCCGGCATCTTCAACCATCTCCTGCCAAGTAAGCCTTCGGAAGCGTCTCTGGGCCATCCAGTTGACTGACCAGCTTACCAAGGAGTTTGGCTCTGCAACCGCCGCCAGGTTGTGTTGGATTGCGAGTACTTGTCCCTCTCCCACGCTTCGTACGCTTGGCGTCCCCAGGTCTGAAGGGAGGAGGGTTCATTTGGCTCGAATACACACGGCCGCTCCGTTGTCCTGTGCGGCAACAAAACTGTGCCGGTTTCGTCGATTGGGACGTCTTTTTGCTCTACACGACTACAAAGCGTTCCCTGCTCTTCAGAACCTGCCAGCTGCTGAAACTATCGTGGAGAAGCCTGGGTCTGCTTGCTTCGGGGACCGGTGAGTAGTATATCTAGGATCTGGTCGCCCTCCTGCAGTATCCCATTGCTTTTCCTTGCTGTGTAAAAACAGCACCCTTTTGCCGCGCTCGCGCTCTGCTTCTGCCCGCTGTGGAGGCTGCGCTTGAGTTGCGGAAACCTGTTCTTCTTCTGCTGTGCACTAACGTGAACCGCCTGACTTCCTCCGAAGAGCTTCCCCTTGTGCCCGTCGGCACCGGCGTGGCAGGTACTTTGAGCACAAGGCTCCACTCTTCGTAGGGCTCGGACTTCCATCTAGTTAGGTGCCTATGAAGGCGAACTGAGTCGAAAGCATTATCGCACTGCCTGTTTTCCTTCCCTTTCAGGTGGACTACATATTTCGTGCTTTAAACGCTTGCGACTGTGTATTTGTATATATATTGTGTTGATTTGGTATGTGTTGGTTTAAAATTGTGATATTGTGATTTTCTCGCTACGGTCGTTGTTTTAAAGGCCTTAAAATAAATGTGTTTATATTTTTGATATAACACCTGTTTGGAGTAGTTTGTTAGCGCTCTTGCTTTGTGTGCTCACTGCGGGCTTTCAGTCACCCTCACCCCTCTTGAGACCTAGTCTTGACCGCCGCGATCGCTACCTTGATTGGTCTGGCTTGTCCAGAGGTTACCCTGTTCCAAGTAATTAGGTTGGCCTTCTGAACTTCTGCGCCACCAGGACAGAGTTCAGAAATCCGTCTTAACAAATTGGTGTACAGCGGTGGGATACGACTGAAGGTATCCAGTGTTGCGCTCGAACTAGGGCATTTCAGGTTATTCCAAACAGTGCACGTAGTGAATTGTTGTAATATAACTTTAAAAAGGCCATAGTCCTATCAATCAGTATGGAAACAAGTACGTTGTTAACTTTAAATGCTTCCAAATCAGAAACGCTGAAAAAGATGTGTGCGGAGAGAGGTGTTTCCTCTCAAGGCACTAAATTGGAAATGATCCAAAGAATCGTGGCGTGGCAAGAAGCGCAGCTTGACGCTATTACTTCTGAGGACAGTGCGGAAGGTGGTGGGGCTGCTCTCACTGGCAGAACCGACGGTTCTGCCGCTGCACTGATCCATCACGACCACGAGGACAGGGAGGATGTAATGTCTAATGTTTCCTCTGCCAGTGCTGATGGGGAGGCTATGCTTGAATTCAAGAAGCAAGAGCTGCGGTTTAGGCAGCAGGAGCTTGAATTCAGCATAGCCAAACTAAAAATCGAACAGGCAGAAAAACAAAAAGACAGGGATCACCAGTTGGAACTGGCCAAGCTTCAGGTTGCAAATGGGTCCAAGGGTCCTGGACATGGTTCTGGGGCTTCCTCTCATCCACGGTTTCCAAAAGATCTGCTCAGTGTGTATGAAGAGAGGAATGACATTATGGACTGGCTGAATGCGTTTGAGTATGCATGCGAGGTCCAGGAAGTTGACAATGCTGATAAGATTGCGTGGTTGCTCAGTAGACTGCCCCATTCTGGCTGTAGTGCCCTTATGGAAATGTCGAAGGCTGAGCGGGCTGATTTCGCAATGTTAAAGCAGACTCTCATTTTAAAGTTTGGGAAGACTCCGGCCCAATATTTAAAGCGTTTTCGAGAGTATAAGAAAAAGGAAGGTGGTACTTGGGTATCTTATGTCGCTGAATCCTTGAAAAACTTAACTGGCTGGGTCGAAGGTTATAAGGTTTCTACCTTCGAAGGCATGATAAATCTTGTCATGCTGGAACATATTTTTGCTTCTTCTTCCCCGGAGCTTAAGCAGCATTTGGCCGATTCGAAGGAGATAGATCCTAAGAAGCTGGCCATTGCAGCAGACTTATGGGTGTCACATCGAGTGTCCCATAAGGACAAAACTCATCCTGGTAAGCAGGAGGAGGGGAAAAAGTCCAAAGATATGGAGGGTGGGGAATCTGCTAAATCTTCTTCCCAAAAGGGCCACAAAAAGAAAAACAAGGGTAAGACACAAGAGAACTCACAGGGTAGTGGAGGTCCGCCTCCAAAACAGAACTCTGGTTATAATAAGCCTCCCTACGTAAACAGACCCAATGGGGCTTGTTTTTCTTGTGGAGCAACTGACCATGTGAAGGGGGATCCCCGTTGTAAGGTTAGACCTTTGGGGGTCCACTCCGCTAATCTGGCCTTCTCCTCCTACGAGGAAGAAGAGATTACAGGAGCATCCTTCTCCTCAGACTCGTTTCCCAGCGGGATAGAGGCTGAGGTAGGTTTAGTGTCCCTGGGTTCCTGGGAGCCTAAAGTCGCAGAGGCTTATGCTAGGATTCCGGATAATACCAAGCACTACTTTAAAGACAGTGTGCTGATCAATGGAGTGGATACTCCAGCTCTTAGGGATAGTGGGTGCAGTCGAACTGTAGTGGATTCTACCTTGGTAGATTCAGAGGAAGTTGCCAGAGCTACTCTGATGCCCACTAAGTTGGCTGACGGCCCCCTCCGTATGTTTCCCGTGATCCCTGTTAATCTAACTTTAAATGGTACAGCTGTCAGGATTCCAGTGAGCATTCAGAGAAACGTCCCGGGAAAGGTCTTATTAGGTAATGATCTCAGAGCTTTAGGGCTCGTAGGAGACACTGCCGAACGACCCTACACACGGTCTCAAGCACGGGCGGCATTGGCCAAGTCCAATACGCCGCCCCAGCCGAAGGGGCAACCCAAGGCGAAAGGAGTCTACAAGTCAAGACGGGGGAAAGAGAATATTCCCCCGAGCTCGCCTACCACTGCGGTGGAGGGAGTTGGTCAATCGCCCGAGCCTGACGAGGAGGTGGCGATGCCTGAAGTATTCGACCCCAACGATCATCCTGAACTAAAAGACTTGTTAGTTGAAGGAGGTCCTGATAGGGACGAATTCAGTAAAGGCCAACGTGAGTGCCCATCTCTGGAAGGCCTAAGGAGACAGGCCTGCTCCCAGCTTGAGGGTGAACCTCCTGGGAAGCATAGGATTTATTGGGAAGGTGGACTCCTGTATAGTGAGCCCACAGAGTCTACAGAAGGAGACCATAGGAGGTTGGTGGTTCCCCTTGCGGTTAGGCCCTTCCTCCTGCAGTTGGCGCATGAAGTTCCCCTTGCTGGTCACCTTGGTATGAAGAGGACCAAGCAAAGGTTATCCATGCACTTCTACTGGCCCAAGATGGGGGTGCAAGTAGAAAGTCACTGCAGGAGTTGCGCCTCCTGCCAGTTGTCTGGTAAGGTTGGCGCGACAATCCAAGCTCCGTTGGTACCGCTCCCAGTTGTGGGGGTACCATTTGAAAGGGTAGGGATCGACATCGTCGGTCCCCTTGACCCGCAAACATCCTCGGGCAATAGGTTTATCCTGGTGCTGGTCGACCATGCAACCAGGTATCCTGAGGCCATCCCATTGAAAACTGTAACTGCCAAGTCAGTTGCAAAAGCTTTACTCGGCATATTTACTAGGGTTGGCTTCCCTAAAGAAGTTGTGTCAGATCGTGGCAGCAACTTTATGTCGAAGTATATGCAGGCTATGTGGAAAGAATGTGGGGTCACCTACAAGTTCTCTTCTGCATACCACCCCCAGACCAATGGTCTGGTGGAACGCTTCAACAGAACGTTAAAGAGCATGATTGGGGCTCTGGAGGAGCCCCAGAGAAGAAAATGGGATCTTCTTTTACCATGCTTGCTGTTTGCCTACCGAGAGGTACCACAGGAGGGTGTTGGCTTCAGCCCCTTCGAACTTCTGTTCGGTCATCCCGTACGGGGACCCTTAGCCATTGTCAAGGAGGGATGGGAGATGCCCACTCCCCCTGTTACTACCAATGTAGTTGACTATGTGCTAGGGCCCAGAAAACGGATGGTACTTCTGATGGGCTTGGCTAGTGATAAATTGAAGGCAGGGCAAGCGCTGGTGAAACATTGGTACGACCAGAAAGCTTCCCTCATCAACTTTACACCTGGTCAGCAAGTCCTGATCATGAATCCTATAAGGCCTCGAGCTTTACAGGACAAATGGTCAGGCCCTTACACAGTGGTGGAGCCCCTGGGTGAGGTAAACTATTTAGTGGACCTTGGAAGGCCTGGACAGGCTCCAAAAGTGTTCCACGTGAATAGGCTGAAGGCTTTCGTCCCAAGAGTCAAAATCGCAGCACTGCTACTGGCGTCAGACGTTGAGGAAGAGGAGTCAGAACCTCTCCCCGACCTGTTCCACAGCGATCCTTCAGATAGCTCCATTGAGGGTGTCCGAGTGGCCCCTCACCTGACTTCTGATCAGCAGGCGGAGGTGAAAAGTTTGCTTAGGCAGTTTTCCCCCCTGTTCTCACAGTCGCCTGGTTTGACACCTTGGTGCAAACATAACATTGACACAGGAGACAGTGTACCTACCAAAAGTAGGGGATACAGGATGTCGGATAAAGTACGGTCTTATATTAAGACCGAGGTCAACAAAATGTTAGACCTTGGGGTGATTGAACCCTCTAGTAGTCCGTGGTCCAGTCCTGTGGTTCTGGTTCCAAAGGCAGGCACTTCTGAATTGAGGTTCTGCGTGGATTACAGGGCTCTGAATGCTGTCACCAAGACAGATGCCCACCCCTTGCCTCGAACAGATGAGCTGGTGGATACTTTGGGTGCCTCCAAGTACCTCAGCACGTTTGACCTCACTGCTGGCTATTGGCAAATAGCGTTAGCAGAACATGCCAGGGAGAAGACAGCATTTTCTACACCAGACGGCCTTTACCAATTCCGGGTAATGCCGTTCGGGTTGAAGAATGCACCTGCCACTTTCCAGAGGCTTGTGAATCATGTGTTGAATGGGTTGGACGAATTCTGCCTTGCATATCTGGACGATATAGCAGTTTTCAGTGCCACCTGGGAAGACCATGTGAAACACCTCGGGATTGTGCTCCAGGCTCTTCAGAAAGCCCACTTGACCATAAAGGCTAGTAAGTGCCAGATTGGACAAGGCTCAGTGGTTTACCTTGGACATGAAGTAGGTGGAGGGAGGATACAGCCTCTACCCAGTAAAGTACAAGCAGTACAAGACTGGCCTACCCCCACTACGCAAACCCAAGTGAGAGCCTTTTTAGGACTCACGGGGTATTACCGCAATTTTGTGGCAGACTATGGTACCATAGCTGCTCCTCTGACTGCCCTCACAACTCCGAAGAAACCCAAGAAGGTAACTTGGACCGACGAGTGTGAGAAGGCCTTCAATGGCTTAAAAGACTCCTTGTGCCAGGCCCCTGTCCTAAGGGCCCCTGATTATCAAAGACCTTTTATCGTGCAGACGGATGCCTCTGACACTGGGATAGGAGCTGTACTATCACAAGTAGATGAGAAGGGTAAGGAACACCCTATCGGTTTTATTAGTCGCCAGCTTAAGGACAGAGAGCTCAGGTGGTCCACGGTAGAGAAAGAATGTTTCTCTGTTGTGTGGGCCCTAAGGAAGCTGAGGCCCTACCTCTATGGGACCCACTTCACTGTGCAGACTGACCATAAACCGTTAAAGTGGCTAATGAACATGAAGGGGGAGAATCCAAAGTTGCTTAGGTGGTCCATAAGTCTTCAAGGCTTCGACTTCACTATTGAGCATAGACCAGGTGTCCAACATAGCAATGCTGATGGGTTGTCCAGAATGTTTAACCGACCTGAACAAGAGACTCATCCAGGGGTGGATTAGTTCCCCCTGTCCATAGTCTGGGAGGGGCGAGTGTTAGGAAAGATTTCATAATTGTAGGGAATTTTCCTTCCATGTGGCAACCCCTAAACTTTTTGCTATTGTTTTTAACCTTGTTCTTGACTTTGCCAGAGAAGTACAGCCTTCTGCCGCACTTCTCTGGGCTTTCGCTCCTTTCTTACGGGGAAACTGACATGCCCTTAAGACAGTCAGTACCGGGGAACGTGGTTTCCCGTAGTTTCTTTTATCGTGTCGCAGCTTTAGTGCAACACGACACAAGAGGGCACTGTAAGCTAAGTTACAGCTCTCTTGGGTCTCTAGCCTTCTACGGGCCCTAGATACTCTTTTAGGATGGTATTTGATCGGTGCAAGTCATTCAGGGACGGGACTGGTGGCAGCGATCGTTTTGTTTATTTTGAGCTCCTTTTGGCGTTCTGAGCACGTTTTTGCACTGAACCCAAAATGGTGGCCTGGCTCCCAAAATGGCCAGGCCGCGAGGCTCCTTTGTCCTGTCCACTGTCCGTCTTGCTCCCTTCACCTTCCCCAGGTCCGGCGACCCGGGGCCTTCCTTATTTGGGCATGTACTTTCCCGCGAAACGCAGTTGCTTTCGCGGGCTTCTACATGTCGTTTGTGTGCCTCCAGGGTGTGGGCTGGGATGTCTGGTCCCAATACACATCCTGGGTGCCAGAGAGTCTAGGGTGGTGTGAATGCCTGGGACCACCGTGGTCCGTGATTGGTCCACGTATGGTATGTGTTTTGATGAGCGGATCTCCCATTGGCTCCCCTCCGTTTTGGCGCAAAGGGAACCGTGGATAAGGGGGAGCTGGAAACACCACTACCATGTCGATCTCCTGAGTTCTCACGAACGAAGGAATACAGGAGCCAAGTATCCTGCAACTACGAGGCTGGACCGAGGAATCGCTGGTGACCCGCTGAAGGAATCCTCCTTTGCACTGCTGTCGTCCGGAGAGCCCCTGTCCTCCTTTGATCGAACCAGAAGGCCTGTACTGGTGCTTCGACCTTTGGAATAGCAGGAACAGCTATTCCCGGCATCTTCAACCATCTCCTGCCAAGTAAGCCTTCGGAAGCGTCTCTGGGCCATCCAGTTGACTGACCAGCTTACCAAGGAGTTTGGCTCTGCAACCGCCGCCAGGTTGTGTTGGATTGCGAGTCCTTGTCCCTCTCCCACGCTTCGTACGCTTGGCGTCCCCAGGTCTGAAGGGAGGAGGGTTCATTTGGCTCGAATACACACGGCCGCTCCGTTGTCCTGTGCGGCAACAAAACTGTGCCGGTTTCGTCGATTGGGACGTCTTTTTGCTCTACACGACTACAAAGCGTTCCCTGCTCTTCTGAACCTGCCAGCTGCTGAAACTATCGTGGAGAAGCCTGGGTCTGCTTGCTTCGGGGACCGGTGAGTAGTATATCTAGGATCTGGTCGCCCTCCTGCAGTATCCCATTGCTTTTCCTTGCTGTGTAAAAACAGCACCCTTTTGCCGCGCTCGCGCTCTGCTTCTGCCCGCTGTGGAGGCTGCGCTTGAGTTGCGGAAACCTGTTCTTCTTCTGCTGTGCACTAACGTGAACCGCCTGACTTCCTCCGAAGAGCTTCCCCTTGTGCCCGTCGGCACCGGCGTGGCAGGTACTTTGAGCACAAGGCTCCACTCTTCGTAGGGCTCGGACTTCCATCTAGTTAGGTGCCTATGAAGGCGAACTGAGTCGAAAGCATTATCGCACTGCCTGTTTTCCTTCCCTTTCAGGTGGACTACATATTTCGTGCTTTAAACGCTTGCGACTGTGTATTTGTATATATATTGTGTTGATTTGGTATGTGTTGGTTTAAAATTGTGATATTGTGATTTTCTCGCTACGGTCGTTGTTTTAAAGGCCTTAAAATAAATGTGTTTATATTTTTGATATAACACCTGTTTGGAGTAGTTTGTTAGCGCTCTTGCTTTGTGTGCTCACTGCGGGCTTTCAGTCACCCTCACCCCTCTTGAGACCTAGTCTTGACCGCCGCGATCGCTACCTTGATTGGTCTGGCTTGTCCAGAGGTTACCCTGTTCCAAGTAATTAGGTTGGCCTTCTGAACTTCTGCGCCACCAGGACAGAGTTCAGAAATCCGTCTTAACAGGAAGGACTTGGATGTCACATCTCATGCTATAGGGAGGGTCTCAAGTTTGATATTAGAAGCATTGAGATAACAAATCTCATGATATTGGAAGGGTCTCAGGATTGGAATGGGAAGGAGTTGGATACCACATCTCATGATAAAGGAAGGGTCTAAGGTTTGGAAGGGGTAGGATTTGGATATCACATCTCATGTTATAGGACGGGTCTCAGGTTTGGTATTAGAAGCATTGAGATATCAAGTCTCATGGTATAAGAAGGGTCTCAGAATTGGAATGGGAAGGAGTTGGATATCACACCTCAAGCTATAGGAAGGGTCTCACGATTGGAATGGGAAGGAGTTTGATATCACATCTCATGCCATAGTATGGGTCTCAGGTTTGGTAGAAGCATTGGGATATCACATCTCATGCTATCGGAAGGGTATCAGTATTGGATTTGGAAGAAGTTGGATATCAAATCTCATGCTATAGGAAGGGTCTCAGGTTGGAATGGGAAGGAGTTGGATATCACATTTCATGTTATAGGAAGGGTCTCAGGATTGGAATGGGAAGGACTTGGATATCATATCTCATGCTATAGGACGGGTCTCAGGTTTGTTATTAGAATCATTGAGATATCATATTGCATGCTGTAGGAAGGGTCTAAGGATTGGAATGGGAAGTTCTTGGATATCACATCTCATGCTATAGATAGGCTCTTAGGTTTGGAAAGGGAAGGAGTTGGATATCACATTTCATGTTAGAGGAAGGATCTCAGGTTTGGTATTAGAAGCATTGAGATATCACATCTCATGCTATAGGAAGGGTCTCAGGATTGGAATGGAAGGAGTTGGATATCACATCTCATGTTATAAGAAGGATCTCAGGTTTGGTATTAGAAGCATTGAGACATCACATCTCATGCTATAGGAAGGGTCTCAGGGTTGGAATGGGAAGGAGTTGGATATCACATCTCATCCAATAGGAAGGGTCTCAGGTTTGGAATGGGAAGGAATTGGATATCACATCTCATGTTATAGGAAGGATCTCAGGTTTGGTATTAGAAGCATTGAGATATCACATCTCATGCTATAGGAAGGGTCTCAGGATTGGAATGTGAAGGATTTGGATATCACATCTCATGCTAAAGGAAGGGTCTCAGGTTTGGTAGAAGCATTGAGATATCACGTCTCTGCTATCGGAAGGGTCTCAGGATTGGATTGGGAAGGAGTTGGATATCCCTTCTCATGCTATAGGAAGGGTCTCAGGATTTGAATGGCAAGGAGTTGGATATCACATCTCATGCCATAGGAAGGGTCTCAGGTTTGGTATAAGCATTAAGATATCACATCTCTGCTATCGGAAGGGTCTCAGGATTGGAATGGGAAGGAGTTGGATATTCCCATCTCATGTTATAGGAAGGGTCTCAGGTTTGGTATTAGAAGCATTGAGATATCACATCTCATGCTATAGGAAGGGTCTCAGGATTGGAATGGGAAGGACTTGGATATCACATCTCATGCTATAGGGAGGGTCTCAAGTTTGATATTAGAAGCTTTGAGATATCACATCTCATGATATCGGAAGGGTCTCAGGATTGGAATGGGAAGGAGTTGGATATCACATCTCATGATAAAGGAAGGGTCTAAGGTTTGGAAGGGGAAGGATTTGGATATCACATCTCATGTTATATTACGGGTCTCAGGTTTGGTATTAGAAGCATTGAGATATCACGTCTCAGAGTATAGGAAGGGTCTCAGAATTGGAATGGGAAGGAGTTGGATATCACATCTCAAGCTATAGGAAGGGTCTCAGGATTGGAATGGGAAGGACTTGGATATCACATCTCATGCTATAGGAAGGCTCTCAGGTTTGGAAGGGGAAAGAGTTGGATATCACATTTCATGTTAGAGGTAGGATCTCAGGTTTGGTATTAGAGGCATTGAGATATCACATCTCATGCTATCAGAAGGGTCTCAGGAATGGAATGGGAAGGAGTTGGATATCACATCTCATGCTAAAGGGAGGGTCTCAGGTTTGGAAGGGGAAGGATTTGGATATCACATCTCATGTTATAGGAAGGATCTCAGGTTTGGTATTAGAAGCATTGAGATATCACATCTCATGCTATCGGAAGGATCTCAGGTTTGGTATTAAGAGCATTGAGATATCACATCTCATGCTATCAGAAGGGTCTCAGGATTGGAATGGGAAGGAGTTGGATATCACATCTCATGCTAAAGGGAGGGTCTCAGGTTTGGAAGGGGAAGGATTTGGATATCACATCTCATGTTATCGGAAGGATCTCACGTTTGGTATTAGAAGTATTGAGATATCATATCTCATGCTATAGGAAGGGTCTCAGGATTGGAATGGGAAAGAGTTGGATATCACATCTCATGCTATAGGGAGTGTCTCAGGATTGGAATGGGAAGGACTTAGATATCACATATCATGCTATAGGGAGGGTCTCAGTTTTGATATTAGAAGCATTGAGATATCACATCTCATGCTATCGGAAGTGTCTCAGGATTGGAATGGGAAGGAGCTGGATATCACATCTCATGCTAAAGGAAGGGTCTCAGGTTTGGAACGGGAAGGATTTGGATATCACATCTCATGTTATAGGAAGGGTCTCAGGTTTGGTATAAGCATTGAGATATCACATCTCTGCTATCGGAAGTGTCTCAGGATTGGAATGGGAAGGAGTTGGATATCCCATCTCATGTTAAAGGATGGGTCTCAGGTTTGTTATTAGAATCATTGAGATATCATATTGCATGCTGTAGGAAGGGTCTAAGGGTTGGAATGGGAAGGACTTGGATATCACATCTCATGCTATAGATAGGCTCTTAGGTTTGGAAAGGGAAGGAGTTGGATATCACATTTCATGTTAGAGGAAGGATCTCAGGTTTGGTATTAGAAGCATTGAGATATCACATCTCATGCTATAGGAAGGGTCTCAGGATTGAAATTGGAAGTAGTTGGATATCACATCTCATGCTATAGGAAGGATCTCAGGTTTGGTATAAGCATTGAGATATCACATCTCATGCTATAGGACGGGTCTCAGGTTTGGTATTAGAAGCATTGAGACATCACATCTCATGCTATAGGAAGGGTCTCAGAGTTGGAATGGGAAGGAGTTGGATATCACATCTCATCTAATAGGAAGGGTCTCAGGTTTGGTATAAGCATTGAGATATCACATCTCTGCTATCGGAAGGGTCTCAGGATTGGATTGGGAAGGAGTTGGATATCCCTTCTCATGCTATAGGAAGTGTCTCAGGTTGGAATGGGAAGGAGTTGGATATCACATCTCATGTTATAGGAAGGGTCTCAGGATTGGAATGGGAAGGATTTGGATATCACATCTCTTGCTATAGGAAGGGTCTCAGGATTGGAATGGGTAGGAGTTGGATATTACTTTCTTGCTATAGGAAGGGTCTCATGTTTGGAATGGGAAGGAGTTGGATATCACATATGCTATAGTTAGTGTCTCAGGTTTGGAACAGGAAGGAGTTGGATATCACATCTCATGTTATAGGAAGGGTCTCAGGTTTGGTATAAGCATTGAGATATCACATCTCTGCTATCGGAAGCGGCTCAGGATTGGAATGGGAAGGAGTTGGATATCCCATCTCATGTTATAGTAAGAGTCTCTGGTTTGGTATTAGAATCATTGAGATATCACATCGCATGCTGTAGGAAGGGTCTAAGGATTGGAATGGGATGGACTTGGATATCACATCTCATGCTATAGGTAGGCTCTCAGGTTTGGTATAAGCATTGAGATATCACATCTCATGCTATAGGAAGGGTCTCAGGATTGGAATGGGAAGGATTTGGATATCACATCTCATGCTATAGGAAGGGTCTCAGATTTGGTATAAGCATTGAGATATCACATCTCATGCTAAAGGAAGGGTCTCAGGATTGGAATGGGAAGGAGTTGTATATGACATCTCAGGCAATAAGAAGGGTCTCAGGTTTGGTATAAGCATTGAGATATCACATCTCTGCTATCGGAAGGGTCTCAGGATTGGAATGGGAAGGAGTTGGATATCCCATCTCATGTTATAGGAAGGGTCTCAGGTTTGGTATTAGAAGCATAGAGATATCACATCTCATGCTATAGGAAGGGTCTCAGGATTGGAATGGGAAGGACTTGGATGTCACATCTCATGCTATAGGGAGGGTCTCAAGTTTGATATTAGAAGCATTGAGATAACAAATCTCATGATATCGGAAGGGTCTCAGGATTGGAATGGGAAGGAGTTGGATACCACATCTCATGATAAAGGAAGGGTCTAAGGTTTGGAAGGGGAAGGATTTGGATATCACATCTCATGTTATAGGACGGGTCTCAGGTTTGGTATTAGAAGCATTGAGATATCAAGTCTCATGGTATAAGAAGGGTCTCAGAATTGGAATGGGAAGGAGTTGGATATCACACCTCAAGCTATAGGAAGGGTCTCAGGATTGGAATGGGAAGGAGTTTGATATCACATCTCATGCCATAGTATGGGTCTCAGGTTTGGTAGAAGCATTGGGATATCACATCTCATGCTATCGGAAGGGTATCAGTATTGGATTTGGAAGAAGTTGGATATCCCATCTCATGCTATAGGAAGGGTCTCAGGTTGGAATTGGAAGGAGTTGGATATCACATTTCATGTTATAGGAAGGGTCTCAGGATTGGAATGGGAAGGACTTGGATATCATATCTCATGCTATAGGACGGGTCTCAGGTTTGGAATGGGAAGTAGTTGGATATCACATCTAATGCTATAGGAAGGGTCTCAGGTTTGGTATAAGCATTGAGATATCACATCTCATGCTATAGGACGGGTCTCAGGATTGGAATGGAAGGAGTTGGATATCACATCTCATGTTATAAGAAGGATATCAGGTTTGGTATTAGAAGCATTGAGACATCACATCTCATGCTATAGGAAGGGTCTCAGGGTTGGAATGGGAAGGAGTTGGATATCACATCTCATCCAATAGGAAGGGTCTCAGGTTTGGAATGGGAAGGAATTGGATATCACATCTCATGCTATAGATAGGCTCTTAGGTTTGGAAAGGGAAGGAGTTGGATATCACATTTCATGTTAGAGGAAGGATCTCAGGTTTGGTATTAGAAGCATTGAGATATCACATCTCATGCTATAGGAAGGGTCTCAGGATTGGAATGGGAAGTAGTTGGATATCACATCTAATGCTATAGGAAGGGTCTCAGGTTTGGTATAAGCATTGAGATATCACATCTCATGCTATAGGACGGGTCTCAGGGTTGGAATGGAAGGAGTTGGATATCACATCTCATGTTATAAGAAGGATCTCAGGTTTGGTATTAGAAGCATTGAGACATCACATCTCATGCTATAGGAAGGGTCTCAGGGTTGGAATGGGAAGGAGTTGGATATCACATCTCATCCAATAGGAAGGGTCTCAGGTTTGGAATGGGAAGGAATTGGATATCACATCTCATGTTATAGGAAGGATCTCAGGTTTGGTATTAGAAGCATTGAGATATCACATCTCATGCTATAGGAAGGGTCTCAGGATTGGAATGGGAAGGACTTGGATGTCACATCTCATGCTATAGGGAGGGTATCAAGTTTGATATTAGAAGCATTGAGATAACAAATCTCATGATATCGGAAGGGTCTCAGGATTGGAATGGGAAGGAGTTGGATACCACATCTCATGATAAAGGAAGGGTCTAAGGTTTGGAAGGGGAAGGATTTGGATATCACATCTCATGTTATAGGACGGGTCTCAGGTTTGGTATTAGAAGCATTGAGATATCAAGTCTCATGGTATAAGAAGGGTCTCAGAATTGGAATGGGAAGGAGTTGGATATCACACCTCAAGCTATAGGAAGGGTCTCAGGATTGGAATGGGAAGGAGTTTGATATCACATCTCATGCCATAGTATGGGTCTCAGGTTTGGTAGAAGCATTGGGATATCACATCTCATGCTATCGGAAGGGTATCAGTATTGGATTTGGAAGAAGTTGGATATCCCATCTCATGCTATAGGAAGGGTCTCAGGTTGGAATGGGAAGGAGTTGGATATCACATTTCATGTTATAGGAAGGGTCTCAGGATTGGAATGGGAAGGACTTGGATATCATATCTCATGCTATAGGACGGGTCTCAGGTTTGTTATTAGAATCATTGAGATATCATATTGCATGCTGTAGGAAGGGTCTAAGGATTGGAATGGGAAGTTCTTGGATATCACATCTCATGCTATAGATAGGCTCTTAGGTTTGGAAAGGGAAGGAGTTGGATATCACATTTCATGTTAGAGGAAGGATCTCAGGTTTGGTATTAGAAGCATTGAGATATCACATCTCATGCTATAGGAAGGGTCTCAGGATTGGAATGGGAAGTAGTTCGATATCACATCTCATGCTATAGGAAGGGTCTCAGGTTTGGTATAAGCATTGAGATATCACATCTCATGCTATAGGACGGGTCTCAGGATTGGAATGGAAGGAGTTGGATATCACATCTCATGTTATAAGAAGGATCTCAGGTTTGGTATTAGAAGCATTGAGACATCACATCTCATGCTATAGGAAGGGTCTCAGGGTTGGAATGGGAAGGAGTTGGATATCACATCTCATCCAATAGGAAGGGTCTCAGGTTTGGAATGGGAAGGAATTGGATATCACATCTCATGTTATAGGAAGGATCTCAGGTTTGGTATTAGAAGCATTGAGATATCACATCTCATGCTATAGGAAGGGTCTCAGGATTGGAATGTGAAGGATTTGGATATCACATCTCATGCTAAAGGAAGGGTCTCAGGTTTGGTAGAAGCATTGAGATATCACGTCTCTGCTATCGGAAGGGTCTCAGGATTGGATTGGGAAGGAGTTGGATATCCCTTCTCATGCTATAGGAAGGGTCTCAGGATTTGAATGGCAAGGAGTTGGATATCACATCTCATGCCATAGGAAGGGTCTCAGGTTTGGTATAAGCATTAAGATATCACATCTCTGCTATCGGAAGGGTCTCAGGATTGGAATGGGAAGGAGTTGGATATTCCCATCTCATGTTATAGGAAGGGTCTCAGGTTTGGTATTAGAAGCATTGAGATATCACATCTCATGCTATAGGAAGGGTCTCAGGATTGGAATGGGAAGGACTTGGATATCACATCTCATGCTATAGGGAGGGTCTCAAGTTTGATATTAGAAGCTTTGAGATATCACATCTCATGATATCGGAAGGGTCTCAGGATTGGAATGGGAAGGAGTTGGATATCACATCTCATGATAAAGGAAGGGTCTAAGGTTTGGAAGGGGAAGGATTTGGATATCACATCTCATGTTATATTACGGGTCTCAGGTTTGGTATTAGAAGCATTGAGATATCACGTCTCAGAGTATAGGAAGGGTCTCAGAATTGAAATGGGAAGGAGTTGGATATCACATCTCAAGCTATAGGAAGGGTCTCAGGATTGGAATGGGAAGGACTTGGATATCACATCTCATGCTATAGGAAGGCTCTCAGGTTTGGAAGGGGAAAGAGTTGGATATCACATTTCATGTTAGAGGTAGGATCTCAGGTTTGGTATTAGAGGCATTGAGATATCACATCTCATGCTATCAGAAGGGTCTCAGGAATGGAATGGGAAGGAGTTGGATATCACATCTCATGCTAAAGGGAGGGTCTCAGGTTTGGAAGGGGAAGGATTTGGATATCACATCTCATGTTATAGGAAGGATCTCAGGTTTGGTATTAGAAGCATTGAGATATCACATCTCATGCTATCGGAAGGATCTCAGGTTTGGTATTAAGAGCATTGAGATATCACATCTCATGCTATCAGAAGGGTCTCAGGATTGGAATGGGAAGGAGTTGGATATCACATCTCATGCTAAAGGGAGGGTCTCAGGTTTGGAAGGGGAAGGATTTGGATATCACATCTCATGTTATCGGAAGGATCTCACGTTTGGTATTAGAAGTATTGAGATATTATATCTCATGCTATAGGAAGGGTCTCAGGATTGGAATGGGAAAGAGTTGGATATCACATCTCATGCTATAGGGAGTGTCTCAGGATTGGAATGGGAAGGACTTAGATATCACATATCATGCTATAGGGAGGGTCTCAGTTTTGATATTAGAAGCATTGAGATATCACATCTCATGCTATCGGAAGTGTCTCAGGATTGGAATGGGAAGGAGCTGGATATCACATCTCATGCTAAAGGAAGGGTCTCAGGTTTGGAACGGGAAGGATTTGGATATCACATCTCATGTTATAGGAAGGGTCTCAGGTTTGGTATAAGCATTGAGATATCACATCTCTGCTATCGGAAGTGTCTCAGGATTGGAATGGGAAGGAGTTGGATATCCCATCTCATGTTATAGGATGGGTCTCAGGTTTGTTATTAGAATCATTGAGATATCATATTGCATGCTGTAGGAAGGGTCTAAGGGTTGGAATGGGAAGGACTTGGATATCACATCTCATGCTATAGATAGGCTCTTAGGTTTGGAAAGGGAAGGAGTTGGATATCACATTTCATGTTAGAGGAAGGATCTCAGGTTTGGTATTAGAAGCATTGAGATATCACATCTCATGCTATAGGAAGGGTCTCAGGATTGAAATTGGAAGTAGTTGGATATCACATCTCATGCTATAGGAAGGGTCTCAGGTTTGGTATAAGCATTGAGATATCACATCTCATGCTATAGGACGGGTCTCAGGTTTGGTATTAGAAGCATTGAGACATCACATCTCATGCTATAGGAAGGGTCTCAGGGTTGGAATGGGAAGGAGTTGGATATCACATCTCATCTAATAGGAAGGGTCTCAGGTTTGGTATAAGCATTGAGATATCACATCTCTGCTATCGGAAGGGTCTCAGGATTGGATTGGGAAGGAGTTGGATATCCCTTCTCATGCTATAGGAAGTGTCTCAGGTTGGAATGGGAAGGAGTTGGATATCACATCTCATGTTATAGGAAGGGTCTCAGGATTGGAATGGGAAGGATTTGGATATAACATCTCTTGCTATAGGAAGGGTCTCAGGATTGGAATGGGTAGGAGTTGGATATTACTTTCTTGCTATAGGAAGGGTCTCATGTTTGGAATGGGAAGGAGTTGGATATCACATATGCTATAGTTAGTGTCTCAGGTTTGGAACAGGAAGGAGTTGGATATCACATCTCATGTTATAGGAAGGGTCTCAGGTTTGGTATAAGCATTGAGATATCACATCTCTGCTATCGGAAGCGGCTCAGGATTGGAATGGGAAGGAGTTGGATATCCCATCTCATGTTATAGTAAGAGTCTCTGGTTTGGTATTAGAATCATTGAGATATCACATCGCATGCTGTAGGAAGGGTCTAAGGATTGGAATGGGATGGACTTGGATATCACATCTCATGCTATAGGTAGGCTCTCAGGTTTGGTATAAGCATTGAGATATCACATCTCATGCTATAGGAAGGGTCTCAGGATTGGAATGGGAAGGATTTGGATATCACATCTCATGCTATAGGAAGGGTCTCAGATTTGGTATAAGCATTGAGATATCACATCTCATGCTAAAGGAAGGGTCTCAGGATTGGAATGGGAAGGAGTTGTATATGACATCTCAGGCAATAAGAAGGGTCTCAGGTTTGGTATAAGCATTGAGATATCACATCTCTGCTATCGGAAGGGTCTCAGGATTGGAATGGGAAGGAGTTGGATATCCCATCTCATGTTATAGGAAGGGTCTCAGGTTTGGTATTAGAAGCATAGAGATATCACATCTCATGCTATAGGAAGGGTCTCAGGATTGGAATGGGAAGGACTTGGATGTCACATCTCATGCTATAGGGAGGGTCTCAAGTTTGATATTAGAAGCATTGAGATAACAAATCTCATGATATCGGAAGGGTCTCAGGATTGGAATGGGAAGGAGTTGGATACCACATCTCATGATAAAGGAAGGGTCTAAGGTTTGGAAGGGGAAGGATTTGGATATCACATCTCATGTTATAGGACGGGTCTCAGGTTTGGTATTAGAAGCATTGAGATATCAAGTCTCATGGTATAAGAAGGGTCTCAGAATTGGAATGGGAAGGAGGTGGATATCACACCTCAAGCTATAGGAAGGGTCTCAGGATTGGAATGGGAAGGAGTTTGATATCACATCTCATGCCATAGTATGGGTCTCAGGTTTGGTAGAAGCATTGGGATATCACATCTCATGCTATCGGAAGGGTATCAGTATTGGATTTGGAAGAAGTTGGATATCCCATCTCATGCTATAGGAAGGGTCTCAGGTTGGAATTGGAAGGAGTTGGATATCACATTTCATGTTATAGGAAGGGTCTCAGGATTGGAATGGGAAGGACTTGGATATCATATCTCATGCTATAGGACGGGTCTCAGGTTTGGAATGGGAAGTAGTTGGATATCACATCTAATGCTATAGGAAGGGTCTCAGGTTTGGTATAAGCATTGAGATATCACATCTCATGCTATAGGACGGGTCTCAGGATTGGAATGGAAGGAGTTGGATATCACATCTCATGTTATAAGAAGGATCTCAGGTTTGGTATTAGAAGCATTGAGACATCACATCTCATGCTATAGGAAGGGTCTCAGGGTTGGAATGGGAAGGAGTTGGATATCACATCTCATCCAATAGGAAGGGTCTCAGGTTTGGAATGGGAAGGAATTGGATATCACATCTCATGCTATAGATAGGCTCTTAGGTTTGGAAAGGGAAGGAGTTGGATATCACATTTCATGTTAGAGGAAGGATCTCAGGTTTGGTATTAGAAGCATTGAGATATCACATCTCATGCTATAGGAAGGGTCTCAGGATTGGAATGGGAAGTAGTTGGATATCACATCTAATGCTATAGGAAGGGTCTCAGGTTTGGTATAAGCATTGAGATATCACATCTCATGCTATAGGACGGGTCTCAGGGTTGGAATGGAAGGAGTTGGATATCACATCTCATGTTATAAGAAGGATCTCAGGTTTGGTATTAGAAGCATTGAGACATCACATCTCATGCTATAGGAAGGGTCTCAGGGTTGGAATGGGAAGGAGTTGGATATCACATCTCATCCAATAGGAAGGGTCTCAGGTTTGGAATGGGAAGGAATTGGATATCACATCTCATGTTATAGGAAGGATCTCAGGTTTGGTATTAGAAGCATTGAGATATCACATCTCATGCTATAGGAAGGGTCTCAGGATTGGAATGGGAAGGACTTGGATGTCACATCTCATGCTATAGGGAGGGTATCAAGTTTGATATTAGAAGCATTGAGATAACAAATCTCATGATATCGGAAGGGTCTCAGGATTGGAATGGGAAGGAGTTGGATACCACATCTCATGATAAAGGAAGGGTCTAAGGTTTGGAAGGGGAAGGATTTGGATATCACATCTCATGTTATAGGACGGGTCTCAGGTTTGGTATTAGAAGCATTGAGATATCAAGTCTCATGGTATAAGAAGGGTCTCAGAATTGGAATGGGAAGGAGTTGGATATCACACCTCAAGCTATAGGAAGGGTCTCAGGATTGGAATGGGAAGGAGTTTGATATCACATCTCATGCCATAGTATGGGTCTCAGGTTTGGTAGAAGCATTGGGATATCACATCTCATGCTATCGGAAGGGTATCAGTATTGGATTTGGAAGAAGTTGGATATCCCATCTCATGCTATAGGAAGGGTCTCAGGTTGGAATGGGAAGGAGTTGGATATCACATTTCATGTTATAGGAAGGGTCTCAGGATTGGAATGGGAAGGACTTGGATATCATATCTCATGCTATAGGACGGGTCTCAGGTTTGTTATTAGAATCATTGAGATATCATATTGCATGCTGTAGGAAGGGTCTAAGGATTGGAATGGGAAGTTCTTGGATATCACATCTCATGCTATAGATAGGCTCTTAGGTTTGGAAAGGGAAGGAGTTGGATATCACATTTCATGTTAGAGGAAGGATCTCAGGTTTGGTATTAGAAGCATTGAGATATCACATCTCATGCTATAGGAAGGGTCTCAGGATTGGAATGGGAAGTAGTTCGATATCACATCTCATGCTATAGGAAGGGTCTCAGGTTTGGTATAAGCATTGAGATATCACATCTCATGCTATAGGACGGGTCTCAGGATTGGAATGGAAGGAGTTGGATATCACATCTCATGTTATAAGAAGGATCTCAGGTTTGGTATTAGAAGCATTGAGACATCACATCTCATGCTATAGGAAGGGTCTCAGGGTTGGAATGGGAAGGAGTTGGATATCACATCTCATCCAATAGGAAGGGTCTCAGGTTTGGAATGGGAAGGAATTGGATATCACATCTCATGTTATAGGAAGGATCTCAGGTTTGGTATTAGAAGCATTGAGATATCACATCTCTGCTATCGGAAGGGTCTCAGGATTGGATTGGGAAGGAGTTGGATATCCCTTCTCATGCTATAGGAAGGGTCTCAGGATTTGAATGGCAAGGAGTTGGATATCACATCTCATGCCATAGGAAGGGTCTCAGGTTTGGTATAAGCATTAAGATATCACATCTCTGCTATCGGAAGGGTCTCAGGATTGGAATGGGAAGGAGTTGGATATTCCCATCTCATGTTATAGGAAGGGTCTCAGGTTTGGTATTAGAAGCATTGAGATATCACATCTCATGCTATAGGAAGGGTCTCAGGATTGGAATGGGAAGGACTTGGATATCACATCTCATGCTATAGGGAGGGTCTCAAGTTTGATATTAGAAGCTTTGAGATATCACATCTCATGATATCGGAAGGGTCTCAGGATTGGAATGGGAAGGAGTTGGATATCACATCTCATGATAATGGAAGGGTCTAAGGTTTGGAAGGGGAAGGATTTGGATATCACATCTCATGTTATATTACGGGTCTCAGGTTTGGTATTAGAAGCATTGAGATATCAAGTCTCAGAGTATAGGAAGGGTCTCAGAATTGGAATGGGAAGGAGTTGGATATCACATCTCAAGCTATAGGAAGGGTCTAAGGATTGGAATGGGAAGGACTTGGATATCACATCTCATGCTATAGGAAGGCTCTCAGGTTTGGAAGGGGAAAGAGTTGGATATCACATTTCATGTTAGAGGTAGGATCTCAGGTTTGGTATTAGAGGCATTGAGATATCACATCTCATGCTATCAGAAGGGTCTCAGGAATGGAATGGGAAGGAGTTGGATATCACATCTCATGCTAAAGGGAGGGTCTCAGGTTTGGAAGGGGAAGGATTTGGATATCACATCTCATGTTATAGGAAGGATCTCAGGTTTGGTATTAGAAGCATTGAGATATCACATCTCATGCTATCGGAAGGATCTCAGGTTTGGTATTAGAAGCATTGGGATATCACATCTCATGCTATCAGAAGGGTCTCAGGATTGGAATGGGAAGGAGTTGGATATCACATCTCATGCTAAAGGGAGGGTCTCAGGTTTGGAAGGGGAAGGATTTGGATATCACATCTCATGTTATCGGAAGGATCTCACGTTTGGTATTAGAAGTATTGAGATATCATATCTCATGCTATAGGAAGGGTCTCAGGATTGGAATGGGAAAGAATTGGATATCACATCTCATGCTATAGGGAGTGTCTCAGGATTGGAATGGGAAGGACTTAGATATCACATATCATGCTATAGGGAGGGTCTCAGTTTTGATATTAGAAGCATTGAGATATCACATCTCATGCTATCGGAAGTGTCTCAGGATTGGAATGGGAAGGAGCTGGATATCACATCTCATGCTAAAGGAAGGGTCTCAGGTTTGGAACGGGAAGGATTTGGATATCACATCTCATGTTATAGGAAGGGTCTCAGGTTTGGTATAAGCATTGAGATATCACATCTCTGCTATCGGAAGTGTCTCAGGATTGGAATGGGAAGGAGTTGGATATCCCATCTCATGTTATAGGACGGGTCTCAGGTTTGTTATTAGAATCATTGAGATATCATATTGCATGCTGTAGGAAGGGTCTAAGGGTTGGAATGGGAAGGACTTGGATATCACATCTCATGCTATAGATAGGCTCTTAGGTTTGGAAAGGGAAGGAGTTGGATATCACATTTCATGTTAGAGGAAGGATCTCAGGTTTGGTATTAGAAGCATTGAGATATCACATCTCATGCTATAGGAAGGGTCTCAGGATTGGAATGGGAAGTAGTTGGATATCACATCTCATGCTATAGGAAGGGTCTCAGGTTTGGTATAAGCATTGAGATATCACATCTCATGCTATAGGACGGGTCTCAGGATTGGAATGGAAGGAGTTGGATATCACATCTCATGTTATAAGAAGGATCTCAGGTTTGGTATTAGAAGCATTGAGACATCACATCTCATGCTATAGGAAGGGTCTCAGGGTTGGAATGGGAAGGAGTTGGATATCACATCTCATCCAATAGGAAGGGTCTCAGGTTTGGAATGGGAAGGAATTGGATATCACATCTCATGTTATAGGAAGGATCTCAGGTTTGGTATTAGAAGCATTGAGATATCACATCTCATGCTATAGGAAGGGTCTCAGGATTGGAATGGGAAGGACTTGGATGTCACATCTCATGCTATAGGGAGGGTCTCAAGATTGATATTAGAAGCATTGAGATAACAAATCTCATGATATCGTAAGGGTCTCAGGATTGGAATGGGAAGGAGTTGGATACCACATCTCATGATAAAGGAAGGGTCTAAGGTTTGGAAGGGGAAGGATTTGGATATCACATCTCATGTTATAGGACGGGTCTCAGGTTTGGTATTAGAAGCATTGTGATATCAAGTCTCATGGTATAAGAAGGGTCTCAGAATTGGAATGGGAAGGAGTTGGATATCACACCTCAAGCTATAGGAAGGGTCTCAGGATTGGAATGGGAAGGAGTTTGATATCACATCTCATGCCATAGTATGGGTCTCAGGTTTGGTAGAAGCATTGGGATATCACATCTCATGCTATCGGAAGGTTATCAGGTTGGAATGGGAAGGAGTTGGATATCACATTTCATGTTATAGGAAGGGTCTCAGGATTGGAATGGGAAGGACTTGGATATCATATCTCATGCTATAGGACGGGTCTCAGGTTTGTTATTACAATCATTGAGATATCATATTGCATGCTGTAGGAAGGGTCTAAGGATTGGAATGGGAAGTTCTTGGATATCACATCTCATGCTATAGATAGGCTCTTAGGTTTGGAAAGGGAAGGAGTTGGATATCACATTTCATGTTAGAGGAAGGATCTCAGGTTTGGTATTAGAAGCATTGAGATATCACATCTCATGCTATAGGAAGGGTCTCAGGATTGGAATGGGAAGTAGTTGGATATCACATCTCATGCTATAGGAAGGGTCTCAGGTTTGGTATAAGCATTGAGATATCACATCTCATGCTATAGGACGGGTCTCAGGATTGGAATGGAAGGAGTTGGATATCACATCTCATGTTATAAGAAGGATCTCAGGTTTGGTATTAGAAGCATTGAGACATCACATCTCATGCTATAGGAAGGGTCTCAGGGTTGGAATGGGAAGGAGTTGGATATCACATCTCATCCAATAGGAAGGGTCTCAGGTTTGGAATGGGAAGGAATTGGATATCACATCTCATGTTATAGGAAGGATCTCAGGTTTGGTATTAGAAGCATTGAGATATCACATCTCATGCTATAGGAAGGGTCTCAGGATTGGAATGTGAAGGATTTAGATATCACATCTCATGCTAAAGGAAGGGTCTCAGGTTTGGTAGAAGCATTGAGATATCACGTCTCTGCTATCGGAAGGGTCTCAGGATTGGATTGGGAAGGAGTTGGATATCCCTTCTCATGCTATAGGAAGGGTCTCAGGATTTGAATGGCAAGGAGTTGGATATCACATCTCATGCCATAGGAAGGGTCTCAGGTTTGGTATAAGCATTAAGATATCACATCTCTGCTATCGGAAGGGTCTCAGGATTGGAATGGGAAGGAGTTGGATATTCCCATCTCATGTTATAGGAAGGGTCTCAGGTTTGGTATTAGAAGCATTGAGATATCACATCTCATGCTATAGGAAGGGTCTCAGGATTGGAATGGGAAGGACTTGGATATCACATCTCATGCTATAGGGAGGGTCTCAAGTTTGATATTAGAAGCTTTGAGATATCACATCTCATGATATCGGAAGGGTCTCAGGATTGGAATGGGAAGGAGTTGGATATCACATCTCATGATAATGGAAGGGTCTAAGGTTTGGAAGGGGAAGGATTTGGATATCACATCACATGTTATATTACGGGTCTCAGGTTTGGTATTAGAAGCATTGAGATATCAAGTCTCAGAGTATAGGAAGGGTCTCAGAATTGGAATGGGAAGGAGTTGGATATCACATCTCAAGCTATAGGAAGGGTCTCAGGATTGGAATGGGAAGGACTTGGATATCACATCTCATGCTATAGGAAGGCTCTCAGGTTTGTAAGGGGAAAGAGTTGGATATCACATTTCATGTTAGAGGTAGGATCTCAGGTTTGGTATTAGAGGCATTGAGATATCACATCTCATGCTATCAGAAGGGTCTCAGGAATGGAATGGGAAGGAGTTGGATATCACATCTCATGCTAAAGGGAGGGTCTCAGGTTTGGAAGGGGAAGGATTTGGATATCACATCTCATGTTATAGGAAGGATCTCAGGTTTGGTATTAGAAGCATTGAGATATCACATCTCATGCTATAGGAAGGGTCTCAGGATTGGAATGGGAAGTAGTTGGATATCACATCTCATGCTATAGGAAGGGTCTCAGGTTTGGTATAAGCATTGAGATATCACATCTCATGCTATAGGACGGGTCTCAGGATTGGAATGGAAGGAGTTGGATATCACATATCATGTTATAAGAAGGATCTCAGGTTTGGTATTAGAAGCATTGAGACATCACATCTCATGCTATAGGAAGGGTCTCAGGGTTGGAATGGGAAGGAGTTGGATATCACATCTCATCCAATAGGAAGGGTCTCAGGTTTGGAATGGGAAGGAATTGGATATCACATCTCATGTTATAGGAAGGATCTCAGGTTTGGTATTAGAAGCATTGAGATATCACATCTCATGCTATAGGAAGGGTCTCAGGATTGGAATGGGAAGGACTTGGATGTCACATCTCATGCTATAGGGAGGGTCTCAAGTTTGATATTAGAAGCATTGAGATAACAAATCTCATGATATCGGAAGGGTCTCAGGATTGGAATGGGAAGGAGTTGGATACCACATCTCATGATAAAGATAGGGTCTAAGGTTTGGAAGGGGAAGGATTTGGATATCACATCTCATGTTATAGGACGGGTCTCAGGTTTGGTATTAGAAGCATTGAGATATCAAGTCTCATGGTATAAGAAGGGTCTCAGAATTGGAATGGGAAGGAGTTGGATATCACACCTCAAGCTATAGGAAGGGTCTCAGGATTGGAATGGGAAGGAGTTTGATATCACATCTCATGCCATAGTATGGGTCTCAGGTTTGGTAGAAGCATTGGGATATCACATCTCATGCTATCGGAAGGGTATCAGGTTGGAATGGGAAGGAGTTGGATATCACATTTCATGTTATAGGAAGGGTCTCAGCATTGGAATGGGAAGGACTTGGATATCATATCTCATGCTATAGGACGGGTCTCAGGTTTGTTATTAGAATCATTGAGATATCATATTGCATGCTGTAGGAAGGGTCTAAGGATTGGAATGGGAAGTTCTTGGATATCACATCTCATGCTATAGATAGGCTCTTAGGTTTGGAAAGGGAAGGAGTTGGATATCACATTTCATGTTAGAGGAAGGATCTCAGGTTTGGTATTAGAAGCATTGAGACATCACATCTCATGCTATAGGAAGGGTCTCAGGATTGGAATGGGAAGGAGTTGGATATCACATCTCATGCTATAGGAAGGGTCTCAGGATTGGAATGGGAAGGAGTTGAATATGACATCTCATGCCGTAGGAAGGGTCTCAGGTTTGGTATAAACATTGAGATATCACATCTCTGCTATCAAAAGGGTCTCAGGATTGGAATGGGAAGGAGTTGGATATCCCATCTCATGTTATAGGAAGAGTCTCAGGTTTGGTATTAGAAGCATTGAGATATCACATCTCATGCTATAGGAAGTGTCTCAGGATTAGAATGGGAAGGACTTGGATATCACATCTCATGCTATAGGTAGGGTCTCAAGTTTGATATTAGAAGCATTGGGATATCACATCTCATGCTATAGGAAGGGTCTGAGGATTGGAATGGGAAGGAGCTGGATATCACATCTCATGCTATGGGAAGGTTCTCAGGTTTGGTATAAGCAGTGAGATATCACATCTCATGCTATAGGAAGTGTCTCAGGATTGGAATGGGAAGGAGTTGGATATCACATCTCATGGTAAAGGGAGGGTCTCAGGTTTGGAAGATAAGGATTTGGATATCACATCTCATGTTATAGGAAGGATCTCAGGTTTGGTATTAGAAGTATTGAGATATCACATCTCATGCTATCGGAAGGATCTCAGGTTTGGTATAGAAGCATTGAGATATCATATCTTATGCTATCAGAAGGGTCTCAGGATTGGAATGGGAAGGAGTTGGATATCACATCTCATGCTAAAGGGAGGGTCTCAGGTTTGGAAGGGGAAGAATTTGGATATCACATCTCATGTTATAGGATGGATCTCAGGTTTGGTATTAGAAGTATTGAGATATCACATCTCATGTTATCGGAAGGATCTCAGGTTTGGTATTAGAAGTATTGAGATATCACATCTCATGCTATAGGAAGGGTCTCAGGATTGGAATGGGAAGGAGTTGGATATCACATCTCATGCTAAAGGAAGGGTCTCAGGTTTGGAACGGGAAGGAGTTGGATATCACATCTCATGTTATAGGACGGGTCTCAGGTTTTTTATTAGAATCATTGAGATATCATATTGCATGCTGTAGGAAGGGTCTAAGGATTGGAATGGGAAGGACTTGGATATCACATCTCATGCTATAGATAGGCTCTCAGGTTTGGAAAGTGAAGGAGTTGGATATCACATTTCATGTTAGAGGAAGGATCTCAGGTTTGGTATTAGAGGCATTGAGATATCACATCTCAGGCTATAGGAAGGGTCTCAGGATTGGAATGGGAAGGAGTTGGATATCACATCTCATGCTATAGGAAGGGTCTCAGGTTTGGTATAAGCATTGAGATATCACATCTCATGCTATAGGAAGGGTCTCAGGATTGGAATGGAAGGAGTTGGATATCACATCTCATGTTATAGGAAGGATCTCAGGTTTGGTATTAGAAGCATTGAGACATCACATCTCATGCTATAGGAAGGGTCTCAGGATTGGAATGGGAAGGAGTTGGATATCACATCTCATGCTATAGGAAGGGTCTCAGGATTGGAATGGGAAGGAGTTGAATATGACATCTCATGCCGTAGGAAGGGTCTCAGGTTTGGTATAAACATTGAGATATCACATCTCTGCTATCAAAAGGGTCTCAGGATTGGAATGGGAAGGAGTTGGATATCCCATCTCATGTTATAGGAAGAGTCTCAGGTTTGGTATTAGAAGCATTGAGATATCACATCTCATGCTATAGGAGGTGTCTCAGGATTGGAATGGGAAGGACTTGGATATCACATCTCATGCTATAGGTAGGGTCTCAAGTTTGATATTAGAAGCATTGGGATATCACATCTCATGCTATAGGAAGGGTCTGAGGATTGGAATGGGAAGGAGCTGGATATCACATCTCATGCTATGGGAAGGTTCTCAGGTTTGGTATAAGCAGTGAGATATCACATCTCATGCTATAGGAAGTGTCTCAGGATTGGAATGGGAAGGAGTTGGATATTCCCATCTCATGTTATAGGAAGGGTCTCAGGTTTGATATTAGAAGCATTGAGATATCACATCTCATGCTATAGGAAGGGTCTCAGGATTGGAATGGGAAGGACTTGGATATCACATCTCATGCTATAGGGAGGGTCTCAAGTTTGATATTAGAAGCTTTGAGATATCACATCTCATGATATCGGAAGGGTCTCAGGATTGGAATGGGAAGGAGTTGGATATCACATCTCATGATAAAGGAAGGGTCTAAGGTTTGGAAGGGGAAGGATTTGGATATCACATCTCATGTTATATTACGGGTCTCAGGTTTTGTATAAGAAGCATTGAGATATCAAGTCTCATAGTATAGGAAGGGTCTAAGAATTGGAATGGGAAGGAGTTGGATATCACATCTCAAGCTATAGGAAGGGTCTCAGGATTGGAATGGGAAGGACTTGGATATCACATCTCATGCTATAGGAAGGCTCTCAGGTTTGGAAGGGGAAAGAGTTATATATCACATTTCATGTTAGAGGTAGGATCTCAGGTTTGGTATTAGAGGCATTGAGATATCACATCTCATGCTATCAGAAGGGTCTCAGGAATGGAATGGGAAGGAGTTGGATATCACATCTCATGCTAAAGGGAGGGTTTTAGGTTTGGAAGGGGAAGGATTTGGATATCACATCTCATGTTATAGGAAGGATCTCAGGTTTGGTATTAGAAGCATTGAGCTATCACATCTCATGCTATCGGAAGGATCTCAGGTTTGGTATTAGAAGCATTGAGATATCACATCTCATGCTATCAGAAGAGTCTCAGGATTGGAATAGGAAGGAGTTGGATATCACATCTCATGCTAAAGGGAGGGTCTCAGGTTTGGAAGGGGAAGGATTTGGATATCACATCTCATGTTATCGGAAGGATCTCACGTTTGGTATTAGAAGTATTGAGATATCATATCTCATGCTATAGGAAGGGTCTCAGGATTGGAATGGGAAGGAGTTGGATATCACATCTCATGCTATAGGGAGGGTCTCAGGATTGGAATGGGAAGGACTTAGATATCACATATCATGCTATAGGGAGGGTCTCAGTTTTGATATTAGAAGCATTGAGATATCACATCTCATGCTATCGGAAGTGTCTCAGGATTGGAATGGGAAGGAGCTGGATATCACATCTCATGCTAAAGGAAGGGTCTCAGGTTTGGAATGGGAAGGATTTGGATATCCAGGAAAGAGAGAATGCATGCAGACAAGGCATTCGTGAGAGGAGACTGCCTGCAAAGGAAAGCAATTTACTACAGGAATCAAGGATACTCCCCCTCAAGAACGGTTGGATCTGGGCATGGAGAGGAACTTGTCATCAGGGAGGAAAGTTTCAGAGCTCGAGACAGCGCTGGCCGTCATCCATGTCTCGGTTAGACCAAGGACATCAAGGTCGGGTTCTTCCAGGAAATAGCAGATGTCAGATGAGTGTTTGAAACTGAGTGAGTTGAGAGTGGGGAGGGGTACAAATCAGTAATCCTTGCGGAGGTGTAGAAGGAGCCTGACCTAGGGCACATGAGGAAGGAGAGAGGAAAGGAAGCAGAAGAAGGGAGAGAAAAGAGCAGGAGTGCATTATCAATCCGGGAGCGAGGAGTGGTGAGAAGGTTAGACGGGGAGGTCTGAGTCTCAGGATTTGAATGGGAAGTTTGATATCACATGTCATGCTATAGGAAGCGTCTCAGGATTGGAATGGGAAGGAGTTGGATATGATATCTCTTGTTATAGGGAGGGTCTCAGGTTTGGTATTAGAAGCACTGAGATATCAAATCACATCCTTTAGGAAGGGACTCGAGTTTGGTATTTTAAGGAGTGAGATAGTAAATCTCATCCTATCGGAAGGGTCTCGGGTTTGGTATTGGAAGAAATGAGATTTCAAATCTCGGGCTGTGGGAATGGTCTCGGGTATGGTATTGGAAGGTGTGAGAAATCACATTTCATGCTACAGGAAGGGTCACAAGTTTTGAATGGGAAGGAGTTGGATTTCACATATACTACGGGAAGGGCCTCAGGTTTGGTATTAGAAGCATAGAGATATCACATCTCATGTTATAGGAAAAGTCTTGATTGGAATGGGAAGGAGTTGGATATCACATCTCATGCTATAAGAAGGGTCTCAGGTTGGAATGGGAAGGAGTTGGATATCACATCTCATGTTATAGGAAGGGTCTCAGGATTGGAATGGGAAGGACTTGGATATCACATCTCATGCTATAGGAAGGCTCTCAGGTTTGCAAGGGGAAAGAGTTGGATATCACATTTCATGTTAGAGGTAGGATCTCAGGTTTGGTATTAGAAGTATTGAGATATCACATCTCATGCTATCAGAAGGATCTCAGGTTTGGTATAGAAGCATTGAGATATCATATCTTATGCTATCAGAAGAGTCTCAGGATTGGAATGGGAAGGAGTTGGATATCACATCTCATGGTAAAGGGAGGGTCTCAGGTTTGGAAGATAAGGATTTGGATATCACATCTCATGTTATAGGAAGGATCTCAGGTTTGGTATTAGAAGTATTGAGATATCACATCTCATGCTATCGGAAGGATCTCAGGTTTGGTATAGAAGCATTGAGATATCATATCTTATGCTATCAGAAGGGTCTCAGGATTGGAATGGGAAGGAGTTGGATATCACATCTCATGCTAAATGAAGGGTCTCAGGTTTGGAACGGGAAGGAGTTGGATATCACATCTCATGTTATAGGAAGGGTCTCAGGTTTGGTATAAACATTGAGATATCACATCTCTGCTATCGGAAGTGTCTCAGGATTGGAATGGGAAGGAGTTGGATATCCCATCTCATGTTATAGGATGGGTCTCAGGTTTTTTATTAGAATCATTGAGATATCATATTGCATGCTGTAGGAAGGGTCTAAGGATTGGAATGGGAAGGACTTGGATATCACATCTCATGCTATAGATAGGCTCTCAGGTTTGGAAAGTGAAGGAGTTGGATATCACATTTCATGTTAGAGGAAGGATCTCAGGTTTGGTATTAGAGGCATTGAGATATCACATCTCAGGCTATAGGAAGGGTCTCAGGATTGGAATGGGAAGGAGTTGGATATCACATCTCATGCTATAGGAAGGGTCTCAGGTTTGGTATAAGCATTGAGATATCACATCTCATGCTATAGGAAGGGTCTCAGGATTGGAATGGAAGGAGTTGGATATCACATCTCATGTTATAGGAAGGATCTCAGGTTTGGTATTAGAAGCATTGAGACACCACATCTCATGCTATAGGAAGGGTCTCAGGATTGGAATGGGAAGGAGTTGGATATCACATCTCATGCTATAGGAAGGGTCTCAGGATTGGAATGGGAAGGAGTTGAATATGACATCTCATGCCGTAGGAAGGGTCTCAGGTTTGGTATAAACATTGAGATATCACATCTCTGCTATCAAAAGGGTCTCAGGATTGGAATGGGAAGGAGTTGGATATCCCATCTCATGTTATAGGAAGAGTCTCAGGTTTGGTATTAGAAGCATTGAGATATCACATCTCATGCTATAGGAAGTGTCTCAGGATTGGAATGGGAAGGATTGGATATCACATCTCATGCTATAGGTAGGGTCTCAAGTTTGATATTAGAAGCATTGAGATATCACATCTCATGCTATAGGAAGGGTCTGAGGATTGGAATGGGAAGGAGTTGGATATCACATCTCGTGCTATGGGAAGGGTCTCAGGTTTGGTATAAGCAGTGAGATATCACATCTCATGCTATAGGAAGTGTCTCAGGATTGGAATGGGAAGGAGTTGGATATCACATCTCATGTTATAGGAAGGATCTCAGGTTTGGTATAAGCATTGAGATATCACATCTCTGCTATCGGAAGGGTCTCAGGATTGGAATGGGAAGGAGTTGGATATTCCCATCTCATGTTATAGGAAGGGTCTCAGGTTTGGTATTAGAAGCATTGAGATATCACATCTCATGCTATAGGAAGGGTCTCAGGATTGGAATGGGAAGGACTTGGATATCACATCTCATGCTATAGGGAGGGTCTCATGTTTGATATTAGAAGCTTTGAGATATCACATCTCATGATATCGGAAGGGTCTCAGGATTGGAATGGGAAGGAGTTGGATATCACATCTCATGATAAAGGAAGGGTCTAAGGTTTGGAAGGGGAAGGATTTGAATATGACATCTCATGCCGTAGGAAGGGTCTCAGGTTTGGTATAAACATTGAGATATCACATCTCTGCTATCAAAAGGGTCTCAGGTTTGGAAGATAAGGATTTGGATATCACATCTCATGTTATAGGAAGGATCTCAGGTTTGGTATTAGAAGTATTGAGATATCACATCTCATGCTATCGGAAGGATCTCAGGTTTGGTATAGAAGCATTGAGATATCATATCTTATGCTATCAGAAGGGTCTCAGGATTGGAATGGGAAGGAGTTGGATATCACATCTCATGCTAAAGGGAGGGTCTCAGGTTTGGAAGGGGAAGAATTTGGATATCACATCTCATGTTATAGGATGGATCTCAGGTTTGGTATTAGAAGTATTGAGATATCACATCTCATGTTATCGGAAGGATCTCAGGTTTGGTATTAGAAGTATTGAGATATCACATCTCATGCTATAGGAAGGGTCTCAGGATTGGAATGGGAAGGAGTTGGATATCACATCTCATGCTAAAGGAAGGGTCTCAGGTTTGGAACGGGAAGGAGTTGGATATCACATCTCATGTTATAGGACGGGTCTCAGGTTTTTTATTAGAATCATTGAGATATCATATTGCATGCTGTAGGAAGGGTCTAAGGATTGGAATGGGAAGGACTTGGATATCACATCTCATGCTATAGATAGGCTCTCAGGTTTGGAAAGTGAAGGAGTTGGATATCACATTTCATGTTAGAGGAAGGATCTCAGGTTTGGTATTAGAGGCATTGAGATATCACATCTCAGGCTATAGGAAGGGTCTCAGGATTGGAATGGGAAGGAGTTGGATATCACATCTCATGCTATAGGAAGGGTCTCAGGTTTGGTATAAGCATTGAGATATCACATCTCATGCTATAGGAAGGGTCTCAGGATTGGAATGGAAGGAGTTGGATATCACATCTCATGTTATAGGAAGGATCTCAGGTTTGGTATTAGAAGCATTGAGACATCACATCTCATGCTATAGGAAGGGTCTCAGGATTGGAATGGGAAGGAGTTGGATATCACATCTCATGCTATAGGAAGGGTCTCAGGATTGGAATGGGAAGGAGTTGAATATGACATCTCATGCCGTAGGAAGGGTCTCAGGTTTGGTATAAACATTGAGATATCACATCTCTGCTATCAAAAGGGTCTCAGGATTGGAATGGGAAGGAGTTGGATATCCCATCTCATGTTATAGGAAGAGTCTCAGGTTTGGTATTAGAAGCATTGAGATATCACATCTCATGCTATAGGAGGTGTCTCAGGATTGGAATGGGAAGGACTTGGATATCACATCTCATGCTATAGGTAGGGTCTCAAGTTTGATATTAGAAGCATTGGGATATCACATCTCATGCTATAGGAAGGGTCTGAGGATTGGAATGGGAAGGAGCTGGATATCACATCTCATGCTATGGGAAGGTTCTCAGGTTTGGTAAAAGCAGTGAGATATCACATCTCATGCTATAGGAAGTGTCTCAGGATTGGAATGGGAAGGAGTTGGATATTCCCATCTCATGTTATAGGAAGGGTCTCAGGTTTGATATTAGAAGCATTGAGATATCACATCTCATGCTATAGGAAGGGTCTCAGGATTGGAATGGGAAGGACTTGGATATCACATCTCATGCTATAGGGAGGGTCTCAAGTTTGATATTAGAAGCTTTGAGATATCACATCTCATGATATCGGAAGGGTCTCAGGATTGGAATGGGAAGGAGTTGGATATCACATCTCATGATAAAGGAAGGGTCTAAGGTTTGGAAGGGGAAGGATTTGGATATCACATCTCATGTTATATTACGGGTCTCAGGTTTTGTATAAGAAGCATTGAGATATCAAGTCTCATAGTATAGGAAGGGTCTAAGAATTGGAATGGGAAGGAGTTGGATATCACATCTCAAGCTATAGGAAGGGTCTCAGGATTGGAATGGGAAGGACTTGGATATCACATCTCATGCTATAGGAAGGCTCTCAGGTTTGGAAGGGGAAAGAGTTATATATCACATTTCATGTTAGAGGTAGGATCTCAGGTTTGGTATTAGAGGCATTGAGATATCACATCTCATGCTATCAGAAGGGTCTCAGGAATGGAATGGGAAGGAGTTGGATATCACATCTCATGCTAAAGGGAGGGTTTTAGGTTTGGAAGGGGAAGGATTTGGATATCACATCTCATGTTATAGGAAGGATCTCAGGTTTGGTATTAGAAGCATTGAGCTATCACATCTCATGCTATCGGAAGGATCTCAGGTTTGGTATTAGAAGCATTGAGATATCACATCTCATGCTATCAGAAGAGTCTCAGGATTGGAATAGGAAGGAGTTGGATATCACATCTCATGCTAAAGGGAGGGTCTCAGGTTTGGAAGGGGAAGGATTTGGATATCACATCTCATGTTATCGGAAGGATCTCACGTTTGGTATTAGAAGTATTGAGATATCATATCTCATGCTATAGGAAGGGTCTCAGGATTGGAATGGGAAGGAGTTGGATATCACATCTCATGCTATAGGGAGGGTCTCAGGATTGGAATGGGAAGGACTTAGATATCACATATCATGCTATAGGGAGGGTCTCAGTTTTGATATTAGAAGCATTGAGATATCACATCTCATGCTATCGGAAGTGTCTCAGGATTGGAATGGGAAGGAGCTGGATATCACATCTCATGCTAAAGGAAGGGTCTCAGGTTTGGAATGGGAAGGATTTGGATATCCAGGAAAGAGAGAATGCATGCAGACAAGGCATTCGTGAGAGGAGACTGCCTGCAAAGGAAAGCAATTTACTACAGGAATCAAGGATACTCCCCCTCAAGAACGGTTGGATCTGGGCATGGAGAGGAACTTGTCATCAGGGAGGAAAGTTTCAGAGCTCGAGACAGCGCTGGCCGTCATCCATGTCTCGGTTAGACCAAGGACATCAAGGTCGGGTTCTTCCAGGAAATAGCAGATGTCAGATGAGTGTTTGAAACTGAGTGAGTTGAGAGTGGGGAGGGGTACAAATCAGTAATCCTTGCGGAGGTGTAGAAGGAGCCTGACCTAGGGCACATGAGGAAGGAGAGAGGAAAGGAAGCAGAAGAAGGGAGAGAAAAGAGCAGGAGTGCATTATCAATCCGGGAGCGAGGAGTGGTGAGAAGGTTAGACGGGGAGGTCTGAGTCTCAGGATTTGAATGGGAAGTTTGATATCACATGTCATGCTATAGGAAGCGTCTCAGGATTGGAATGGGAAGGAGTTGGATATGATATCTCTTGTTATAGGGAGGGTCTCAGGTTTGGTATTAGAAGCACTGAGATATCAAATCACATCCTTTAGGAAGGGACTCGAGTTTGGTATTTTAAGGAGTGAGATAGTAAATCTCATCCTATCGGAAGGGTCTCGGGTTTGGTATTGGAAGAAATGAGATTTCAAATCTCGGGCTGTGGGAATGGTCTCGGGTATGGTATTGGAAGGTGTGAGAAATCACATTTCATGCTACAGGAAGGGTCACAAGTTTTGAATGGGAAGGAGTTGGATTTCACATATACTACGGGAAGGGCCTCAGGTTTGGTATTAGAAGCATAGAGATATCACATCTCATGTTATAGGAAAAGTCTTGATTGGAATGGGAAGGAGTTGGATATCACATCTCATGCTATAAGAAGGGTCTCAGGTTGGAATGGGAAGGAGTTGGATATCACATCTCATGTTATAGGAAGGGTCTCAGGATTGGAATGGGAAGGACTTGGATATCACATCTCATGCTATAGGAAGGCTCTCAGGTTTGCAAGGGGAAAGAGTTGGATATCACATTTCATGTTAGAGGTAGGATCTCAGGTTTGGTATTAGAAGTATTGAGATATCACATCTCATGCTATCAGAAGGATCTCAGGTTTGGTATAGAAGCATTGAGATATCATATCTTATGCTATCAGAAGAGTCTCAGGATTGGAATGGGAAGGAGTTGGATATCACATCTCATGGTAAAGGGAGGGTCTCAGGTTTGGAAGATAAGGATTTGGATATCACATCTCATGTTATAGGAAGGATCTCAGGTTTGGTATTAGAAGTATTGAGATATCACATCTCATGCTATCGGAAGGATCTCAGGTTTGGTATAGAAGCATTGAGATATCATATCTTATGCTATCAGAAGGGTCTCAGGATTGGAATGGGAAGGAGTTGGATATCACATCTCATGCTAAATGAAGGGTCTCAGGTTTGGAACGGGAAGGAGTTGGATATCACATCTCATGTTATAGGAAGGGTCTCAGGTTTGGTATAAACATTGAGATATCACATCTCTGCTATCGGAAGTGTCTCAGGATTGGAATGGGAAGGAGTTGGATATCCCATCTCATGTTATAGGATGGGTCTCAGGTTTTTTATTAGAATCATTGAGATATCATATTGCATGCTGTAGGAAGGGTCTAAGGATTGGAATGGGAAGGACTTGGATATCACATCTCATGCTATAGATAGGCTCTCAGGTTTGGAAAGTGAAGGAGTTGGATATCACATTTCATGTTAGAGGAAGGATCTCAGGTTTGGTATTAGAGGCATTGAGATATCACATCTCAGGCTATAGGAAGGGTCTCAGGATTGGAATGGGAAGGAGTTGGATATCACATCTCATGCTATAGGAAGGGTCTCAGGTTTGGTATAAGCATTGAGATATCACATCTCATGCTATAGGAAGGGTCTCAGGATTGGAATGGAAGGAGTTGGATATCACATCTCATGTTATAGGAAGGATCTCAGGTTTGGTATTAGAAGCATTGAGACACCACATCTCATGCTATAGGAAGGGTCTCAGGATTGGAATGGGAAGGAGTTGGATATCACATCTCATGCTATAGGAAGGGTCTCAGGATTGGAATGGGAAGGAGTTGAATATGACATCTCATGCCGTAGGAAGGGTCTCAGGTTTGGTATAAACATTGAGATATCACATCTCTGCTATCAAAAGGGTCTCAGGATTGGAATGGGAAGGAGTTGGATATCCCATCTCATGTTATAGGAAGAGTCTCAGGTTTGGTATTAGAAGCATTGAGATATCACATCTCATGCTATAGGAAGTGTCTCAGGATTGGAATGGGAAGGATTGGATATCACATCTCATGCTATAGGTAGGGTCTCAAGTTTGATATTAGAAGCATTGAGATATCACATCTCATGCTATAGGAAGGGTCTGAGGATTGGAATGGGAAGGAGTTGGATATCACATCTCGTGCTATGGGAAGGGTCTCAGGTTTGGTATAAGCAGTGAGATATCACATCTCATGCTATAGGAAGTGTCTCAGGATTGGAATGGGAAGGAGTTGGATATCACATCTCATGTTATAGGAAGGATCTCAGGTTTGGTATAAGCATTGAGATATCACATCTCTGCTATCGGAAGGGTCTCAGGATTGGAATGGGAAGGAGTTGGATATTCCCATCTCATGTTATAGGAAGGGTCTCAGGTTTGGTATTAGAAGCATTGAGATATCACATCTCATGCTATAGGAAGGGTCTCAGGATTGGAATGGGAAGGACTTGGATATCACATCTCATGCTATAGGGAGGGTCTCATGTTTGATATTAGAAGCTTTGAGATATCACATCTCATGATATCGGAAGGGTCTCAGGATTGGAATGGGAAGGAGTTGGATATCACATCTCATGATAAAGGAAGGGTCTAAGGTTTGGAAGGGGAAGGATTTGGATATCACATCTCATGTTATATTACGGGTCTCAGGTTTGGTATTAGAAGCATTGAGATATCAAGTCTCATAGTATAGGAAGGGTCTCAGAATTGGAATGGGAAGGAGTTGGATATCACATCTCATGCTATAGGAAGGGTCTCAGGTTTGGTATAAGCATTGAGATATCACATCTCATGCTATAGGAAGGGTCTCAGGATTGGAATGGAAGGAGTTGGATATCACATCTCATGTTATAGGAAGGATCTCAGGTTTGGTATTAGAAGCATTGAGACATCACATCTCATGCTATAGGAAAGGTCTCAGGATTGGAATGGGAAGGAGTTGGATATCACATCTCATGCTATAGGAAGGGTCTCAGGATTGGAATGGGAAGGAGTTGAATATGACATCTCATGCCGTAGGAAGGGTCTCAGGTTTGGTATAAACATTGAGATATCACATCTCTGCTATCAAAAGGGTCTCAGGACTGAAATGGGAAGGAGTTGGATATCCCATTTCATGTTATAGGAAGAGTCTCAGGTTTGGTATTAGAAGCATTGAGATATCACATCTCATGCTATAGGAAGTGTCTCAGGATTGGAATGGGAAGGACTTGGATATCACATCTCATGCTATAGGTAGGGTCTCAAGTTTGATATTAGAAGCATTGGGATATCACATCTCATGCTATAGGAAGGGTCTGAGGATTGGAATGGGAAGGAGCTGGATATCACATCTCATGCTATGGGAAGGTTCTCAGGTTTGGTATAAGCAGTGAGATATCACATTTCATGCTATAGGAAGTGTCTCAGGATTGGAATGGGAAGGAGTTGGATATTCCCATCTCATGTTATAGGAAGGGTCTCAGGTTTGGTATTAGAGGCATTGAGATATCACATCTCAGGCTATAGGAAGGGTCTCAGGATTGGAATGGGAAGGAGTTGGATATCACATCTCATGCTATAGGAAGGGTCTCAGGTTTGGTATAAGCATTGAGATATCACATCTCATGCTATAGGAAGGGTCTCAGGATTGGAATGGAAGGAGTTGGATATCACATCTCATGTTATAGGAAGGATCTCAGGTTTGGTATTAGAAGCATTGAGACATCACATCTCATGCTATAGGAAGGGTCTCAGGATTGGAATGGGAAGGAGTTGGATATCACATCTCATGCTATAGGAAGGGTCTCAGGATTGGAATGGGAAGGAGTTGAATATGACATCTCATGCCGTAGGAAGGGTCTCAGGTTTGGTATAAACATTGAGATATCACATCTCTGCTATCAAAAGGGTCTCAGGATTGGAATGGGAAGGAGTTGGATATCCCATCTCATGTTATAGGAAGAGTCTCAGGTTTGGTATTAGAAGCATTGAGATATCACATCTCATGCTATAGGAAGGGTCTCAGGATTGGAATGGGAAGGACTTGGATATCACATCTCATGCTATAGGTAGGGTCTCAAGTTTGATATTAGAAGCATTGGGATATCACATCTCATGCTATAGGAAGGGTCTGAGGATTGGAATGGGAAGGAGTTGGATATCACATCTCATTCTATGGGAAGGGTCTCAGGTTTGGTATAAGCAGTGAGATATCACATCTCATGCTATAGGAAGTGTCTCAGGATTGGAATGGGAAGGAGTTGGATATCACATCTCATGTTATAGGAAGGATCTCAGGTTTGGTATAAGCATTGAGATATCACATCTCTGCTATCGGAAGTGTCTCAGGATTGGAATGGGAAGGAGTTGGATATCCCATCTCATGTTATAGGACGGGTCTCAGGTTTTTTATTAGAATCATTGAGATATCATATTGCATGCTGTAGGAAGGGTCTAAGGATTGGAATGGGAAGGACTTGGATATCACATCTCATGCTATAGATAGGCTCTCAGGTTTGGAAAGTGAAGGAGTTGGATATCACATTTCATGTTAGAGGAAGGATCTCAGGTTTGGTATTAGAGGCATTGAGATATCACATCTCAGGCTATAGGAAGGGTCTCAGGATTGGAATGGGAAGGAGTTGGATATCACATCTCATGCTATAGGAAGGGTCTCAGGTTTGGTATAAGCATTGAGATATCACATCTCATGCTATAGGAAGTGTCTCAGGATTGGAATGGAAGGAGTTGGATATCACATCTCATGTTATAGGAAGGATCTCAGGTTTGGTATTAGAAGCATTGAGACATCACATCTCATGCTATAGGAAGGGTCTCAGGATTGGAATGGGAAGGAGTTGGATATCACATCTCATGCTATAGGAAGGGTCTCAGGATTGGAATGGGAAGGAGTTGAATATGACATCTCATGCCGTAGGAAGGGTCTCAGGTTTGGTATAAACATTGAGATATCACATCTCTGCTATCAAAAGGGTCTCAGGATTGGAATGGGAAGGAGTTGGATATCCCATCTCATGTTATAGGAAGAGTCTCAGGTTTGGTATTAGAAGCATTGAGATATCACATCTCATGCTATAGGAAGTGTCTCAGGATTGGAATGGGAAGGACTTGGATATCACATCTCATGCTATAGGTAGGGTCTCAAGTTTGATATTAGAAGCATTGGGATATCACATCTCATGCTATAGGAAGGGTCTGAGGATTGGAATGGGAAGGAGTTGGATATCACATCTCATGCTATGGGAAGGGTCTCAGGTTTGGTATAAGCAGTGAGATATCACATCTCATGCTATAGGAAGTGTCTCAGGATTGGAATGGGAAGGAGTTGGATATCACATCTCATGTTATAGGAAGGATCTCAGGTTTGGTATAAGCATTGAGATATCACATCTCTGCTATCGGAAGGGTCTCAGGATTGGAATGGGAAGGAGTTGGATATTCCCATCTCATGTTATAGGAAGGGTCTCAGGTTTGGTATTAGAAGCATTGAGATATCACATCTCATGCTATAGGAAGGGTCTCAGGATTGGAATAGGAAGGACTTGGATATCACATCTCATGCTATAGGGAGGGTCTCAAGTTTGATATTAGAAGCTTTGAGATATCACATCTCATGATATCGGAAGGGTCTCAGGATTGGAATGGGAAGGAGTTGGATATCACATCTCATGATAAAGGAAGGGTCTAAGGTTTGGAAGGGGAAGGATTTGGATATCACATCTCATGTTATATTACGGGTCTCAGGTTTGGTATTAGAAGCATTGAGATATCAAGTCTCATAGTATAGGAAGGGTCTCAGAATTGGAATGGGAAGGAGTTGGATATCACATCTCATGCTATAGGAAGGGTCTCAGGTTTGGTATAAGCATTGAGATATCACATCTCATGCTATAGGAAGGGTCTCAGGATTGGAATGGAAGGAGTTGGATATCACATCTCATGTTATAGGAAGGATCTCAGGTTTGGTATTAGAAGCATTGAGACATCACATCTCATGCTATAGGAAGGGTCTCAGGATTGGAATGGGAAGGAGTTGGATATCACATCTCATGCTATAGGAAGGGTCTCAGGATTGCAATGGGAAGGAGTTGAATATGACATCTCATGCCATAGGAAGGGTCTCAGGTTTGGTATAAACATTGAGATATCACATCTCTGCTATCAAAAGGGTCTCAGGATTGGAATGGGAAGGAGTTGGATATCCCATCTCATGTTATAGGAAGAGTCTCAGGTTTGGTATTAGAAGCATTGAGATATCACATCTCATGCTATAGGAAGTGTCTCAGGATTGGAATGGGAAGGACTTGGATATCACATCTCATGCTATAGGTAGGGTCTCAAGTTTGATATTAGAAGCATTGGGATATCACATCTCCTGCTATAGGAAGGGTCTGAGGATTGGAATGGGAAGGAGCTGGATATCACATCTCATGCTATGGGAAGGTTCCGTCCTATAGCATGAGATGTGATATCTCAATGCTTATACCAAACCTGAGACCCTTCCTATAGCATGAGATGTGATATCCAACTGCTTCCCATTCCAATCCTGAGACCCTTCCTATAGCATGAGATGTGATATCTCAATGCTTCTAATACCAAACCTGAGATCCTTCCTCTAACATGAAATGTGATATCCAACTCCTTCCCTTTCCAAACCTAAGAGCCTATCTATAGCATGAGATATGATATCCAAGTCCTTCACATTCCAACCCTTAGACCCTTCCTACAGCATGCAATATGATATCTCAATGATTCTAATAACAAACCTGAGACCCGTCCTATAACATGAGATGGGATATCCAACTCCTTCCCATTCCAATCGTGAGACACTTCCGATAGCAGAGATGTGATATCTCAATGCTTATACCAAACCTGAGACCCTTCCTATAACATGAGATGTGATATCCAAATCCTTCCCGTTCCAAACCTGAGACCCTTCCTTTAGCGTGAGATGTGATATCCAGCTCCTTCCCATTCCAATCCTGAGACACTTCTGATAGCAGAGATGTGATATCTCAATGCTTATACCAAACCTGAGATCCTTCCTATAACATGAGATGTGATATCCAACTCCTTCCCATTCCAATCCTGAGACACTTCCTATAGCATGAGATGTGATATCTCACTGCTTATACCAAACCTGAGACCCTTCCTATAGCATGAGATGTGATATCCAACTCCTTCCCATTCCAATCCTGAGACCCTTCCTATAGCATGAGATGTGATATCTCAATGCTTCTAATATCAAACTTGAGACCCTCCCTATAGCATGAGATGTGATACCCAAGTCCTTCCCATTCCAATCCTGAGACACTTCCTATAGCATGAGATGTGATATCTCAATGCTTCTAATACCAAACCTGAGACTCTTCCTATAACATGAGATGGGATATCCAACTCCTTCCCATTCCAATCCTGAGACCCTTTCGATAGCAGAGATGTGATATCTCAATGTTTATACCAAACCTGAGACCCTCCCTAAGGCATGAGATGTCATATACAACTCCTTCCCATTCCAATCCTGAGACCCTTCCTATAGCATGAGATGTGATATCCAACTCCTTCCCATTCCAATCCTGAGACCCTTCCTATAGCATGAGATGTGATGTCTCAATGCTTCTAATACCAAACCTGAGATCCTTCCTATAACATGAGATGTGATATCCAACTCCTTCCATTCCAATCCTGAGACCCTTCCTATAGCATGAGATGTGATATCTCAATGCTTATAACAAAACCTGAGACCCTTCCTATAGCATGAGATGTGATATCCAACTCCTTCCCATTCCAATCCTGAGACCCTTCCTATAGCCTGATGTGATATCTCAATGCCTCTAATACCAAACCTGAGATCCTTCCTCTAACATGAAATGTGATATCCAACTCCTTCACTTTCCAAACCTGAGAGCCTATCTATAGCATGAGATGTGATATCCACGTCCTTCCCATTTCAATCCTTAGACCCTTCCTACAGCATGCAATATGATATCTCAATGATTTTAATAAAGAACCTGAGACCCGTCCTATAACATGAGATGGGATATCCAACTCCTTCCCATTCCAATCCTGAGACACTTCCGATAGCAGATGTTAAGACGGATTTCTGAACTCTGTCCTGGTGGCGCAGAAGTTCAGAAGGCCAACCTAATTACTTGGAACAGGGTAACCTCTGGACAAGCCAGACCAATCAAGGTAGCGATCGCGGCGGTCAAGACTAGGTCTCAAGAGGGGTGAGGGTGACTGAAAGCCCGCAGTGAGCACACAAAGCAAGAGCGCTTACAAACTACTCCAAACAGTTGTTATATCAAAAATATAAACACATTTATTTTAAGGCCTTTAAAACAACGACCGTAGCGAGAAAATCACAATATCACAATATTAAACCAACACATACCATATCAACACAATATATATACAAATACACAGTCGCAAGCGTTTAAAGCACGAAATATGTAGTCCACCTGAAAGGAAAGGAAAACAGGCAGTGCGATAACGCTTTAGACTCAGTTCGCCTTCAGAGGCACCTAACTAGATGGAAGTCCGAGCCCTGCCAAGAGTGGAGCCTTGTGCTCAAAGTACCTGCCACGCCGGTGCCAACGGGCAAAAGGGGAAGCTCTTCGGAGGAAGTCAGGCAGTTCGGGTTAGTGCACAGCAGAAGGAGAACAGGTTCCGCAACTCAAGCGCAGCCTCCACAGCGGGCAGAAGCAGAGCGCGAGTACGGCCAAAAGGGTGCTGTTTTTACACAGCAGGGAAAAGCAATGGGATACTGCAGGAGGGCGACCAGATCCTAGCTAAACTACTCACCGGTCCCCGAAGCAAGCAGACCCAGGCTTCTCCACGTTAGTTTCAGCAGCTGGCTGGTTCAGAAGAGCAGGGAACGCCTCGTAGTCGTGTAGAGCAAAAAGACGTCCCAATCGACGAAACCAGCACAGTTTTGTTGCCGCAGCAGGACAACGGAGCGGCCGTGTGTATTCGAGCCAAATGTACACTCCTCCCTTCAGACTTGGGAACGCCAAGTGTACGAAGCGTGGGAGAGTGACCAGGACTCGAAATACAACACAACCTGGCGGCGGTTACAGAGCAGGACTCCCTTGTAAGCTGGTCAGTCAGCTGGATGGCCCAGAGACACTTCCGAAGGCTTACTTGGCAGGAGTTGATGAAGTCGCCGGGAATAGCTGTTCCTGCTATTCCAAAGGTCGAAGCACCAGTACAGGCCTTCTGGTTCGATCAAAGGAGGAAAGGGTTTCACAGGACGACAGCAGTGCAAAGGAGGATTCCTTCAGCGGGTCACCAGCGATTCCTCGGTCCAGCCTCTTGGTTGCAGGATACTTGGCTCCTGTATTCCTTCGTTCGTGAGAACTCAGGAGATCGACCTGGTAGTGGTGTTTCCAGCTCCCTCTTATCCACGGTTCCCTTCGCGCCAAAACGGAGGGGAGCCAATGGGAGATCCGCTCATCAACACACATACCATACGTGGACCAATCACGGACCACGGTGGTCCCAGGCATTCACACCACCCTAGACTCTCTGGCACCCAGGATGTGTATTGGGACCAGACATCCCAGCCCACACCCTGGAGGCACACAAAGGACATGTAGAAGCCCGCGAAAGCAACCACGTTTCGCGGGAAAGTACATGCCCAAATAAGGAAGGCCCCGGGTCGCCCGACCTGGGGAAGGTGAAGGGAGCAAGACGGTCAGTGGACAAGACAAAGGAGCCTCGTGGTCTGGCCATTTTGGGAGCCAGGCCACCATTTTGGGTTCAGTGCGAAAAACGTGCTCAGAACGCCAAAAGGAGCTCAAAATAAACAAAACGATCGCTGCCACCATTCCAGTCCCTGAATGACTTGCACCGATCAAAATACCATCCTAAAAGAGTATCTAGGGTCTGTAGAAGGCTAGAGACCCAAGAGAGCTGTAACTTAGCTTACAGTGCCCTCTTGTGTCATGTTGCACTAAAGCCGCAACACGATAGAAGAAACTACGGGAAACAGCGTTCCCCGGTACTGACTGTTTTAAGGGCATGTCAGTTTCCCCGTACGAAAGGAGCGAAAGCCCAGAGGAGTGCGGCAGAAGGCTGCACTTCTCTGGCAAAGTCAAGAACAAGGTGTAAAACAACAGCAAAAAGTTTAGGGGTTGCCACATGGAAGGAAAATTCCCTACAATTATGAAATCTTTCCTAACACTCGCCCCTCCCAGACTATGGACAGGGGGAACTAATCCACCCCTGGATGAGTCTCTTGTTCAGGTCGGTAAAACATTCTGGACAACCCATCAGTATTGCTATGTTGGACACCTGGCCTATGCTCAATGGTGAAGTCGAAGCCTTGTAGACTTATGGACCACCTAAGCAACTTTGGATTCTCCCCCTTCATGTTCATTAGCCACTTTAACGGCTTATGGTCAGTCTGCACAGTGAAGTGGGTCCCATAGAGGTAGGGCCTCAGCTTCCTTAGGGCCCACACAACAGAGAAACATTCTTTCTCTACCATGGACCATCTGAGCTCTCTGTCCTTAAGCTGGCGACTAATAAAACCGATAGGGTGTTCCTTACCCTTCTCATTTACTTGTGATAGTACAGCTCCTATCCCAGTGTCAGAGGCATCCGTCTGCACGATAAAAGGTCTTTGATAATCAGGGGCCCTTAGGACAGGGGCCTGGCACAAGGAGTCTTTTAAGCCATTGAAGGCCTTCTCACACTCGTCGGTCCAAGTTACCTTCTTGGGTTTCTTCGGAGTTGTGAGGGCAGTCAGAGGAGCAGCTATGGTACCATAGTCTGCCACAAAATTGCGGTAATACCCCGTGAGTCCTAAAAAGGCTCTCACTTGGGTTTGCGTAGTGGGGGTAGGCCAGTCTTGTACTGCTTGTACTTTACTGGGTAGAGGCTGTATCCTCCCTCCACCTACTTCATGTCCAAGGTAAACCACTGAGCCTTGTCCAATCTGGCATTTACTAGCCTTTATGGTCAAGTGGGCTTTCTGAAGAGCCTGGAGCACAATCCCGAGGTGTTTCACATGGTCTTCCCAGGTGGCACTGAAAACTGCTATATCGTCCAGATATGCAAGACAGAATTCGTCCAACCCATTCAACACATGATTCACAAGCCTCTGGAAAGTGGCAGGTGCATTCTTCAACCCGAACTTCATTACCCGGAATTGGTAAAGGCCGTCTGGAGTAGAAATTGCTGTCTTCTCCTTGGCATGTTCTGCTAAAGCTATTTGAAAATAGCCAGCAGTGAGGTCAAACGTGCTGAGGTACTTGGAGGCACCCAAAGTATCCACCAGCTCATCTGTTCGAGGCAAGGGGTGTGCATCTGTCTTGGTGACAGCATTCAGAGCCCTGTAATCCACGCAGAACCTCAATTCAGAAGTGCCTGCCTGCCTTTGGAACCAACACCACAGGACTGGACCAAGGACTACTAGAGGGTTCAATCACCCCAAGGTCTAACATCTTGTTGACCTCGGTCTTAATATAAGACCGTACTTTATCTGACATCCTGTATCCCCTACTTTTGGTAGGTACACTGTCTCCTGTGTCAATGTTATGTTTGCACCAAGGTGTCAAACCAGGGGACTGTGAAAACAGGGGGGAAAATTGCCTAAGCAAACTTTTCACCTCAGCATGCTGATCAGAAGTCAGGTGAGGGGCCACTCGGACACCCTCAACGGAGCTATCTGAAGGACCGCTTTGGAACAGGTCGGGGAGAGGTTCTGACTCCTCTTCCTCAACATCTGAAGCCAGTAGCAGTGCTGCGATTTCGACTCTTGGGACGAAAGAATTCAGCCTATTCACGTGAAACACTTTTGGAGCCTGTCCAGGCCTTCCAAGGTCCACTGAATAGTCAACCTCACCCAGGGGCTCCACCACTGGGTAAGGGCCTGACCATTTGTCCTGTAAAGCTCGAGGCCTTATGGGATTCATGATCAGGACTTGCTGACCATGTGTAAAGTTGATGAGGGAAGCTTTCTGGTCGTACCAATGTTTCACCAGCGCTTGCCCTGCCTTCAATTTATCACTAGCCAAGCCCATCAGAAGTACCATCCGTTTTCTGAGCCCTAGCACATAATCAACTACATTGGTAGTAACAGGGGGAGTGGGCATCTCCCATCCCTCCTTGACGATGGCTAAGGGTCCCCGTACGGTGTTAAGACGGATTTCTGAACTCTGTCCTGGTGGCGCAGAAGTTCAGAAGGCCAACCTAATTACTTGGAACAGGGTAACCTCTGGACAAGCCAGACCAATCAAGGTAGCGATCGTGGCGGTCAAGACTAGATCTCAAGAGGGGTGAGGGTGACTGAAAGCCCGCAATGAGCACACAAAGCAAGAGCGCTTACAAACTACTCCAAACAGTTGTTTATATCAAAAATAGATACACATTTATTATAAGGCCTTGAAACTAATAACCACAGTAAAAGCAGCAATATACAACGATATTAAACCAACACATACACTATCCACCCAATATATATACAGAATACACAGTTTCACAGCATTAGCAGCACGAAATATGTTATCCACCTGCAGGGGAAGGAAAACAGGCAGTGCGAACCAATGCGTGTGATATGTCCGCCTTCTGAGGCCCCTAACTAGATGGTAGTCCAATCCCTACGAAGAGTGGAGCCTAGCGCTCAAAAGTACCTGCACACGCCGGTGCCAATGGGCAGAAGGTGAAGCTCTTCGGAGGACGTTGGACAGCTCTGTAGGGTGCCCTAATGAAGGAGAACACCGTCCGCGACTCTAGCGCAGCCTCCACTGTGAGGCAGAAGTAGGGCGCGAGTACGGACAAGGGGAGCTGTATTTACAGCGGGGAAAAGCAAGGGGCACTGCAGGAGGGCGACCAGATCCTAGCTAATCTACTCACCGGTCCCCGAAGCAAGCAGGCCCGAGCTTCTCCTCGATAGATGCAGCTTCTGGCAGGTTCTGAAGAGCAGGGAACGTCTCGTCGTCGTGCAGAGTAAAAAGACGTCCCGATCGAAGAATCCTGCACAGTTTTGTCGCCACGGCAGGGCAACGGAACGGCCGGGTGTATTCAAGCCAAACGAGCACCGTTCACCTCTAGCTTAGGGTTGCTAAGCAAACGAAGCGTGTGAGCGTGCCCCGGACTCAGAATACCACCCAACCTGTCGGCGATTACAGAGCAGGACTCCTTAGTAAGCTGGTCAGTCAACTGGATGGCCCAGAGACACTTCCGAAGGCTTACGGCAGGAGTTGATGAAGGTGCCGGGAATAGCTGGTCCTGCTATTCCAATAGGTCGAAGCGCCAGTACAGGCCTTCTTGTTCGATCTTAGGTGGAAAGGGCTTCACCGGACGACAGCAATGAGGAGCAGAAGTTCTTCAGGGGGTCACCAGCGATTCCTCGGTCCAGCCTCGTGTTCGCAGGATACTTGGCTCCTGTATCCCTGGGTTCGTAAGAACTCAGGAGATCGACATGGTAGTGGTGTTTCCAGCTCCCTCTTATCCACGGTTCCCTTCGCGCCAAAACGGAGGGGAGCCAATGGGAGATCCGCTCATCAACACACATACCATACGTGGACCAATCACGGACCACAGTGGTCCCAGGCATTCACACCACCCTAGACTCTCTGGCACCCAGGATGTGTATTGGGACCAGACAGCCCAGCCCACATCCTGGGGGCACTCAAACGACATGTAGAAGCCCGCGAAAGCAACCGTGTTTCGCGGGAAACTACATGCCCAAATAAGGAAGGCCCTGGGTCGCCTGACCCGGGGGAAGGTAAAGGGAGCAAGACGGACAGTGGACGAGACAAAGGAGCCTCGTGGTCCGGCCATTTTGGGTAGCCGGGCCACCCTTTTGTGTTCGCGGCAAAAAGGTGCTCAGAACGGCAAAAGGAGCTCAAAATAAACCAAATGATCGCTGCCACCAGCCCAGTCCCTGAATGACTTGCACCGATCCAAAAACCATCCTACAAGAGTGTCTAGGGTCTGTAGAAGGCTAGAGACCCAAGAGAGCTGTAACTTAGCTTACAGTGCCCTCTTGTGTCGTGTTGCACTAAAATGGCGACACGATAAAAGAAACTACGGGAAACAGCGTTCCCCGGTACTGACTGTCTTAAGGGCATGTCAGTTTCCCCGTAAGAAAGGAGCGAAAGCCCAGAGGAGTACGGCAGAAGGCTGCACTTCTCTGGCAAAGTCAAGAAAACAGGTTGAAAACAATAGCAAAAAGTTTAGGGGTTGCCACATGGAAGGAAAGTTCCCTACAATAACGAAATCTTTCCTAACACTCGCCCCTCCCAGACTATGGACAGGGGGAACTAATCCACCCCTGGATGAGTCTCTTGTTCAGGTCGGTAAAACATTCTGGACAACCCATCAGCATTGCTATGTTGGACACCTGGCCTATGCTCAATAGTGAAGTCGAAGCCTTGTAGACTTATGGACCACCTAAGCAACTTTGGATTCTCCCCCTTCATGTTCATTAGCCACTTTAACGGCTTATGGTCAGTCTGCACAGTGAAGTGGGTCCCATAGAGGTAGGGCCGCAGCTTCCTTAGGGCCCACACAACAGAGAAACATTCTTTCTCTACCGTGGACCATCTGAGCTCTCTGTCCTTAAGCTGGCGACTAATAAAACCGATAGGGTGTTCCTTACCCTTCTCATCTACTTGCGATAGTACAGCTCCTATCCCAGTGTCAGAGGCATCCGTCTGCACGATAAAAGGTCTTTGATAATCAGGGGCCCTGAGCACAGGGGCCTGGCACAAGGAGTCTTTTAAGCCATTGAAGGCCTTCTCACACTCGTCGGTCCAAGTTACCTTCTTGGGTTTCTTCGGAGTTGTGAGGGCAGTCAGAGGAGCAGCTATGGTGCCATAGTCTGCCATAAAATTGCGGTAATAACCCGTGAGTCCTAAGAAGGCTCTCACTTGGGTTTGTGTAGTGGGGGTAGGCCAGTCTTGTACTGCTTGTACTTTACTGGGGAGAGGCTGTATCCTTCCTCCACCTACTTCATGCCCAAGGTAAACCACTGAGCCTTGTCCAATCTGGCATTTACTCGCCTTTATGGTCAAGTGGGCTTTCTGAAGAGCCTGGAGCACAATCCCGAGGTGTTTCACATGGTCTTCCCAGGTGGCACTGAAAACTGCTATATCGTCTAGATATGCAAGACAGAATTCGTCCAACCCATTCAACACATGATTCACAAGCCTCTGGAAAGTGGCAGGTGCATTCTTCAATCCGAACGGCATTACCCGGAATTGGTAAAGCCCGTCGGGAGTTGAAAATGCTGTCTTCTCCTTGGCATGTTCTGCTAAAGCTATTTGCCAATAGCCCGCAGTCAGGTCAAACGTGCTGAGGTACTTGGAGGCACCCAAGGTATCCACCAGCTCGTCAGTTCGAGGCAAGGGGTGAGCGTCTGTCTTGGTGACAGCATTCAGAGCCCTGTAATCCACGCAGAACCTCAATTCAGAGGTGCCTGCCTTTGGAACCAATACCACAGGACTGGACCAAGGACTACTAGAGGGTTCAATCACCCCAAGGTCTAACATTTTGTTGACCTCGGTCTTAATATAAGACCGTACTTTATCCGACATCCTGTATCCCCTACTTTTGGTAGGTACACTGTCTCCTGTGTCAATGTTATGTTTGCACCAAGGTGTCAAACCAGGCGACTGTGAAAACAGGGGGGAAAACTGCCTAAGCAAACTTTTCACCTCAGCCTGCTGATCAGAAGTCAGGTGAGGGGCCACTCGGACACCCTCAACGGAGCTATCTGAAGGACCGCTTTGGAACAGGTCGGGAAGAGGTTCTGACTCCTCTTCCTCAACGTCTGACGCCAGTAGCAGTGCTGCGATTTCGACTCTTGGGACGAAAGCCTTCAGCCTATTTACGTGGAACACTTTTGGAGCCTGTCCAGGCCTTCCAAGGTCCACTAAATAGTTCACCTCACCCAGGGGCTCCACCACTGTGTAAGGGCCTGACCATTTGTCCTGTAAAGCGCGAGGCCTTATAGGGTTCATGATCAGGACTTGCTGACCAGGGGTAAAGTGAATTAAGGAAGCTTTCTGGTCGTACCAATGTTTCACCAGCGCTTGTCCGGCCTTCAACTTTTCACTAGCCAAGCCCATCAGGAGTACCATCCGTTTTCTGAGCCCTAGCACATAGTCAACTACATTGGTAGTAACAGGGGGAGTGGGCATCTCCCATCCCTCTTTGACGATGGCTAAGGGTCCCCGTACGGGATGACCGAACAGAAGTTCGAAGGGGCTGAAGCCAACACCCTCCTGTGGTACCTCTCGGTAGGCAAACAACAAGCATGGTAAAAGAAGGTCCCATTTCCTCCTCTGGGGCTCCTCCAGAGCCCCAATCATGCTCTTTAACGTTCTGTTGAAACGTTCCACCAGACCATTGGTCTGGGGGTGATATGCAGAAGAGAACTTGTAGGTGACCCCACATTCTTTCCACATAGCCTGCATATACTTCGACATAAAGTTGCTGCCACGATCTGACACAACTTCTTTAGGGAAGCCAACCCTAGTAAATATGCCGAGTAAAGCTTTTGCAACTGACTTGGCAGTTACAGTCTTTAATGGGATGGCCTCAGGATACCTGGTTGCATGGTCGACCAGCACCAGGATAAACCTATTGCCTGAGGATGTTTGCGGGTCAAGGGGACCAACGATGTCGATCCCTACCCTTTCAAATGGTACCCCCACAACTGGGAGCGGTACCAACGGAGCTTGGATTGTCGCGCCAACCTTACCAGACAACTAGCAGGAGGCACAACTCCTGCAGTGACTTTCTACTTGCACCCCCATCTTGGGCCAGTAGAAGTGCATAGATAACCTTTGCTTGGTCCTCTTCATTCCAAGGTGACCAGCAAGGGGAACTTCATGCGCCAACTGCAGGAGGAAGGGTCTAACAGAAAGGGGAACCACCAACCTCCTATGGTCTCCTTCTGTAGACTCTGTGGGCTCACTATACAGGAGTCCACCTTCCCAATAAATCCGATGCTTCCCAGGAGGTTCACCCTCAAGCTGGGAGCAGGCCTGTCTCCTTAGGCCTTCCAGAGATGGGCACTCACGTTGGCCCTTACTGAAGTCGTCCCTATCAGGACCTCCTTCAACTAACAAGTCTTTTAGTTCAGGATGGTCGTTGGGGTCGAACACTTCAGGCATCGCCACCTCCTCGTCAGGCTCGGGCGATTGACCAACTCCCTCCACCGCAGTGGTAGGCGAGCTCGGGGGAATGTTCTCTTTCCCCCGTCGGGACTTGTTGACTCCTTTCGCCTTGGGTTTCCCCTTCGGCTGGGGCGGCGTATTGGACTTGGCCAATGCGGCCCGTGCTTGAGACCGTGTGTAGGGTCTTTCGGCAGTGTCTCCTACGAGCCCTAGAGCTCTGAGATCATTGCCCAACAAGACCTTTCCCGGGACGTTTCTCTGAATGCTCACTGGAATCCTAACTGCTGTACCATTTAAAGTTAGATTAACAGGGATCACGGGAAACATACGGAGGGGGCCGTCAGCCAACTTAGTGGGCATCAGAGGAGCTCTGGCAACTTCCTCTGAGTCTACCAAGGTAGAATCCACTACAGTTCGACTGCACCCACTATCCCTAAGAGCTGGAGTATCCACTCCATTGATCAGCACACTGTCTTTAAAGTAGTGCTTGGTATTATCCGGAATCCTAGCATACGCCTCTGCGACTTTAGGCTCCCAGGAACCCAGGGACACTAAAACTACCTCAGCCTCTATTCCGCTGGGAAATGAGTCTGAGGAGAAGGATGCTCCTGTAATCTCTTCTTCCTCGTAGGAGGAAAAGGCCAGATTAGCGGAGTGGACCCCCAAAGGTCTAACCTTACAACGGGGATCCCCCTTCACATGGTCAGTTGCTCCACACGAAAAACAAGCCCCATTGGGTCTGTTTACGTAGGGAGGCTTATTATAACCAGAGTTCTGTTTCGGAGGCGAACCTCCACTACCCTGTGAGTTCTCGTATGGCTTACCCTTATTTTTCTTTTTGTGGCCCTTATGGGAAGAAGATTTAGCAGATTCCCCACCCTCCATATCTTTGGACTTTTTCCCTTCCTCCTGCTTACCAGGATGAGTTTTGTCCTTATGGGACACTCGATGTGACACCCATAAGTCTGCTGCAATGGCCAGCTTCTTAGGATCTATCTCCTTCGAATCGGCCAAATGCTGCTTAAGCTCCGGGGAAGAAGAAGCAAAAATGTGTTCCAGCATGACCAGATTGATCATGCCTTCGAAGGTAGAAACCTTATAACCTTCAACCCAGCCAGTTAAGTTTTTCAGGGACTCAGCTACATACGACACCCAAGTACCACCTTCCTTTTTCTTATACTCTCTAAACCTTTTCAAGTATTGGGTCGGAGTCTTCCCAAACTTTAAAATGAGAGTCTGCTTCAACATTGCAAAATCAGCGCGCTCAGCCTTTGACATTTCCATAATGGCACTGCAACCAGAATGGGGCAGTCTGCTGAGTAACCATGCAATCTTATCCGCATTATCAACCTCTTGAACCTCGCATGCATACTCAAACGCATTTAACCAGTCCATAATGTCATTTCGTTCCTCATACACACTGAGCAGATCTTTTGGAAACCGTGGATGAGAGGAAGCCCCAGAACCATGTCCAGGACCCTTGGACCCATTTGCGAACTGAAGCTTGGCCAGTTCCAACTGGTGATCCCTGTCTTTTTGTTTTTCTGCCTGGTCGATTTTCAGTTTGGCTATGCTGAATTCAAGCTCCTGCTGCCTAAACCGCAGCTCTTGCTTCTTGAATTCAAGCATAGCCTCCCCATCAACACTGGCAGAGGAAACGTTAGACATTACATCCTCCCTGTCCTCGTGGTCGTGATGGATCAGTGCAGCGGCAGAACCGTCGGTTCTGCCAGTGAGAGCAGCCCCACCACCTTCTGCACTGTCCTCGGAAGTTATAGCGTCAAGCTGCGCTTCTTGCCATGCCACGATTCTCTGGATCATTTCCAATTTAGTGCCTTGAGAGGAAACCCCTCTCTCCGCACACATCTTCTTCAATGTTTCAGATTTCGAAGCATTTAAGGTTAATAAAGTATTCGTTTCCATACTGTTGATAGGACTATGGCCTTTTTAACGTTATATTCAATACTTTACTGCGTGTCCTGGTTGGAATAACCTGAAAACGCCTTAGCTCGTGCGCAACACTGGATACCTTCAGTCGTATCCCACCGCTGTACACCAATTTGTTAAGACGGATTTCTGAACTCTGTCCTGGTGGCGCAGAAGTTCAGAAGGCCAACCTAATTACTTGGAACAGGGTAACCTCTGGACAAGCCAGACCAATCAAGGTAGCGATCGCGGCGGTCAAGACTAGATCTCAAGAGGGGTGAGGGTGACTGAAAGCCCGCAATGAGCACACAAAGCAAGAGCGCTTACAAACTACTCCAAACAGTTGTTTATATCAAAAATAGATACACATTTATTATAAGGCCTTGAAACTAATAACCACAGTAAAAGCAGCAATATACAACGATATTAAACCAACACATACACTATCCACCCAATATATATACAGAATACACAGTTTCACAGCATTAGCAGCACGAAATATGTTATCCACCTGCAGGGGAAGGAAAACAGGCAGTGCGAACCAATGCGTGTGATATGTCCGCCTTCTGAGGCCCCTAACTAGATGGTAGTCCAATCCCTACGAAGAGTGGAGCCTAGCGCTCAAAAGTACCTGCACACGCCGGTGCCAATGGGCAGAAGGTGAAGCTCTTCGGAGGACGTTGGACAGCTCTGTAGGGTGCCCTAATGAAGGAGAACACGGTCCGCGACTCTAGCGCAGCCTCCACTGTGAGGCAGAAGTAGGGCGCGAGTACGGACAAGGGGAGCTGTATTTACAGCGGGGAAAAGCAAGGGGCACTGCAGGAGGGCGACCAGATCCTAGCTAATCTACTCACCGGTCCCCGAAGCAAGCAGGCCCGAGCTTCTCCTCGATAGATGCAGCTTCTGGCAGGTTCTGAAGAGCAGGGAACGTCTCGTCGTCGTGCAGAGTAAAAAGACGTCCCGATCGAAGAATCCTGCACAGTTTTGTCGCCACGGCAGGGCAACGGAACGGCCGGGTGTATTCAAGCCAAACGAGCACCGTTCACCTCTAGCTTAGGGTTGCTAAGCAAACGAAGCGTGTGAGCGTGCCCCGGACTCAGAATACCACCCAACCTGTCGGCGATTACAGAGCAGGACTCCTTAGTAAGCTGGTCAGTCAACTGGATGGCCCAGAGACACTTCCGAAGGCTTACGGCAGGAGTTGATGAAGGTGCCGGGAATAGCTGGTCCTGCTATTCCAATAGGTCGAAGCGCCAGTACAGGCCTTCTTGTTCGATCTTAGGTGGAAAGGGCTTCACCGGACGACAGCAATGAGGAGCAGAAGTTCTTCAGGGGGTCACCAGCGATTCCTCGGTCCAGCCTCGTGTTCGCAGGATACTTGGCTCCTGTATCCCTGGGTTCGTAAGAACTCAGGAGATCGACATGGTAGTGGTGTTTCCAGCTCCCTCTTATCCACGGTTCCCTTCGCGCCAAAACGGAGGGGAGCCAATGGGAGATCCGCTCATCAACACACATACCATACGTGGACCAATCACGGACCACAGTGGTCCCAGGCATTCACACCACCCTAGACTCTCTGGCACCCTGGATGTGTATTGGGACCAGACAGCCCAGCCCACATCCTGGGGGCACTCAAACGACATGTAGAAGCCCGCGAAAGCAACCGTGTTTCGCGGGAAACTACATGCCCAAATAAGGAAGGCCCTGGGTCGCCTGACCCGGGGGAAGGTAAAGGGAGCAAGACGGACAGTGGACGAGACAAAGGAGCCTCGTGGTCCGGCCATTTTGGGTAGCCGGGCCACCCTTTTGTGTTCGCGGCAAAAAGGTGCTCAGAACGGCAAAAGGAGCTCAAAATAAACCAAATGATCGCTGCCACCAGCCCAGTCCCTGAATGACTTGCACCGATCCAAAAACCATCCTACAAGAGTGTCTAGGGTCTGTAGAAGGCTAGAGACCCAAGAGAGCTGTAACTTAGCTTACAGTGCCCTCTTGTGTCGTGTTGCACTAAAATGGCGACACGATAAAAGAAACTACGGGAAACAGCGTTCCCCGGTACTGACTGTCTTAAGGGCATGTCAGTTTCCCCGTAAGAAAGGAGCGAAAGCCCAGAGGAGTACGGCAGAAGGCTGCACTTCTCTGGCAAAGTCAAGAAAACAGGTTGAAAACAATAGCAAAAAGTTTAGGGGTTGCCACATGGAAGGAAAGTTCCCTACAATAACGAAATCTTTCCTAACATACGGGATGACCGAACAGAAGTTCGAAGGGGCTGAAGCCAACACCCTCCTGTGGTACCTCTCGGTAGGCAAACAGTAAGCATGAAACAAGAAGATCCCATTTTCTTCTCTGAGGCTCCTCCAGAGCCCCAATCATGCTCGTTAACGTCCTGTTGAAACGCCCCCCCAGACCATCGGTCTGGGGGCGGTATGCAGAAGAGAACCTGTAGGTGACCCCACATTCTTTCCACATAGCCTGCCTATACTTCGACATAAAGGTGCTGCCATCATCCGGCACAACTTCTTTAGGGAAGCCAACCCTAGTAAACATGCCGAGTAAAGATTCTGCAACTGGCTTGGCAGTTACAGTCTTCAATGGGATGGCCTCAGGATACCTGGTTGCATGGTCGACCAGCACCAGGATAAACCTATTGCCCGAGGATGTTTGCAGGTCAAGGGGACCAACGATGTCGATCCCTACCCTTTCAAATGGTACCCCCACAACTGGGAGCGGTACCAACGGAGCTTGGATTGTCGCGCCAACCTTACCAGACAACTGGCAGGAGGCACAACTCCTGCAGTGACTTTCTACTTGCACCCCCATCTTGGGCCAGTAGAAGTGCATGGATAGCCTTTGCTTGGTCCTCTTCATACCAAGGTGACCAGCAAGGGGAACTTCATGCGCCAACTGCAGGAGGAAGGGCCTAACAGCAAGGGGAACCACCAACCTCCTATGGTCTCCTTCTGTAGACTCTGTGGGCTCACTATACAGGAGTCCACCTTCCCAATAAATCCTATGCTTCCCAGGAGGTTCACCCTCAAGCTGGGAGCAGGCCTGTCTCCTTAGGCCTTCCAGAGATGGGCACTCACGTTGGCCTTTACTGAATTCGTCCCTATCAGGACCTCCTTCAACTAACAAGTCTTTTAGTTCAGGATGATCGTTGGGGTCGAATACTTCAGGCATCGCCACCTGCTCGTCAGGCCCGGGCGATTGACCAACTTCCTCCACCGCAGTGGTAGGCGAGCTCGGGGGAATATTCTCTTTCCCTCGTCTTGACTTGTAGACTCCTTTCGCCTTGGGTTTCCCCTTTGGCTGGGGCGGCGTATTGGACTTGGCCAATGCTGCCCGTGCTTGAGACCGTGTGTAGGGTCTTTCGGCAGTGTCTCCTACGAGCCCTAAAGCTCTGAGATCATTACCCAACAAGACCTTTCCCGGGACGTTTCTCTGAATGCTCACTGGAATCCTGACTGCTGTACCATTTAAAGTAAGATTTACAGGGATCACGGGAAACATACGGAGGGGGCCGTCAGCCAACTTAGTGGGCATCAGAGTAGCTCTGGCAACTTCCTCTGAGTCTACCAAGGTAGAATCCACTACAGTGCGACTGCACCCACTATCCCTAAGAGCTGGAGTATCCACTCCATTGATCAGCACACTGTCTTTAAAGTAGTGCTTGGTATTATCCGGAATCCTAGCATAAGCCTCTGCGACTTTAGGCTCCCAGGAACCCAGGGACACTAAAACTACCTCAGCCTCTATCCCGCTGGGAAATGAGTCTGAGGAGAAGGATGCTCCTGTAATCTCTTCTTCCTCGTAGGAGGAGAAGGCCAGATTAGCGGAGTGGACCCCCAAAGGTCTAACCTTACAACGGGGATCCCCCTTCACATGGTCAGTTGCTCCACAAGAAAAACAAGCCCCATTGGGTCTGTTTACGTAGGGAGGCTTATTATAGCCAGAGTTCTGTTTCGGAGGCGAACCTCCACTACCCTGTGAGTTCTCTTGTGTCTTACCCTTGTTTTTCTTTTTGTGGCCCTTATGGGAAGAAGATTTAGCAGATTCCCCACCCTCCATATCTTTGGACTTTTTCCCTTCCTCCTGCTTACCAGGATGAGTTTTGTCCTTATGGGACACTCGATGTGACACCCATAAGTCTGCTGCAATGGCCAGCTTCTTAGGATCTATCTCCTTCGAATCGGCCAAATGCTGCTTAAGCTCCGGGGAAGAAGAAGCAAAAATATGTTCCAGCATGACAAGATTTATCATGCCTTCGAAGGTAGAAACCTTATAACCTTCGACCCAGCCAGTTAAGTTTTTCAAAGATTCAGCGACATAAGATACCCAAGTACCACCTTCCTTTTTCTTATACTCTCGAAAACGCTTTAAATATTGGGCCGGAGTCTTCCCAAACTTTAAAATGAGAGTTTGCTTTAACATTGCGAAATCAGCCCGCTCAGCCTTCGACATTTCCATAATGGCACTACAGCCAGAATGGGGCTGTCTACTGAGCAACCACGCAATCTTATCAGCATTGTCAACTTCTTAAACCTCGCATGCATACTCAAACGCATTCAGCCAGTCCATAATGTCATTCCTTTCTTCATACACACTGAGCAGATCTTTCGGAAACCGTGGATGAGAGGAAGCCCCAGACCCATGTCCAGGACCCTTGGATCCAATTGCAACCTGAAGCTTGGCCAGTTCCAACTGGTGATCCCTGTCTTTCTGTTTTTCTGCCTGTTCGATTTTTAGTTTGGCTATGCTGAATTCAAGCTCCTGCTGCCTAAACCGCAGCTCTTGCTTCTTGAATTCAAGCATAGCCTCCCCATCAGCACTGGCAGAGGAAACATTAGACATCTCGTCCTCCCTGTCCTCGTGGTCGCGATGGATCAGTGCGGCGGCAGAACCGTCGGTTCTACCAGTGAGAGCAGCCCCACCACCTTCCGCACTGTCCTCAGAAGTTATAGCGTCAAGCTGCGCTTCTTGCCACGCCACGATTCTTTGGATCATTTCCAATTTAGTGCCTTGAGAGGAAACACCTCTCTCCGCACACATCTTTTTCAGCGTTTCTGATTTGGAAGCATTTAAAGTTAACAACGTATTTGTTTCCATACTGTTTGATAAGACTACGGCCTTTTTAAAGTTATATTACAACAATACACTACGTGTACTGGTTGGAATAACCTGAAATGCCCTAGTTCGAGCGCAACACTGGATACCTTCAGTCGTATCCCACCGCTGTACACCAATTTGTTAAGACGGATTTCTGAACTCTGTCCTGGTGGCGCAGAAGTTCAGAAGGCCAACCTAATTACTTGGAACAGGGTAACCTCTGGACAAGCCAGACCAATCAAGGTAGCGATCGCGGCGGTCAAATCCTTCCCGTTCCAAACCTGAGACCCTTCCTTTAGCGTGAGATGTGATATCCAGCTCCTTCCCATTCCAATCCTGAGACACTTCTGATAGCAGAGATGTGATATCTCAATGCTTATACCAAACCTGAGATCCTTCCTATAACATGAGATATGATATCCAACTCCTTCCCATTCCAATCCTGAGACACTTCCTATAGCATGAGATGTGATATCTCACTGCTTATACCAAACCACTGACCCTTCCTATAGCATGAGATGTGATATCCAACTCCTTCCCATTCCAATCCTGAGACCCTTCCTATAGCATGAGATGTGATATCTCAATGCTTCTAATATCAAACTTGAGACCCTCCCTATAGCATGAGATGTGATACCCAAGTCCTTCCCATTCCAATCCTGAGACACTTCCTATAGCATGAGATGTGATATCTCAATGCTTCTAATAACAAACCTGAGACCCTTCCTATAACATGAAATGTGATATCCAACTCCTTCCCATTCCAACCTGAGACCTCGGAAGTGTCTCTGGGCCATCCAGTTGACTGACCAGCTTACAAGGGAGTCCTGCTCTGTAACCGCCGCCAGGTTGTGTTGTATTTCGAGTCCTGGTCACTCTCCCATGCTTCGTACACTTGGCGTTCCCAAGTCTGAAGGGAGGAGTGTACATTTGGCTCGAATACACACGGCCGCTCCGTTGTCCTGCTGCGGCAACAAAACTGTGCTGGTTTCGTCGATTGGGACGTCTTTTTGCTCTACACGACTACGAGGCGTTCCATGCTCTTCTGAACCTGCCAGCTGCTGAAACTAACGTGGAGAAGCCTGGGTCTGCTTGCTTCGGGGACCGGTGAGTAGTTTAGCTAGGATCTGGTCGCCCTCCTGCAGTATCCCATTGCTTTTCCCTGCTGTGTAAAAACAGCACCCTTTTGGCCGTACTCGCGCTCTGCTTCTGCCCGCTGTGGAGGCTGCGCTTGAGTTGCGGAACCTGTTCTCCTTCTGCTGTGCACTAACCCGAACTGCCTGACTTCCTCCGAAGAGCTTCCCCTTTTGCCCGTTGGCACCGGCGTGGCAGGTACTTTGAGCACAAGGCTCCACTCTTCGCAGGGCTCGGACTTCCATCTAGTTAGGTGCCTCTGAAGGCGAACTGAGTCTAAAGCGTTATCGCACTGCCTGTTTTCCTTTCCTTTCAGGTGGACTACATATTTCGTGCTTTAAACGCTTGCGACTGTGTATTTGTATATATATTGTGTTGATATGGTATGTGTTGGTTTAATATTGTGATATTGTGATTTTCTCGCTACGGTCGTTGTTTTAAAGGCATTAAAATAAATGTGTTTATATTTTTGATATAACAACTGTTTGGAGTAGTTTGTAAGCGCTCTTGCTTTGTGTGCTCACTGCGGGCTTTCAGTCACCCTCACCCCTCTTGAGACCTAGTCTTGACCGCCGCGATCCCTACCTTGATTGGTCTGGCTTGTCCAGAGGTTACCCTGTTCCAAGTAATTAGGTTGGCCTTCTGAACTTCTGCGCCACCAGGACAGAGTTCAGAAATCATTCTTAACATCTGCTATCGGAAGTGTCTCAGGATTGGAATGGGAAGGAGTTGGATATCCCATCTCATGTTATAGGACGGGTCTCAGGTTCTTTATTAAAATCATTGAGATATCATATTGCATGCTGTAGGAAGGTTCTAAGGATTGAAATGGGAAGGACGTGGATATCACATCTCATGCTATAGATAGGCTCTCAGGTTTGGAAAGTGAAGGAGTTGGATATCACATTTCATGTTAGAGGAAGGATCTCAGGTTTGGTATTAGAGGCATTGAGATATCACATCAGGCTATAGGAAGGGTCTCAGGATTGGAATGGGAAGGAGTTGGATATCACATCTCATGCTATAGGAAGGGTCTCAGGTTTTGTTATAAGCATTGAGATATCACATCTCATGCTATAGGAAGGGTCTCAGGATTGGAATGGAAGGAGTTGGATATCACATCTCATGTTATAGGAAGGATCTCAGGTTTGGTATTAGAAGCATTGAGACATCACATCTCATGCTATAGGAAGGGTCTCAGGATTGGAATGGGAAGGAGTTGGATATCACATCTCATGCTATAGGAAGGGTCTCAGGATTGGAATGGGAAGGAGTTGTATATGACATCTCATGCCGTAGGGAGGGTCTCAGGTTTGGTATAAACATTGAGATATCACATCTCTGCTATCGAAAGGGTCTCAGGATTGGAATGGGAAGGAGTTGGATATCCCATCTCATGTTATAGGAAGAGTCTCAGGTTTGGTATTAGAAGCATTGAGATATCACATCTCATGCTATAGGAAGTGTCTCAGGATTGGAATGGGAAGGACTTGGGTATCACATCTCATGCTATAGGGAGGGTCTCAAGTTTGATATTAGAAGCATTGAGATATCACATCTCATGCTATAGGAAGGGTCTCAGGATTGGAATGGGAAGGAGTTGGATATCACATCTCATGCTATAGGAAGGGTCTCAGGTTTGGTATAAGCAGTGAGATATCACATCTCATGCTATAGGAAGTGTCTCAGGATTGGAATGGGAAGGAGTTGGATATCACATCTCATGTTATAGGAAGGATCTCAGGTTTGGTATAAGCATTGAGATATCACATCTCTGCTATCAGAAGTGTCTCAGGATTGGAATGGGAAGGAGCTGGATATCACATCTCACGCTAAAGGAAGGGTCTCAGGTTTGGAACGGGAAGGATTTGGATATCACATCTCATGTTATAGGAAGGGTCTCAGGTTTGGTATAAGCATTGAGATATCACATCTCTGCTATCGGAAGTGTCTCACGATTGGAATGGGAAGGAGTTGGATATCCCATCTCATGTTATAGGACGGGTCTCAGGTTTGTTATTAGAATCATTGAGATATCATATTGCATGCTGTAGGAAGGGTCTAAGGGTTGGAATGTGAAGGACTTGGATATCACATCTCATGCTATAGATAGGCTCTTAGGTTTGGAAAGGGAAGGAGTTGGATATCACATTTCATGTTAGAGGAAGGATCTCAGGTTTGGTATTAGAAGCATTGAGATATCACATCTCATGCTATAGGAAGGGTCTCAGGATTAGAATGGGAAGCAGTTGGATATCACATCTCATGCTATAGGAAGGGTCTCAGGTTTGGTATAAGCATTGAGATATCACATCTCATGCTATAGGACGGAACCTTCCCATAGCATGAGATGTGATATCCAGCTCCTTCCCATTCCAATCCTCAGACCCTTCCTATAGCATGAGATGTGATATCCCAATGCTTCTAATATCAAACTTGAGACCCTACCTATAGCATGAGATGTGATATCCAAGTCCTTCCCATTCCAATCCTGAGACACTTCCTATAGCATGAGATGTGATATCTCAATGCTTCTAATACCAAACCTGAGACTCTTCCTATAACATGAGATGGGATATCCAACTCCTTCCCATTCCAATCCTGAGACCCTTTTGATAGCAGAGATGTGATATCTCAATGTTTATACCAAACCTGAGACCCTTCCTACGGCATGAGATGTCATATTCAACTCCTTCCCATTCCAATCCTGAGACCCTTCCTATAGCATGAGATGTGATATCCAACTCCTTCCCATTCCAATCCTGAGACCCTTCCTATAGCATGAGATGTGATGTCTCAATGCTTCTAATACCAAACCTGAGATCCTTCCTATAACATGAGATGTGATATCCAACTCCTTCCATTCCAATCCTGAGACCCTTCCTATAGCATGAGATGTGATATCTCAATGCTTATACCAAACCTGAGACCCTTCCTATAGCATGAGATGTGATATCCAACTCCTTCCCATTCCAATTCTGAGACCCTTCCTATACTATGAGACTTGATATCTCAATGCTTCTAATACCAAACCTGAGACCCGTAATATAACATGAGATGTGATATCCAAATCCTTCCCCTTCCAAACCTTAGACCCTTCCTTTATCATGAGATGTGATATCCAACTCCTTCCCATTCCAATCCTGAGACCCTTCCGATATCATGAGATGTGATATCTCAAAGCTTCTAATATCAAACTTGAGACCCTCCCTATAGCATGAGATGTGATATCCAAGTCCTTCCCATTCCAATCCTGAGACCCTTCCTATAGCATGAGATGTGATATCTCAATGCTTCTAATACCAAACCTGAGACCCTTCCTATAACATGAGATGGGAATATCCAACTCCTTCCCATTCCAATCCTGAGACCCTTCCGATAGCAGAGATGTGATATCTCAATGCTTATACCAAACCTGAGATCCTTCCTATAACATGAGATGTGATATCCAACTCCTTCCCATTCCAATCCTGAGACACTTCCTATAGCATGAGATGTGATATCTCACTGCTTATACCAAACCTGAGACCCTTCCCATAGCATGAGATGTGATATCCAACTCCTTCCCATTCCAATCCTCAGACCCTTCCTATAGCATGAGATGTGATATCTCAATGCTTCTAATATCAAACTTGAGACCCTACCTATGGCATGAGATGTGATATCCAATCCTTCCCATTCCAATCCTGAGACACTTCCTATAGCATGAGATGTGATATCTCAATGCTTCTAATACCAAACCTGAGACTCTTCCTATAACATGAGATGGGATATCCAACTCCTTCCCATTCCAATCCTGAGACCCTTTTGATAGCAGAGATGTGATATCTCAATGTTTATACCAAACCTGAGACCCTTCCTACGGCATGAGATGTCATATTCAACTCCTTCCCATTCCAATCCTGAGACCCTTCCTATAGCATGAGATGTGATATCCAACTCCTTCCCATTCCAATCCTGAGACCCTTCCTATAGCATGAGATGTGATGTCTCAATGCTTCTAATACCAAACCTGAGATCCTTCCTATAACATGAGATGTGATATCCAACTCCTTCCATTCCAATCCTGAGACCCTTCCTATAGCATGAGATGTGATATCTCAATGATTATACCAAACCTGAGACCCTTCCTATAGCATGAGATGTGATATCCAACTCCTTCCCATTCCAATCCTGAGACCCTTCCTATAGCCTGAGATGTGATATCTCAATGCCTCTAATACCAAACCTGAGATCCTTCCTCTAACATGAAATGTGATATCCAACTCCTTCACTTTCCAAACCTGAGAGCCTATCTATAGCATGAGATGTGATATCCAAGTCCTTCCCATTCCAATCCTTAGACCCTTCCTACAGCATGCAATATATCTCAATGATTCTAATAAAAAACCTGAGACCCGTCCTATAACATGAGATGGGATATCCAACTCCTTCCCATTCCAATCCTGAGACACTTCCGATAGCAGAGATGTGATATCTCAATCTTTATACCAAACCTGAGACCCTTCCTATAACATGAGATGTGATATCCAACTCCTTCCCGTTCCAAACCTGAGACCCTTCCTTTAGCATGAGATGTGATATCCAACTCCTTCCCATTCCAATCCTGAGACCCTTCCTATAGCATGAGATGTGATATCTCAATACTTCTAATACCAAACCTGAGATCCTTCCGATAACATGAGATGTGATATCTCAATACTTCTAATACCAAACCTGAGATCCATCCTATAACATGAGATGTGATATCCAAATCCTTCCCCTTCCAAACCTGAGACCCTCCCTTTAGCATGAGATGTGATATCCAACTCCTTCCCATTCCAATCCTGAGACCCTTCTGATAGCATAAGATATGATATCTCAATGCTTCTATAACAAACCTGAGATCCTTCCGATAGCATGAGATGTGATATCTCAATACTTCTAATACCAAACCTGAGATCCTTCCTATAACATGAGATTTGATATCCAAATCCTTATCTTCCAAACCTGAGACCCTCCCTTTACCATGAGATGTGATATCCAACTCCTTCCCATTCCAATCCTGAGACTCCTCTGATAGCATAAGATATGATATCTCAATTCTTCTATACCAAACCTGAGATCCTTCTGATAGTATGAGATGTAATATCTCAATACTTCTAATACCAAACCTGAGATCCTACCTCTAACATGAAATGTGATATCCAACTCTTTCCCCTTGCAAACCTGAGAGCCTTCCTATAGCATGAGATGTGATATCCAAGTCCTTCCCATTCCAATCCTGAGACCCTTCCTATAACATGAGATGTGATATCCAACTCCTTCCCATTCCAACCTGAGACCCTTCCTATAGCATGAGATGTGATATCCAACTCCTTCCCATTCCAATCGAGACTTTTCCTATAACATGAGATGTGATATCTCTATGCTTCTAATACCAAACCTGAGGCCCTTCCCGTAGTATATGTGAAATCCAACTCCTTCCCATTCAAAACTTGTGACCCTTCCTGTAGCATGAAATGTGATTTCTCACACCTTCCAATACCATACCCGAGACCATTCCCACAGCCCGAGATTTGAAATCTCATTTCTTCCAATACCAAACCCGAGACCCTTCCGATAGGATGAGATTTACTATCTCACTCCTTAAAATACCAAACTCGAGTCCCTTCCTAAAGGATGTGATTTGATATCTCAGTGCTTCTAATACCAAACCTGAGACCCTCCCTATAACAAGAGATATCATATCCGACTCCTTCCCATTCCAATCCTGAGATGCTTCCTATAGCATGACATGTGATATCGAACTTCCCATTCAAATCCTGAGACTCAGACCTCCCCGTCTAACCTTCTCACCACTCCTAGCTCACGGATTGATAATGCACTCCTGCTCTTTTCTCTCCCTTCTTCTGCTTCCTTTCCTCTCTCCTTCCTGATGTGCCCTAGGTCAGGCTCCTTCTACACCTCCACAAGGATTACTGATTTGTACCCCTCCCCACTCTCAACTCACTCAGTTTCAAACACTCATCTGACATCTGCCATTTCCTGGAAGAACCCGACCTTGATGTCCTTGGTCTAACCGAGACATGGATGACAGCCAGCGCTGTCTCGAGCTCTGACACTTTCCTCCCTGATGACAAGTTCCTCTCCATGCCCAGATCCAACCGTTCTTGAGGGGGAGTATCCTTGATTCCTGTAGTAAATTGCTTTCCTTTGCAGGCAGACTCCTCTCACGAATGCCTTGTCTGCATGCATTCTCTCTTTCCTGGATATCCAAATCCTTCCCGTTCCAAACCTGAGACCCTTCCTTTAGCATGAGATGTGATATCCAGCTCCTTCCCATTCCAATCCTGAGACACTTCCGATAGCATGAGATGTGATATCTCAATGCTTCTAATATCAAAACTGAGACCCTCCCTATAGCATGATATGTGATATCTAAGTCCTTCCCATTCCAATCCTGAGACCCTCCCTATAGCATGAGATGTGATATCCAACTCCTTCCCATTCCAATCCTGAGACCCTTCCTATAGCATGAGATATGATATCTCAATACTTCTAATACCAAACGTGAGATCCTTCCGATAACATGAGATGTGATATCCAAATCCTTCCCCTTCCAAACCTGAGACCCTCCCTTTAGCATGAGATGTGATATCCAACTCCTTCCTATTCCAATCCTGAGACTCTTCTGATAGCATGAGATGTGATATCTCAATGCTTCTAATACCAAACCTGAGATCCTTCCGATAGCATGAGATGTGATAGCTCAATGCTTCTAATACCAAACCTGAGACCCTTCCTATAACATGAGATGGGAATATCCAACTCCTTCCCATTCCAATCCTGAGACCCTTCCGATAGCAGAGATGTGATATCTCAATGCTTATACCAAACCTGAGATCCTTCCTATAACATGAGATGTGATATCCAACTCCTTCCCATTCCAATCCTGAGACACTTCCTATAGCATGAGATGTGATATCTCACTGCTTATACCAAACCTGAGACCCTTCCCATAGCATGAGATGTGATATCCAACTCCTTCCCATTCCAATCCTCAGACCCTTCCTATAGCATGAGATGTGATATCTCAATGCTTCTAATATCAAACTTGAGACCCTACCTATAGCATGAGATGTGATATCCAATCCTTCCCATTCCAATCCTGAGACACTTCCTATAGCATGAGATGTGATATCTCAATGCTTCTAATACCAAACCTGAGACTCTTCCTATAACATGAGATGGGATATCCAACTCCTTCCCATTCCAATCCTGAGACCCTTTTGATAGCAGAGATGTGATATCTCAATGTTTATACCAAACCTGAGACCCTTCCTACGGCATGAGATGTCATATTCAACTCCTTCCCATTCCAATCCTGAGACCCTTCCTATAGCATGAGATGTGATATCCAACTCCTTCCCATTCCAATCCTGAGACCCTTCCTATAGCATGAGATGTGATGTCTCAATGCTTCTAATACCAAACCTGAGATCCTTCCTATAACATGAGATGTGATATCCAACTCCTTCCATTCCAATCCTGAGACCCTTCCTATAGCATGAGATGTGACATCTCAATGATTATACCAAACCTGAGACCCTTCCTATAGCATGAGATGTGATATCCAACTCCTTCCCATTCCAATCCTGAGACCCTTCCTATAGCCTGAGATGTGATATCTCAATGCCTCTAATACCAAACCTGAGATCCTTCCTCTAACATGAAATGTGATATCCAACTCCTTCACTTTCCAAACCTGAGAGCCTATCTATAGCATGAGATGTGATATCCAAGTCCTTCCCATTCCAATCCTTAGACCCTTCCTACAGCATGCAATATATCTCAATGATTCTAATAAAAAACCTGAGACCCGTCCTATAACATGAGATGGGATATCCAACTCCTTCCCATTCCAATCCTGAGACACTTCCGATAGCAGAGATGTGATATCTCAATCTTTATACCAAACCTGAGACCCTTCCTATAACATGAGATGTGATATCCAACTCCTTCCCGTTCCAAACCTGAGACCCTTCCTTTAGCATGAGATGTGATATCCAACTCCTTCCCATTCCAATCCTGAGACCCTTCCTATAGCATGAGATGTGATATCTCAATACTTCTAATACCAAACCTGAGATCCTTCCGATAACATGAGATGTGATATCTCAATACTTCTAATACCAAACCTGAGATCCATCCTATAACATGAGATGTGATATCCAAATCCTTCCCCTTCCAAACCTGAGACCCTCCCTTTAGCATGAGATGTGATATCCAACTCCTTCCCATTCCAATCCTGAGACCCTTCTGATAGCATAAGATATGATATCTCAATGCTTCTATACCAAACCTGAGATCCTTCCGATAGCATGAGATGTGATATCTCAATACTTCTAATACCAAACCTGAGATCCTTCCTATAACATGAGATTTGATATCCAAATCCTTATCTTCCAAACCTGAGACCCTCCCTTTACCATGAGATGTGATATCCAACTCCTTCCCATTCCAATCCTGAGACTCTTCTGATAGCATAAGATATGATATCTCAATTCTTCTATACCAAACCTGAGATCCTTCTGATAGCATGAGATGTGATATCTCAATACTTCTAATACCAAACCTGAGATCCTACCTCTAACATGAAATGTGATATCCAACTCTTTCCCCTTGCAAACCTGAGAGCCTTCCTATAGCATGAGATGTGATATCCAAGTCCTTCCCATTCCAATCCTGAGACCCTTCCTATAACATGAGATGTGATATCCAACTCCTTCCCATTCCAACCTGAGACCCTTCCTATAGCATGAGATGTGATATCCAACTCCTTCCCATTCCAATCGAGACTTTTCCTATAACATGAGATGTGATATCTCTATGCTTCTAATACCAAACCTGAGGCCCTTCCCGTAGTATATGTGAAATCCAACTCCTTCCCATTCAAAACTTGTGACCCTTCCTGTAGCATGAAATGTGATTTCTCACACCTTCCAATACCATACCCGAGACCATTCCCACAGCCCGAGATTTGAAATCTCATTTCTTCCAATACCAAACCCGAGACCCTTCCGATAGGATGAGATTTACTATCTCACTCCTTAAAATACCAAACTCGAGTCCCTTCCTAAAGGATGTGATTTGATATCTCAGTGCTTCTAATACCAAACCTGAGACCCTCCCTATAACAAGAGATATCATATCCGACTCCTTCCCATTCCAATCCTGAGATGCTTCCTATAGCATGACATGTGATATCGAACTTCCCATTCAAATCCTGAGACTCAGACCTCCCCGTCTAACCTTTTCACCACTCCTAGCTCACGGATTGATAATGCACTCCTGCTCTTTTCTCTCCCTTCTTCTGCTTCCTTTCCTCTCTCCTTCCTCATGTGCCCTAGGTCAGGCTCCTTCTACACCTCCACAAGGATTACTGATTTGTACCCCTCCCCACTCTCAACTCACTCAGTTTCAAACACTCATCTGACATCTGCCATTTCCTGGAAGAACCCGACCTTGATGTCCTTGGTCTAACCGAGACATGGATGACAGCCAGCGCTATCTCGAGCTCTGACACTTTCCTCCCTGATGACAAGTTCCTCTCCATGCCCAGATCCAACCGTTCTTGAGGGGGAGTATCCTTGATTCCTGTAGTAAATTGCTTTCCTTTGCAGGCAGACTCCTCTCACGAATGCCTTGTCTGCATGCATTCTCTCTTTCCTGGATATCCAAATCCTTCCCGTTCCAAACCTGAGACCCTTCCTTTAGCATGAGATGTGATATCCAGCTCCTTCCCATTCCAATCCTGAGACACTTCCGATAGCATGAGATGTGATATCTCAATGCTTCTAATATCAAAACTGAGACCCTCCCTATAGCATATGTGATATCTAAGTCCTTCCCATTCCAATCCTGAGACCCTCCCTATAGCATGAGATGTGATATCCAACTCCTTCCCATTCCAATCCTGAGACCCTTCCTATAGCATGAGATATGATATCTCAATACTTCTAATACCAAACGTGAGATCCTTCCGATAACATGAGATGTGATATCCAAATCCTTCCCCTTCCAAACCTGAGACCCTCCCTTTAGCATGAGATGTGATATCCAACTCTTTCCTATTCCAATCCTGAGACTCTTCTGATAGCATGAGATGTGATATCTCAATGCTTCTAATACCAAACCTGAGATCCTTCCGATAGCATGAGATGTGATAGCTCAATGCTTCTAATACCAAACCTGAGATCCTTCCTATAACATGAGATGTGATATCCAAATCCTTCCCCTTCCAAACCTGAGACCCTCCCTTTAGCATGAGATGTGATATCCAACTCCTTCCCATTCCATTCCTGAGACCCTTCTGATAGCATGAGATGTGATATCTCAATGCCTCTTATACCAAACCTGAGATCCTACCTCTAACATGAAATGTGATATCCAACTCTTTCCCCTTTCAAACCTGAGAGCCTTCCTATAGCATGAGATGTGATATCCATTTCCTTCCCATTCCAATCCTGAGACCCTTCCTATAGCTTGAGATGTGATATCCAACTCCTTCCCATTCCAATTCTGAGACCCTTCCTATACTATGAGACTTGATATCTCAATGCTTCTAATACCAAACCTGAGACCCGTAATATAACATGAGATGTGATATCCAAATCCTTCCCCTTCCAAACCTTAGACCCTTCCTTTATCATGAGATGTGATATCCAATTCCTTCCCATTCCAATCCTGAGACCCTTCCGATATCATGAGATGTGATATCTCAAAGCTTCTAATATCAAACTTGAGACCCTCCCTATAGCATGAGATGTGATATCCAAGTCCTTCCCATTCCAATCCTGAGACCCTTCCTATAGCATGAGATGTGATATCTCAATGCTTCTAATACCAAACCTGAGACCCTTCCTATAACATGAGATGGGAATATCCAACTCCTTCCCATTCCAATCCTGAGACCCTTCCAATAGCAGAGATGTGATATCTCAATGCTTATACCAAACCTGAGATCCTTCCTATAACATGAGATGTGATATCCAACTCCTTCCCATTCCAATCCTGAGACACTTCCTATAGCATGAGATGTGATATCTCACTGCTTATACCAAACCTGAGACCCTTCCCATAGAATGAGATGTGATATCCAACTCCTTCCCATTCCAATCCTCAGACCCTTCCTATAGCATGAGATGTGATATCCCAATGCTTCTAATATCAAACTTGAGACCCTACCTATAGCATGAGATGTGATATCCAAGTCCTTCCCATTCCAATCCTGAGACACTTCCTATAGCATGAGATGTGATATCTCAATGCTTCTAATACCAAACCTGAGACTCTTCCTATAACATGAGATGGGATATCCAACTCCTTCCCATTCCAATCCTGAGACCCTTTTGATAGCAGAGATGTGATATCTCAATGTTTATACCAAACCTGAGACCCTTCCTACGGCATGAGATGTCATATTCAACTCCTTCCCATTCCAATCCTGAGACCCTTCCTATAGCATGAGATGTGATATCCAACTCCTTCCCATTCCAATCCTGAGACCCTTCCTATAGCATGAGATGTGATGTCTCAATGCTTCTAATACCAAACCTGAGATCCTTCCTATAACATGAGATGTGATATCCAACTCCTTCCATTCCAATCCTGAGACACTTCCTATAGCATGAGATGTGATATCTCAATGCTTATACCAAACCTGAGACCCTTCCTATAGCATGAGATGTGATATCCAACTCCTTCCCATTCCAATCCTGAGACCCTTCCTATAGCCTGAGATGTGATATCTCAATGCCTCTAATACCAAACCTGAGATCCTTCCTCTAACATGAAATGTGATATCCAACTCCTGCACTTTCCAAACCTGAGAGCCTATCTATAGCATGAGATGTGATATCCAAGTCCTTCCCATTCCAATCCTTAGACCCTTCCTACAGCATACAATATGATATCTCAATGATTCTAATAAAAAACCTGAGACCCGTCCTATAACATGAGATGGGATATCCAACTCCTTCCCATTCCAATCCTGAGACACTTCCGATAGCAGAGATGTGATATCTCAATGCTTATACCAAACCTGAGATCCTTCCTATAACATGAGATGTGATATCCAACTCCTTCCCATTCCAATCCTGAGACACTTCCTATAGCATGAGATGTGATATCTCACTGCTTATACCAAACCTGAGACCCTTCCCATAGAATGAGATGTGATATCCAACTCCTTCCCATTCCAATCCTCAGACCCTTCCTATAGCATGAGATGTGATATCCCAATGCTTCTAATATCAAACTTGAGACCCTACCTATAGCATGAGATGTGATATCCAAGTCCTTCCCATTCCAATCCTGAGACACTTCCTATAGCATGAGATGTGATATCTCAATGCTTCTAATACCAAACCTGAGACTCTTCCTATAACATGAGATGGGATATCCAACTCCTTCCCATTCCAATCCTGAGACCCTTTTGATAGCAGAGATGTGATATCTCAATGTTTATACCAAACCTGAGACCCTTCCTACGGCATTAGATGTCATATTCAACTCCTTCCCATTCCAATCCTGAGACCCTTCCTATAGCATGAGATGTGATATCCAACTCCTTCCCATTCCAATCCTGAGACCCTTCCTATAGCATGAGATGTGATGTCTCAATGCTTCTAATACCAAACCTGAGATCCTTCCTATAACATGAGATGTGATATCCAACTCCTTCCATTCCAATCCTGAGACCCTTCCTATAGCATGAGATGTGATATCTCAATGCTTATACCAAACCTGAGACCCTTCCTATAGCATGAGATGTGATATCCAACTCCTTCCCATTCCAATCCTGAGACCCTTCCTATAGCCTGAGATGTGATATCTCAATGCCTCTAATACCAAACCTGAGACCCTTCCTATAACATGAGATGGGAATATCCAACTCCTTCCCATTCCAATCCTGAGACACTTCCTATAGCATGAGATGTGATATCTCACTGCTTATACCAAACCTGAGAACCTTCCCATAGCATGAGATGTGATATCCAGCTCCTTCCCATTCCAATCCTCAGACCCTTCCTATAGCATGAGATGTGATATCCCAATGCTTCTAATATCAAACTTGAGACCCTACCTATAGCATGAGATGTGATATCCAAGTCCTTCCCATTCCAATCCTGAGACACTTCCTATAGCATGAGATGTGATATCTCAATGCTTCTAATACCAAACCTGAGACTCTTCCTATAACATGAGATGGGATATCCAACTGCTTCCCATTCCAATCCTGAGACCCTTTTGATAGCAGAGATGTGATATCTCAATGTTTATACCAAACCTGAGACCCTTCCTACGGCATCAGATGTCATATTCAACTCCTTCCCATTCCAATCCTGAGACCCTTCCTATAGCATGAGATGTGATATCCAACTCCTTCCCATTCCAATCCTGAGACCCTTCCTATAGCATGAGATGTGATGTCTCAATGCTTCTATTACCAAACCTGAGATCCTTCCTATAACATGAGATGTGATATCCAACTCCTTCCATTCCAATCCTGAGACCCTTCCTATAGCATGAGATGTGATATCTCAATGCTTATACCAAACCTGAGACCCTTCCTATAGCATGAGATGTGATATCCAACTCCTTCCCATTCCAATTCTGAGACCCTTCCTATACTATGAGACTTGATATCTCAATGCTTCTAATACCAAACCTGAGACCCGTAATATAACATGAGATGTGATATCCAAATCCTTCCCCTTCCAAACCTTAGACCCTTCCTTTATCATGAGATGTGATATCCAACTCCTTCCCATTCCAATCCTGAGACCCTTCCGATATCATGAGATGTGATATCTCAAAGCTTCTAATATCAAACTTGAGACCCTCACTATAGCATGAGATGTGATATCCAAGTCCTTCCCATTCCAATCCTGAGACCCTTCCTATAGCATGAGATGTGATATCTCAATGCTTCTAATACCAAACCTGAGACCCTTCCTATAACATGAGATGGGAATATCCAACTCCTTCCCATTCCAATCCTGAGACCCTTCCGATAGCAGAGATGTGATATCTCAATGCTTATACCAAACCTGAAATCCTTCCTATAACATGAGATGTGATATCCAACTCCTTCCCATTCCAATCCTGAGACACTTCCTATAGCATGAGATGTGATATCTCACTGCTTATACCAAACCTGAGACCCTTCCCATAGCATGAGATGTGATATCCAACTCCTTCCCATTCCAATCCTCAGACCCTTCCTATAGCATGAGATGTGATATCTCAATGCTTCTAATATCAAACTTGAGACCCTACCTATAGCATGAGATGTGATATCCAATCCTTCCCATTCCAATCCTGAGACACTTCCTATAGCATGAGATGTGATATCTCAATGCTTCTAATACCAAACCTGAGACTCTTCCTATAACATGAGATGGGATATCCAACTCCTTCCCATTCCAATCCTGAGACCCTTTTGATAGCAGAGATGTGATATCTCAATGTTTATACCAAACCTGAGACCCTTCCTACGCCATGAGATGTCATATTCAACTCCTTCCCATTCCAATCCTGAGACCCTTCCTATAGCATGAGATGTGATATCCAACTCCTTCCCATTCCAATCCTGAGACCCTTCCTATAGCATGAGATGTGATGTCTCAATGCTTCTAATACCAAACCTGAGATCCTTCCTATAACATGAGATGTGATATCCAACTCCTTCCATTCCAATCCTGAGACCCTTCCTATAGCATGAGATGTGATATCTCAATGCTTATACCAAACCTGAGACCCTTCCTATAGCATGAGATGTGATATCCAACTCCTTCCCATTCCAATCCTGAGACCCTTCCTATAGCCTGAGATGTGATATCTCAATGCCTCTAATACCAAACCTGAGATCCTTCCTCTAACATGAAATGTGATATCCAACTCCTTCACTTTCCAAACCTGAGAGCCTATCTATAGCATGAGATGTGATATCCAAGTCCTTCCCATTCCAATCCTTAGACCCTTCCTACAGCATGCAATATGATATCTCAATGATTCTAATAAAAAACCTGAGACCCATACTATAACATGAGATGGGATATCCAACTCCTTCCCATTCCAATCCTGAGACACTTCCGATAGCAGAGATGTGATATCTCAATGTTTATACCAAACCTGAGACCCTTCCTATAACATGAGATGTGATATCCAACTCCTTCCCGTTCCAAACCTGAGACCCTCCATTTAGCATGAGATGTGATATCCAACTCCTTCCCATTCCAATCCTGAAATCCTTCCTATAGCATGAGATGTGATATCTCAATACTTCTAATACCAAACCTGAGATCCTTCCGATAACATGAGATGTGATATCTCAATACTTCTAATACCAAACCTGAGATCCATCCTATAACATGAGATGTGATATCCAAATCCTTCCCCTTCCAAACCTCAGACCCTCCCTTTAGCATGAGATGTGATATCCAACTCCTTCCCATTCCAATCCTGAGACCCTTCTGATAGCATAAGATATGATATCTCAATGCTTCTATACCAAACCTGAGATCCTTCCGATAGCATGAGATGTGATATCTCAATACTTCTAATACCAAACCTGAGATCCTTCCTATAACATGAGATGTGATATCCAAATCCTTATCTTCCAAACCTGAGACCCTCCCTTTACCATGAGATGTGATATCCAACTCCTTCCCATTCCAATCCTGAGACTCTTCTGATAGCATAAGATATGATATCTCAATGCTTCTATACCAAACCTGAGATCCTTCTGATAGCATGAGATGTGATATCTCAATACTTCTAATACCAAACCTGAGATCCTACCTCTAACATGAAATGTGATATCCAACTCTTTCCCCTTGCAAACCTGAGAGCCTTCCTATAGCATGAGATGTGATATCCAAGTCCTTCCCATTCCAATCCTGAGACCCTTCCTATAACATGAGATGTGATATCCAACTCCTTCCCATTCCAACCTGAGACCCTTCCTATAGCATGAGATGTGATATCCAACTCCTTCCCATTCCAATCAAGACTTTTCCTATAACATGAGATGTGATATCTCTATGCTTCTAATACCAAACCTGAGGCCCTTCCCGTAGTATATGTGAAATCCAACTCCTTCCCATTCAAAACTTGTGACCCTTCCTGTAGCATGAAATGTGATTTCTCACACCTTCCAATACCATACCCGAGACCATTCCCACAGCCCGAGATTTGAAATCTCATTTCTTCCAATACCAAACCCGAGACCCTTCCGATAGGATGAGATTTACTATCTCACTCCTTAAAATACCAAACTCGAGTCCCTTCCTAAAGGATGTGATTTGATATCTCAGTGCTTCTAATACCAAACCTGAGACCCTCCCTATAACAAGAGATATCATATCCAACTCCTTCCCATTCCAATCCTGAGACGCTTCCTATAGCATGAGATGTGATATCTCACTGCTTATACCAAACCTGAGACCCTTCCCATAGAATGAGATGTGATATCCAACTCCTTCCCATTCCAATCCTCAGACCCTTCCTATAGCATGGGATGTGATATCCCAATGCTTCTAATATCAAACTTGAGACCCTACCTATAGCATGAGATGTGATATCCAAGTCCTTCCCATTCCAATCCTGAGACACTTCCTATACCATGAGATGTGATATCTCAATGGTTCTAATACCAAACCTGAGACTCTTCCTATAACATGAGATGGGATATCCAACTCCTTCCCATTCCAATCCTGAGACCCTTTTGATAGCAGAGATGTGATATCTCAATGTTTATACCAAACCTGAGACCCTTCCTACGGCATGAGATGTCATATTCAACTCCTTCCCATTCCAATCCTGAGACCCTTCCTATAGCATGAGATGTGATATCCAACTCCTTCCCATTCCAATCCTGAGACCCTTCCTATAGCATGAGATGTGATGTCTCAATGCTTCTAATACCAAACCTGAGATCCTTCCTATAACATGAGATGTGATATCCAACTCCTTCCATTCCAATCCTGAGACCCTTCCTATAGCATGAGATGTGATATCTCAATGCTTATACCAAACCTGAGACCCTTCCTATAGCATGAGATGTGATATCCAACTCCTTCCCATTCCAATCCTGAGACCCTTCCTATAGCCTGAGATGTGATATCTCAATGCCTCTAATACCACACCTGAGACCCTTCCTATAACATGAGATGGGAATATCCAACTCCTTCCCATTCCAATCCTGAGACACTTCCTATAGCATGAGATGTGATATCTCACTGCTTATACCAAACCTGAGAACCTTCCCATAGCATGAGATGTGATATCCAGCTCCTTCCCATTCCAATCCTCAGACCCTTCCTATAGCATGAGATGTGATATCCCAATGCTTCTAATATCAAACTTGAGACCCTACCTATAGCATGAGATGTGATATCCAAGTCCTTCCCATTCCAATCCTGAGACACTTCCTATAGCATGAGATGTGATATCTCAATGCTTCTAATACCAAACCTGAGACTCTTCCTATAACATGAGATGGGATATCCAACTGCTTCCCATTCCAATCCTGAGACCCTTTTGATAGCAGAGATGTGATATCTCATTGCTTATACCAAACCTGAGACCCTTCCTATAGCATGAGATGTGATATCCAACTCCTTCCCATTCCAATTCTGAGACCCTTCCTTTATCATGAGATGTGATATCCAACTCCTTCCCATTCCAATCCTGAGACCCTTCCGATATCATGAGATGTGATATCTCAAAGCTTCTAATATCAAACTTGAGACCCTCCCTATAGCATGAGATGTGATATCCAAGTCCTTCCCATTCCAATCCTGAGACCCTTCCTATAGCATGAGATGTGATATCTCAATGCTTCTAATACCAAACCTGAGACCCGTAATATAACATGAGATGTGATATCCAAATCCTTCCCCTTCCAAACCTTAGACCCTTCCTTTATCATGAGATGTGATATCCAACTCCTTCCCATTCCAATCCTGAGACCCTTCCGATATCATGAGATGTGATATCTCAAAGCTTCTAATATCAAACTTGAGACCCTCCCTATAGCATGAGATGTGATATCCAAGTCCTTCCCATTCAAATCCTGAGACCCTTCCTATAGCATGAGATGTGATATCTCAATGCTTCTAATACCAAACCTGAGACCCTTCCTATAACATGAGATAGGAATATCCAACTCCTTCCCATTCCAATCCTGAGACCCTTCCGATAGCAGAGATGTGATATCTCAATGCTTATACCAAACCTGAGATCCTTCCTATAACATGAGATGTGATATCCAACTCCTTCCCATTCCAATCCTGAGACACTTCCTATAGCATGAGATGTGATATCTCACTGCTTATACCAAACCTGAGACCCTTCCCATAGCATGAGATGTGATATCCAACTCCTTCCCATTCCAATCCTCAGACACTTCCTATAGCATGAGATGTGATATCTCAATGCTTCTAATACCAAACCTGAGACTCTTCCTATAACATGAGATGGGATATCCAACTCCTTCCCATTCCAATCCTGAGACCCTTTTGATAGCAGAGATGTGATATCTCAATGTTTATACCAAACCTGAGACCCTTCCTACGGCATGAGATGTCATATTCAACTCCTTCCCATTCCAATCCTGAGACACTTCCTATAGCATGAGATGTGATATCTCAATGCTTCTAATACCAAACCTGAGACTCTTCCTATAACATGAGATGGGATATCCAACTCCTTCCCATTCCAATCCTGAGACCCTTCCGATAGCAGAGATGTGATATCTCAATGCTTATACCAAACCTGAGATCCTTCCTATAACATGAGATGTGATATCCAACTCCTTCCCATTCCAATCCTGAGACACTTCCTATAGCATGAGATGTGATATCTCACTGCTTATACCAAACCTGAGACCCTTCCCATAGCATGAGATGTGATATCCAGCTCCTTCCCATTCCAATCCTCAGACCCTTCCTATAGCATGAGATGTGATATCCCAATGCTTCTAATATCAAACTTGAGACCCTACCTATAGCATGAGATGTGATATCCAAGTCCTTCCCATTCCAATCCTGAGACACTTCCTATAGCATGAGATGTGATATCTCAATGCTTCTAATACCAAACCTGAGACTCTTCCTATAACATGAGATGGGATATCCAACTGCTTCCCATTCCAATCCTGAGACCCTTTTGATAGCAGAGATGTGATATCTCATTGCTTATACCAAACCTGAGACCCTTCCTATAGCATGAGATGTGATATCCAACTCCTTCCCATTCCAATTCTGAGACCCTTCCTTTATCATGAGATGTGATATCCAACTCCTTCCCATTCCAATCCTGAGACCCTTCCGATATCATGAGATGTGATATCTCAAAGCTTCTAATATCAAACTTGAGACCCTCCCTATAGCATGAGATGTGATATCCAAGTCCTTCCCATTCCAATCCTGAGACCCTTCCTATAGCATGAGATGTGATATCTCAATGCTTCTAATACCAAACCTGAGACCCGTAATATAACATGAGATGTGATATCCAAATCCTTCCCCTTCCAAACCTTAGACCCTTCCTTTATCATGAGATGTGATATCCAACTCCTTCCCATTCCAATCCTGAGACCCTTCCGATATCATGAGATGTGATATCTCAAAGCTTCTAATATCAAACTTGAGACCCTCCCTATAGCATGAGATGTGATATCCAAGTCCTTCCCATTCCAATCCTGAGACCCTTCCTATAGCATGAGATGTGATATCTCAATGCTTCTAATACCAAACCTGAGACCCTTCCTATAACATGAGATAGGAATATCCAACTCCTTCCCATTCCAATCCTGAGACCCTTCCGATAGCAGAGATGTGATATCTCAATGCTTATACCAAACCTGAGATCCTTCCTATAACATGAGATGTGATATCCAACTCCTTCCCATTCCAATCCTGAGACACTTCCTATAGCATGAGATGTGATATCTCACTACTTATACCAAACCTGAGACCCTTCCCATAGCATGAGATGTGATATCCAACTCCTTCCCATTCCAATCCTCAGACACTTCCTATAGCATGAGATGTGATATCTCAATGCTTCTAATACCAAACCTGAGACTCTTCCTATAACATGAGATGGGATATCCAACTCCTTCCCATTCCAATCCTGAGACCCTTTTGATAGCAGAGATGTGATATCTCAATGTTTATACCAAACCTGAGACCCTTCCTACGGCATGAGATGTCATATTCAACTCCTTCCCATTCCAATCCTGAGACCCTTCCTATAGCATGAGATGTGATGTCTCAATGCTTCTAATACCAAACCTGAGATCCTTCCTATAACATGAGATGTGATATCCAACTCCTTCCATTCCAATCCTGAGACCCTTCCTATAGCATGAGATGTGATATCTCAATGCTTATACCAAACCTGAGACCCTTCCTATAGCATGAGATGTGATATCCAACTCCTTCCCATTCCAATCCTGAGACCCTTCCTATAGCCTGAGATGTGATATCTCAATGCCTCTAATACCAAACCTGAGATCCTTCCTCTAACATGAAATGTGATATCCAACTCCTTCACTTTCCAAACCTGAGAGCCTATCTATAGCATGAGATGTGATATCCAAGTCCTTCCCATTCCAATCCTTAGACCCTTCCTACAGCATGCAATATGATATCTCAATGATTCTAATAAAAAACCTGAGACCCATCCTATAACATGAGATGGGATATCCAACTCCTTCCCATTCCAATCCTGAGACACTTCCGATAGCAGAGATGTGATATCTCAACACCCATTATTCAAGATATAGCTGTAACCCGCTAGACGTATTGAAAAGTGCTAAAAACTAGCAAAAATAGCTAGAAAATGTTCTTTCCTCGCGTTTTGGTAAATACGAATTCTGGTGGATTCCCATTTTGTACTCTGTTCGTGCATTTGTTCAGTCGAATCCTGATGTTTTTAACCACTCGTCACCCATACAAGGGGGGGATCAAAATCTACTGTTCACAGGCTGAATGTATACTGCTGAAATCGTCAATGCATTATCGGGTAAACCGACTGTTCTGGAAAGTGTATTTGCCATCTGTTATTCCAGTAAGCATGTTTTTATCGTCCCTTCTTGTTTCAAGGCTGCACTCCCGTGGTGATCACATTCTCCTCTCCAGAGCAGGCTAACTACCAGCTGCTCCTCCTCAGAGGCGTTCCACCTTTCTGTCCCTGCTCCCTGCACCGTTTCGCGTTGCATGTACTCGCTTCCCAGCTCTCTGGATTAGATGCGTGTTCCCTCGCGTTTTTGTAAATGCGAATTCTGGTGGGTTCCCATGTTGTATGTAGTGTCCGTGCGTTTGTTGTCGAATCCTGAAGTTTTTAACCACTGTTCTCCCATACTAGGGAGGGGGTTCAACATCTACTGCTGTTCACAGGCTGAATGTATACGGCTGAAATCTTCAAGGCATTATCAGCTTTCCTGACTGTTTTGGAACGTGTATTTGCCATCTGTTAATGCAGTCGCCCTGTGTTCATCGTCCCTTCTACTTTACAGGCTGCACTCCCCTGGTGATCACATTCTCCTCTCCAGAGCAGGCTGACTACCAGCTGCTCCTCCTCATAGGCGTTCATCCTTTCTGTCCCTGCTCCCTGCACCGTTTCGCGTTGCATGTACTCGCTTCCCAGCTCTGTTCGTGCGTTTGTTCAGTCGAAACCTGGTCTTTTGAACCACTCTTCTCCCATACAAGGGAGGGTCAAAATGTGTTGTTCACAGGCTGAATTTATACTGCTGAAATGCTCGCTTCCCTGCTCTCTGTAGTAAATTGATTTCCTTTGCAGGCCGACTCCTGTCACGAATGCCTTGTCTGCATTTACCAAAACGCGAGGGAAGTACATTTTCTAGCTGTTTTTGCTAGTTTTTAGCACGTTTCAATACGTCTAGCGGGTTACAGCTATATGTTGAATAATGGGTGTTATAAAGCATTCTGAACACTGTATCTTGTGGAGCAAATTGGAAGGCTGTAGAAAGAGGAGAGAAGGCAGGGAACACGCATCTCAACCAGAGAGCTGGGAAGCGAGTACATGCAACGCGAAACGGTGCAGGGAGCAGGGACAGATAGGATGAACACCTATGAGGAGGAGCAGCTGGTAGTTAGCCAGCATAGGAAAGAAGAATTTGTTCACTAGGGGAGTGCAGCCTGTAAACTAGAAGGAACGATGAACAAAGGGCGACTGCATTAACAGATGGCAAATACACGTTCCAAAACAGTCAGGAAAGCTGATAATGCCTTGAAGATTTCAGCCGTATACATTCAGCCTGTGAACAGCAGTAGATGTTGACCCCCCCCCCCCTCCCTAGTATGGGAGAACAGTGGTTAAAAACTTCAGGATTCGACACAAACGCACGGACACAGTACATACAACATGGGAACCCACCAGAATTCGCATTTACAAAAACGCGAGGGAAGTACATTTTCTAGCTATTTTTGTTAGTTTTTAGCACGTTTCAATACGTCTAGCGGGTTACAGCTATATGTTGAATAATGGGGTTATAAAGCATTCTGAACACTATTTTGTGGACCTCATTGGAAGGCTGTAGGAAGAGGAGAGAAGACAGGGAACACGCATCTAAACCAGAGAGCTGGGAAGCGAGTACATGCAACGCGAAACGGTGCAGGGAGCAGGGACAGAAAGGTGGAACGCCTCTGAGGAGGAGCAGCTGGTAGTTAGCCTGCTCTGGAGAGGATAATGTGATCACCACGGGAGTGCAGCCTTGAAACAAGAAGGGACGATGAAAACATGCTGACTGGAATAACAGATGGCAAATACACTTTCCAGAACAGTTGGTTTACCCGATAATGCATTGACGATTTGAGCAGTATACATTCAGCCTGTGAACAGTAGATTTTGATCCCCCCATTGTATGGGTGACGAGTGGTTAAAAACATCAGGATTCGACTGAACAAATGCACGAACAGAGTACAAAATGGGTATCCACCAGAATTCGTATTTACCAAAACGCGAGGAAAGAACATTTTCTAGCTATTTTTGCTAGTTTTTAGCACTTTTCAATACGTCTAGCGGGTTACAGCTATATCTTGAATAATGGGTGTTATAAAGCATTCTGAGCACCGTGTATCTTTTGAAGCTCATTTGTTGATTTGAAGGCAGCGGGAAGAGGAGAGAAGGCAGGGAACACACGTCTAACGCGAAACGATGCAGAGAACAAGCACAGAAAGGAAGAAGGAAAAGCGTCTAAACCAGAGAGCAGGGAAGCGAGTGTTTGCAACGCGAAACGGTGCAGAGAGCAGGGACAGAAAGGGAGAACTCCACTGAGGAACAGCTGGTGGTTAGCCTTCTTTGGAGATGAGAACTTGATCACCACGGGAGAGGATTGTTGAGAGGGTTACATAGGGGGATGTCTGAGATCAGAAAATCCTGAGTATTCCCTGCAGTGTGTAGGGCCAGAGACATGAAGAGTTGCAGATCTCGTAAAAGTCCAGGTCAGGATGCATACAGGTTCATTTTGAATTCTCCAAGTAGGCGGAGTTGAGTGGTAGGAGGCTAGGATGGAGAAGTCCATCCACTGAGAGAGGAAGGGGGTAGGCAAATAGCCACGGTGAGAGAATGGCCAGGAAACAGAGAATGCATGCAGACAAGGCATTCGTGAGATGAGTCGGCCTGCAAAGGAAAGCAATTCACTACAGGAATCAAGGATACTCCCCCTCAAGAACGGTTGGATCTGGGCATGGAGAGGAACTTGTCATCAGGGAGGAAAGTGTCAGAGCTCGAGACAGCGCTGGCCGTCATCCATGTCTCGGTTAGACCAAGGACATCAAGGTCGGGTTCTTCCAGGAAATGGCAGATGTCAGATGAGTGTTAACTGAGTGAGAGTTGAGAGTGGGGAGGGGTACAAATCAGTAATCCTTGCGGAGGTGTAGAAGGAGCCTGACCTAGGGCACATGAGGAAGGAGAGAGGAAAGGAAGCAGAAGAAGGGAGAGAAGACACAGCAGGAGTGCATTATCAATCCGGAGAATCTAGGAGTGGTGAGGTTAGACAGGGGGGAGGGGGGGGGGGTCTGAGTCTCAGGATTTGAATGGGAAGTTCGATATCACATGTCATGCTATAGGAAGAGTCTCAGGATTGGAATGGGAAGGAGTTGGATATGATATCTCTTGTTATAGGGAGGGTCTCAGGTTTGGTATTAGAAGCACTGAGATATCAAATCACATCCTATCGGAAGGGTCTCGGGTTTGGTATTGGAAGAAATGAGATTTCAAATCTCAGGCTGTGGGAATGGTCTCGGGTATGGTATTGGAAGGGGTGAAAAATCACATTTCATGCTACAGGAAGGGTCACAAGTTTGGAATGGGAAGGAGTTGGATTTCACATATACTACGGGAAGGGCCTCAGGTTTGGTATTAGAAGCATAGAGATATCACATCTCATGTTATAGGAAGGGTCTCCATTGGAATGGGAAGGAGTTATATCACATCTCATGTTATAGGGAGGGTCTCAGTTTTGATATTAGAAGCATTGAGATATCACATATGCTATTGGAAGGGTCTCAGTATTGGAATTGGAAGGAGTTGGATATCACATCTCATGCTATCGGAAGGGTCTCAGGATTGGAATGGGAAGTAGTTGGATATCACATATGCTAAAGGAAAGGTCTCAGGATAGGAATGGGAAGGACTTAGATTTCACATCTCATACTATAGGGAGGGTCTCAGTTTTGATATTAGAAGCATTGAGCTATCACATCTCATGCTATCGGAAGGGTCTCAGGATTGGAATGGGATGGAGTTGGATATCACAGCTCAAGCTATCTCAGGATTGTAATGGGAAGGAGTTTGATATCACATATAAAGCTATAGGAAGGGTCTCAGGTTTGGAAGGGGAAGGATTTGGATCTCACATCTCAAGCTATCTCAGGATTGGAATGGGAAGGAGTTTGATATTTCATCTCAAGCTATAGGAAGGGTCTCAGGTTTGGAAAGGGAAGGATTTGGATTTCACATCTCATGTTATAGGATGGTTCTCATGTTTGGTTTTACAAGCATTGAGATATCACATCTCATGCTATGGGAAGGGTCTCAGGTTTGGAACGGGAAGGAGTTGGATATCACATCTCATGCTAAAGGAAAGGTCTCAGGTCTGGAAGGGGAAGGATTTGGATCTCACATCTCATGTTTTAGGACGGGTCTCAGGTTTGGTATTAGAAGCATTGAAATATCACATCTCATGGTATAGGAAGGGTCCCAGGATTGGAATGGGAAGGAGTTGGATATCACATTGAATGGGAAGGAGTTTGATATCACATCTCAAGCTATAGGAAGGGCCTCAGGTTTGGAAAGGGAATGATTTGGATTTCAAATCTCATGTTATAGGATGGTTCTCATGTTTGGTTTTAGAAGCATTGAAATATCACATCTCATGCTATCGGAAGGGTCTCAGGTTTGGAATGGGAAGGAGTTTGATATCACATCTCATGTTAGAGGTAGGATCTCAGGTTTGGTATTAGAGGCATTGAGATATGACATCGCATGCCATCAGCAGGGTCTCAGGATTGGAATGGGAAGGAGTTGGATATCACATCTCATGCTAAAGGGAGGGTCTAAGGTTTGGAAGGGGAAGGATTTGGACATCACATCTCATGTTATTGGAAGGATCTGAGGTTTGGTATTAGAAGCATTGAGATATCACATCTCATGCTATCGGAAGGGTCTCAGGTTTGGTATAAGCATTGAGATATCACATCTCTGCTATCGGAAGGGTCTCAGGATTGGAATGGGAATGATTTGGATATCACATCTCATGTTATAGGAAGGGTCTCAGGTTTGGTATTAGAAGCATTGAGACATCACATCTCATGCTATAGGAAGGGTCTCAGGATTGTAATGGGAAGGAGTTGGATTTCACATCTCATGCTATATGAAGGGTCTCAGGTTTGGTATAAGCATTGAGATATCACATCTCATGCTATAGGAAGGGTCTCAGGATTGGAATGGGAAGGATTTGGATATCACATCTCATGCTATAGGAAGGGTCTCAGGTTTGGTATAAGCATGGAGATATCACTTCTCATGCTATAGGAAGTGTCTCAGGATTGGAATGGGAAGGAGTTGGATATCACATCTCATGTTATAGGAAGGATCTCAGGTTTTGTATTAGAAGCATTGAGACATCATATCTCATGCTATAGGAAGGGTCTCAGGATTGGAATGGGAAGTAGTTGGATATCACATCTCATGCTAAAGGGAGGGTCTCAGGTTTGGAAGGGGAAGGATTTGGATATTACATCTCGTGTTATAGGAATGATCTCAGGTTTGGTATTAGAAGCATTCAGATATCACATCTCATGCTATCGGAAGGATCTCAGGTTTGGTATTAGAAGCATTGAGATATCAAATCTCATGCTATAGGAAGGGTCGCAGGATTGGAATGGGAAGGAGTTCGATATCACATCTCATGCTATGGGAAGGGTCTCAGGATTGGAATGGGAAGGAGTTTTATATGACATCTCATGCCATATGAAGGATCTCAGGTTTGGTATTAGAAGCATTGAGACATAACATCTCATGTTATAGGAAGGGTCTCAGGATTGGAATGGGAAGGAGTTGGATATGACATCTCATGCCACAGGAAGGGTCTAAGGTTTGGTATAAGCATTGAGATATCACATCTCTGCTATCGGAAGGGTCTCAGGATTGGAATGGGAAGGAGTTGGATATCCCATCTTACGTTATAGGAAGGGTCTCAGGTTTGGTATTAGAAGCATTGAGATATCACATCTCATGCTATAGGAAGGGTCTCAGGATTGGAATGGGAAGGACTTGGATATCACATCTCATTCTATAGGGAGGGTCTCACGTTTGGAAAGGGAAGGAGTTGGATATCACATTTCATGTTATATGTAGGATCTCAGGTTTGGTATTAGAGGCATTGAGATATCACATCTCATGCTATCAGAAGGGTCTCAGGATTGGAATGGGAAGGAGTTGGATATCACATCTCATGCTAAAGGGAGGGTCTCAGGAATGGAAGGGGAAGGATTTGGATATCACATCTCATGTTATAGGAAGGATCTCAGGTTTGTTATTAGAAGCATTGAGATATCACATCTCATGCTATCGGAAGGATCTCAGGTTTGCTATTAGAGGTATTGAGATATCACATCTCATGCTAAAGGGAGGGTCTCAGATTTGGAAGGGGAAGGATTTGGATATCACATCTCTTGTTATAGGAAGGATCACAGGTTTGGTATTAGAAGCATTGAGATATCACATCTCATGCTATGGGAAGGGTCTCAGGATTGGAATGGGAAGGAGTTGGATATCGCATCTCATGCTATAGGAAGGGTCTCAGGTTTGGAACGGGAAGGAGTTAGATATCACATCTCATGTTATAGTAAGAGTCTCAGGTTTGGTATAAGCATTGAGATTTCACATCTCTGCTATCGGAGGTGTCTCAGGATTGGGATGGGAAGGAATTGGATATCACATCTCATGCTATAGGAAGGGTATCAGGTTTGGAACGGGAAGGAGTTGGATATCCCATCTCATGTTATAGGACGGGTCTCAGTTTTGATATTAGAAGCATTGCGATATCACATCACATGCTGTAGGAAGGGTCTCAGGTTTGGAATGAGAAGGATTTAGATATCACATCTCATGTCATAGGAAGGATCTCAGGTTTGGTATAAGCATTGAGATATCACATCTCTGCTATTGGAAAGGTCTCAAGATTGGAATGGGAAGGACTTGGATATCACAATTCATGTTATAGGAAGGGTCTCAGGTTTGGTATTAGAAGCATTGAGATATGACATCTCATGCTATAGGAAGGGTCTCAGGATTGGAATGGGAAGGACTTGGATATCACATCTCATGTTATAGGAAGGGTCTCAGGTTTGGTATTAGAAGCATTGAGATATCACATCTCATGCTATAGGAAGGGTCTCAGGAGCGGAATGGGAAGGAGTTGGATATCACATCTCATGATAAAGGAAGGGTCTAAGGTTTGGAAGGGGAAGGATTTGGATATCACATCTCATGTTATTGGACTGGTCTCAGGTTTGGTATTAGAAGCATTGAGATATCAAGTCTCATGGTATAGGACGGTAGTTTGATATCACATCTCATGCCATGGTATGGGTCTCAGGTTTTGTAGAAGCATTGGGATATCACATCTCATGCTATCGGAAGGATATCAGGATTAGATTTGGAAGGAGTTGGATATCCCATCTCATGCTATAGGAAGGGTCTCAGGTTGGAATGGGAAGGAGTTGGAGATCACATCTCATGTTATAGGAAGGGTCTCAGGATTGGAATGGGAAGGACTTGGATATCACATCTCATGCTGTAGGAAGGCTCTCAGGTTTGGAAAGGGAAGGAGTTGGATATCACATTTCATGTTAGAGGTAGGATCTCAGGTTTGGTATTAGAGGCATTGAGATATCACATCTCATGCTATCAGAAGGGTATCAGGATTGGAATGGGAAGGAATTGGATATCACATCTCATGCTAAAGGGAGGGTCTCAGGTTTGGTATTAGAGGCATTGAGATATCACATCTCATGCTATCAGAAGGGTATCAGGATTGGAATGGGAAGGAATTGGATATCACATCTCATGCTAAAGGGAGGGTCTCAGGTTTGGTATTAGAAGCATTGAGATATCACATCTCATGCTATCGGAAGGATCTCAGGTTTGGTATTAGAAGCATTGAGATATCACATCTCATGCTATAGGAAGGGTCTCAGGATTGGAATGGGAAGGAGTTGGATATCACATCTCATGTTATAGGAAGGATCTCAGGTTTGGTATTAGAAGCATTGAGATATCACATCTCATGCTATAGGAAGGGTCTCAGGATTGGAATGGGAAGGAGTTGGATATCACATCTCATGCTAAAGGAAGGGTCTCAGTTTTGGTAGAAGCATTGAGATATCACATCTCATGCTATAGGAAGGGTCTCTGGATTGGAATGGGAAGGAGTTGGATATCACATCTCGTGCTATAGGAAGGGTCTCAGGTTTGGTATAAGCATTGAGATATCACATCTCTGCTATCGGAAGGGTCTCAGGATTGGAATGGGAAGGACTTAGATATCACATCTCATGCTATAGGGAGGGTCTCAGTATTGATATTAGAAGCATTGAGATATCACATCTCATGCTATCGGAAGGGTCTCAGGATTGGAATGGAAGGAGCTGGATATCACATCTCATGCTAAGACCTGATATACCCTTCCTATAAAATGAGATGGGAATACCCAACTCCTTCCCATTCCAATCCTGAGACCCTTCCGATAGCAGAGATGTGATATCTCAATGCTTATATCAAACCTGAGATCCTTCCTATAACATGAGGTGTGATATCCAACTCCTTCCCATTCCAATCCTGAGACACTTCCTATAGCATGAGATGTGATATCTCACTGCTTATACCAAACCTGATACCCTTCCTATAGCATGAGATGTGATATCCAACTCCTTCCCATTCCAATCCCGAGTCCCTTCCTGTAGCATGAGATGTGATATCTCAATGCTTCTAATATCAAACTTGAGACCCTCCCTATAGCATGAGATGTGATATCCAAGTCCTTCACATTCCAATCCTGAGACACTTCCTATAGCATGAGATGTGATATCTCAATGCTTCTAATACCAAACCTGAGATTCTTCCTATAACATGAGATGGGATATCCAACTCCTTCCCATTCCAATCCTGAGACCCTTCCAAAAGCAGAGATGTGATATCTCAATGCTTATACCAAACCTGAGACCCTTCCTATGGCATGAGATGTCATATACATATCCTTCCCATTCCAATCCTGAGACCCTTCCTATAGCATGAGATGTGATATCCAACTCCTTCCCATTCCAATCCTGAGACCCTTCCTATAGCATGAGATGTGATATCTCAATGCCTCTAATACCAAACCTGAGATCCTTCCTCTAACATGAAATGTGATATCCAACACCTTCCCTTTCCAAACCTGAGAGCCTACCTATAGCTTGAGATGTGATATCCAAGTCCTTCCCATTCCAATCCTTAGACCCTTCCTACAGCATGCAATATGATATCTCAATGATTCTAATAACAAACCTGAGACCCGTCCTATAACATGAGATGGGATATCCAACTCCTTCCCATTCCAATCCTGAGACACTTCCGATAGCAGAGATGTGATATCTCAATGCTTATACCAAACCTGAGACCCTTCCTATAACATGAGATGTGATATCCAACTCCTTCCAAATCCAATCCTGATACCCTTCCGATAGCATGAGATGTGATATCCCAATGCTTCTACCAAACCTGAGACCCATACTATGGCATGAGATGTGATATCAAACTCCTTCCCATTCCAAACCTGAGACCCTTCCTATAGCTTAAGATGTGATATCCAACTCCTTCCCATTCCAATTCTGAGACCCTTCCTATACCATGAGACTTGATATCTCAATGCTTCTAATACCAAACCTGAGACCCGTCCTATAACATGAGATGTGATATCCAAATCCTTCCCCTTCCAAACCTTAGACCCTTCCTTTATCATGAGATGTGATATCCAACTCCTTCCCATTCCAATCCTGAGACCCTTCCGATATCATGAGATGTGATATCTCAATGCTTCTAATATCAAACTTGAGACCCTCCCTATAGCATGAGATGTGATATCCAAGTCCTTCCCATTCCAATCCTGAGACCCTTCCTATAACATGAGATGGGAATATCCAACTCCTTCCCATTCCAATCCTGAGACCCTTCCGATAACAGAGATGTGATATCTCAATGCTTATACCAAACCTGAGATCCTTCCTATAACATGAGATGTAATATCCAACTTCTTCCCATTCCAATCCTGAGACACTTCCTATAGCATGAGATGTGATATCTCACTGCTTATACCAAACCTGAGACCCTTCCTATAGCATGAGATGTGATATCCAACTCCTTCCCATTCCAATCCTGAGACCCTTCCTATAGTATGAGATGAGATATCTCAATGCTTCTAATACCAAACCTGAGACTCTTCCTATAACATGAGATGGGATATCCAACTCCTTCCCATTCCAATCCTGAGACCCTTCCGATAGTAGAGATGTGATATCTCACTGCTTATACCAAACCTGAGACCCTTCCTATAGCATGAGATGTGATATCCAACTCCTTCCCATTCCAATCCTGAGACCCTTCCTATAGCATGAGATGTGATATCTCAATGCTTATACCAAACCTGAGACCCTTCATATAGCATGAGATTTGAAATCCAACTCCTTCCCATTACAATCCTGAGACCCTTCCTATAGCATGAGATATGATGTCTCAATGCTTCTAATACCAAACCTGAGATCCTTCCTATAACATGAGATGTGATATCCAACTCCTTCCATTCCAATCCTGAGACCCTTCCTATAGCATGAGATGTGATATCTCAATGCTTCTAATATCAAACTTGAGACCCTCCCTATAGCATGAGATGTGATATCCAAGTCCTTCCCATTCCAATCCTGAGACACTTCCTATAGCATGAGATGTGATATCTCAATGCTTCTAATACCAAACCTGAGACTCTTCCTATAACATGAGATGGGATATCCAACTCCTTCCCATTCCAATCCTGAGACCCTTCCAAAAGCAGAGATGTGATATCTCAATGCTTATACCAAACCTGAGACCCTTCCTATGGCAGGAGATGTCATATACATATCCTTCCCATTCCAATCCTGAGACCCTTCCTATAGCATGAGATGTGATATCTCAATGCTTATACCAAACCTGAGACCCTTCCTATAGCATGAGATGTGATATCCAAGTCCTTCCCATTCCAATCCTTAGACCCTTCCTATAGCATGCAATATGATATCTCAATGAATCTAATACCAAACCTGAGACTCTTCCTATAACATGAGATGGGATATCCAACTCCTTCCCATTCCAATCCTGAGACCCTTCCAAAAGCAGAGATGTGATATCTCAATGCTTATACCAAACCTGAGACCCTTCCTATGGCATGAGATGTCATATACATATCCTTCCCATTCCAATCCTGAGACCCTTCCTATAGCATGAGATGTGATATCTCAATGCTTATACCAAACCTGAGACCCTTCCTATAGCATGAGATGTGATATCCAAGTCCTTCCCATTACAATCCTTAGACCCTTCCTATAGCATGCAATATGATATCTCAATGATTCTAATAACAAACCTGAGACCCATCCTATAACATGAGATGGGATATCCAACTCCTTCCCATTCCAATCCTGAGACCCTTCCGATAGCAGAGATGTGATATCTCAATGCTTATACCAAACCTGAGACCCTTCCTACGGCATGAGATGTCATATACAACTCCTTCCCATTCCAATCCTGAGACCCTTCCGATAGCATGAGATGTGATATCTCAATGCTTATACCAAACCTGAGACACTTCATATAGCATGAGATGTGATATCCAACTCCTTCCCATTACAATCCTGAGTCCCTTCCTATAGCATGAGATGTGATGTCTCAATGCTTCTAATACCAAACCTGAGATCCTTCCTATAACATGAGATGTGATATCCAACTCCTTTCATTCCAATCCTGAGACCCTTCCTATAGCATGAGATGTGATATCTCAATGCTTCTAATATCAAACTTGAGACCCTCTCTATAGCATGAGATGTGATATCCAATTCCTTCCCATTCCAATCCTGAGACACTTCCTATAGCATGAGATGTGATATCTCAATGCTTCTAATACCAAACCTGAGACTCTTCCTATAACATGAGATGGGATATCCAACTCCTTCCCATTCCAATCCTGAGACACTTCCGATAGCAGAGATGTGATATCTCAATGCTTATACCAAACCTGAGACCCTTCCTATAACATGAGATGTGATATCCAACTCCTTCCCATTCCAAACCTGAGACCCTTCCTATAGCATATGCGATATCCAACTTCTTCCAATTCCAAACATGAGACCCTTCCCATAGCAAGAATGTAATATTCAACTCCTTCCCATTCCAATCCTGAGACCATTCCTATAGCATGAGATGTGATATCTCAATGCTTCTAATACCAAACCTGAGATCCTTCCTATGACATGAGATGTGATATCCAATTCCTTCCCATTCCAAACCTGAGACCCTTCCTACAGCATGCGATGTGATATCTCAATGCTTCTAATACCAAACCTGAGACCAGTCCTATAACATGAGATGGGATATCCAACTCCTTCCCGTTCCAATCCTGAGACACTTCCGATTGCAGAGATGCGATATCTCAATGCTTATACCAAACCTGAGACTCTTCCTATAACATGAGATGTGATATCCAACTCCTTCCCGTTCCAAACCTGAGACTCTTCCTATAGCATGAGATGTGATATCCAACTCTTTCCCATTCCGATCCTGAGACCCTTCCGGTAGCATGAGATGTGATATCTCTATGCCTCTAATACCAAACCTGAGATCCTTCCTATAACATGTGATGTGATATTCAATTCCTTCCCCTTCCAAACCTGAGACCCTCCCTTTAGCATGAGATGTGATATCCAATTCCTTCCCATTCCAATCCTGAGACCCTTATGATAGCATGAGATGTGATATCTCAATGCCTCTAATACCAAACCTGAGATACTTCCGATAGCATGAGATGTGATATCTCAATGCTTCTAATACCAAACCTGAGATCCTTCCTATAACATGAGATGTGATATCCAACTCCTTCCCATTCCAATCCTGAGACCCTTCTGATAGCATGAGATGTGATATCTCAATGCCTCTAATACCAAACCTGAGATCCTACCTCTAGCATGAAATGTGATATCCAACTCCTTCCCTTTCCAAACCTGAGAGCCTACCTATAGCATGAGATGTTATATCCAAGTCCTTCCCATTCCAATCCTTAGACCCTTCCTATAGCATGCAATATGATATCTCAATGATTCTAATAACAAACCTGAGACCCGTCCTATAACATGAGATGGGATATCCAACTCCTTCCCCTTCCAAACCTGAGACCCTCCCTTTAGCATGAGATGTGATATCCAACTCCTTCCCATTCCATTCCTGAGACCCTTCTGATAGCATGAGATGTGACATCTCAATGCCTCTAATACCAAACCTGAGATCCTACCTCTAACATGAAATGTGATATCCAACTCTTTCCCCTTCCAAACCTGAGACCCTTCCTATGGCATGAGATGTCATATACAACTCCTTCCCATTCCAATCCTGAGCCCTTCCTATATCATGAGATGTGATATCCAACTCCTTCCCATTCCAATTCTGAGACCCTTCCTATACTATGAGACTTGAAATCTCAATGCTTCTAATACCAAACCTGAGACCCGTAATATAACATGAGATGTAATATCCAAATCCTTCCCCTTCCAAACCTTAGACCCTTCCTTTATCATGAGATGTGATATCCAACTCCTTCCCATTCCAATCCTGAGACCCTTCCGATATCATGAGATGTGATATCTCAATGCTTATACCAAACCTGAGACTCTTCCTATAGCATGAGATGTGATATCCAACTTCTTCCCATTCCAATCCTGAGACCCTTCCTATAACATGAGATGTGATATCTCAATGCTTCTAATACCAAACCTGAGATCCTTCCTATAACATGAGATGTGATATCCAAATCCTTCCCCTTCCAAACCTGAGACCCTCCCTTTAGCATGAGATGTGATATCCAACTCCTTCCCATTCCATTCCTGAGACCCTTCTGATAGCATGAGATGTGATATCTCAATGCCTCTAATACCAAACCTGAGATCCTACCTCTAACATGAAATGTGATATCCAACTCTTTCCCCTTCCAAACCTGAGAGCCTTCCTATAGCATGAGATGTGATATCCATGTCCTTCCCATTCCAATCCTCAGACCCTTCCTATAGCTTGAGATGTGATATCCAACTCCTTCCCATTCCAATTCTGAGACCCTTCCTATACTATGAGACTTGAAATCTCAATGCTTCTAATACCAAACCTGAGACCCGTAATATAACATGAGATGTAATATCCAAATCCTTCCCCTTCCAAACCTTAGACCCTTCCTTTATCATGAGATGTGATATCCAACTCCTTCCCATTCCAATCCTGAGACCCTTCCGATATCATGAGATGTGATATCTCAAAGCTTCTAATATCAAACTTGAGACCCTCCCTATAGCATGAGATGTGATATCCAAGTCCTTCCCATTCCAATCCTGAGACCCTTCCTATAGCATGAGATGTGATATCTCAATGCTTATACCAAACCTGAGATCCTTCCTATAACATGAGATGTGATATCCAACTCCTTCCCATTCCAATCCTCAGACCCTTCCTATAGCATGAGATGTGATATCTCAATGCTTCTAATATCAAACTTGAGACCCTACCTATAGCATGAGATGTGATATCCAAGTCCTTCCCATTCCAATCCTGAGACACTTCCTATAGCATGAGATGTGATATCTCAATGCTTCTAATACCAAACCTGAGACTCTTCCTATAACATGAGATGGGATATCCAACTCCTTCCCATTCCAATCCTGAGACCCTTCCTATAGTGTTAAGACGGATTTCTGAACTCTGTCCTGGTGGCGCAGAAGTTCAGAAGGCCAACCTAATTACTTGGAACAGGGTAACCTCTGGACGAGCCAGACCAATCAAGGTAGCGATCGCGCCGGTCAAGACTAGGTCTCAAGAGGGGTGAGGGTGACTGAAAGCCCGCAATGAGCACACAAAGCAAGAGCGCTTACAAACTACTCCAAACAGTTGTTATATCAAAAATATGTACACATTTATTTTAAGGCCTTTAAAACAATGACCGTAGCGAGAAAATCACAATATCACAATATTAAGCCAACACATACCATATCAACACAATATATATACAAATACGACAGTCGCAAGCGTTATATGCACGAAATGTGTAGTCCACCTGAAAGGGAAGGAAAACAGGCAGTGCGATAATGCTTTAGACTCAGTTCGCCTTCAGAGGCACCTAACTAGATGGAAGTCCGAGCCCTGCGAAGAGTGGAGCCTTGTGCTCAAAGTACCTGCACACGCTGGTGCCAACGGGCAAAAGGAGAAGCTCTTCGGAGGAAGTCAGGCAGTTCGGGTTAGTGCACAACAGAAGAAGAACAGGTTCCGCGACTCAAGCGCAGCCTCCACAGTAAGCAGAAGCAGAGCGCGAGTACGGACAAAAGGGTGCTGTTTTTACACAGCGGGGAAAAGCAATGGGCTACTGCAGGAGGGCGACCAGATCCTAGCTAAACTACTCACCGGTCCCCGATGCAAGCAGACCCAGGCTTCTCCACGTTAGTTTCAGCAGCTGGCAGGTTCAGAAGAGCCGGGAATGCCTCGTCGTCGTGTAGAGAAAAAAGACGTCCCAATCGAAGAAACCTGCACAGTTTTGTCACCACCGCAGGGCAACGGAGCAGTCGTGTGTATCCGAGCCAAATGTACACTCCTCACTTCAGACTTGGGAACGCCAAGTGTACTAAGCGTGTGAGAGTGACCAGGACTCGAAATACAACACAACCTGGCGGCGGTTACAGAGCAAGACTCCCTTGTAAGCTGGTCAGTCAACTGGATGGCCCAGAGACGCTTCCGAAGGCTTACTGGCAGGAGATGATGAAGTCGCCGAGAATAGCTGTTCCTGCTATTCCAAAGGTCGAAGCACCAGTACAGGCCTTCTGGTTCGATCAAAGGAGGAAAGGGTTTCACAGGACGACAGCAGTGCAAAGGAGTCCTTCAGCGGGTCACCAGCGATTCCTCGGTCCAGCCTCTTGGTTGCAGGATACTTGGCTCCTGTATTCCTTCGTTCCTGAGAACTCAGGAGATCGACATGGTAGTGGTGTTTCCAGCCCCCTCTTATCCACGGTTCCCTTCGCGCCAAAACGGAGGGGAGCCAATGGGAGATTCGCTCATCAACACACATACCATACGTGGACCAATCACGGACCACGGTGGTCCCAGGCATTCACACTACCCTAGACTCTCTGGCACCCAGGATGTGTATTGGGACCAGACATCCCAGCCCACACCCTGGAGGCACACAAAAGACATGTAGAAGCCCGCGAAAGCAACCACGTTTCGTGGGAAAGTACATGCCCAAATAAGGAAGGCCCCGGGTCGCTCGACCTGGGGAAGGTGAAGGGAGCAAGACGGTCAGTGGACAAGACAAAGGAGCCTCGTGGTCTGGCCATTTTGGGAGCCAGGCCACCATTTTGGGTTCAGTGCGAAAAACGCGCTCAGAACGCCAAAAGGAGCTCAAAATACACAAATCGATCGCTGCCACCATTCCAGTCCCTGAATGACTTGCACCGATCAAAATACCATCCTAAACGAGTATCTAGGGCCTGTAGAAGGCTAGAGACCCAAGAGAGCTGTAACTTAGCTTACAGTGCCCTCTTGTGTCATGTTGCACTAAAGCCGCAACATGATAAAAGAAACTACGGGAAACAGCGTTCCCCGGTACTGACTGTCTTAAGGGCATGTCAGTTTCCCCGTAAGAAAAGGAGCGAAAGCCCAGAGGAGTGCGGCAGAAGGCTGCACTTCTCTGGCAAAGTCAAGAACAAGGTGAAAAACAACAGCAAAAAGTTTAGGGGTTGCCACATGGAAGGAAAATTACCTACAATTACGAAATCTTTCCTAACACTCGCCCCTCCCAGACTATGGACAGGGGGAACTAATCCACCCCTGGATGAGTCTCTTGTTCAGGTCGGTTAAACATTCTGGACAACCCATCAGCATTGCTATGTTGGACACCTGGCCTATGCTCAATAGTGAAGTCGAAGCCTTGTAGACTTATGGACCACCTAAGCAACTTTGGATTCCCCCCCTTCATGTTCATTAGCCACTTTAACGGCTTATGGTCAGTTTGCACAGTGAAGTGGGTCCCATAGAGGTAGGGCCTCAACTTCCTTAGGGCCCACACAACAGAGAAACATTCTTTCTCTACCGTGGACCATCTGAGCTCTCTGTCCTTAAACTGGCGACTAATAAAACCGATAGGGTGTTCCTTACCCTTCTCATCTACTTGTGATAGTACAGCTCCTATCCCAGTGTCAGAGGCGTCCGTCTGCACGATAAAAGGTCTTTGATAATCCGGGGCCCTAAGGACAGGGGCCTGGCACAAGGAGTCTTTTAAGCCATTGAAGGCCTTCTCACACTCGTCAGTCCAAGTTACCTTCTTGGGTTTCTTCGGAGTTGTGAGGGCAGTCAGAGGAGCAGCTATGGTGCCATAGTCTGCCACAAAATTGCGGTAATACCCCGTGAGTCCTAAGACGGATCTCACTTGGGTTTGCGTAGTGGGGGTAGGCCAGTCTTGTACTGCTTGTACTTTACTGGGTAGAGGCTGTATCCTCCCTCCACCTACTTCATGTCCAAGGTAAACCACTAAGCCTTGTCCAATCTGGCATTTACTAGCCTTTATGGTCAAGTGGGCTTTCTGAAGAGCCTGGAGCACAATCCCGAGGTGTTTCACATGGTCTTCCCAGGTGGCACTGAAAACTGCTATATCGTCCAGATATGCAAGGCAGAATTCGTCCAACCCATTCAACACATGATTCACAAGCCTCTGGAAAGTGGCAGGTGCATTCTTCAACCCGAACGGCATTACCCGGAATTGGTAAAGGCCGTCTGGAGTAGAAAATGCTGTCTTCTCCTTGGCATGTTCTGCTAAAGCTATTTGCCAATAGCCAGCAGTGAGGTCAAACATGCTGAGGTACTTGGAGGCACCCAAAGTATCCACCAGCTCATCTGTTCGAGGCAAGGGGTGTGCATCTGTCTTGGTGACAGCATTCAGAGCCCTGTAATCCACGCAGAACCTCAATTCAGAAGTGCCTGCCTTTGGAACCAACACCACTAGGCTGGACCAAGGACAACTAGAGGGTTCAATCACCCCAAGGTCTAACATCTTGTTGACCTCGGTCTTAATATAAGACCGTACTTTGTCTGACATCCTGTATCCCCTACTTTTGGTAGGTACACTGTCTCCTGTGTCAATGTTATGTTTGCACCAAGGTGTCAAACCAGGCGACTGTGAAAACAGGGGGGAAAACTGCCTAAGCAAACTTTTCACCTCAGCCTGCTGATCAGAAGTCAGGTGAGGGGCCACTCGGACACCCTCAAAGGAGCTATCTGAAGGACCGCTTTGGAACAGGTCGGGGAGAGGTTCAGACTCCTCTTCCTCAACGTCTGAAGCCAGTAGCAGTGCTGCGATTTCGATTCTTGGGACGAAAGCCTTCAGCCTATTCACGTGAAACACTTTTGGAGCCTGTCCAGGCCTTCCAAGGTCCACTAAATAGTTAACCTCACCCAGGGGCTCCACCACTGTGTAAGGGCCTGACCATTTGTCCTGTAAAGCTCGAGGCCTTATGGGATTCATGATCAGGACTTGCTGACCAGGTGTAAAGTTGATGAGGGAAGCTTTCTGGTCGTACCAATGTTTCACCAGCGCTTGCCCTGCCTTCAATTTATCACTAGCCAAGCCCATCAGGAGTACCATCCGTTTTCTGAGCCCTAGCACATAATCAACTACGTTGGTAGTAACAGGGGGAGTGGGCATCTCCCATCCCTCTTTGACGATGGCTAAGGGTCCCCGTACGGGATGACCGAACAGAAGTTCGAAGGGGCTGAAGCCAACACCCTCCTGTGGTACCTCTCGGTAGGCAAACAGTAAGCATGAAACAAGAAGATCCCATTTTCTTCTCTGAGGCTCCTCCAGAGCCCCAATCATGCTCTTTAACGTCCTGTTAAAACGCCCCCCCAGACCATTGGTCTGGGGGTGGTATGCAGAAGAGAACCTGTAGGTGACCCTACATTCTATCCACATAGCCTGCCTATACTTCGACATAAAGTTGCTGCCATCATCCGGCACAACTTCTTTAGGGAAGCCAACCCTAGTAAACATGCCGAGTAAAGATTCTGCAACTGGCTTGGCAGTTACAGTTGTAAATGGGACGGCCTCAGGATACCGGGTTGCATGGTCGACCAGCACCAGGATAAACCTATTGCCTGAGGATGTTTGCGGGTCAAGGGGACCAACGATGTCGATCCCTACCCTTTCAAATGGTACCCCCACAACTGGGAGCGGTACCAACGGAGCTTGGATTGTCGCGCCAACCTTACCAGACAACTGGCAGGTGGCACAACTCCTGCAGTGACTTTCTACTTGCTCCACCATCTTGGGCCAGTAGAAGTGCATGGATAACCTTTGCTTGGTCTTCCTCATACCGAGGTGACCAGCAAGGGGAACTTCATGCGCCAACTGCAGGAGGAAGGGCCTAACAGCAAGGGGAACCACCAACCTCCTATGGTCTCCTTCTGTAGACTCTGTGGGCTCACTATACAGGAGTCCACCTTCCTGGTAAATCCTATGCATCCCAGGAGGTTCACCCTCAAGCTGGGAGCAGGCCTGTCTCCTTAGGCCTTCCAGAGATGGGCACTCACGTTGGCCTTTACTGAATTCGTCCCTATCAGGACCTCCTTCAACTAACAAGTCTTTTAGTTCAGGATGATCGTTGGGGTCAAATACTTCAGGCATCGCCACCTCCTCGTCAGGCCCGGGCGATTGACCAACTTCCTCCACCGCAGTGGTAGGCGAGCTTGGGCGAATATTCTCTTTCCCTCGTCTTGACTTGTCGACTCCTTTCGCATTGGGTTTCCCCTTCGGCTAGGGCGGCGTGTTGGACTTGGCCAATGCTGCCCGTCTTTCGGCAGTGTCTCCTACGAGCCCTAAAGCTCTGAGATCATTACCCAACAAGACCTTTCCCGGGACGTTTCTCTGAATGCTCACAGGAATCCTGACTGCTGTACCATTTAAAGTAAGATTTACAGGTATTACTGGAAACATACGGAGGGGGCCGTCAGCCAACTTAGTGGGCATCAGAGTAGCTCTGACAACTTCCTCTGAGTCTACCAAGGTAGAATCCACTACAGTGCGACTGCACCCACTATCCCTAAGAGCTGGAGTATCCACTCCATTGATCAGCACACTGTCTTTAAAGTAGTGCTTGGTATTATCCGGAATCCTAGCATAAGCCTCTGCGACTTTAGGCTCCCAGGAACCCAGGGACACTAAAACTACCTCAGCCTCTATTCCACTGGGAAATGAGTCTGAGGAGAAGGATGCTCCTGTAATCTCTTCTTCCTCGTAGGAGGAGAAGGCCAGATTAGCGGAGTGGACCCCCAAAGGTCTAACCTTACAACGGGGATCCCCCTTCACGTGGTCAGTTGCTCCACAAGAAAAACAAGCCCCAGTGGGTCTGTTTACGTAGGGAGGCTTATTGTAACCAGAGTTCTGTTTCGGAGGCTGACCTCCACTACCCTGTGAGTTCTCTTGTGTCTTACCCTTGTTTTTCTTTTTGTGGCCCTTATGGGAAGAAGATTTAGCAGATTCCCCACCCTCCATATCTTTGGACTTTTTCCCTTCCTCCTGCTTACCAGGATGAGTTTTGTCCTTATGGGACACTCGATGTGACACCCATAAGTCTGCTGCAATGGCCAGCTTCTTAGGATCTATCTCCTTCGAATCGGCCAAATGCTGCTTAAGCTCCGGGGAAGAAGAAGCAAAAATGTTTTCCAGCATGACAAGATTTATCATGCCTTCGAAGGTAGAAACCTTATAACCTTCGACCCAGCCAGTTAAGTTTTTCAAGGATTCAGCGACATAAGATACCCAAGTACCACCTTCCTTTTTCTTATACTCTCGAAAACGCTTTAAATATTGGGCCGGAGTCTTCCCAAACTTTAAAATGAGAGTTTGCTTTAACATTGCGAAATCAGCTTGCTCAGCCTTCGACATTTCCATAATGGCACTACAGCCAGAATGGGGCAGTCTACTGAGCAACCACGCAATCTTATCAGCATTGTGAACTTCTTGAACTTCGCATGCATACTCAAACGCATTCAGCCAGTCCATAATGTCATTCCTTTCTTCATACACACTGAGCAGATCTTTCGGAAACCGTGGATGAGAGGAGGCCCCAGACCCATGTCCAAGACCCTTGGACCCATTTGCAACCTGAAGCTTGGCCAGTTCCAACTGGTGATCCCTGTCTTTCTGTTTTTCTGCCTGTTCGATTTTTAGTTTGGCTATGCTGAATTCAAGCTCCTGCTGCCTAAACCACAGCTCTTGCTTCTTGAATTCAAGCATAGCATCCCCATCAACACTGGCAGAGGAAACAGACATCTCGTCCTCCCTGTCCTTGTGGTCGCGATGGATCAGTGCAGCGGCAGAACCGTCGGTTCTACCAGTGAGAGTAGCCCCACAACCTTCTGCACTGTCCTCAGAAGTTATAGCGTCAAGCTGCGCTGCTTGCCACGCCACGATTCTTTGGATCATTTCCAATTTCGTGCCTTGAGAGGAAACACCTCTCTCCGCACACATCTTCTTCAATGTTTCTGATTTGGAAGCATTTAAAGTTAACAAGGTATTTGTTTCCATACTGCTAGATAGGACTATGGCCTTTTAAAAGTTATACTACAACAATTCACTACGTGTACTGGTTGGAATAACCTGAAATGCCTTAGTTCGTGCGCAACACTGGATACCTTCAGTCGTATCCCACCGCTGTACACCAATTTGTTAAGACGGATTTCTGAACTCTGTCCTGATGGCGCAGAAGTTCAGAAGGCCAACCTAATTACTTGGAACAGGGTAACCTCTGGACGAGCCAGACCAATCAAGGTAGCGATTGCGGCGGTCAAGACTAGGTCTCAAGAGGGGTGAGGGTGACTGAAAGCCCGCAATGAGCACACAAAGCAAGAGCGCTTACAAACTACTCCAAACAGTTATATCAAAAATATATACACATTTATTTTAAGGCCTTTAAAACAATGACCGTAGCGAGAAAATCACAATATCACAATATTAAGCCAACACATACCATATCAACACAATATATATACAAATACGACAGTCGCAAGCGTTATATGCACGAAATGTGTAGTCCACCTGAAAGGGAAGGAAAACAGGCAGTGCGATAATGCTTTAGACTCAGTTCGCCTTCAGAGGCACCTAACTAGATGGAAGTCCGAGCCCTGCGAAGAGTGGAGCCTTGTGCTCAAAGTACCTGCACACGCTGGTACCAACGGGCAAAAGGAGAAGCTCTTTGGAGGAAGTCAGGCAGTTCGGGTTAGTGCACAACAGAAGAAGAACAGGTTTCGCGACTCAAGCGCAGCCTCCACAGTAAGCAGAAGCAGAGCGCGAGTACGGACAAAAGGGTGCTGTTTTTACACAGCGGGGAAAAGCAATGGGCTACTGCAGGAGGGCGACCAGATCCTAGCTAAACTACTCACCGGTCCCCGATGCAAGCAGACCCAGGCTTCTCCACGTTAGTTTCAGCAGCTGGCAGGTTCAGAAGAGCCGGGAATGCCTCGTCGTCGTGTAGAGAAAAAAGACGTCCCAATCGAAGAAACCTGCACAGTTTTGTCACCACCACAGGGCAACGGAGCAGCCGTGTGTATCCGAGCCAAATGTACACTCCTCACTTCAGACTTGGGAACGCCAAGTGTACTAAGCGTGTGAGAGTGACCAGGACTCGAAATACAACACAACCTGGCGGCGGTTACAGAGCAAGACTCCCTTGTAAGCTGGTCAGTCAACTGGATGGCCCAGAGACGCTTCCGAAGGCTTACTGGCAGGAGATGATGAAGTCGCCGAGAATAGCTGTTCCTGCTATTCCAAAGGTCGAAGCACCAGTACAGGCCTTCTGGTTCGATCAAAGGAGGAAAGGGTTTCACAGGACGACAGCAGTGCAAAGGAGTCCTTCAGCGGGTCACCAGCGATTCCTCGGTCCAGCCTCTTGGTTGCAGGATACTTGGCTCCTGTATTCCTTCGTTCGTGAGAACTCAGGAGATCGACATGGTAGTGGTGTTTCCAGCCCCCTCTCATCCACGGTTCCCTTCGCGCCAAAACGGAGGGGAGCCAATGGGAGATCCGCTCATCAACACACATACCATACGTGGACCAATCACGGACCACGGGGGTCCCAGGCATTCACACTACCCTAGACTCTCTGGCACCCAGGATGTGTATTGGGACCAGACATCCCAGCCCACACCCTGGAGGCACACAAAAGACATGTAGAAGCCCGCGAAAGCAACCACGTTTCGCGGGAAAGTACATGCCCAAATAAGGAAGGCCCCGGGTCGCTCGACCTGGGGAAGGTGAAGGGAGCAAGACGGTCAGTGGACAAGACAAAGGAGCCTCGTGGTCTGGCCATTTTGGGAGCCAGGCCACCATTTTGGGTTCAGTGCGAAAAACGAGCTCAGAACGCCAAAAGGAGCTCAAAATACACAAATCGATCGCTGCCACCATTCCAATCCCTGAATGACTTGCACCGATCAAAATACCATCCTAAACGAGTATCTAGGGCCTGTAGAAGGCTAGAGACCCAAGAGAGCTGTAACTTAGCTTACAGTGCCCTCTTGTGTCATGTTGCACTAAAGCCGCAACATGATAAAAGAAACTACGGGAAACAGCGTTCCCCGGTACTGACTGTCTTAAGGGCATGTCAGTTTCTCCGTAAGAAAAGGCGCGAAAGCCCAGAGGAGTGCGGCAGAAGGCTGCACTTCTCTGGCAAAGTCAAGAACAAGGTGAAAAACAACAGCAAAAAGTTTAGGGGTTGCCACATGGAAGGAAAATTACCTACAATTACGAAATCTTTCCTAACATATAGCATGAGATGTGATATCTCAATGCTTATACCAAACCTGAGACCCTTCCTATAGCATGAGATGTGATATCCAACTCCTTCCCATTCCAATCCTGAGACCCTTCCTATAGCCTGAGATGTGATATCTCAATGCCTCTAATACCAAACCTGAGATCCTTCCTCTAACATGAAATGTGATATCCAACTCCTTCACTTTCCAAACCTGAGATCCTATCTATAGCATGAGATGTGATATCCAAGTCCTTCCCATTCCAATCCTTAGATCCTTCCTACAGCATGCAATATGATATCTCAATGATTCTAATAAAAAACCTGAGACCCATCCTATAACATGAGATGGGATATCCAACTCCTTCCCATTCCAATCCTGAGACACTTCCGATAGCAGAGATGTGATATCTCAATGTTTATACCAAACCTGAGACCCTTCCTATAACATGAGATGTGATATCCAACTCCTTCCCGTTCCAAACCTGAGACCCTTCCTTTAGCATGAGATGTGATATCCAGCTCCTTCCCATTCCAATCCTGAGACACTTCCGATAGCATGAGATGTGATATCTCAATGCTTCTAATATCAAAACTGAGACCCTCCCTATAGCATATGTGATATCTAAGTCCTTCCCATTCCAATCCTGAGACCCTTCCTATAGCATGAGATGTGATATCTCAATGCTTCTACCAAACCTGAGACCCTTCCTTTAGCATGAGATGTGATATCCAACTCCTTCCCGTTCCAATCCTGAGACCCTTCCTATAGCATGAGATGTGATATCTCAATACTTCTAATACCAAACCTGAGATCCTTCCGATAACATGAGATGTGATATCTCAATACTTCTAATACCAAACCTGAGATCCATCCTATAACATGAGATGTGATATCCAAATCCTTCCCCTTCCAAACCTGAGACCCTCCCTTTAGCATGAGATGTGATATCCAACTCCTTCCCATTCCAATCCTGAGACCCTTCTGATAGCAGAAGATATGATATCTCAATGCTTCTATACCAAACCTGAGATCCTTCCGATAGCATGAGATGTGATATCTCAATACTTCTAATACCAAACCTGAGATCCTTCCTATAACATGAGATGTGATATCCAAATCCTTATCTTCCAAACCTGAGACCCTCCCTTTAGCATGAGATGTGATATCCAATTCCTTCCCATTCCAATCCTGAGACTCTTCTGTTAGCATAAGATATGATATCTCAATGCTTCTATACCAAATCTGAGATCCTTCTGATAGCATGAGATGTGATATCTCAATACTTCTAATACCAAACCTGAGATCCTACCTCTAACATGAAATGTGATATCCAACTCTTTCCCCTTGCAAACCTGAGAGCCTTCCTATAGCATGAGATGTGATATCCAAGTCCTTCCCATTCCAATCCTGAGACCCTTCCTATAACATGAGATGTGATATCCAACTCCTTCCGATTCCAACCTGAGACCCTTCCTATAGCAAGAGATGGGATATCCAACTCCTTCCAAATCCAATCCCGATACCCTTCCGATAGCATGAGATGTGATATCCCAATGCTTCTACCAAACCTGAGACCCATACTATGGCATGAGATGTGATATCAAACTCCTTCCCATTCTAATCCTGAGACCCTTCCTATAGCTTGAGATGTGATATCCAACTCCTTCCCATTCCAATACTGAGACCCTTCCTATACCATGAGACTTGATATCTCAATGCTTCTAATACCAAACCTGAGACCCGTCCTATAACATGAGATGTGATATCCAAATCCTTCCCCTTCCAAACCTTAGACCCTTCCTTTATCATAAGATGTGATATCCAACTCCTTCCCATTCCAATCTTGAGACCCTTCCCATATCATGAAATGTGATATCTCAATGCTTCTAATACCAAACCTGAGACCCTTCCTATAACATGAGATGGGAATATCCAACTCCTTCCCATTCCAATCCTGAGACCCTTCCGATAGCAGAGATGTGATATCTCAATGCTTATACCAAAACCTGAGATCCTTCCTATAACATGAGATGTGATATCCAACTCCTTCCCATTCCAATCCTGAGACACTTCCTATAGCATGAGATGTGATATCTCACTGCTTATACCAAACCTGAGACCCTTCCTATAGCATGAGATGTGATATCCAACTCCTTCCCATTCCAATCCTGAGACCCTTCCTATAGCATGAGATGTGATATCTCAATGCTTCTAATATCAAACTTGAGACCCTCCCTATAGCATGAGATGTGATACCCAAGTCCTTCCCATTCCAATCCTGAGACACTTCCTATAGCATGAGATGTGATATCTCAATGCTTCTAATACCAAACCTGAGACTCTTCCTATAACATGAGATGGGATATCCAACTCCTTCCCATTCCAATCCTGAGACCCTTTCGATAGCATGAGATGTGATATCTCAATGTTTATACCAAACCTGAGACCCTCCCTACGGCATGAGATGTCATATACAACTCCTTCCATTCCAATCCTGAGACCCTTCCTATAGCATGCAATATGATATCTCAATGATTTTAATAAAAAACCTGAGACCCGTCCTATAACATCAGATGGGATATCCAACTCCTTCCCATTCCAATCCTGAGACACTTCCGATAGCAGAGATGTGATATCTCAATGTTTATACCAAACCTGAGACCCTTCCTATAACATGAGATTTGATATCCAACTCCTTCCCGTTCCAAACCTGAGACCCTTCCTTTAGCATGAGATGGGATATCCAGCTCCTTCCCATTCCAATCCTGAGATACTTCCGATAGCATGAGATGTGATATCTCAATGCTTCTAATATCAAAACTGAGACCCTCCCTATAGCATGATATGTGATATCTAAGTCCTTCCCATTCCAATCCTGAGACCCTTCCTATAGCATGAGATGTGATATCTCAATGCTTATCCTTGATTCCTGTAGTAAATTGATTTCCTTTGCAGGCCGACTCCTGTCACGAATGCCTTGTCTGCATGCATTCTCTCCTGGCCATTCTCTCACCGTGGCTATTTGCCTACCCCCTTCCTCTCTCGGTGGATGGACTTCTCCATCCTAGCCTCCTACCACTCAACTCCGCCTACTTGGAGAATTCAACATGAACCTGTATGCTTCTTGACCTGGACTTTTACGAGATCTGCAACTCTTCATGTCGCTGGCCCTACACACTGCAGGGAATACTCAGGATTTTCTGATCTCAAACCTCCCCCTCTGTAACCCTCTCAACAATCCTCTCCCGTGGTGATCAAGTTCTCATCTCCAAAGAAGGCTAACTGCCAGCTGTTCCTCGCTTCCCTGCTCCTATGAGGAGGAGCAGCTGGTAGTCAGCCTGCTCTGGAGAGGAGAATGTGATAACCAGGGGAGTGCAGCCTGTAAAGTAGAAGGGACGATGAACACAGGGCGACTGCATTAACAGATGGAAAATACACGTTCCAAAACAGTCAGGAAAGCTGATAATGCCTTGAAGATTTCAGCCGTATACATTCAGCCTGTGAACAGCAGTAGACGTTGACCCCCCCCCCCCTTGTATGGGGGAACAGTGGTTAAAAACTTCAGGATTCGACAACAAACGCACGGACAGTACATACATGGGAACCCATCAGAATTAGCATTTACAAAAACGCGAGGAAAGAACATTTTCTAGCTATTTTTGCTAGTTTTTAGCACTTTTCAATACGTCTAGCGGGTTACAGCTATATCTTGAATAATGGGTGTTATAAAGCATTCTGAGCACCGTGTATCTTTTGAAGCTCATTTGTTGATTTGAAGGCAGCGGGAAGAGGAGAGAAGGCAGGGAACACACGTCTAAACCAGAGAGCTGGGAAGCGAGTTGTTCTCTGCAACGCGAAACGATGCAGAGAACAAGCACAGAAAGGAAGAAGGAAAAGCGTCTAAACCAGAGAGCAGGGAAGCGAGTGTTTGCAACGCGAAACGGTGCAGAGAGCAGGGACAGAAAGGGAGAACTGCACTGAGGAACAGCTGGTAGTTAGCCTTCTTTGGAGATGAGAACTTGATCACCACGGGAGAGGATTGTTGAGAGGGTTACATAGGGGGATGTCTGAGATCAGAAAATCCTGAGTATTCCCTGCAGTGTGTAGGGCCAGAGACATGAAGAGTTGCAGATCTCGTAAAAGTCCAGGTCAGGAAGCATACAGGTTCATTTTGAATTCTCCAAGTAGGCGGAGTTGAGTGGTAGGAGGCTAGGATGGAGAAGTCCATCCACTGAGAGAGGAAGGGGGTAGGCAAATAGCCACGGTGAGAGAATGGCCAGGAAAGAGAGAATGCATGCACACAAGGCATTCGTGAGATGAGTCGGCCTGCAAAGGAAAGCAATTTACTACAGGAATCAAGGATACTCCCCCTCAAGAACGGTTGGATCTGGGCATGGAGAGGAACTTGTCATCAGGGAGGAAAGTGTCAGAGCTCGAGACAGCGCTGGCCGTCATCCATGTCTTGGTTAGACCAAGGACATCAAGGTCGGGTTCTTCCAGGAAATGGCAGATGTCAGATGAGTGTTAACTGAGTGAGAGTTGAGAATAACATGAGATGTGATATCCAAATCCTTCCCGTTCCAAACCTGAGACCCTCCCTTTAGCATGAGATGTGATATCCAACTCCTTCCCATTCCATTCCTGAGACCCTTCTGATAGCATGAGATGTGATATCTCAATGCCTCTAATACCAAACCTGAGATCCTACCTCTAACATGAAATGTGATATCCAACTCTTTCCCCTTCCAAACCTGAGAGCCTTCCTATAGCATGAGATGTGATATCCAAGTCCTTCCCATTCCAATCCTGAGACCCTTCCTATAGCTTGAGATGTGATATCCAACTCCTTCCCATTCCAATTCTGAGACCCTTCCTATACTATGAGACTTGATATCTCAATGCTTCTAATACCAAACCTGAGACCCGTAATATAACATGAGATGTGATATCCAAATCCTTCCCCTTCCAAACCTTAGACCCTTCCTTTATCATGAGATGTGATATCCAACTCCTTCCCATTCCAATCCTGAGACCCTTCCGATATCATGAGATGTGATATCTCAAAGCTTCTAATATCAAACTTAAGACCCTCCCTATAGCATGAGATGTGATATCCAAGTCCTTCCCATTCCAATCCTGAGACCCTTCCTATAGCATGAGATGTGATATCTCAATGCTTCTAATACCAAACCTGAGACCCTTCCTATAACATGAGATGGGAATATCCAACTCCTTCCCATTCCAATCCTGAGACCCTTCCGATAGCAGAGATGTGATATCTCAATGCTTATACCAAACCTGAGATCCTTCCTATAACATGAGATGTGATATCCAACTCCTTCCCATTCCAATCCTGAGACACTTCCTATAGCATGAGATGTGATATCTCACTGCTTATACCAAACCTGAGACCCTTCCCATAGCATGAGATGTGATATCCAACTCCTTCCCATTCCAATCCTCAGACCCTTCCTATAGCATGAGATGTGATATCTCAATGCTTCTAATATCAAACTTGAGACCCTACCTATAGCATGAGATGTGATATCCAAGTCCTTCCCATTCCAATCCTGAGACACTTCCTATAGCATGAGATGTGATATCTCAATGCTTCTAATACCAAACCTGAGACTCTTCCTATAACATGAGATGGGATATCCAACTCCTTCCCATTCCAATCCTGAGACCCTTTTGATAGCAGAGATGTGATATCTCAATGTTTATACCAAACCTGAGACTCTTCCTACGGCATGAGATGGGATATCCAACTCCTTCCCATTCCAATCCTGAGACCCTTTTGATAGCAGAGATGTGATATCTCAATGTTTATACCAAACCTGAGACTCTTCCTACGGCATGAGATGTCATATTCAACTCCTTCCCATTCCAATCCTGAGACCCTTCCTATAGCATGAGATGTGATATCCAACTCCTTCCCATTCCAATCCTGAGACCCTTCCTATAGCATGAGATGTGATGTCTCAATGCTTCTAATACCAAACCTGAGATCCTTCCTATAACATGAGATGTGATATCCAACTCCTTCCATTCCAATCCTGAGACCCTTCCTATAGCATGAGATGTGATATCTCAATGCTTATACCAAACCTGAGACCCTTCCTATAGCATGAGATGTGATATCCAACTCCTTCCCATTCCAATCCTGAGACCCTTCCTATAGCCTGAGATGTGATATCTCAATGCCTCTAATACCAAACCTGAGATCCTTCCTCTAACATGAAATGTGATATCCAACTCCTTCACTTTCCAAACCTGAGAGCCTATCTATAGCATGAGATGTGATATCCAAGTCCTTCCCATTCCAATCCTTAGACCCTTCCTACAGCATGCAATATGATATCTCAATGATTCTAATAAAAAACCTGAGACCCGTCCTATAACATGAGATGGGATATCCAACTCCTTCCCATTCCAATCCTGAGACACTTCCGATAGCAGAGATGTGATATCTCAATGTTTATACCAAACCTGAGACCCTTTCTATAACATGAGATGTGATATCCAACTCCTTCCCGTTCCAAACCTGAGACCCTTCCTTTAGCATGAGATGTGATATCCAGCTCCTTCCCATTCCAATCCTGAGACACTTCCGATAGCATGAGATGTGATATCTCAATGCTTCTAATATCAAAACTGAGACCCTCCCTATAGCATGATATGTGATATCTAAGTCCTTCCCATTCCAATCCTGAGACCCTCCCTATAGCATGAGATGTGATATCCAAATCCTTCCCCTTCCAAACCTGAGACCCTCCCTTTAGCATGAGATGTGATATCCAACTCCTTCCTATTCCAATCCTGAGACTCTTCTGATAGCATGAGATGTGATATCTCAATGCTTCTAATACCAAACCTGAGATCCTTCCGATAGCATGAGATGTGATATCTCAATGCTTCTAATACCAAACCTGAGATCCTTCCTATAACATGAGATGTGATATCCAAATCCTTCCCCTTCCAAACCTGAGACCCTCCCTTTAGCATGAGATGTGATATCCAACTCCTTCCCATTCCATTCCTGAGACCCTTCTGATAGCATGAGATGTGATATCTCAATGCCTCTAATACCAAACCTGAGATCCTACCTCTAACATGAAATGTGATATCCAACTGTTTCCCCTTCCAAACCTGAGCCCCTTCCAAACCTGAGAGCCTTCCTATAGCATGAGATGTGATATCCAAGTCCTTCCCATTCCAATCCTGAGACCCTTCCTAAAGCTTGAGATGTGATATCCAACTCCTTCCCATTCCAATTCTGAGACCCTTCCTATACTATGAGACTTGATATCTCAATGCTTCTAATACCAAACCTGAGACCCGTTATATAACATGAGATGTGATATCCAAATCCTTCCCATTCCAAACCTTAGACCCTTCCTTTATCATGAGATGTGATATCCAACTCCTTCCCATTCTAATCCTGAGACCCTTCCGATATCATGAGATGTGATATCTCAAAGCTTCTAATATCAAACTTGAGACCCTCCCTATAGCATGAGATGTGATATCCAAGTCCTTCCCATTCCAATCCTGAGACCCTTCCGATAGCAGAGATGTGATATCTCAATGCTTATACCAAACCTGAGATCCTTCCTATAACATGAGATGTGATATCCAACTCCTTCCCATTCCAATCCTGAGACACTTCCCATAGCATGAGATGTGATATCCAACTCCTTCCCATTCCAATCCTCAGACCCTTCCTATAGCATGAGATGTGATATCTCAATGCTTCTAATATCAAACTTGAGACCCTACCTATAGCATGAGATGTGATATCCAAGTCCTTCCCATTCCAATCCTGAGACACTTCCTATAGCATGAGATGTGATATCTCAATGCTTCTAATACCAAACCTGAGACTCTTCCTATAACATCAGATGGGATATCCAACTCCTTCCCATTCCAATCCTGAGACCCTTTTGATAGCAGAGATGTGATATCTCAATGTTTATACCAAACCTGAGACCCTTCCTACGGCATGAGATGTCATATTCAACTCCTTCCCATTCCAATCCTGAGACCCTTCCTATAGCATGAGATGTGATATCCAACTCCTTCCCATTCCAATCCTGAGGCCCTTCCTGTAGCATGAGATGTGATGTCTCAATGCTTCTAATACCAAACCTGAGATCCTTCCTATAACATGAGATGTGATATCCAACTCCTTCCATTCCAATCCTGAGACCCTTCCTATAGCATGAGATGTGATATCTCAATGCTTATACCAAACCTGAGACCCTTCCTATAGCATGAGATGTGATATCCAACTCCTTCCCATTCCAATCCTGAGACCCTTCCTATAGCCTGAGATGTGATATCTCAATGCCTCTAATACCAAACCTGAGATCCTTCCTCTAACATGAAATGTGATATCCAACTCCTTCACTTTCCAAACCTGAGAGCCTATCTATAGCATGAGATGTGATATCCAAGTCCTTCCCATTCCAATCCTTAGACCCTTCCTACAGCATGCAATATGATATCTCAATGATTCTAATAAGAAACCTGAGACCCTTCTGATAGCATGAGATGTGATATCTCAATGCCTCTAATACCAAACCTGAGATCCTACCTCTAACATGAAATGTGATATCCAACTCTTTCCCCTTCCAAACCTGAGCCCCTTCCAAACCTGAGAGCCTTCCTATAGCATGAGATGTGATATCCAAGTCCTTCCCATTCCAATCCTGAGACCCTTCCTAAAGCTTGAGATGTGATATCCAACTCCTTCCCATTCCAATTCTGAGACCCTTCCGATATCATGAGATGTGATATCTCAAAGCTTCTAATATCAAACTTGAGACCCTCCCTATAGCATGAGATGTGATATCCAAGTCCTTCCCATTCCAATCCTGAGACCCTTCCTATAGCATGAGATGTGATATCTCAATGCTTCTAATACCAAACCTGAGACCCTTCCTATAACATGAGATGGGAATATCCAACTCCTTCCCATTCCAAACCTTAGACCCTTCCTTTATCATGAGATGTGATATCCAACTCCTTCCCATTCTAATCCTGAGACCCTTCCGATATCATGAGATGTGATATCTCAAAGCTTCTAATATCAAACTTGAGACCCTCCCTATAGCATGAGATGTGATATCCAAGTCCTTCCCATTCCAATCCTGAGACCCTTCCTATAGCATGAGATGTGATATCTCAATGCTTCTAATACCAAACCTGAGACCCTTCCTATAACATGAGATGGGAATATCCAACTCCTTCCAATTCCAATCCTGAGACCCTTCCGATAGCAGAGATGTGATATCTCAATGCTTATACCAAACCTGAGATCCTTCCTATAACATGAGATGTGATATCCAACTCCTTCCCATTCCAATCCTGAGACACTTCCCATAGCATGAGATGTGATATCCAACTCCTTCCCATTCCAATCCTCAGACCCTTCCTATAGCATGAGATGTGATATCTCAATGCTTCTAATATCAAACTTGAGACCCTACCTATAGCATGAGATGTGATATCCAAGTCCTTCCCATTCCAATCCTGAGACACTTCCTATAGCATGAGATGTGATATCTCAATGCTTCTAATATCAAACCTGAGACTCTTCCTATAACATCAGATGGGATATCCAACTCCTTCCCATTCCAATCCTGAGACCCTTTTGATAGCAGAGATGTGATATCTCAATGTTTATACCAAACCTGAGACCCTTCCTACGGCATGAGATGTCATATTCAACTCCTTCCCATTCCAATCCTGAGACCCTTCCTATAGCATGAGATGTGATATCCAACTCCTTCCCATTCCAATCCTGAGACCCTTCCTGTAGCATGAGATGTGATGTCTCAATGCTTCTAATACCAAACCTGAGATCCTTCCTATAACATGAGATGTGATATCCAACTCCTTCCATTCCAATCCTGAGACCCTTCCTATAGCATGAGATGTGATATCTCAATGCTTATACCAAACCTGAGACCCTTCCTATAGCATGAGATGTGATATCCAACTCCTTCCCATTCCAATCCTGAGACCCTTCCTATAGCCTGAGATGTGATATCTCAATGCCTCTAATACCAAACCTGAGATCCTTCCTCTAACATGAAATGTGATATCCAACTCCTTCACTTTCCAAACCTGAGAGCCTATCTATAGCATGAGATGTGATATCCAAGTCCTTCCCATTCCAATCCTTAGACCCTTCCTACAGCATGCAATATGATATCTCAATGATTCTAATAAAAAACCTGAGACCCGTCCTATAACATGAGATGGGATATCCAACTCCTTCCCATTCCAATCCTGAGACACTTCCGATAGCAGAGATGTGATATCTCAATGTTTATACCAAACCTGAGACCCTTCCTATAACATGAGATGTGATATCCAACTCCTTCCCGTTCCAAACCTGAGACCCTTCCTTTAGCATGAGATGTGATATCCAGCTCCTTCCCATTCCAATCCTGAGACACTTCCGATAGCATGAGATGTGATATCTCAATGCTTCTAATATCAAAACTGAGACCCTCCCTATAGCATGATATGTGATATCTAAGACCTTCCCATTCCAATCCTGTGACCCTTCCTATAGCATGAGATGTGATATCTCAATGCTTCTACCAAACCTGAGACCCTTCCTTTAGCATGAGATGTGATATCCAACTCCTTCCCATTCCAATCCTGACACCCTTCCTATAGCATGAGATGTGATATCTCAATACTTCTAATACCAAACCTGAGATCCTTCCGATAACATGAGATGTGATATCTCAATACTTCTAATACCAAACCTGAGATCCATCCTATAACATGAGATGTGATATCCAAATCCTTCCCCTTCCAAACCTGAGACCCTCCCTTTAGCATGAGATGTGATATCCAACTCCTTCCCATTCCAATCCTGAGACCCTTCTGATAGCATAAGATATGATATCTCAATGCTTCTATACCAAACCTGAGATCCTTCCGATAGCATGAGATGTGATATCTCAATACTTCTAATACCAAACCTGAGATCCTTCCTATAACATGAGATGTGATATCCAAATCCTTATCTTCCAAACCTGAGACCCTCCCTTTACCATGAGATGTGATATCCAACTCCTTCCCATTCCAATCCTGAGACTCTTCTGATAGCATAAGATATGATATCTCAATGCTTCTATACCAAACCTGAGATCCTTCTGATAGCATGAGATGTACCCTCCCTTTACCATGAGATGTGATATCCAACTCCTTCCCATTCCAATCCTGAGACTCTTCTGATAGCATAAGATATGATATCTCAATACTTCTAATACCAAACCTGAGATCCTACCTCTAACATGAAATGTGATACCCAACTCTTTCCCCTTGCAAACCTGAGAGCCTTCCTATAGCATGAGATGTGATATCCAAGCCCTTCCCATTCCAATCCTGAGACCCTTCCTATAACATGAGATGTGATATCCAACTCCTTCCCATTCCAACCTGAGACCCTTCCTATAGCATGAGATGGGTTATCCAACGCCTTCCAAATCCAATCCCGATACCCTCCCGATAGCATGAGATGTGATATCCCAATGCTTCTACCAAACCTGAGACCCATACTATGGCATGAGATGTGATATCAAACTCCTTCCCATTCTAATCCTGAGACCCTTCCTATAGCTTGAGATGTGATATCCAACTCCTTCCCATTCCAATTCTGAGACCCTTCCTATACCATGAGACTTGATATCTCAATGCTTCTAATACCAAACCTGAGACCCGTCCTATAACATGAGATGTGATATCCAAATCCTTCCCCTTCCAAACCTTAGACCCTTCCTTTATCATGAGATGTGATATCCAACTCCTTCCCATTCCAATCTTGAGACCCTTCCGATATCATGAAATGTGATATGTCAATGCTTCTAATATCAAACTTGAGACCCTCCCTATAGCATGAGATGTGATATCCAAGTCCTTCCCATTCCAATCCTGAGACCCTTCCTATAACATGAGATGGGAATATCCAACTCCTTCCCATTCCAATCCTGAGACCCTTCCGATAGCAGAGATGTGATATCTCAATGCTTATACCAAACCTGAGATCCTTCCTATAACATGAGATGTGATATCCAACTCCTTCCCATTCCAATCCTGAGACACTTCCTATAGCATGAGAGGTGATATCTCACTGCTTATACCAAACCTGAGACCCTTCCTATAGCATGAGATGTGATATCCAACTCCTTCCCATTCCAATCCTGAGACCCTTCCTATAGCATGAGATGTGATATCTCAATGCTTCTAATACCAAACCTGAGACTCTTCCTATAACATCAGATGGGATATCCAACTCCTTCCCATTCCAATCCTGAGACCCTTTTGATAGCAGAGATGTGATATCTCAATGTTTATACCAAACCTGAGACCCTTCCTACGGCATGAGATGTCATATTCAACTCCTTCCCATTCCAATCCTGAGACCCTTCCTATAGCATGAGATGTGATATCCAACTCCTTCCCATTCCAATCCTGAGACCCTTCCTGTAGCATGAGATGTGATGTCTCAATGCTTCTAATACCAAACCTGAGATCCTTCCTATAACATGAGATGTGATATCCAACTCCTTCCATTCCAATCCTGAGACCCTGCCTATAGCATGAGATGTGATATCTCAATGCTTATACCAAACCTGAGACCCTTCCTATAGCATGAGATGTGATATCCAACTCCTTCCCATTCCAATCCTGAGACCCTTCCTATAGCCTGAGATGTGATATCTCAATGCCTCTAATACCAAACCTGAGATCCTTCCTCTAACATGAAATGTGATATCCAACTCCTTCACTTTCCAAACCTGCGAGCCTATCTATAGCATGAGATGTGATATCCAAGTCCTTCCCATTCCAATCCTTAGACCCTTCCTACAGCATGCAATATGATATCTCAATGATTCTAATAAAAAACCTGAGACCCGTCCTATAACATGAGATGGGATATCCAACTCCTTCCCATTCCAATCCTGAGACACTTCCGATAGCAGAGATGTGATATCTCAATGTTTATACCAAACCTGAGACCCTTCCTATAACATGAGATGTGATATCCAACTCCTTCCCGTTCCAAACCTGAGACCCTTCCTTTAGCATGAGGTGTGATATCCAGCTCCTTCCCATTCCAATCCTGAGACACTTCCGATAGCATGAGATGTGATATCTCAATGCTTCTAATATCAAAACTGAGACCCTCCCTATAGCATGATATGTGATATCTAAGACCTTCCCATTCCAATCCTGAGACCCTTCCTATAGCATGAGATGTGATATCTCAATGCTTCTACTAAACCTGAGACCCTTCCTTTAGCATGAGATGTGATATCCAACTCCTTCCCATTCCAATCCTGAGACCCTTCCTATAGCATGAGATGTGATATCTCAATACTTCTAATACCAAACCTGAGATCCTTCCGATAACATGAGATGTGATATCTCAATACTTCTAATACCAAACCTGAGATCCATCCTATAACATGAGATGTGATATCCAAATCCTTCCCCTTCCAAACCTGAGACCCTCCCTTTAGCATGAGATGTGATATCCAACTCCTTCCCATTCCAATCCTGAGACCCTTCTGATAGCATAAGATATGATATCTCAATGCTTCTATACCAAACCTGAGATCCTTCCGATAGCATGAGATGTGATATCTCAATACTTCTAATACCAAACCTGAGATCCTTCCTATAACATGAGATGTGATATCCAAATCCTTATCTTCCAAACCTGAGACCCTCCCTTTACCATGAGATGTGATATCCAACTCCTTCCCATTCCAATCCTGAGACTCTTCTGATAGCATAAGATATGATATCTCAATGCTTCTATACCAAACCTGAGATCCTTCTGATAGCATGAGATGTACCCTCCCTTTACCATGAGATGTGATATCCAACTCCTTCCCATTCCAATCCTGAGACTCTTCTGATAGCATAAGATATGATATCTCAATACTTCTAATACCAAACCTGAGATCCTACCTCTAACATGAAATGTGATAACCAACTCTTTCCCCTTGCAAACCTGAGAGCCTTCCTATAGCATGAGATGTGATATCCAAGCCCTTCCCATTCCAATCCTGAGACCCTTCCTATAACATGAGATGTGATATCCAACTCCTTCCCATTCCAACCTGAGACCCTTCCTATAGCATGAGATGGGTTATCCAACGGCTTCCAAATCCAATCCCGATACCCTCCCGATAGCATGAGATGTGATATCCCAATGCTTCTACCAAACCTGAGACCCATACTATGGCATGAGATGTGATAAACTCCTTCCCATTCTAATCCTGAGACCCTTCCTATAGCTTGAGATGTGATATCCAACTCCTTCCCATTCCAATTCTGAGACCCTTCCTATACCATGAGACTTGATATCTCAATGCTTCTAATACCAAACCTGAGACCCGTCCTATAACATGAGATGTGATATCCAAATCCTTCCCCTTCCAAACCTTAGACCCTTCCTTTATCATGAGATGTGATATCCAACTCCTTCCCATTCCAATCTTGAGACCCTTCCGATATCATGAAATGTGATATGTCAATGCTTCTAATATCAAACTTGAGACCCTCCCTATAGCATGAGATGTGATATCCAAGTCCTTCCCATTCCAATCCTGAGACCCTTCCTATAACATGAGATGGGAATATCCAACTCCTTCCCATTCCAATCCTGAGACCCTTCCGATAGCAGAGATGTGATATCTCAATGCTTATACCAAACCTGAGATCCTTCCTATAACATGAGATGTGATATCCAACTCCTTCCCATTCCAATCCTGAGACACTTCCTATAGCATGAGAGGTGATATCTCACTGCTTATACCAAACCTGAGACCCTTCCTATAGCATGAGATGTGATATCCAACTCCTTCCCATTCCAATCCTGAGACCCTTCCTATAGCATGAGATGTGATATCTCAATGCTTCTAATACCAAACCTGAGACTCTTCCTATAACATCAGATGGGATATCCAACTCCTTCCCATTCCAATCCTGAGACCCTTTTGATAGCAGAGATGTGATATCTCAATGTTTATACCAAACCTGAGACCCTTCCTACGGCATGAGATGTCATATTCAACTCCTTCCCATTCCAATCCTGAGACCCTTCCTATAGCATGAGATGTGATATCCAACTCCTTCCCATTCCAATCCTGAGACCCTTCCTGTAGCATGAGATGTGATGTCTCAATGCTTCTAATACCAAACCTGAGATCCTTCCTATAACATGAGATGTGATATCCAACTCCTTCCATTCCAATCCTGAGACCCTGCCTATAGCATGAGATGTGATATCTCAATGCTTATACCAAACCTGAGACCCTTCCTATAGCATGAGATGTGATATCCAACTCCTTCCCATTCCAATCCTGAGACCCTTCCTATAGCCTGAGATGTGATATCTCAATGCCTCTAATACCAAACCTGAGATCCTTCCTCTAACATGAAATGTGATATCCAACTCCTTCACTTTCCAAACCTGCGAGCCTATCTATAGCATGAGATGTGATATCCAAGTCCTTCCCATTCCAATCCTTAGACCCTTCCTACAGCATGCAATATGATATCTCAATGATTCTAATAAAAAACCTGAGACCCGTCCTATAACATGAGATGGGATATCCAACTCCTTCCCATTCCAATCCTGAGACACTTCCGATAGCAGAGATGTGATATCTCAATGTTTATACCAAACCTGAGACCCTTCCTATAACATGAGATGTGATATCCAACTCCTTCCCGTTCCAAACCTGAGACCCTTCCTTTAGCATGAGGTGTGATATCCAGCTCCTTCCCATTCCAATCCTGAGACACTTCCGATAGCATGAGATGTGATATCTCAATGCTTCTAATATCAAAACTGAGACCCTCCCTATAGCATGATATGTGATATCTAAGACCTTCCCATTCCAATCCTGAGACCCTTCCTATAGCATGAGATGTGATATCTCAATGCTTCTACTAAACCTGAGACCCTTCCTTTAGCATGAGATGTGATATCCAACTCCTTCCCATTCCAATCCTGAGACCCTTCCTATAGCATGAGATGTGATATCTCAATACTTCTAATACCAAACCTGAGATCCTTCCGATAACATGAGATGTGATATCTCAATACTTCTAATACCAAACCTGAGATCCATCCTATAACATGAGATGTGATATCCAAATCCTTCCCCTTCCAAACCTGAGACCCTCCCTTTAGCATGAGATGTGATATCCAACTCCTTCCCATTCCAATCCTGAGACCCTTCTGATAGCATAAGATATGATATCTCAATGCTTCTATACCAAACCTGAGATCCTTCCGATAGCATGAGATGTGATATCTCAATACTTCTAATACCAAACCTGAGATCCTTCCTATAACATGAGATGTGATATCCAAATCCTTATCTTCCAAACCTGAGACCCTCCCTTTACCATGAGATGTGATATCCAACTCCTTCCCATTCCAATCCTGAGACTCTTCTGATAGCATAAGATATGATATCTCAATGCTTCTATACCAAACCTGAGATCCTTCTGATAGCATGAGATGTACCCTCCCTTTACCATGAGATGTGATATCCAACTCCTTCCCATTCCAATCCTGAGACTCTTCTGATAGCATAAGATATGATATCTCAATACTTCTAATACCAAACCTGAGATCCTACCTCTAACATGAAATGTGATAACCAACTCTTTCCCCTTGCAAACCTGAGAGCCTTCCTATAGCATGAGATGTGATATCCAAGCCCTTCCCATTCCAATCCTGAGACCCTTCCTATAACATGAGATGTGATATCCAACTCCTTCCCATTCCAACCTGAGACCCTTCCTATAGCATGAGATGGGTTATCCAACGGCTTCCAAATCCAATCCCGATACCCTCCCGATAGCATGAGATGTGATATCCCAATGCTTCTACCAAACCTGAGACCCATACTATGGCATGAGATGTGATAAACTCCTTCCCATTCTAATCCTGAGACCCTTCCTATAGCTTGAGATGTGATATCCAACTCCTTCCCATTCCAATTCTGAGACCCTTCCTATACCATGAGACTTGATATCTCAATGCTTCTAATACCAAACCTGAGACCCGTCCTATAACATGAGATGTGATATCCAAATCCTTCCCCTTCCAAACCTTAGACCCTTCCTTTATCATGAGATGTGATATCCAACTCCTTCCCATTCCAATCTTGAGACCCTTCCGATATCATGAAATGTGATATGTCAATGCTTCTAATATCAAACTTGAGACCCTCCCTATAGCATGAGATGTGATATCCAAGTCCTTCCCATTCCAATCCTGAGACCCTTCCTATAGCATGAGATGTGATATCTCAATGCTTCTAATACCAAACCTGAGACCCTTCCTATAACATGAGATGGGAATATCCAACTCCTTCCCATTCCAATCCTGAGACCCTTCCGATAGCAGAGATGTGATATCTCAATGCTTATACCAAACCTGAGATCCTTCCTATAACATGAGATGTGATATCCAACTCCTTCCCATTCCAATCCTGAGACACTTCCTATACCATGAGAGGTGATATCTCACTGCTTATACCAAACCTGAGACCCTCCCTATAGCATGAGATGTGATACCCAAGTCCTTCCCATTCCAATCCTGAGACACTTCCTATAGCATGAGATGTGATATCTCAATGCTTCTAATACCAAACCTGAGACTCTTCCTATAACATGAGATGGGATATCCAACTCCTTCCCATTCCAATCCTGAGACCCTTTCGATAGCAGAGATGTGATATCTCAATGTTTATACCAAACCTGAGACCCTCCCTACGGCATGATATGTCATATACAACTCCTTCCCATTCCAATCCTGAGACCCTTCCTATAGCATTAGATGTGATATCCAACTCCTTCCATTCCAATCCTGAGACCCTTCCTATAGCATGAGATGTGATATCTCAATGCTTATAACAAAACCTGAGACCCTTCCTATAGCATGAGATGTGATATCCAACTCCTTCCCATTCCAATCCTGAGACCCTTCCTATAGCCTGAGATGTGATATCTCAATGCCTCTAATACCAAACCTGAGATCCTTCCTCTAACATGAAATGTGATATCCAAGTCCTTCCCATTCCAATCCTTAGACCCTTCCTACAGCATGCAATATGATATCTCAATGATTTTAATAAAAAACCTGAGACCCGTCCTATAACATGAGATGGGATATCCAACTCCTTCCCATTCCAATCCTGAGACACTTCCGATAGCGGAGATGTGATATCTCAATATTTATACCAAACCTGAGACCCTTCCTATAACATGAGATGTGATATCCAACTCCTTCCCGTTCCAAACCTGAGACCCTTCCTTTAGCATGAGATGTGATATCCAGCTCCTTCCCATTCCAATCCTGAGACACTTCCGATAGCATGATGTGATATCTCAATGCTACTAATATCAACACTGAGACCCTCCCTATAGCATATGTGATATCTAAGTCCTTCCCATTCCAATCCTGAGACCCTTCCTATAGCATGAGATGTGATATCTCAATGCTTATCCTTGATTCCTGTAGTAAATTGATTTCCTTTGCAGGCCGACTCCTGTCACGAATGCCTTGTCTGCATGCATTCTCTCCTGGCCATTCTCTCACCGTGGCTATTTGCCTACCCCCTTCCTCTCTCAGTGGATGGACTTCTCCATCCTAGCCTCCTACCACTCAACTCCGCCTACTTGGAGAATTCAACATGAACCTGTATGCTTCCTGACCTGGACTTTTACGAGATCTGCAACTCTTCATGTCGCTGGCCCTACACACTGCAGGGAATACTCAGGATTTTCTGATCTCAGACCTCCCCCTCTGTAACCCTCTCAACAATCCTCTCCCGTGGTGATCAAGTTCTCATCTCCAAAGAAGGCTAACTGCCAGCTGTTCCTCCTCAGAGGAGTTCTCCCTTTCTGTCCCTGCTCCCTGCACCGTTTCGCGTTGCAAACACTCGCTTCCCTGCTTTCTGGTTTAGACGCTTTTCCTTCTCAGAGGCCTTCTTCCTTTCTGCCCTTTTCGCGTTGCAAGTACTCGCTTCCCAGCTCTCTGTTTTAGACGCGTGTTCCCTGCCTTCTCTCCTCTTCCCGCTGCCTTCAAATCAAAAAATGAGCTCCAAAAGATACAGTGCTCAGAATGCTCTATAACACCCATTATTCAACATATAGCCGTAACCCGCTAGACGTATTGAAACGTGCTGTAAACTAGCAAAAACAGCTAGAAAATGTACTTTCCTCGCGTTTTTGTAAATGCTTATTCTGATGGGTTCCCATGTATGTTTTGTCCGTGCGTTTGTTGTCGAATCCTGAAGTTTTTAACCACTGTTCTCCCATACAAGGGGGGGGGTCAACGTCTACTGCTGTTCACAGGCTGAATGTATACGGCTGAAATCTTCAAGGCATTATCAGCTTTCCTGACTGTTTTGGAACGTGTATTTGCCATCTGTTAATGCAGTCGCCCTGTGTTCATCGTCCCTTCTACTTTACAGGCTGCACTCCCCTGGTGATCAAATTCTCCTCTCCAGAGCAGGCTGACTACCAGCTGCTCCTCCTCATAGGCGTTCATCCTTTCTTTCCCTGCTCCCTGCACCGTTTCGCGTTGCATGTACTCGCTTCCCAGCTCTCTGGTTTAGATGCGTGTTCCCTGCCTTCTCTCCTCTTCCTACAGCCTTCCAATGAGCTCCACAAGATACAGTGTTCAGAATGCTTTATAACACCCATTATTCAACATATAGCTGTAACCCGCTAGACGTATTGAAACGTGCTAAAAACGAGCAGAAACAGCTAGAAAATGTACTTTCCTCGCGTTTTGGTAAATGCGAATTCTGGTGGATTCCCATTTTGTACTCTGTTCGTGCGTTTGTTCAGTCGAATCCTGGTCTTTTGAACCACTCTTCTCCCATACAAGGGATGGTCAAAATGTGTTGTTCACAGGCTGAATTTATACTGCTGAAATGCTCGCTTCCCTGCTCTCTGGTTTAGACGCGTGTACCCTGCATTTACCAAAACGCGAGGGAAGTACATTTTCTATCTGTTTTTGCTAGTTTTTAGCACGTTTCAATACGTCTAGCGGGTTACAGCTATTTGTTGAATAATGGGTGTTATAAAGCATTCTGAACACTGTATCTTGTGGAGCAAATTGGAAGGCTGTAGAAAGAGGAGAGAAGGCAGGGAACACGCATCTGAACCAGAGAGCTGGGAAGCGAGTACATGCAACGTGAAAAGGTGCAGGGAGCAGGGACAGAAAGGATGAACACCTATGAGGAGGAGCAGCTGGTAGTTAGCCTGCATAGGAGAGAAGAATGTGATCACTAGGGGAGTGCAGCCTGTAAACTAGAAGGAACGATGAACAAAGGGCGACTGCATTAACAGATGGCAAATACACGTTCCAAAACAGTCAGGAAAGCTGATAATGCCTTGAAGATTTCAGCCGTATACATTCAGCCTGTGAACAGCAGTAGATGTTGATCCCCCCTCCCTAGTATGGGAGAACAGTGGTTAAAAACTTCAGGATTCGACACAAACGCACGGACACAGTACATACAACATGGGAACCCACCAGAATTCGCTTTTACAAAAACGCGAGGGAAGTACATTTTCTAGCTATTTTTGCTAGTTTATAGCACGTTTCAATACGTCTAGCGGGTTACAGCTATATGTTGAATAGTGGGGTTATAAAGCATTCTGAACACTATCTTGTGGAGCTCATTGGAAGGCTGTAGGAAGAGGAGAGAAGGCAGGGAACACGCATCTAAACCAGAGAGCAGGGAAGCGAGCATTTCAGCAGTATAAATTCAGCCTGTGAACAACACATTTTGACCCTCCCTTGTATGGGAGAAGAATGGTTCAAAAGACCAGGATTCGACTGAACAAACGCACGAACAGAGTACAAAATGGGAATCCACCAGAATTCGCATTTACCAAAACGCGAGGAAAGTACATTTTCTAGCTGTTTCTGCTCGTTTTTAGCACGTTTCAATACGTCTAGCGGGTTACAGCTATATGTTGAATAATGGGTGTTATAAAGCATTCTGAACACTGTATCTTGTGGAGCTCATTGGAAGGCTGTAGGAAGAGGAGAGAAGGCAGGTAACGCATCTAAACCAGAGAGCTGGGAAGCGAGTACATGCAACGCGAAACGGTGCAGGGAGCAGGGACAGAAAGGATGAACGCCTATGAGGAGGAGCAGCTGGTAGTCAGCCTGCTCTGGAGAGGAGAATGTGATCACCAGGGGAGTGCAGCCTGTAAAGTAGAAGGGCCGATGAACACAGGGCGACTGCATTAACAGATGGCAAATACACGTTCCAAAACAGTCAGGAAAGCTGATAATGCCTTGAAGATTTCAGCCGTATACATTCAGCCTGTGAACAGCAGTAGATGTTGACCCCCCCTCCCTAGTATGGGAGAACAGTGGTTAAAAACTTCAGGATTCGACAACAAACGCACGGATACTACATACAACATGGGAACCCACCAGAATTCGCATTTACAAAAACGCGAGGGAAGTACATTTTCTAGCTATTTTTGCTAGTTTTTAGCACGTTTCAATACGTCTAGCGGGTTACAGCTATATGTTGAATAATGGGGTTATAAAGCATTCTGAACACTATCTTGTGGAGCTCATTGGAAGGCTGTAGGAAGAGGAGAGAAGGCAGGGAACACGCATCTAAACCAGAGAGCTGGGAAGCGAGTACATGCAACGCGAAACGGTGCAGGGACATAAAGGTGGAACGCCTCTGAGGAGGAGCAGCTGGTAGTTAGCCTGCTCTGGAGAGGAGAATGTGATCACCACGGGAGTGCAGCCTTGAAACAAGAAGGGACGATAAAAACATGCTGACTGGAATAACAGATGGCAAATACACTTTCCAGAACAGTCGGTTTACCCGATAATGCATTGACGATTTCAGCAGTATACATTCAGCCTGTGAACAGTAGATTTTGACCCTCCCTTGTATGGGAGAAGAATGGTTAAAAACATCAGGATTCGACTGAACAAATGCACGAACAGAGTACAAAATGGGAATCCACCAGAATTCGCATTTACCAAAACGCGAGGAAAGTACATTTTCTAGCTGTTTCTGCTCGTTTTTAGCACGTTTCAATACGTCTAGCGGGTTACAGCTATATGTTGAATAATGGGTGTTATAAAGCATTCTGAACACTGTATCTTGTGGAGCTCATTGGAAGGCTGTAGGAAGAGGAGAGAAGGCAGGTAACGCATCTAAACCAGAGAGCTGGGAAGCGAGTACATGCAACGCGAAACGGTGCAGGGAGCAGGGACAGAAAGGATGAACGCCTATGAGGAGGAGCAGCTGGTAGTCAGCCTGCTCTGGAGAGGAGAATGTGATCACCAGGGGAGTGCAGCCTGTAAAGTAGAAGGGCCGATGAACACAGGGCGACTGCATTAACAGATGGCAAATACACGTTCCAAAACAGTCAGGAAAGCTGATAATGCCTTGAAGATTTCAGCCGTATACATTCAGCCTGTGAACAGCAGTAGATGTTGACCCCCCCTCCCTAGTATGGGAGAACAGTGGTTAAAAACTTCAGGATTCGACAACAAACGCACGGACACTACATACAACATGGGAACCCACCAGAATTCGCATTTACAAAAACGCGAGGGAAGTACATTTTCTAGCTATTTTTGCTAGTTTTTAGCACGTTTCAATACGTCTAGCGGGTTACAGCTATATGTTGAATAATGGGGTTATAAAGCATTCTGAACACTATCTTGTGGAGCTCATTGGAAGGCTGTAGGAAGAGGAGAGAAGGCAGGGAACACGCATCTAAACCAGAGAGCTGGGAAGCGAGTACATGCAACGCGAAACGGTGCAGGGACAGAAAGGTGGAACGCCTCTGAGGAGGAGCAGCTGGTAGTTAGCCTGCTCTGGAGAGGAGAATGTGATCACCACGGGAGTGCAGCCTTGAAACAAGAAGGGACGATAAAAACATGCTGACTGGAATAACAGATGGCAAATACACTTTCCAGAACAGTCGGTTTACCCGATAATGCATTGACGATTTCAGCAGTATACATTCAGCCTGTGAACAGTAGATTTTGACCCTCCCTTGTATGGGAGAAGAATGGTTAAAAACATCAGGATTCGACTGAACAAATGCACGAACAGAGTACAAAATGGGAATCCACCAGAATTCGCATTTACCAAAACGCGAGGAAAGTACATTTTCTAGCTGTTTCTGCTCGTTTTTAGCACGTTTCAATACGTCTAGCGGGTTACAGCTATATGTTGAATAATGGGTGTTATAAAGCATTCTGAACACTGTATCTTGTGGAGCTCATTGGAAGGCTGTAGGAAGAGGAGAGAAGGCAGGTAACGCATCTAAACCAGAGAGCTGGGAAGCGAGTACATGCAACGCGAAACGGTGCAGGGAGCAGGGACAGAAAGGATGAACGCCTATGAGGAGGAGCAGCTGGTAGTCAGCCTGCTCTGGAGAGGAGAATGTGATCACCAGGGGAGTGCAGCCTGTAAAGTAGAAGGGCCGATGAACACAGGGCGACTGCATTAACAGATGGCAAATACACGTTCCAAAACAGTCAGGAAAGCTGATAATGCCTTGAAGATTTCAGCCGTATACATTCAGCCTGTGAACAGCAGTAGATGTTGACCCCCCCTCCCTAGTATGGGAGAACAGTGGTTAAAAACTTCAGGATTCGACAACAAACGCACGGACACTACATACAACATGGGAACCCACCAGAATTCGCATTTACAAAAACGCGAGGGAAGTACATTTTCTAGCTATTTTTGCTAGTTTTTAGCACGTTTCAATACGTCTAGGGGGGTACAGCTATATGTTGAATAATGGGGTTATAAAGCATTCTGAACACTATCTTGTGGAGCTCATTGGAAGGCTGTAGGAAGAGGAGAGAAGGCAGGGAACACGCATCTAAACCAGAGAGCTGGGAAGCGAGTACATGCAACGCGAAACGGTGCAGGGACAGAAAGGTGGAACGCCTCTGAGGAGGAGCAGCTGGTAGTTAGCCTGCTCTGGAGAGGAGAATGTGATCACCACGGGAGTGCAGCCTTGAAACAAGAAGGGACGATAAAAACATGCTGACTGGAATAACAGATGGCAAATACACTTTCCAGAACAGTCGGTTTACCCGATAATGCATTGACGATTTCAGCAGTATACATTCAGCCTGTGAACAGTAGATTTTGACCCTCCCTTGTATGGGAGAAGAATGGTTAAAAACATCAGGATTCGACTGAACAAATGCACGAACAGAGTACAAAATGGGAATCCACCAGAATTCGCATTTACCAAAACGCGAGGAAAGTACATTTTCTAGCTGTTTCTGCTCGTTTTTAGCACGTTTCAATACGTCTAGCGGGTTACAGCTATATGTTGAATAATGGGTGTTATAAAGCATTCTGAACACTGTATCTTGTGGAGCTCATTGGAAGGCTGTAGGAAGAGGAGAGAAGGCAGGTAACGCATCTAAACCAGAGAGCTGGGAAGCGAGTACATGCAACGCGAAACGGTGCAGGGAGCAGGGACAGAAAGGATGAACGCCTATGAGGAGGATCAGCTGGTAGTCAGCCTGCTCTGGAGAGGAGAATGTGATCACCAGGGGAGTGCAGCCTGTAAAGTAGAAGGGCCGATGAACACAGGGCGACTGCATTAACAGATGGCAAATACACGTTCCAAAACATTCAGGAAAGCTGATAATGCCTTGAAGATTTCAGCCGTATACATTCAGCCTGTGAACAGCAGTAGATGTTGACCCCCCCTCCCTAGTATGGGAGAACAGTGGTTAAAAACTTCAGGATTCGACAACAAACGCACGGACACTACATACAACATGGGAACCCACCAGAATTCGCATTTACAAAAACGCGAGGGAAGTACATTTTCTAGCTATTTTTGCTAGTTTTTAGCACGTTTCAATACGTCTAGCGGGTTACAGCTATATGTTGAATAATGGGGTTATAAAGCATTCTGAACACTATCTTGTGGAGCTCATTGGAAGGCTGTAGGAAGAGGAGAGAAGGCAGGGAACACGCATCTAAACCAGAGAGCTGGGAAGCGAGTACATGCAACGCGAAACGGTGCAGGGACAGAAAGGTGGAACGCCTCTGAGGAGGAGCAGCTGGTAGTTAGCCTGCTCTGGAGAGGAGAATGTGATCACCACGGGAGTGCAGCCTTGAAACAAGAAGGGACGATAAAAACATGCTGACTGGAATAACAGATGGCAAATACACTTTCCAGAACAGTCGGTTTACCCGATAATGCATTGACGATTTCAGCAGTATACATTCAGCCTGTGAACAGTAGATTTTGACCCTCCCTTGTATGGGAGAAGAATGGTTAAAAACATCAGGATTCGACTGAACAAATGCACGAACAGAGTACAAAATGGGAATCCACCAGAATTCGCATTTACCAAAACGCGAGGAAAGTACATTTTCTAGCTGTTTCTGCTCGTTTTTAGCACGTTTCAATACGTCTAGCGGGTTACAGCTATATGTTGAATAATGGGTGTTATAAAGCATTCTGAACACTGTTTCTTGTGGAGCTCATTGGAAGGCTGTAGGAAGAGGAGAGAAGGCAGGTAACGCATCTAAACCAGAGAGCTGGGAAGCGAGTACATGCAACGCGAAACGGTGCAGGGAGCAGGGACAGAAAGGATGAACGCCTATGAGGAGGAGCAGCTGGTAGTCAGCCTGCTCTGGAGAGGAGAATGTGATCACCAGGGGAGTGCAGCCTGTAAAGTAGAAGGGCCAATGAACACAGGGCGACTGCATTAACAGATGGCAAATACACGTTCCAAAACAGTCAGGAAAGCTGATAATGCCTTGAAGATTTCAGCCGTATACATTCAGCCTGTGAACAGCAGTAGATGTTGACCCCCCCTCCCTAGTATGGGAGAACAGTGGTTAAAAACTTCAGGATTCGACAACAAACGCACGGACACTACATACAACATGGGAACCCACCAGAATTCGCATTTACAAAAACGCGAGGGAAGTACATTTTCTAGCTATTTTTGCTAGTTTTTAGCACGTTTCAATACGTCTAGCGGGTTACAGCTATATGTTGAATAATGGGGTTATAAAGCATTCTGAACACTATCTTGTGGAGCTCATTGGAAGGCTGTAGGAAGAGGAGAGAAGGCAGGGAACACGCATCTAAACCAGAGAGCTGGGAAGCGAGTACATGCAACGCGAAACGGTGCAGGGACAGAAAGGTGGAACGCCTCTGAGGAGGAGCAGCTGGTAGTTAGCCTGCTCTGGAGAGGAGAATGTGATCACCACGGGAGTGCAGCCTTGAAACAAGAAGGGACGATAAAAACATGCTGACTGGAATAACAGATGGCAAATACACTTTCCAGAACAGTCGGTTTACCCGATAATGCATTGACGATTTCAGCAGTATACATTCAGCCTGTGAACAGTAGATTTTGACCCTCCCTTGTATGGGAGAAGAATGGTTAAAAACATCAGGATTCGACTGAACAAATGCACGAACAGAGTACAAAATGGGAATCCACCAGAATTCGCATTTACCAAAACGCGAGGAAAGTACATTTTCTAGCTGTTTCTGCTCGTTTTTAGCACGTTTCAATACGTCTAGCGGGTTACAGCTATATGTTGAATAATGGGTGTTATAAAGCATTCTGAACACTGTATCTTGTGGAGCTCATTGGAAGGCTGTAGGAAGAGGAGAGAAGGCAGGTAACGCATCTAAACCAGAGAGCTGGGAAGCGAGTACATGCAACGCGAAACGGTGCAGGGAGCAGGGACAGAAAGGATGAACGCCTATGAGGAGGAGCAGCTGGTAGTCAGCCTGCTCTGGAGAGGAGAATGTGATCACCAGGGGAGTGCAGCCTGTAAAGTAGAAGGGCCGATGAACACAGGGCGACTGCATTAACAGATGGCAAATACACGTTCCAAAACAGTCAGGAAAGCTGATAATGCCTTGAAGATTTCAGCCGTATACATTCAGCCTGTGAACAGCAGTAGATGTTGACCCCCCCTCCCTAGTATGGGAGAACAGTGGTTAAAAACTTCAGGATTCGACAACAAACGCACGGACACTACATACAACATGGGAACCCACCAGAATTCGCATTTACAAAAACGCGAGGGAAGTACATTTTCTAGCTATTTTTGCTAGTTTTTAGCACGTTTCAATACGTCTAGCGGGTTACAGCTATATGTTGAATAATGGGGTTATAAAGCATTCTGAACACTATCTTGTGGAGCTCATTGGAAGGCTGTAGGAAGAGGAGAGAAGGCAGGGAACACGCATCTAAACCAGAGAGCTGGGAAGCGAGTACATGCAACGCGAAACGGTGCAGGGACAGAAAGGTGGAACGCCTCTGAGGAGGAGCAGCTGGTAGTTAGCCTGCTCTGGAGAGGAGAATGTGATCACCACGGGAGTGCAGCCTTGAAACAAGAAGGGACGATAAAAACATGCTGACTGGAATAACAGATGGCAAATACACTTTCCAGAACAGTCGGTTTACCCGATAATGCATTGACGATTTCAGCAGTATACATTCAGCCTGTGAACAGTAGATTTTGACCCTCCCTTGTATGGGAGAAGAATGGTTAAAAACATCAGGATTCGACTGAACAAATGCACGAACAGAGTACAAAATGGGAATCCACCAGAATTCGCATTTACCAAAACGCGAGGAAAGTACATTTTCTAGCTGTTTCTGCTCGTTTTTAGCACGTTTCAATACGTCTAGCGGGTTACAGCTATATGTTGAATAATGGGTGTTATAAAGCATTCTGAACACTGTATCTTGTGGAGCTCATTGGAAGGCTGTAGGAAGAGGAGAGAAGGCAGGTAACGCATCTAAACCAGAGAGCTGGGAAGCGAGTACATGCAACGCGAAACGGTGCAGGGAGCAGGGACAGAAAGGATGAACGCCTATGAGGAGGAGCAGCTGGTAGTCAGCCTGCTCTGGAGAGGAGAATGTGATCACCAGGGGAGTGCAGCCTGTAAAGTAGAAGGGCCGATGAACACAGGGCGACTGCATTAACAGATGGCAAATACACGTTCCAAAACAGTCAGGAAAGCTGATAATGCCTTGAAGATTTCAGCCGTATACATTCAGCCTGTGAACAGCAGTAGATGTTGACCCCCCCTCCCTAGTATGGGAGAACAGTGGTTAAAAACTTCAGGATTCGACAACAAACGCACGGACACTACATACAACATGGGAACCCACCAGAATTCGCATTTACAAAAACGCGAGGGAAGTACATTTTCTAGCTATTTTTGCTAGTTTTTAGCACGTTTCAATACGTCTAGCGGGTTACAGCTATATGTTGAATAATGGGGTTAAAAAGCATTCTGAACACTATCTTGTGGAGCTCATTGGAAGGCTGTAGGAAGAGGAGAGAAGGCAGGGAACACGCATCTAAACCAGAGAGCTGGGAAGCGAGTACATGCAACGCGAAACGGTGCAGGGACAGAAAGGTGGAACGCCTCTGAGGAGGAGCAGCTGGTAGTTAGCCTGCTCTGGAGAGGAGAATGTGATCACCACGGGAGTGCAGCCTTGAAACAAGAAGGGACGATAAAAACATGCTGACTGGAATAACAGATGGCAAATACACTTTCCAGAACAGTCGGTTTACCCGATAATGCATTGACGATTTCAGCAGTATACATTCAGCCTGTGAACAGTAGATTTTGACCCTCCCTTGTATGGGAGAAGAATGGTTAAAAACATCAGGATTCGACTGAACAAATGCACGAACAGAGTACAAAATGGGAATCCACCAGAATTCGCATTTACCAAAACGCGAGGAAAGTACATTTTCTAGCTGTTTCTGCTCGTTTTTAGCACGTTTCAATACGTCTAGCGGGTTACAGCTATATGTTGAATAATGGGTGTTATAAAGCATTCTGAACACTGTATCTTGTGGAGCTCATTGGAAGGCTGTAGGAAGAGGAGAGAAGGCAGGTAACGCATCTAAACCAGAGAGCTGGGAAGCGAGTACATGCAACGCGAAACGGTGCAGGGAGCAGGGACAGAAAGGATGAACGCCTATGAGGAGGAGCAGCTGGTAGTCAGCCTGCTCTGGAGAGGAGAATGTGATCACTAGGGGAGTGCAGCCTGTAAAGTAGAAGGGCCAATGAACACAGGGCGACTGCATTAACAGATGGCAAATACACGTTCCAAAACAGTCAGGAAAGCTGATAATGCCTTGAAGATTTCAGCCGTATACATTCAGCCTGTGAACAGCAGTAGATGTTGACCCCCCCTCCCTAGTATGGGAGAACAGTGGTTAAAAACTTCAGGATTCGACAACAAACGCACGGACACTACATACAACAATGGGAACCCACCAGAATTCGCATTTACAAAAACGCGAGGGAAGTACATTTTCTAGCTATTTTTGCTAGTTTTTAGCACGTTTCAATACGTCTAGCGGGTTACAGCTATATTTTGAATAATGGGGTTATAAAGCATTCTGAACACTATCTTGTGGAGCTCATTGGAAGGCTGTAGGAAGAGGAGAGAAGGCAGGGAACACGCATCTAAACCAGAGAGCTGGGAAGCGAGTACATGCAACGCGAAACGGTGCAGGGACAGAAAGGTGGAACGCCTCTGAGGAGGAGCAGCTGGTAGTTAGCCTGCTCTGGAGAGGAGAATGTGATCACCACGGGAGTGCAGCCTTGAAACAAGAAGGGACGATAAAAACATGCTGACTGGAATAACAGATGGCAAATACACTTTCCAGAACAGTCGGTTTACCCGATAATGCATTGACGATTTCAGCAGTATACATTCAGCCTGTGAACAGTAGATTTTGACCCTCCCTTGTATGGGAGAAGAATGGTTAAAAACATCAGGATTCGACTGAACAAATGCACGAACAGAGTACAAAATGGGAATCCACCAGAATTCGCATTTACCAAAACGCGAGGAAAGTACATTTTCTAGCTGTTTCTGCTCGTTTTTAGCACGTTTCAATACGTCTAGCGGGTTACAGCTATATGTTGAATAATGGGTGTTATAAAGCATTCTGAACACTGTATCTTGTGGAGCTCATTGGAAGGCTGTAGGAAGAGGAGAGAAGGCAGGTAACGCATCTAAACCAGAGAGCTGGGAAGCGAGTACATGCAACGCGAAACGGTGCAGGGAGCAGGGACAGAAAGGATGAACGCCTATGAGGAGGAGCAGCTGGTAGTCAGCCTGCTCTGGAGAGGAGAATGTGATCACCAGGGGAGTGCAGCCTGTAAAGTAGAAGGGCCGATGAACACAGGGCGACTGCATTAACAGATGGCAAATACACGTTCCAAAACAGTCAGGAAAGCTGATAATGCCTTGAAGATTTCAGCCGTATACATTCAGCCTGTGAACAGCAGTAGATGTTGACCCCCCCTCCCTAGTATGGGAGAACAGTGGTTAAAAACTTCAGGATTCGACAACAAACGCACGGACACTACATACAACATGGGAACCCACCAGAATTCGCATTTACAAAAACGCGAGGGAAGTACATTTTCTAGCTATTTTTGCTAGTTTTTAGCACGTTTCAATACGTCTAGCGGGTTACAGCTATATGTTGAATAATGGGGTTATAAAGCATTCTGAACACTATCTTGTGGAGCTCATTGGAAGGCTGTAGGAAGAGGAGAGAAGGCAGGGAACACGCATCTAAACCAGAGAGCTGGGAAGCGAGTACATGCAACGCGAAACGGTGCAGGGACAGAAAGGTGGAACGCCTCTGAGGAGGAGCAGCTGGTAGTTAGCCTGCTCTGGAGAGGAGAATGTGATCACCACGGGAGTGCAGCCTTGAAACAAGAAGGGACGATAAAAACATGCTGACTGGAATAACAGATGGCAAATACACTTTCCAGAACAGTCGGTTTACCCGATAATGCATTGACGATTTCAGCAGTATACATTCAGCCTGTGAACAGTAGATTTTGACCCTCCCTTGTATGGGAGAAGAATGGTTAAAAACATCAGGATTCGACTGAACAAATGCACGAACAGAGTACAAAATGGGAATCCACCAGAATTCGCATTTACCAAAACGCGAGGAAAGTACATTTTCTAGCTGTTTCTGCTCGTTTTTAGCACGTTTCAATACGTCTAGCGGGTTACAGCTATATGTTGAATAATGGGTGTTATAAAGCATTCTGAACACTGTATCTTGTGGAGCTCATTGGAAGGCTGTAGGAAGAGGAGAGAAGGCAGGTAACGCATCTAAACCAGAGAGCTGGGAAGCGAGTACATGCAACGCGAAACGGTGCAGGGAGCAGGGACAGAAAGGATGAACGCCTATGAGGAGGAGCAGCTGGTAGTCAGCCTGCTCTGGAGAGGAGAATGTGATCACCAGGGGAGTGCAGCCTGTAAAGTAGAAGGGCCGATGAACACAGGGCGACTGCATTAACAGATGGCAAATACACGTTCCAAAACAGTCAGGAAAGCTGATAATGCCTTGAAGATTTCAGCCGTATACATTCAGCCTGTGAACAGCAGTAGATGTTGACCCCCCCTCCCTAGTATGGGAGAACAGTGGTTAAAAACTTCAGGATTCGACAACAAACGCACGGACACTACATACAACATGGGAACCCACCAGAATTCGCATTTACAAAAACGCGAGGGAAGTACATTTTCTAGCTATTTTTGCTAGTTTTTAGCACGTTTCAATACGTCTAGCGGGTTACAGCTATATGTTGAATAATGGGGTTATAAAGCATTCTGAACACTATCTTGTGGAGCTCATTGGAAGGCTGTAGGAAGAGGAGAGAAGGCAGGGAACACGCATCTAAACCAGAGAGCTGGGAAGCGAGTACATGCAACGCGAAACGGTGCAGGGACAGAAAGGTGGAACGCCTCTGAGGAGGAGCAGCTGGTAGTTAGCCTGCTCTGGAGAGGAGAATGTGATCACCACGGGAGTGCAGCCTTGAAACAAGAAGGGACGATAAAAACATGCTGACTGGAATAACAGATGGCAAATACACTTTCCAGAACAGTCGGTTTACCCGATAATGCATTGACGATTTCAGCAGTATACATTCAGCCTGTGAACAGTAGATTTTGATCCCCCCCTTGTATGGGTGACGAGTGGTTAAAAACATCAGGATTCGACTGAACAAATGCACGAACAGAGTACAAAATGGGAATCCACCAGAATTCGTATTTACCAAAACGCGAGCAAAGAACATTTTCTAGCTATTTTTGCTAGTTTTTAGCACTTTTCAATACGTCTAGCGGGTTACAGCTATATCTTGAATAATGGGTGTTATAAAGCATTCTGAGCACCGTGTATCTTTTGAAGCTCATTTGTTCATTTGAAGGCAGCGGGAAGAGGAGAGAAGGCAGGGAACACGCGTCTAAACCAGAGAGCTGGGAAGCGAGTTCTTGCAACGCGAAACGATGCAGAGAACAAGCACAGAAAGGAAGAAGGCCTCTGAGAAGGAAAAGCGTCTAAACCAGAGAGCAGGGAAGCGAGTGTTTGCAACGCGAAACGGTGCAGGGAGCAGGGACAGAAAGGGAGAACTCCACTGAGGAGGAACAGCTGGTAGTTAGCCTTCTTTGGAGATGAGAACTTGATCACCACGGGAGAGGATTGTTGAGAGGGTTACATAGGGGGAGGTTTGAGATCAGAAAATCCTGAGTATTCCCTGCAGTGTGTAGGGCCAGAGACATGAAGAGTTGCAGATCTCGTAAAAGTCCAGGTCAGGAAGCATACAGGTTCATTTTCAATTCTCCAAGTAGGCGGAGTTGAGTGGTAGGAGGCTAGGATGGAGAAGTCCATCCACTGAGAGGGGAAGGGGGTAGGCAAATAGCCACGCTGAGAGAATGGCCAGGAAAGAGAGAATGCATGCAGACAAGGCATTCGTGAGAGGAGTCTGCCTGTAAAGGAAAGCAATTTACTACAGGAATCAAGGATACTCCCCCCTCAAGAACGGTTGGATCTGGGCATGGAGAGGAACTTGTCATCAGGGAGGAAAGTGTCAGAGCTCGAGACAGCGCTGGCCGTCATCCATGTCTCGGTTAGACCAAGGACATCAAGGTCGGGTTCTTCCAGGAAATGGCAGATGTCAGATGAGTGTTTGAAACTGAGTTGAGAGTGGGGAGGGGTACAAATCAGTAATCCTTGCGGAGGTGTAGAAGGAGCCTGACCTAGGGCACATGAGGAAGGAGAGAGGAAAGGAAGCAGAAGAAGGGAGAGAAAAGACAGCAGGAGTGCATTATCAATCCGGGAGCTAGGAGTGGTGAGAAGGTTAGACGGGGAGGTCTGAGTCTCAGGATTTGAATGGGAAGTTCGATATCACATGTCATGCTATAGGAAGCGTCTCAGGATGGAATGGGAAGGAGTTGGATATGATATCTCTTGTTATAGGGAGGGTCTCAGGTTTGGTATTAGAAGCACTGAGATATCAAATCACATCCTTTAGGAAGGGACTCGAGTTTGGTATTTTAAGAAGTGAGATAGTAAATCTCATCCTATCGGAAGCGTCTCGGGTTTGGTATTGGAAGAAATGAGATTTCAAATCTCGGGCTGTGGGAATGGTCTCGGGTATGGTATTGGAAGGTGTGAGAAATCACATTCATGCTACAGGAAGGGTCACAAGTTTTGAATGGGAAGGAGTTGGATTTCACATATACTACGGGAAGGGCCTCAGGTTTGGTATTAGAAGCATAGAGATATCACATCTCATGTTATAGGAAAAGTCTCGATTGGAATGGGAAGGAGTTGGATATCACATCTCATGCTATAGGAAGGGTCTCAGGTTGGAATGGGAAGGAGTTGGATATCACATCTCATGTTATAGGAAGGGTCTCAGGATTGGAATGGGAAGGACTTGGATATCACATCTCATGCTATAGGAAGGCTCTCAGGTTTGCAAGGGGAAAGAGTTGGATATCACATTTCATGTTAGAGGTAGGATCTCAGGTTTGGTATTAGAAGTATTGAGATATCACATCTCATGCTATCAGAAGAGTCTCAGGATTGGAATGGGAAGGAGTTGGATATCACATCTCATGGTAAAGGGAGGGTCTCAGGTTTGGAAGATAAGGATTTGGATATCACATCTCATGTTATAGGAAGGATCTCAGGTTTGGTATTAGAAGTATTGAGATATCACATCTCATGCTATCGGAAGGATCTCAGGTTTGGTATAGAAGCATTGAGATATCATATCTTATGCTATCAGAAGGGTCTCAGGATTGGAATGGGAAGGAGTTGGATATCACATCTCATGCTAAAGGGAGGGTCTCAGGTTTGGAAGGGGAAGGATTTGGATATCACATCTCATGTTATAGGATGGATCTCAGGTTTGGTATTAGAAGTATTGAGATATCACATCTCATGTTATCGTAAGGATCTCAGGTTTGGTATTAGAAGTATTGAGATATCACATCTCATGCTATAGGAAGGGTCTCAGGATTGGAATGGGAAGGAGTTGGATATCACATCTCATGCTAAAGGAAGGGTCTCAGGTTTGGAACGGGAAGGAGTTGGATATCACATCTCATGTTATAGGAAGGGTCTCAGGTTTGGTATAAACATTGAGATATCACATCTCTGCTATCGGAAGTGTCTCAGGATTGGAATGGGAAGGAGTTGGATATCCCATCTCATGTTATAGGACGGGTCTCAGGTTTTTTATTAGAATCATTGAGATATCATATTGCATGCTGTAGGAAGGGTCTAAGGATTGGAATGGGAAGGACTTGGATATCACATCTCATGCTATAGATAGGCTCTCAGGTTTGGAAAGTGAAGGAGTTGGATATCACATCTCATGCTATAGGAAGGGTCTCAGGTTTGGTATAAGCATTGAGATATCACATCTCATGCTATAGGAAGGGTCTCAGGATTGGAATGGAAGGAGTTGGATATCACATCTCATGTTATAGGAAGGATCTCAGGTTTGGTATTAGAAGCATTGAGACATCACATCTCATGCTATAGGAAGGGTCTCAGGATTGGAATGGGAAGGAGTTGGATATCACATCTCATGCTATAGGAAGGGTCTCAGGATTGGAATGGGAAGGAGTTGAATATGACATCTCATGCCGTAGGAAGGGTCTCAGGTTTGGTATAAACATTGAGATATCACATCTCTGCTATCAAAAGGGTCTCAGGATTGGAATGGGAAGGAGTTGGATATCCCATCTCATGTTATAGGAAGAGTCTCAGGTTTGGTATTAGAAGCATTGAGATATCACATCTCATGCTATAGGAAGTGTCTCAGGATTGGAATGGGAAGGACTTGGATATCACATCTCATGCTATAGGTAGGGTCTCAAGTTTGATATTAGAAGCATTGGGATATCACATCTCATGCTATAGGAAGGGTCTGATGATTGGAATGGGAAGGAGTTGGATATCACATCTCATTCTATGGGAAGGGTCTCAGGTTTGGTATAAGCATTGAGATATCACATCTCTGCTATCGGAAGTGTCTCAGGATTGGAATGGGAAGGAGTTGGATATCCCATCTCATGTTATAGGACGGGTCTCAGGTTTTTTATTAGAATCATTGAGATATCATATTGCATGCTGTAGGAAGGGTCTAAGGATTGGAATGGGAAGGACTTGGATATCACATCTCATGCTATAGATAGGCTCTCAGGTTTGGAAAGTGAAGGAGTTGGATATCACATTTCATGTTAGAGGAAGGATCTCAGGTTTGGTATTAGAGGCATTGAGATATCACATCTCAGGCTATAGGAAGGGTCTCAGGATTGGAATGGGAAGGAGTTGGATATCACATCTCATGCTATAGGAAGGGTCTCAGGTTTGGTATAAGCATTGAGATATCACATCTCATGCTATAGGAAGTGTCTCAGGATTGGAATGGAAGGAGTTGGATATCACATCTCATGTTATAGGAAGGATCTCAGGTTTGGTATTAGAAGCATTGAGACATCACATCTCATGCTATAGGAAGGGTCTCAGGATTGGAATGGGAAGGAGTTGGATATCACATCTCATGCTATAGGAAGGGTCTCAGGATTGGAATGGGAAGGAGTTGAATATGACATCTCATGCCGTAGGAAGGGTCTCGGGTTTGGTATAAACATTGAGATATCACATCTCTGCTATCAAAAGGGTCTCAGGATTGGAATGAGAAGGAGTTGGATATCCCATCTCATGTTATAGGAAGAGTCTCAGGTCTGGTATTAGAAGCATTGAGATATCACATCTCATGCTATAGGAAGTGTCTCAGGATTGGAATCGGAAGGACTTGGATATCACATCTCATGCTATAGGTAGGGTCTCAAGTTTGATATTAGAAGCATTGGGATATCACATCTCATGCTATAGGAAGGGTCTGAGGATTGGAATGGGAAGGAGTTGGATATCACATCTCATTCTATGGGAAGGGTCTCAGGTTTGGTATAAGCAGTGAGATATCACATCTCATGCTATAGGAAGTGTCTCAGGATTGGAATGGGAAGGAGTTGGATATCACATCTCATGTTATAGGAAGGATCTCAGGTTTGGTATAAGCATTGAGATATCACATCTCTGCTATCGGAAGGGTCTCAGGATTGGAATGGGAAGGAGTTGGATATTCCCATCTCATGTTATAGGAAGGGTCTCAGGTTTGGTATTAGAAGCATTGAGATATCACATCTCATGCTATAGGAAGGGTCTCAGGATTGGAATGGGAAGGACTTGGATATCACATCTCATGCTATAGGGAGGGTCTCAAGTTTGATATTAGAAGCTTTGAGATATCACATCTCATGATATCGGAAGGGTCTCAGGATTGGAATGGGAAGGAATTGGATATCACATCTCATGATAAAGGAAGGGTCTAAGGTTTGGAAGGGGAAGGATTTGGATATCACATCTCATGTTATATCACGGGTCTCAGGTTTGGTATTAGAAGCATTGAGATATCAAGTCTCATAGTATACGAAGGGTCTCAGAATTGGAATGGGAAGGAGTTGGATATCACATCTCAAGCTATAGGAAGGGTCTCAGGTTTGGAACGGGAAGGAGTTGGATATCACATCTCATGTTATAGGAAGGGTCTCAGGTTTGGTATAAACATTGAGATATCACATCTCTGCTATCGGAAGTGTCTCAGGATTGGAATGGGAAGGAGTTGGACATCCCATCTCATGTTATAGGATGGGTCTCAGGTTTTTTATTAGAATCATTGAGATATCATATTGCATGCTGTAGGAAGGGTCTAAGGATTGGAATGGGAAGGACTTGGATATCACATCTCATGTTATAGATAGGCTCTCAGGTTTGGAAAGTGAAGGAGTTGGATATCACATTTCATGTTAGAGGAAGGATCTCAGGTTTGGTATTAGAGGCATTGAGATATCACATCTCAGGCTATAGGAAGGGTCTCAGGATTGGAATGGGAAGGAGTTGGATATCACATCTCATGCTATAGGAAGGGTCTCAGGTTTGGTATAAGCATTGAGATATCACATCTCATGCTATAGGAAGTGTCTCAGGATTGGAATGGAAGGAGTTGGATATCACATCTCATGTTATAGGAAGGATCTCAGGTTTGGTATTAGAAGCATTGAGACATCACATCTCATGCTATAGGAAGGGTCTCAGGATTGGAATGGGAAGGAGTTGGATATCACATCTCATGCTATAGGAAGGGTCTCAGGATTGGAATGGGAAGGAGTTGAATATGACATCTCATGCCGTAGGAAGGGTCTCGGGTTTGGTATTAGAAGCATTGAGACATCACATCTCATGCTATCGGAAGTGTCTCAGGATTGGAATGGGAAGGAGTTGGATATCCCATCTCATGTTATAGGACGGGTCTCAGGTTTTTTATTAGAATCATTGAGATATCATATTGCATGCTGTAGGAAGGGTCTAAGGATTGGAATGGGAAGGACTTGGATATCACATCTCATGCTATAGATAGGCTCTCAGGTTTGGAAAGTGAAGGAGTTGGATATCACATCTCATGCTATAGGAAGGGTCTCAGGTTTGGTATAAGCAATGAGATATCACATCTCATGCTATAGGAAGGGTCTCAGGATTGGAATGGAAGGAGTTGGATATCACATCTCATGTTATAGGAAGGATCTCAGGTTTGGTATTAGAAGCATTGAGACATCACATCTCATGCTATAGGAAGGGTCTCAGGATTGGAATGGGAAGGAGTTGGATATCACATCTCATGCTATAGGAAGGGTCTCAGGATTGGAATGGGAAGGAGTTGAATATGACATCTCATGCCGTAGGAAGGGTCTCAGGTTTGGTATAAACATTGAGATATCACATCTCTGCTATCAAAAGGGTCTCAGGATTGGAATGGGAAGGAGTTGGATATCCCATCTCATGTTATAGGAAGAGTCTCAGGTTTGGTATTAGAAGCATTGAGATATCACATCTCATGCTATAGGAAGTGTCTCAGGATTGGAATGGGAAGGACTTGGATATCACATCTCATGCTATAGGTAGGGTCTCAAGTTTGATATTAGAAGCATTGGGATATCACATCTCATGCTATAGGAAGGGTCTGATGATTGGAATGGGAAGGAGTTGGATATCACATCTCATTCTATGGGAAGGGTCTCAGGTTTGGTATAAGCATTGAGATATCACATCTCTGCTATCAGAAGTGTCTCAGGATTGGAATGGGAAGGAGTTGGATATCCCATCTCATGTTATAGGACGGGTCTCAGGTTTTTTATTAGAATCATTGAGATATCATATTGCATGCTGTAGGAAGGGTCTAAAGATTGGAATGGGAAGGACTTGGATATCACATCTCATGCTATAGATAGGCTCTCAGGTTTGGAAAGTGAAGGAGTTGGATATCACATTTCATGTTAGAGGAAGGATCTCAGGTTTGGTATTAGAGGCATTGAGATATCACATCTCAGGCTATAGGAAGGGTCTCAGGATTGGAATGGGAAGGAGTTGGATATCACATCTCATGCTATAGGAAGGGTCTCAGGTTTGGTATAAGCATTGAGATATCACATCTCATGCTATAGGAAGTGTCTCAGGATTGGAATGGAAGGAGTTGGATATCACATCTCATGTTATAGGAAGGATCTCAGGTTTGGTATTAGAAGCATTGAGACATCACATCTCATGCTATAGGAAGGGTCTCAGGATTGGAATGGGAAGGAGTTGGATATCACATCTCATGCTATAGGAAGGGTCTCAGGATTGGAATGGGAAGGAGTTGAATATGACATCTCATGCCGTAGGAAGGGTCTCGGGTTTGGTATAAACATTGAGATATCACATCTCTGCTATCAAAAGGGTCTCAGGATTGGAATGAGAAGGAGTTGGATATCCCATCTCATGTTATAGGAAGAGTCTCAGGTCTGGTATTAGAAGCATTGAGATATCACATCTCATGCTATAGGAAGTGTCTCAGGATTGGAATCGGAAGGACTTGGATATCACATCTCATGCTATAGGTAGGGTCTCAAGTTTGATATTAGAAGCATTGGGATATCACATCTCATGCTATAGGAAGGGTCTGAGGATTGGAATGGGAAGGAGTTGGATATCACATCTCATTCTATGGGAAGGGTCTCAGGTTTGGTATAAGCAGTGAGATATCACATCTCATGCTATAGGAAGTGTCTCAGGATTGGAATGGGAAGGAGTTGGATATCACATCTCATGTTATAGGAAGGATCTCAGGTTTGGTATAAGCATTGAGATATCACATCTCTGCTATCGGAAGGGTCTCAGGATTGGAATGGGAAGGAGTTGGATATTCCCATCTCATGTTATAGGAAGGGTCTCAGGTTTGGTATTAGAAGCATTGAGATATCACATCTCATGCTATAGGAAGGGTCTCAGGATTGGAATGGGAAGGACTTGGATATCACATCTCATGCTATAGGGAGGGTCTCAAGTTTGATATTAGAAGCTTTGAGATATCACATCTCATGATATCGGAAGGGTCTCAGGATTGGAATGGGAAGGAATTGGATATCACATCTCATGATAAAGGAAGGGTCTAAGGTTTGGAAGGGGAAGGATTTGGATATCACATCTCATGTTATATTACGGGTCTCAGGTTTGGTATTAGAAGCATTGAGATATCAAGTCTCATAGTATACGAAGGGTCTCAGAATTGGAATGGGAAGGAGTTGGATATCACATCTCAAGCTATAGGAAGGGTCTCAGGTTTGGAACGGGAAGGAGTTGGATATCACATCTCATGTTATAGGAAGGGTCTCAGGTTTGGTATAAACATTGAGATATCACATCTCTGCTATCGGAAGTGTCTCAGGATTGGAATGGGAAGGAGTTGGATATCCCATCTCATGTTATAGGATGGGTCTCAGGTTTTTTATTAGAATCATTGAGATATCATATTGCATGCTGTAGGAAGGGTCTAAGGATTGGAATGGGAAGGACTTGGATATCACATCTCATGCTATAGATAGGCTCTCAGGTTTGGAAAGTGAAGGAGTTGGATATCACATTTCATGTTAGAGGAAGGATCTCAGGTTTGGTATTAGAGGCATTGAGATATCACATCTCAGGCTATAGGAAGGGTCTCAGGATTGGAATGGGAAGGAGTTGGATATCACATCTCATGCTATAGGAAGGGTCTCAGGTTTGGTATAAGCATTGAGATATCACATCTCATGCTATAGGAAGTGTCTCAGGATTGGAATGGAAGGAGTTGGATATCACATCTCATGTTATAGGAAGGATCTCAGGTTTGGTATTAGAAGCATTGAGACATCACATCTCATGCTATAGGAAGGGTCTCAGGATTGGAATGGGAAGGAGTTGGATATCACATCTCATGCTATAGGAAGGGTCTCAGGATTGGAATGGGAAGGAGTTGAATATGACATCTCATGCCGTAGGAAGGGTCTCGGGTTTGGTATAAACATTGAGATATCACATCTCTGCTATCAAAAGGGTCTCAGGATTGGAATGAGAAGGAGTTGGATATCCCATCTCATGTTATAGGAAGAGTCTCAGGTCTGGTATTAGAAGCATTGAGATATCACATCTCATGCTATAGGAAGTGTCTCAGGATTGGAATCGGAAGGACTTGGATATCACATCTCATGCTATAGGTAGGGTCTCAAGTTTGATATTAGAAGCATTGGGATATCACATCTCATGCTATAGGAAGGGTCTGAGGATTGGAATGGGAAGGAGTTGGATATCACATCTCATTCTATGGGAAGGGTCTCAGGTTTGGTATAAGCAGTGAGATATCACATCTCATGCTATAGGAAGTGTCTCAGGATTGGAATGGGAAGGAGTTGGATATCACATCTCATGTTATAGGAAGGATCTCAGGTTTGGTATAAGCATTGAGATATCACATCTCTGCTATCGGAAGGGTCTCAGGATTGGAATGGGAAGGAGTTGGATATTCCCATCTCATGTTATAGGAAGGGTCTCAGGTTTGGTATTAGAAGCATTGAGATATCACATCTCATGCTATAGGAAGGGTCTCAGGATTGGAATGGGAAGGACTTGGATATCACATCTCATGCTATAGGGAGGGTCTCAAGTTTGATATTAGAAGCTTTGAGATATCACATCTCATGATATCGGAAGGGTCTCAGGATTGGAATGGGAAGGAATTGGATATCACATCTCATGATAAAGGAAGGGTCTAAGGTTTGGAAGGGGAAGGATTTGGATATCACATCTCATGTTATATTACGGGTCTCAGGTTTGGTATTAGAAGCATTGAGATATCAAGTCTCATAGTATACGAAGGGTCTCAGAATTGGAATGGGAAGGAGTTGGATATCACATCTCAAGCTATAGGAAGGGTCTCAGGATTGGAATGGGAAGGACTTGGATATCACATCTCATGCTATAGGAAGGCTCTCAGGTTTGAAAGGGGAAAGAGTTGGATATCACATTTCATGTTAGAGGTAGGATCTCAGGTTTGGTATTAGAGGCATTGAGATATCACATCTCATGCTATCAGAAGGGTCTCAGGAATGGAATGGGAAGGAGTTGGATATCACATCTCATGCTAAAGGGAGGGTCTCAGGTTTGGAAGGGGAAGGATTTGGATATCACATCTCATGTTATAGGAAGGATCTCAGGTTTGGTATTAGAAGCATTGAGCTATCACATCTCATGCTATCGGAAGGATCTCAGGTTTGGTATTAGAAGCATTGAGATATCACATCTCATGCTATCAGAAGAGTCTCAGGATTGGAATAGGAAGGAGTTGGATATCACATCTCATGCTAAAGGGAGGGTCTCAGGTTTGGAAGTGGAAGGATTTGGATATCACATCTCATGTTATCGGAAGGATCTCACGTTTGGTATTAGAAGTATTGAGATATCATATCTCATGCTATAGGAAGGGTCTCAGGATTGGAATGGGAAGGAGTTGGATATCACATCTCATGCTATAGGGAGGGTCTCAGGATTGGAATGGGAAGGACTTAGATATCACATATCATGCTATAGGGAGGGTCTCAGTTTTGATATTAGAAGCATTGAGATATCACATCTCATGCTATCGGAAGTGTCTCAGGATTGGAATGGGAAGGAGCTGGATATCACATCTCATGCTAAAGGAAGGGTCTCAGGTTTGGAACGGGAAGGATTTGGATATTCAGGAAAGAGAGAATGCATGCAGACAAGGCATTCGTGAGAGGAGTCTGCCTGCAAAGGAAAGCAATTTACTACAGGAATCAAGGATACTCCCCCTCAAGAACGGTTGGATCTGGGCATGGAGAGGAACTTGTCATCAGGGAGGAAAGTGTCAGAGCTCGAGACAGCGCTGGCCGTCATCCATGTCTCGGTTAGACCAAGGACATCAAGGTCGGGTTCTTCCAGGAAATGGCAGATGTCAGATGAGTGTTTGAAACTGAGTGAGATGAGAGTGGGGAGGGGTACAAATCAGTAATCCTTGCGGAGGTGTAGAAGGAGCCTGACCTAGGGCACATGAGGAAGGAGAGAGGAAAGGAAGCAGAAGAAGGGAGAGAAAAGAGCAGGAGTGCATTATCAATCCGGGAGCTAGGAGTGGTGAGAAGGTTAGACGGGGAGGTCTGAGTCTCAGGATTTGAATGGGAAGTTCTATATCACATGTCATGCTATAGGAAGCGTCTCAGGATTGGAATGGGAAGGAGTTGGATATGATATCTCTTGTTATAGGGAGGGTCTCAGGTTTGGTATTAGAAGCACTGAGATATCAAATCACATCCTTTAGGAAGGGACTCGAGTTTGGTATTTTAAGGAGTGAGATAGTAAATCTCATCCTATCGGAAGGGTCTCGGGTTTGGTATTGGAAGAAATGAGATTTCAAATCTCGGGCTGTGGGAATGGTCTCGGGTATGGTATTGGAAGGTGTGAGAAATCACATTTCATGCTACAGGAAGGGTCACAAGTTTTGAATGGGAAGGAGTTGGATTTCACATATACTACGGGAAGGGCCTCAGGTTTGGTATTAGAAGCATAGAGATATCACATCTCATGTTATAGGAAAAGTCTCCATTGGAATGGGAAGGAGTTGGATATCACATCTCATGCTATAGGAAGGGTCTCAGGTTGGAATGGGAAGGAGTTGGATATCACATCTCATGTTATAGGAAGGGTCTCAGGATTGGAATGGGAAGGACTTGGATATCACATCTCATGCTATAGGAAGGCTCTCAGGTTTGCAAGGGGAAAGAGTTGGATATCACATTTCATGTTAGAGGTAGGATCTCAGGTTTGGTATTAGAAGTATTGAGATATCACATCTCATGCTATCAGAAGGATCTCAGGTTTGGTATAGAAGAATTGAGATATCATATCTTATGCTATCAGAAGAGTCTCAGGATTGGAATGGGAAGGAGTTGGATATCACATCTCATGGTAAAGGGAGGGTCTCAGGTTTGGAAGATAAGGATTTGGATATCAAATCTCATGTTATAGGAAGGATCTCAGGTTTGGTATTAGAAGTATTGAGATATCACATCTCATGCTATCGGAAGGATCTCAGGTTTGGTATAGAAGCATTGAGATATCATATCTTATGCTATCAGAAGGGTCTCAGGATTGGAATGGGAAGGAGTTGGATATCACATCTCATGCTAAAGGGAGGGTCTCAGGTTTGGAAGGGGAAGGATTTGGATATCACATCTCATGTTATAGGATGGATCTCAGGTTTGGTATTAGAAGTATTGAGATATCACATCTCATGTTATCGGAAGGATCTCAGGTTTGGTATTAGAAGTATTGAGATATCACATCTCATGCTATAGGAAGGGTCTCAGGATTGGAATGGGAAGGAGTTGGATATCACATCTCATGCTAAAGGAAGGGTCTCAGGTTTGGAACGGGAAGGAGTTGGATATCACATCTCATGTTATAGGAAGGGTCTCAGGTTTGGTATAAACATTGAGATATCACATCTCTGCTATCGGAAGTGTCTCAGGATTGGAATGGGAAGGAGTTGGATATCCCATCTCATGTTATAGGACGGGTCTCAGGTTGTTTATTAGAATCATTGAGATATATTGCATGCTGTAGGAAGGGTCTAAGGATTGGAATGGGAAGGACTTGGATATCACATCTCATGCTATAGATAGGCTCTCAGGTTTGGAAAGTGAAGGAGTTGGATATCACATTTCATGTTAGAGGAAGTATCTCAGGTTTGGTATTAGAGGCATTGAGATATCACATCTCAGGCTATAGGAAGGGTCTCAGGATTGGAATGGGAAGGAGTTGGATATCACATCTCATGCTATAGGAAGGGTCTCAGGTTTGGTATAAGCATTGAGATATCACATCTCATGCTATAGGAAGGGTCTCAGGATTGGAATGGAAGGAGTTGGATATCACATCTCATGTTATAGGAAGGATCTCAGGTTTGGTATTAGAAGCATTGAGACATCACATCTCATGCTATAGGAAGGGTCTCAGGATTGGAATGGGAAGGAGTTGGATATCACATCTCATGCTATCGGAAGGGTCTCAGGATTGGAATGGGAAGGAGTTGAATATGACATCTCATGCCGTAGGAAGGGTCTCAGGTTTGGTATAAACATTGAGATATCACATCTCTGCTATCAAAAGGGTCTCAGGATTGGAATGGGAAGGAGTTGGATATCCCATCTCATGTTATAGGAAGAGTCTCAGGTTTGGTATTAGAAGCATTGAGAGCATTGAGCATTGAGAGATCCCTTTAGCATGAGATGTGATATCCAACTCCTTCCTATTCCAATCCTGAGACTCTTCTGATAGCATGAGATGTGATATCTCAATGCTTCTAATACCAAACCTGAGATCCTTCCGATAGCATGAGATGTGATATCTCAATGCTTCTAATACCAAACCTGAGATCCTTCCTATAACATGAGATGTGATATCCAAATCCTTCCCCTTCCAAACCTGAGCCCCTTCCAAACCTGAGACCCTCCCTTTAGCATGAGATGTGATATCCAACTCCTTCCCATTCCATTCCTGAGACCCTTCTGATAGCATGAGATGTGATATCTCAATGCCTCTAATACCAAACCTGAGATCCTACCTCTAACATGAAATGTGATATCCAACTCTTTCCCCTTCCAAACCTGAGCCCCTTCCAAACCTGAGAGCCTTCCTATAGCATGAGATGTGATATCCAAGTCCTTCCCATTCCAAACCTGAGACCCGTTATATAACATGAGATGTGATATCCAAATCCTTCCCATTCCAAACCTTAGACCCTTCCGTTATCATGAGATGTGATATCCAACTCCTTCCCATTCTAATCCTGAGACCCTTCCGATATCATGAGATGTGATATCTCAAAGCTTCTAATATCAAACTTGAGACCCTCCCTATAGCATGAGATGTGATATCCAAGTCCTTCCCATTCCAATCCTGAGACCCTTCCTATAGCATGAGATGTGATATCTCAATGCTTCTAATACCAAACCTGAGACCCTTCCTATAACATGAGATGGGAATATCCAACTCCTTCCAATTCCAATCCTGAGACCCTTCCGATAGCAGAGATGTGATATCTCAATGCTTATACCAAACCTGAGATCCTTCCTATAACATGAGATGTGATATCCAACTCCTTCCCATTCCAATCCTGAGACACTTCCCATAGCATGAGATGTGATATCCAACTCCTTCCCATTCCAATCCTCAGACCCTTCCTATAGCATGAGATGTGATATCTCAATGCTTCTAATATCAAACTTGAGACCCTACCTATAGCATGAGATGTGATATCCAAGTCCTTCCCATTCCAATCCTGAGACACTTCCTATAGCATGAGATGTGATATCTCAATGCTTCTAATACCAAACCTGAGACTCTTCCTATAACATCAGATGGGATATCCAACTCCTTCCCATTCCAATCCTGAGACCCTTTTGATAGCAGAGATGTGATATCTCAATGTTTATACCAAACCTGAGACCCTTCCTACGGCATGAGATGTCATATTCAACTCCTTCCCATTCCAATCCTGAGACCCTTCCTATAGCATGAGATGTGATATCCAACTCCTTCCCATTCCAATCCTGAGACCCTTCCTGTAGCATGAGATGTGATATCTCAATGCCTCTAATACCAAACCTGAGATCCTTCCTCTAACATGAAATGTGATATCCAACTCCTTCACTTTCCAAACCTGAGAGCCTATCTATAGCATGAGATGTGATATCCAAGTCCTTCCCATTTCAATCCTTAGACCCTTCCTACAGCATGCAATATGATATCTCAATGATTTTAATAAAGAACCTGAGACCCGTCCTATAACATGAGATGGGATATCCAACTCCTTCCCATTCCAATCCTGAGACACTTCCGATAGCAGATGTTAAGACGGATTTCTGAACTCTGTCCTGGTGGCGCAGAAGTTCAGAAGGCCAACCTAATTACTTGGAACAGGGTAACCTCTGGACAAGCCAGACCAATCAAGGTAGCGATCGCGGCGGTCAAGACTAGGTCTCAAGAGGGGTGAGGGTGACTGAAAGCCCGCAGTGAGCACACAAAGCAATAGCGCTTACAAACTACTCCAAACAGTTGTTATATCAAAAATATAAACACATTTATTTTAAGGCCTTTAAAACAACGACCGTAGCGAGAAAATCACAATATCACAATATTAAACCAACACATACCATATCAACACAATATATATACAAATACACAGTCGCAAGCGTTTAAAGCACGAAATATGTAGTCCACCTGAAAGGAAAGGAAAACAGGCAGTGCGATAACGCTTTAGACTCAGTTCGCCTTCAGAGGCACCTAACTAGATGGAAGTCCGAGCCCTGCGAAGAGTGGAGCCTTGTGCTCAAAGTACCTGCCACGCCGGTGCCAACGGGCAAAAGGGGAAGCTCTTCGGAGGAAGTCAGGCAGTTCGGGTTAGTGCACAGCAGAAGGAGAACAGGTTCCGCAACTCAAGCGCAGCCTCCACAGCGGGCAGAAGCAGAGCGCGAGTACGGCCAAAAGGGTGCTGTTTTTACACAGCAGGGAAAAGCAATGGGATACTGCAGGAGGGCGACCAGATCCTAGCTAAACTACTCACCGGTCCCCGAAGCAAGCAGACCCAGGCTTCTCCACGTTAGTTTCAGCAGCTGGCAGGTTCAGAAGAGCAGGGAACGCCTCGTAGTCGTGTAGAGCAAAAAGACGTCCCAATCGACGAAACCAGCACAGTTTTGTTGCCGCAGCAGGACAACGGAGCGGCCGTGTGTATTCGAGCCAAATGTACACTCCTCCCTTCAGACTTGGGAACGCCAAGTGTACGAAGCGTGGGAGAGTGACCAGGACTCGAAATACAACACAACCTGGCGGCGGTTACAGAGCAGGACTCCCTTGTAAGCTGGTCAGTCAACTGGATGGCCCAGAGACACTTCCGAAGGCTTACTTGGCAGGAGTTGATGAAGTCGCCGGGAATAGCTGTTCCTGCTATTCCAAAGGTCGAAGCACCAGTACAGGCCTTCTGGTTCGATCAAAGGAGGAAAGGGTTTCACAGGACGACAGCAGTGCAAAGGAGGATTCCTTCAGCGGGTCACCAGCGATTCCTCGGTCCAGCCTCTTGGTTGCAGGATACTTGGCTCCTGTATTCCTTCGTTCGTGAGAACTCAGGAGATCGACCTGGTAGTGGTGTTTCCAGCTCCCTCTTATCCACGGTTCCCTTCGCGCCAAAACGGAGGGGAGCCAATGGGAGATCCGCTCATCAACACACATACCATACGTGGACCAATCACGGACCACGGTGGTCCCAGGCATTCACACCACCCTAGACTCTCTGGCACCCAGGATGTGTATTGGGACCAGACATCCCAGCCCACACCCTGGAGGCACACAAAGGACATGTAGAAGCCCGCGAAAGCAACCACGTTTCGCGGGAAAGTACATGCCCAAATAAGGAAGGCCCCGGGTCGCCCGACCTGGGGAAGGTGAAGGGAGCAAGACGGTCAGTGGACAAGACAAAGGAGCCTCGTGGTCTGGCCATTTTGGGAGCCAGGCCACCATTTTGGGTTCAGTGCGAAAAACGTGCTCAGAACGCCAAAAGGAGCTCAAAATAAACAAAACGATCGCTGCCACCATTCCAGTCCCTGAATGACTTGCACCGATCAAAATACCATCCTAAAAGAGTATCTAGGGTCTGTAGAAGGCTAGAGACCCAAGAGAGCTGTAACTTAGCTTACAGTGCCCTCTTGTGTCATGTTGCACTAAAGCCGCAACACGATAGAAGAAACTACGGGAAACAGCGTTCCCCGGTACTGACTGTTTTAAGGGCATGTCAGTTTCCCCGTACGAAAGGAGCGAAAGCCCAGAGGAGTGCGGCAGAAGGCTGCACTTCTCTGGCAAAGTCAAGAACAAGGTGTAAAACAACAGCAAAAAGTTTAGGGTCTGCCACATGGAAGGAAAATTCCCTACAATTATGAAATCTTTCCTAACACTCGCCCCTCCCAGACTATGGACAGGGGGAACTAATCCACCCCTGGATGAGTCTCTTGTTCAGGTCGGTAAAACATTCTGGACAACCCATCAGCATTGCTATGTTGGACACCTGGCCTATGCTCAATGGTGAAGTCGAAGCCTTGTAGACTTATGGACCACCTAAGCAACTTTGGATTCTCCCCCTTCATGTTCATTAGCCACTTTAACGGCTTATGGTCAGTCTGCACAGTGAAGTGGGTCCCATAGAGGTAGGGCCTCAGCTTCCTTAGGGCCCACACAACAGAGAAACATTCTTTCTCTACCATGGACCATCTGAGCTCTCTGTCCTTAAGCTGGCGACTAATAAAACCGATAGGGTGTTCCTTACCCTTCTCATTTACTTGTGATAGTACAGCTCCTATCCCAGTGTCAGAGGCATCCGTCTGCACGATAAAAGGTCTTTGATAATCAGGGGCCCTTAGGACAGGGGCCTGGCACAAGGAGTCTTTTAAGCCATTGAAGGCCTTCTCACACTCGTCGGTCCAAGTTACCTTCTTGGGTTTCTTCGGAGTTGTGAGGGCAGTCAGAGGAGCAGCTATGGTACCATAGTCTGCCACAAAATTGCAGTAATACCCCGTGAGTCCTAAAAAGGCTCTCACTTGGGTTTGCGTAGTGGGGGTAGGCCAGTCTTGTACTGCTTGTACTTTACTGGGTAGAGGCTGTATCCTCCCTCCACCTACTTCAAGTCCAAGGTAAACCACTGAGCCTTGTCCAATCTGGCATTTACTAGCCTTTATGGTCAAGTGGGCTTTCTGAAGAGCCTGGAGCACAATCCCGAGGTGTTTCACATGGTCTTCCCAGGTGGCACTGAAAACTGCTATATCGTCCAGATATGCAAGACAGAATTTGTCCAACCCATTCAACACATGATTCACAAGCCTCTGGAAAGTGGCAGGTGCATTCTTCAACCCGAACGGCATTACCCGGAATTGGTAAAGGCCGTCTGGAGTAGAAATTGCTGTCTTCTCCTTGGCATGTTCTGCTAAAGCTATTTGCCAATAGCCAGCAGTGAGGTCAAACGTGCTGAGGTACTTGGAGGCACCCAAAGTATCCACCAGCTCATCTGTTCGAGGCAAGGGGTGTGCATCTGTCTTGGTGACAGCATTCAGAGCCCTGTAATCCACGCAGAACCTCAATTCAGAAGTGCCTGCCTTTGGAACCAACACCACAGGACTGGACCAAGGACTACTAGAGGGTTCAATCACCCCAAGGTCTAACATCTTGTTGACCTCGGTCTTAATATAAGACCGTACTTTATCTGACATCCTGTATCCCCTACTTTTGGTAGGTACAATGTCTCCTGTGTCAATGTTATGTTTGCACCAAGGTGTCAAACCAGGGGACTGTGAAAACGGGGGAAAACTGCCTAAGCAAACTTTTCACCTCAGCCTGCTGATCAGAAGTCAGGTGAGGGGCCACTCGGACACCCTCAACGGAGCTATCTGAAGGACCGCTTTGGAACAGGTCGGGGAGAGGTTCTGACTCCTCTTCCTCAACATCTGAAGCCAGTAGCAGTGCTGCGATTTCGACTCTTGGGACGAAAGCCTTCAGCCTATTCACGTGAAACACTTTTGGAGCCTGTCCAGGCCTTCCAAGGTCCACTGAATAGTTAACCTCACCCAGGGGCTCCACCACTGGGTAAGGGCCTGACCATTTGTCCTGTAAAGCTCGAGGCCTTATGGGATTCATGATCAGGACTTGCTGACCATGTGTAAAGTTGATGAGGGAAGCTTTCTGGTCGTACCAATGTTTCACCAGCGCTTGCCCTGCCTTCAATTTATCACTAGCCAAGCCCATCAGAAGTACCATCCGTTTTCTGAGCCCTAGCACATAATCAACTACATTGGTAGTAACAGGGGGAGTGGGCATCTCCCATCCCTCCTTGACGATGGCTAAGGGTCCCCGTACGGGATGACCGAACAGAAGTTCGAAGGGGCTGAAGCCAACACCCTCCTGTGGTACCTCTCGGTAGGCAAACAGTAAGCATGAAACAAGAAGATCCCATTTTCTTCTCTGAGGCTCCTCCAGAGCCCCAATCATGCTCGTTAACGTCCTGTTGAAACGCCCCCCCAGACCATCGGTCTGGGGGCGGTATGCAGAAGAGAACCTGTAGGTGACCCCACATTCTTTCCACATAGCCTGCCTATACTTCGACATAAAGGTGCTGCCATCATCCGGCACAACTTCTTTAGGGAAGCCAACCCTAGTAAACATGCCGAGTAAAGATTCTGCAACTGGCTTGGCAGTTACAGTCTTCAATGGGATGGCCTCAGGATACCTGGTTGCATGGTCGACCAGCACCAGGATAAACCTATTGCCCGAGGATGTTTGCGGGTCAAGGGGACCAACAATGTCGATCCCTACCCTTTCAAATGGTACCCCCACAACTGGGAGCGGTACCAACGGAGCTTGGATTGTCGCGCCAACCTTACCAGACAACTGGCAGGAGGCACAACTCCTGCAGTGACTTTCTACTTGCACCCCCATCTTGGGCCAGTAGAAGTGCATGGATAGCCTTTGCTTGGTCCTCTTCATACCAAGGTGACCAGCAAGGGGAACTTCATGCGCCAACTGCAGGAGGAAGGGCCTAACAGCAAGGGGAACCACCAACCTCCTATGGTCTCCTTCTGTAGACTCTGTGGGCTCACTATACAGGAGTCCACCTTCCCAATAAATCCTATGCTTCCCAGGAGGTTCACCCTCAAGCTGGGAGCAGGCCTGTCTCCTTAGGCCTTCCAGAGATGGGCACTCACGTTGGCCTTTACTGAATTCGTCCCTATCAGGACCTCCTTCAACTAACAAGTCTTTTAGTTCAGGATGATCGTTGGGGTCGAATACTTCAGGCATCGCCACCTCCTCGTCAGGCCCGGGCGATTGACCAACTTCCTCCACCGCAGTGGTAGGCGAGCTCGGGGGAATATTCTCTTTCCCTCGTCTTGACTTGTAGACTCCTTTCGCCTTGGGTTTCCCCTTTGGCTGGGGCGGCGTATTGGACTTGGCCAATGCTGCCCGTGCTTGAGACCGTGTGTAGGGTCTTTCGGCAGTGTCTCCTACGAGCCCTAAAGCTCTGAGATCATTACCCAACAAGACCTTTCCCGGGACGTTTCTCTGAATGCTCACTGGAATCCTGACTGCTGTACCATTTAAAGTAAGATTTACAGGTATTACTGGGAACATACGGAGTGGGCCGTCAGCCAACTTAGTGGGCATCAGAGTAGCTCTGGCAACTTCCTCTGAGTCTACCAAGGTAGAATCCACTACAGTTCGACTGCACCCACTATCCCTAAGAGCTGAAGTATCTACTCCATTGATCAGCACACTGTCTTTAAAGTAGTGCTTGATATTATCTGTAATCCTAGCATAAGCCTCTGCGACTTTAGGCTCCCAGGAACCCAGGGACACTAAAACTACCTCAGCCTCTATCCCGCTGGGAAATGAGTCTGAGGAGAAGGATGCTCCTGTAATCTCTTCTTCCTCGTAGGAGGAGAAGGCCAGATTAGCGGAGTGGACCCCCAAAGGTCTAACCTTACAACGGGGATCCCCCTTCACATGGTCAGTTGCTCCACAAGAAAAACAAGCCCCATTGGGTCTGTTTACGTAGGGAGGCTTATTATAACCAGAGTTCTGTTTCGGAGGCGAACCTCCACTACCCTGTGAGTTCTCTTGTGTCTTACCCTTGTTTTTCTTTTTGTGGCCCTTATGGGAAGAAGATTTAGCAGATTCCCCACCCTCCATATCTTTGGACTTTTTCCCTTCCTCCTGCTTACCAGGATGAGTTTTGTCCTTATGGGACACTCGATGTGACACCCATAAGTCTGCTGCAATGGCCAGCTTCTTAGGATCTATCTCCTTCGAATCGGCCAAATGCTGCTTAAGCTCCGGGGAAGAAGAAGAAAAAACATGTTCCAGCATGACAAGATTTATCATGCCTTCGAAGGTAGAAACCTTATAACCTTCGACCCAGCCAGTTAAGTTTTTCAAAGATTCAGCGACATAAGATACCCAAGTACCACCTTCCTTTTTCTTATACTCTCGAAAACGCTTTGAATATTGGGCCGGAGTCTTCCCAAACTTTAAAATGAGAGTTTGCTTTAACATTGCGAAATCAGCCCGCTCAGCCTTCGACATTTCCATAATGGCACTACAGCCAGAATGGGGCAGTCTACTGAGCAACCACGCAATCTTATCAGCATTGTCAACTTCTTGAACCTCGCATGCATACTCAAACGCATTCAGCCAGTCCATAATGTCATTCCTTTCTTCATACACACTGAGCAGATCTTTCGGAAACCGTGGATGAGAGGAAGCCCCAGACCCATGTCCAGGACCCTTGGATCCATTTGCAACCTGAAGCTTGGCCAGTTCCAACTGGTGATCCCTGTCTTTCTGTTTTTCTGCCTGTTCGATTTTTAGTTTGGCTATGCTGAATTCAAGCTCCTGCTGCCTAAACCGCAGCTCTTGCTTCTTGAATTCAAGCATAGCCTCCCCATCAGCACTGGCAGAGGAAACATTAGACATCTCTATAGCATGAGATGTGATATCCAAGTCCTTCCCATTCCAATCCTTAGACCCTTCCTACAGCATGCAATATGATATCTCAATGATTCTAATAACAAACCTGAGACCCTTCCTATAACATGAAATGTGATATCCAACTCCTTCCCATTCCAACCTGAGACCTCGGAAGTGTCTCTGGCCATCCAGTTGACTGACCAGCTTACAAGGGAGTCCTGCTCTGTAACCGCCGCCAGGCTGTGTTGTATTTCCAGTCCTGGTCACTCTCCCATGCTTCGTACACTTGGCGTTCCCAAGTCTGAAGGGAGGAGTGTACATTTGGCTCGAATACACACGGCCGCTCCGTTGTCCTGCTGCGGCAACAAAACTGTGCTGGTTTCGTCGATTGGGACGTCTTTTTGCTCTACACGACTACGAGGCGTTCCCTGCTCTTCTGAACCTGCCAGCTGCTGAAACTAACGTGGAGAAGCCTGGGTCTGCTTGCTTCGGGGACCGGTGAGTAGTTTAGCTAGGATCTGGTCGCCCTCCTGCAGTATCCCATTGCTTTTCCCTGCTGTGTAAAAACAGCACCCTTTTGGCCGTACTCGCGCTCTGCTTCTGCCCGCTGTGGAGGCTGCGCTTGAGTTGCGGAACCTGTTCTCCTTCTGCTGTGCACTAACCCGAACTGCCTGACTTCCTCCGAAGAGCTTCCCCTTTTGCCCGTTGGCACCGGCGTGGCAGGTACTTTGAGCACAAGGCTCCACTATTCGCAGGGCTCGGACTTCCATCTAGTTAGGTGCCTCTGAAGGCGAACTGAGTCTAAAGCGTTATCGCACTGCCTGTTTTCCTTTCCTTTCAGGTGGACTACATATTTCGTGCTTTAAACGCTTGCGACTGTGTATTTGTATATATATTGTGTTGATATGGTATGTGTTGGTTTAATATTGTGATATTGTGATTTTCTCGCTACGGTCGTTGCTTTAAAGGCCTTAAAATAAATGTGTTTATATTTTTGATATAACAACTGTTTGGAGTAGTTTGTAAGCGCTCTTGCTTTGTGTGCTCACTGCGGGCTTTCAGTCACCCTCACCCCTCTTGAGACCTAGTCTTGACCGCCGCGATCGCTACCTTGATTGGTCTGGCTTGTCCAGAGGTTACCCTGTTCCAAGTAATTAGGTTGGCCTTCTGAACTTCTGCGCCACCAGGACAGAGTTCAGAAATCCGTCTTAACAAATTGGTGTACAGCGGTGGGATACGACTGAAGGTATCCAGTGTTGCGCTCGAACTAGGGCATTTCAGGTTATTCCAACCAGTACACGTAGTGTATTGTTGTAATATAACTTTAAAAAGGCCATAGCAACAGTATGGAAACAAATACGTTGTTAACTTTAAATGCTTCCAAATCAGAAACGCTGAAAAAGATGTGTGCGGAGAGAGGTGTTTCCTCTCAAGGCACTAAATTGGAAATGATCCAAAGAATCGTGGCGTGGCAAGAAGCGCAGCTTGACGCTATAACTTCTGAGGACAGTGCGGAAGGTGGTGGGGCTGCTCTCACTGGTAGAACCGACGGTTCTGCCGCCGCACTGATCCATCGCGACCACGAGGACAGGGAGGACGAGATGTCTAATGTTTCCTCTGCCAGTGCTGATGGGGAGGCTATGCTTGAATTCAAGAAGCAAGAGCTGCGGTTTAGGCAGCAGGAGCTTGAATTCAGCATAGCCAAACTAAAAATCGAACAGGCAGAAAAACAGAAAGACAGGGATCACCAGTTGGAACTGGCCAAGCTTCAGGTTGCAAATGGATCCAAGGGTCCTGGACATGGGTCTGGGGCTTCCTCTCATCCACGGTTTCCGAAAGATCTGCTCAGTGTGTATGAAGAAAGGAATGACATTATGGACTGGCTGAATGCGTTTGAGTATGCATGCGAGGTTTAAGAAGTTGACAATGCTGATAAGATTGCGTGGTTGCTCAGTAGACTGCCCCATTCTGGCTGTAGTGCCATTATGGAAATGTCGAAGGCTGAGCGGGCTGATTTCGCAATGTTAAAGCAAACTCTCATTTTAAAGTTTGGGAAGACTCCGGCCCAATATTTAAAGCGTTTTCGAGAGTATAAGAAAAAGGAAGGTGGTACTTGGGTATCTTATGTCGCTGAATCTTTGAAAAACTTAACTGGCTGGGTCGAAGGTTATAAGGTTTCTACCTTCGAAGGCATGATAAATCTTGTCATGCTGGAACATATTTTTGCTTCTTCTTCCCCGGAGCTTAAGCAGCATTTGGCCGATTCGAAGGAGATAGATCCTAAGAAGCTGGCCATTGCAGCAGACTTATGGGTGTCACATCGAGTGTCCCATAAGGACAAAACTCATCCTGGTATGGAGGGTGGGGAATCTGCTAAATCTTCTTCCCATAAGGGCCACAAAAAGAAAAACAAGGGTAAGACACAAGAGAACTCACAGGGTAGTGGAGGTTCGCCTCCGAAACAGAACTCTGGTTATAATAAGCCTCCCTACGTAAACAGACCCAATGGGGCTTGTTTTTCTTGTGGAGCAACTGACCATGTGAAGGGGGATCCCCGTTGTAAGGTTAGACCTTTGGGGGTCCACTCCGCTAATCTGGCCTTCTCCTCCTACGAGGAAGAAGAGATTACAGGAGCATCCTTCTCCTCAGACTCATTTCCCAGCGGGATAGAGGCTGAGGTAGTTTTAGTGTCCCTGGGTTCCTGGGAGCCTAAAGTCGCAGAGGCTTATGCTAGGATTCCGGATAATACCAAGCACTACTTTAAAGACAGTGTGCTGATCAATGGAGTGGATACTCCAGCTCTTAGGGATAGTGGGTGCAGTCGCACTGTAGTGGATTCTACCTTGGTAGACTCAGAGGAAGTTGCCAGAGCTACTCTGATGCCCACTAAGTTGGCTGACGGCCCCCTGCGTATGTTTCCCGTGATCCCTGTTAATCTAACTTTAAATGGTACAGCTGTCAGGATTCCAGTGAGCATTCAGAGAAACGTCCCGGGAAAGGTCTTATTAGGCAATGATCTCAGAGCTTTAGGGCTCGTAGGAGACACTGCCGAACGACCCTACACACGGTCTCAAGCACGGGCGGCATTGGCCAAGTCCAATACGCCGCCCCAGCCGAAGGGGCAACCCAAGGCGAAAGGAGTCTACAAGTCAAGACGGGGGAAAGAGAATATTCCCCCGAGCTCGCCTACCACTGCGGTGGAGGGAGTTGGTCAATCGCCCGAGCCTGACGAGGAGGTGGCGATGCCTGAAGTATTCGACCCCAACGATCATCCTGAACTAAAAGACTTGTTAGTTGAAGGAGGTCCTGATAGGGACGAATTCAGTAAAGGCCAACGTGAGTGCCCATCTCTGGAAGGCCTAAGGAGACAGGCCTGCTCCCAGCTTGAGGGTGAACCTCCTGGGAAGCATAGGATTTATTGGGAAGGTGGACTCCTGTATAGTGAGCCCACAGAGTCTACAGAAGGAGACCATAGGAGGTTGGTGGTTCCCCTTGCTGTTAGACCCTTCCTCCTGCAGTTGGCGCATGAAGTTCCCCTTGCTGGTCACCTTGGTATGAAGAGGACCAAGCAAAGGTTATCCATGCACTTCTACTGGCCCAAGATGGGGGTGCAAGTAGAAAGTCACTGCAGGAGTTGCGCCTCCTGCCAGTTGTCTGGTAAGGTTGGCGCGACAATCCAAGCTCCGTTGGTACCGCTCCCAGTTGTGGGGGTACCATTTGAAAGGGTAGGGATCGACATCGTCGGTCCCCTTGACCCGCAAACATCCTCGGGCAATAGGTTTATCCTGGTGCTGGTCGACCATGCAACCAGGTATCCTGAGGCCATCCCATTGAAAACTGTAACTGCCAAGTCAGTTGCAAAAGCTTTACTCGGCATATTTACTAGGGTTGGCTTCCCTAAAGAAGTTGTGTCAGATCGTGGCAGCAACTTTATGTCGAAGTATATGCAGGCTATGTGGAAAGAATGTGGGGTCACCTACAAGTTCTCTTCTGCATACCACCCCCAGACCAATGGTCTGGTGGAACGTTTCAACAGAACGTTAAAGAGCATGATTGGGGCTCTGGAGGAGCCTCAGAGAAGAAAATGGGATCTTCTTTTACCATGCTTGCTGTTTGCCTACCGAGAGGTACCACAGGAGGGTGTTGGCTTCAGCCCCTTCGAACTTCTGTTCGGTCATCCCGTACGGGGACCCTTAGCCATTGTCAAGGAGGGATGGGAGATGCCCACTCCCCCTGTTACTACCAATGTAGTTGACTATGTGCTAGGGCTCAGAAAACGGATGGTACTTCTGATGGGCTTGGCTAGTGATAAATTGAAGGCAGGGCAAGCGCTGGTGAAACATTGGTACGACCAGAAAGCTTCCCTCATCAACTTTACACCTGGTCAGCAAGTCCTGATCATGAATCCTATAAGGCCTCGAGCTTTACAGGACAAATGGTCAGGCCCTTACACAGTGGTGGAGCCCCTGGGTGAGGTGAACTATTTAGTGGACCTTGGAAGGCCTGGACAGGCTCCAAAAGTGTTCCACGTGAATAGGCTGAAGGCTTTCGTCCCAAGAGCCGAAATCGCAGCACTGCTACTGGCGTCAGACGTTGAGGAAGAGGAGTCAGAACCTCTCCCCGACCTGTTCCACAGCGGTCCTTCAGATAGCTCCATTGAGGGTGTCCGAGTGGCCCCTCACCTGACTTCTGATCAGCAGGCGGAGGTGAAACGTTTGCTTAGGCAGTTTTCCCCCCTGTTCTCACAGTCGCCTGGTTTGACACCTTGGTGCAAACATAACATTGACACAGGAGACAGTGTACCTACCAAAAGTAGGGGATACAGGATGTCGGATAAAGTACGGTCTTATATTAAGACCGAGGTCAACAAAATGTTAGACCTTGGGGTGATTGAACCCTCTAGTAGTCCGTGGTCCAGTCCTGTGGTTCTGGTTCCAAAGGCAGGCACTTCTGAATTGAGGTTCTGCGTGGATTACAGGGCTCTGAATGCTGTCACCAAGACAGATGCCCACCCCTTGCCTCGAACAGATGAGCTGGTGGATACTTTGGGTGCCTCCAAGTACCTCAGCACGTTTGACCGCACTTCTGGCTATTGGCAAATAGCGTTAGCAGAACATGCCAGGGAGAAGACAGCATTTTCTACACCAGACGGCCTTTACCAATTCCGGGTAATGCCGTTCGGGTTGAAGAATGCACCTGCCACTTTCCAGAGGCTTGTGAATCATGTGTTGAATGGGTTGGACGAATTCTGTCTTGCATATCTGGACGATATAGCAGTTTTCAGTGCCACCTGGGAAGACCATGTGAAACACCTCAAGATTGTGCTCCAGGCTCTTCAGAAAGCCCACTTGACCATAAAGGCTAGTAAGTGCCAGATTGGACAAGGCTCCGTGGTTTACCTTGGACATGAAGTAGGTGGAGGGAGGATACAGCCTCTACCCAGTAAAGTACAAGCAGTACAAGACTGGCCTACCCCCACTACGCAAACCCAAGTGAGAGCCTTTTTAGGACTCACGGGGTATTACCGCAATTTTGTGGCAGACTATGGTACCATAGCTGCTCCTCTGACTGCCCTCACAACTCCGAAGAAACCCAAGAAGGTAACTTGGACCGACGAGTGTGAGAAGGCCTTCAATGGCTTAAAAGACTCCTTGTGCCAGGCCCCTGTCGAAAGGGCCCCTGATTATCAAAGACCTTTTATCGTGCAGACGGATGCCTCTGACACTGGGATAGGAGCTGTACTATCACAAGTAGATGAGAAGGGTAAGGAACACCCTATCGGTTTTATTAGTCGCCAGCTTAAGGACAGAGAGCTCAGATGGTCCACGGTAGAGAAAGAATGTTTCTCTGTTGTGTGGGCCCTAAGGAAGCTGAGGCCCTACCTCTATGGGACCCACTTCACTGTGCAGACTGACCATAAGCCGTTAAAGTGGCTAATGAACATGAAGGGGGAGAATCCAAAGTTGCTTAGGTGGTCCATAAGTCTTCAAGGCTTCGACTTCACTATTGAGCATAGACCAGGTGTCCAACATAGCAATGCTCATGGGTTGTCCAGAATGTTTAACCGACCTGAACAAGAAACTCATCCAGGGGTGGATTAGTTCCCCCTGTCCATAGTCTGGGAGGGGCGAGTGTTAGGAAAGATTTCGTAATTGTAGGGAATTTTCCTTCCATGTGGCAACCCCTAAACATTTTGCTATTGTTTTTAACCTTGTTCTTGACTTTGCCAGAGAAGTACAGCCTTCTGCCGCACTTCTCTGGGCTTTCGCTCCTTTCTTACGGGGAAACTGACATGCCCTTAAGACAGTCAGTACCGGGGAACGTGGTTTCCCGTAGTTTCTTTTATCGTGTCGCAGCTTTAGTGCAACACGACACAAGAGGGCACTGTAAGCTAAGTTACAGCTCTCTTGGGTCTCTAGCCTTCTACAGGCCCTAGATACTCTTTTAGGATGGTATTTGATCGGTGCAAGTCACTCAGGGACTGGAATGGTGGCAGCGATCGTTTTGTTTATTTTGAGCTCCTTTTGGCGTTCTGAGCACGTTTTTGCACTGAACCCAAAATGGTGGCCTGGCTCCCAAAATGGCCAGGCCGCGAGGCTCCTTTGTCCTGTCCACTGTCCGTCTTGCCCCCTTCACCTTCCCCAGGTCCGGCGACCCGGGGCCTTCCTTATTTGGGCATGTACTTTCCCGCGAAACGTGGTTGCTTTCGCGGGCTTCTACATGTCGTTTGTGTGCCTCCAGGGTGTGGGCTGGGATGTCTGGTCCCAATACACATCCTGGGTGCCAGAGAGTCTAGGGTGGTGTGAATGCCTGGGACCACCGTGGTCCGTGATTGGTCCACGTATGGTATGTGTTTTGATGAGCGGATCTCCCATTGGCTCCCCTCCGTTTTGGCGCGAAGGGAACCGTGGATAAGAGGGGGCTGGAAACACCACTACCAGGTCGATCTCCTGAGTTCTCACGAACGAAGGAATACAGGAGCCAAGTATCCTGCAACTACGAGGCTGGACCGAGGAATCGCTGGTGACCCGCTGAAGGAATCCTCCTTTGCACTGCTGTCGTCCTGAGAAACCCTTTTCTCCTCTGATCGAACCAGAAGGCCTGTATTGGCGCTTCGACCTTTGGAATAGCAGGAACAGCTATTCCCGGCGACTTCATCATCTCCTGACAAGTAAGCCTTCGGAAGTGTCTCTGGGCCATCCAGTTGACTGACCAGCTTACAAGGGAGTCCTGCTCTGTAACCGCCGCCAGGTTGTGTTGTATTTCGAGTCCTGGTCACTCTCCCACGCTTCGTACGCTTGGCGTTCCCAAGTCTGAAGGGAGGAGTGTACATTTGGCTCGAATACACACGGCCGCTCCGTTGTCCTGCTGCGGCAACAAAACTGTGCTGGTTTCGTCGATTGGGACGTCTTTTTGCTCTACACGACTACGAGGCGTTCCCTGCTCTTCTGAACCTGCCAGCTGCTGAAACTAACGTGGAGAAGCCTGGGTCTGCTTGCTTCGGGGACCGGTGAGTAGCTTAGCTAGGATCTGGTCGCCCTCCTGCAGTATCCCATTGCTTTTCCCTGCTGTGTAAAAACAGCACCCTTTTGGCCGTACTCGCGCTCTGCTTCTGCCCGCTGTGGAGGCTGCGCTTGAGTTGCGGAAACCTGTTCTCCTTCTGCTGTGCACTAACCCGAACTGCCTGACTTCCTCCGAAGAGCTTCCCCTTTTGCCCGTTGGCACCGGCGTGGCAGGTACTTTGAGCACAAGGCTCCACTCTTCGCAGGGCTCGGACTCCCATCTAGTTAGGTGCCTCTGAAGGCGAACTGAGTCTAAAGCATTATCGCACTGCCTGTTTTCCTTTCCTTTCAGGTGGACTACATATTTCTGCTTTAAACGCTTGCGACTGTGTATTTGTATATATATTGTGTTGATATGGTATGTGTTGGTTTAATATTGTGATATTGTGATTTTCTCGCTACGGTCGTTGTTTTAAAGGCCTTAAAATAAATGTGTTTATATTTTTGATATAACACCTGTTTGGAGTAGTTTGTAAGCGCTCTTGCTTAGTGTGCTCATTGCGGGCTTTCAGTCACCCTCACCCCTCTTGAGACCTAGTCTTGACCGCCGCGATCGCTACCTTGATTGGTCTGGCTTGTCCAGAGGTTACCCTGTTCCAAGTAATTAGGTTGGCCTTCTGAACTTCTGCGCCACCAGGACAGAGTTCAGAAATCCGTCTTAACACCGGATGATGGCAGCACCTTTATGTCGAAGTATAGGCAGGCTATGTGGAAAGAATGTGGGGTCACCTACAGGTTCTCTTCTGCATACCGCCCCCAGACCGATGGTCTGGGGGGGCGTTTCAACAGGACGTTAACGAGCATGATTGGGGCTCTGGAGGAGCCTCAGAGAAGAAAATGGGATCTTCTTGTTTCATGCTTACTGTTTGCCTACCGAGAGGTACCACAGGAGGGTGTTGGCTTCAGCCCCTTCGAACTTCTGTTCGGTCATCCCGTACGGGGACCCTTAGCCATCGTCAAGGAGGGATGGGAGATGCCCACTCCCCCTGTTACTACCAATGTAGTTGATTATGTGCTAGGGCTCAGAAAACGGATGGTACTTCTGATGGGCTTGGCTAGCGATAAATTGAAGGCAGGGCAAGCGCTGGTGAAACATTGGTACGACCAGAAAGCTTCCCTCATCAACTTTACACATGGTCAGCAAGTCCTGATCATGAATCCCATAAGGCCTCGAGCTTTACAGGACAAATGGTCAGGCCCTTACCCAGTGGTGGAGCCCCTGGGTGAGGTTAACTATTCAGTGGACCTTGGAAGGCCTGGACAGGCTCCAAAAGTGTTTCACGTGAATAGGCTGAAGGCTTTCGTCCCAAGAGTCGAAATCGCAGCACTGCTACTGGCTTCAGATGTTGAGGAAGAGGAGTCAGAACCTCTCCCCGACCTGTTCCAAAGCGGTCCTTCAGATAGCTCCGTTGAGGGTGTCCGAGTGGCCCCTCACCTGACTTCTGATCAGCAGGCTGAGGTGAAAAGTTTGCTTAGGCAGTTTTCCCCCCTGTTGTCACAGTCCCCTGGTTTGACACCTTGGTGCAAACATAACATTGACACAGGAGACAGTGTACCTACCAAAAGTAGGGGATACAGGATGTCAGATAAAGTACGGTCTTATATTAAGACCGAGGTCAACAAGATGTTAGACCTTGGGGTGATTGAACCCTCTAGTAGTCCTTGGTCCAGTCCTGTGGTGTTGGTTCCAAAGGCAGGCACTTCTGAATTGAGGTTCTGCGTGGATTACAGGGCTCTGAATGCTGTCACCAAGACAGATGCACACCCCTTGCCTCGAACAGATGAGCTGGTGGATACTTTGGGTGCCTCCAAGTACCTCAGCACGTTTGACCTCACTGCTGGCTATTGGCAAATAGCTTTAGCAGAACATGCCAAGGAGAAGACAGCATTTTCTACTCCAGACGGCCTTTACCAATTCCGGGTAATGCCGTTCGGGTTGAAGAATGCACCTGCCACTTTCCAGAGGCTTGTGAATCATGTGTTGAATGGGTTGGATGAATTCTGTCTTGCATATCTGGACGATATAGCAGTTTTCAGTGCCACCTGGGAAGACCATGTGAAACACCTCGGGATTGTGCTCCAGGCTCTTCAGAAAGCCCACTTGACCATAAAGGCTAGTAAATGCCAGATTGGACAAGGCTCAGTGGTTTACCTTGGACATGAAGTAGGTGGAGGGAGGATACAGCCTCTACCCAGTAAAGTACAAGCAGTACAAGACTGGCCTACCCCCACTACGCAAACCCAAGTGAGAGCCTTTTTAGGACTCACGGGGTATTACCGCAATTTTGTGGCAGACTATGGTACCATAGCTGCTCCTCTGACTGCCCTCACAACTCCGAAGAAACCCAAGAAGGTAACTTGGACCGACGAGTGTGAGAAGGCCTTCAATGGCTTAAAAGACTCCTTGTGCCAGGCCCCTGTCCTAAGGGCCCCTGATTATCAAAGACCTTTTATCGTGCAGACGGATGCCTCTGACACTGGACTAGGAGCTGTACTATCACAAGTAAATGAGAAGGGTAAGGAACACCCTATCGGTTTTATTAGTCGCCAGCTTAAGGACAGAGAGCTCAGATGGTCCATGGTAGAGAAAGAATGTTTCTCTGTTGTGTGGGCCCTAAGGAAGCTGAGGCCCTACCTCTATGGGATCCACTTCACTGTGCAGACTGACCATAAGCCGTTAAAGTGGCTAATGAACATGAAGGGGGAGAATCCAAAGTTGCTTAGGTGGTCCATAAGTCTACAAGGCTTCGAATTCACCATTGAGCATAGGCCAGGTGTCCAACATAGCAATGCTGATGGATTGTCCAGAATGTTTTACCGACCTGAACAAGAGACTCATCCAGGGGTGGATTAGTTCCCCCTGTCCATAGTCTGGGAGGGGCGAGTGTTAGTAAAGATTTCATAATTGTAGGGAATTTTCCTTCCATGTGGCAACCCCTAAACTTTTTGCTGTTGTTTTACACCTTGTTCTTGACTTTGCCAGAGAAGTGCAGCCTTCTGCCGCACTCCTCTGGGCTTTCGCTCCTTTCGTACGGGGAAACTGACATGCCCTTAAAACAGTCAGTACCGGGGAACGCTGTTTCCCGTAGTTTCTTCTATCGTGTTGCGGCTTTAGTGCAACATGACACAAGAGGGCACTGTAAGCTAAGTTACAGCTCTCTTGGGTCTCTAGCCTTCTACAGACCCTAGATACTCTTTTAGGATGGTATTTTGATCGGTGCAAGTCATTCAGGGACTGGAATGGTGGCAGCGATCGTTTTGTTTATTTTGAGCTCCTTTTGGCGTTCTGAGCACGTTTTTCGCACTGAACCCAAAATGGTGGCCTGGCTCCCAAAATGGCCAGACCACGAGGCTCCTTTGTCTTGTCCACTGACCGTCTTGCTCCCTTCACCTTCCCCAGGTCGGGCGACCCGGGGCCTTCCTTATTTGGGCATGTACTTTCCCGCGAAACGTGGTTGCTTTCGCGGGCTTCTACATGTCGTTTGTGTGCCTCCAGGGTGTGGGCTGGGATGTCTGGTCCCAATACACATCCTGGGTGCCAGAGAGTCTAGGGTGGTGTGAATGCCTGGGACCACCGTGGTCCGTGATTGGTCCACGTATGGTATGTGTGTTGATGAGCGGATCTCCCATTGGCTCCCCTCCGTTTTGGCGCGAAGGGAACCGTGGATAAGAGGGAGCTGGAAACACCACTACCAGGTCGATCTCCTGAGTTCTCACGAACGAAGGAATACAGGAGCCAAGTATCCTGCAACCAAGAGGCTGGACCGAGGAATCGCTGGTGACCCGCTGAAGGAATCCTCCTTTGCACTGCTGTCGTCCTGTGAAACCCTTTCCTCCTTTGATCGAACCAGAAGGCCTGTACTGGTGCTTCGACCTTTGGAATAGCAGGAACAGCTATTCCCGGCGACTTCATCAACTCCTGCCAAGTAAGCCTTCGGAAGTGTCTCTGGGCCATCCAGTTGACTGACCAGCTTACAAGGGAGTCCTGCTCTGTAACCGCCGCCAGGTTGTGTTGTATTTCGAGTCCTGGTCACTCTCCCACGCTTCGTACACTTGGCGTTCCCAAGTCTGAAGGGAGGAGTGTACATTTGGCTCGAATACACACGGCCGCTCCGTTGTCCTGCTGCGGCAACAAAACTGTGCTGGTTTCGTCGATTGGGACGTCTTTTTGCTCTACACGACTACGAGGCGTTCCCTGCTCTTCTGAACCTGCCAGCTGCTGAAACTAACGTGGAGAAGCCTGGGTCTGCTTGCTTCGGGGACCGGTGAGTAGTTTAGCTAGGATCTGCAGTATCCCATTGCTTTTCCCTGCTGTGTAAAAACAGCACCCTTTTGGCCGTACTCGCGCTCTGCTTCTGCCCGCTGTGGAGGCTGCGCTTGAGTTGCGGAACCTGTTCTCCTTCTGCTGTGCACTAACCCGAACTGCCTGACTTCCTCCGAAGAGCTTCCCCTTTTGCCCGTTGGCACCGGCGTGGCAGGTACTTTGAGCACAAGGCTCCACTCTTCGCAGGGCTCGGACTTCCATCTAGTTAGGTGCCTCTGAAGGCGAACTGAGTCTAAAGCGTTATCGCACTGCCTGTTTTCCTTTCCTTTCAGGTGGACTACATATTTCGTGCTTTAAACGCTTGCGACTGTGTATTTATATATATATATTGTGTTGATATGGTATGTGTTGGTTTAATATTGTGATATTGTGATTTTCTCGCTACGGTCGTTGTTTTAAAGGCCTTAAAATAAATGTGTTTATATTTTTGATATAACAACTGTTTGGAGTAGTTTGTAAGCGCTCTTGCTTTGTGTGCTCACTGCGGGCTTTCAGTCACCCTCACCCCTCTTGAGACCTAGTCTTGACCGCCGCGATCGCTACCTTGATTGGTCTGGCTTGTCCAGAGGTTACCCTGTTCCAAGTAATTAGGTTGGCCTTCTGAACCTCTGCGCCACCAGGACAGAGTTCAGAAATCCGTCTTAACATCTGCTATCGGAAGTGTCTCAGGATTGGAATGGGAAGGAGTTGGATATCCCATCTCATGTTATAGGACGGGTCTCAGGTTCTTTATTAAAATCATTGAGATATCATATTGCATGCTGTAGGAAGGGTCTAAGGATTGAAATGGGAAGGACTTGGATATCACATCTCATGCTATAGATAGGCTCTCAGGTTTGGAAAGTGAAGGAGTTGGATATCACATTTCATGTTAGAGGAAGGATCTCAGGTTTGGTATTAGAGGCATTGAGATATCACATCAGGCTATAGGAAGGGTCTCAGGATTGGAATGGGAAGGAGTTGGATATCACATCTCATGCTATAGGAAGGGTCTCAGGTTTTGTTATAAGCATTGAGATATCACATCTCATGCTATAGGAAGGGTCTCAGGATTGGAATGGAAGGAGTTGGATATCACATCTCATGTTATAGGAAGGATCTCAGGTTTGGTATTAGAAGCATTGAGACATCACATCTCATGCTATAGGAAGGGTCTCAGGATTGGAATGGGAAGGAGTTGGATATCACATCTCATGCTATAGGAAGGGTCTCAGGATTGGAATGGGAAGGAGTTGTATATGACATCTCATGCCGTAGGGAGGGTCTCAGGTTTGGTATAAACATTGAGATATCACATCTCTGCTATCGAAAGGGTCTCAGGATTGGAATGGGAAGGAGTTGGATATCCCATCTCATGTTATAGGAAGAGTCTCAGGTTTGGTATTAGAAGCATTGAGATATCACATCTCATGCTATAGGAAGTGTCTCAGGATTGGAATGGGAAGGACTTGGGTATCACATCTCATGCTATAGGGAGGGTCTCAAGTTTGATATTAGAAGCATTGAGATATCACATCTCATGCTATAGGAAGGGTCTCAGGATTGGAATGGGAAGGAGTTGGATATCACATCTCATGCTATAGGAAGGGTCTCAGGTTTGGTATAAGCAGTGAGATATCACATCTCATGCTATAGGAAGTGTCTCAGGATTGGAATGGGAAGGAGTTGGATATCACATCTCATGTTATAGGAAGGATCTCAGGTTTGGTATAAGCATTGAGATATCACATCTCTGCTATCAGAAGTGTCTCAGGATTGGAATGGGAAGGAGCTGGATATCACATCTCACGCTAAAGGAAGGGTCTCAGGTTTGGAACGGGAAGGATTTGGATATCACATCTCATGTTATAGGAAGGGTCTCAGGTTTGGTATAAGCATTGAGATATCACATCTCTGCTATCGGAAGTGTCTCACGATTGGAATGGGAAGGAGTTGGATATCCCATCTCATGTTATAGGACGGGTCTCAGGTTTGTTATTAGAATCATTGAGATATCATATTGCATGCTGTAGGAAGGGTCTAAGGGTTGGAATGTGAAGGACTTGGATATCACATCTCATGCTATAGATAGGCTCTTAGGTTTGGAAAGGGAAGGAGTTGGATATCACATTTCATGTTAGAGGAAGGATCTCAGGTTTGGTATTAGAAGCATTGAGATATCACATCTCATGCTATAGGAAGGGTCTCAGGATTGGAATGGGAAGCAGTTGGATATCACATCTCATGCTATAGGAAGGGTCTCAGGTTTGGTATAAGCATTGAGATATCACATCTCATGCTATAGGACGGAACCTTCCCATAGCATGAGATGTGATATCCAGCTCCTTCCCATTCCAATCCTCAGACCCTTCCTATAGCATGAGATGTGATATCCCAATGCTTCTAATATCAAACTTGAGACCCTACCTATAGCATGAGATGTGATATCCAAGTCCTTCCCATTCCAATCCTGAGACACTTCCTATAGCATGAGATGTGATATCTCAATGCTTCTAATACCAAACCTGAGACTCTTCCTATAACATGAGATGGGATATCCAACTCCTTCCCATTCCAATCCTGAGACCCTTTTGATAGCAGAGATGTGATATCTCAATGTTTATACCAAACCTGAGACCCTTCCTACGGCATGAGATGTCATATTCAACTCCTTCCCATTCCAATCCTGAGACCCTTCCTATAGCATGAGATGTGATATCCAACTCCTTCCCATTCCAATCCTGAGACCCTTCCTATAGCATGAGATGTGATGTCTCAATGCTTCTAATAAAAAACCTGAGATCCTTCCTATAACATGAGATGTGATATCCAACTCCTTCCATTCCAATCCTGAGACCCTTCCTATAGCATGAGATGTGATATCTCAATGCTTATACCAAACCTGAGACCCTTCCTATAGCATGAGATGTGATATCCAACTCCTTCCCATTCCAATTCTGAGACCCTTCCTATACTATGAGACTTGATATCTCAATGCTTCTAATACCAAACCTGAGACCCGTAATATAACATGAGATGTGATATCCAAATCCTTCCCCTTCCAAACCTTAGACCCTTCCTTTATCATGAGATGTGATATCCAACTCCTTCCCATTCCAATCCTGAGACCCTTCCGATATCATGAGATGTGATATCTCAAAGCTTCTAATATCAAACTTGAGACCCTCCCTATAGCATGAGATGTGATATCCAAGTCCTTCCCATTCCAATCCTGAGACCCTTCCTATAGCATGAGATGTGATATCTCAATGCTTCTAATACCAAACCTGAGACCCTTCCTATAACATGAGATGGGAATATCCAACTCCTTCCCATTCCAATCCTGAGACCCTTCCGATAGCAGAGATGTGATATCTCAATGCTTATACCAAACCTGAGATCCTTCCTATAACATGAGATGTGATATCCAACTCCTTCCCATTCCAATCCTGAGACACTTCCTATAGCATGAGATGTGATATCTCACTGCTTATACCAAACCTGAGACCCTTCCCATAGCATGAGATGTGATATCCAACTCCTTCCCATTCCAATCCTCAGACCCTTCCTATAGCATGAGATGTGATATCTCAATGCTTCTAATATCAAACTTGAGACCCTACCTATAGCATGAGATGTGATATCCAATCCTTCCCATTCCAATCCTGAGACACTTCCTATAGCATGAGATGTGATATCTCAATGCTTCTAATACCAAACCTGAGACTCTTCCTATAACATGAGATGGGATATCCAACTCCTTCCCATTCCAATCCTGAGACCCTTTTGATAGCAGAGATGTGATATCTCAATGTTTATACCAAACCTGAGACCCTTCCTACGGCATGAGATGTCATATTCAACTCCTTCCCATTCCAATCCTGAGACCCTTCCTATAGCATGAGATGTGATATCCAACTCCTTCCCATTCCAATCCTGAGACCCTTCCTATAGCATGAGATGTGATGTCTCAATGCTTCTAATACCAAACCTGAGATCCTTCCTATAACATGAGATGTGATATCCAACTCCTTCCATTCCAATCCTGAGACCCTTCCTATAGCATGAGATGTGATATCTCAATGATTATACCAAACCTGAGACCCTTCCTATAGCATGAGATGTGATATCCAACTCCTTCCCATTCCAATCCTGAGACCCTTCCTATAGCCTGAGATGTGATATCTCAATGCCTCTAATACCAAACCTGAGATCCTTCCTCTAACATGAAATGTGATATCCAACTCCTTCACTTTCCAAACCTGAGAGCCTATCTATAGCATGAGATGTGATATCCAAGTCCTTCCCATTCCAATCCTTAGACCCTTCCTACAGCATGCAATATATCTCAATGATTCTAATAAAAAACCTGAGACCCGTCCTATAACATGAGATGGGATATCCAACTCCTTCCCATTCCAATCCTGAGACACTTCCGATAGCAGAGATGTGATATCTCAATGTTTATACCAAACCTGAGACCCTTCCTATAACATGAGATGTGATATCCAACTCCTTCCCGTTCCAAACCTGAGACCCTTCCTTTAGCATGAGATGTGATATCCAACTCCTTCCCATTCCAATCCTGAGACCCTTCCTATAGCATGAGATGTGATATCTCAATACTTCTAATACCAAACCTGAGATCCTTCCGATAACATGAGATGTGATATCTCAATACTTCTAATACCAAACCTGAGATCCATCCTATAACATGAGATGTGATATCCAAATCCTTCCCCTTCCAAACCTGAGACCCTCCCTTTAGCATGAGATGTGATATCCAACTCCTTCCCATTCCAATCCTGAGACCCTTCTGATAGCATAAGATATGATATCTCAATGCTTCTATACCAAACCTGAGATCCTTCCGATAGCATGAGATGTGATATCTCAATACTTCTAATACCAAACCTGAGATCCTTCCTATAACATGAGATTTGATATCCAAATCCTTATCTTCCAAACCTGAGACCCTCCCTTTACCATGAGATGTGATATCCAACTCCTTCCCATTCCAATCCTGAGACTCTTCTGATAGCATAAGATATGATATCTCAATTCTTCTATACCAAACCTGAGATCCTTCTGATAGCATGAGATGTGATATCTCAATACTTCTAATACCAAACCTGAGATCCTACCTCTAACATGAAATGTGATATCCAACTCTTTCCCCTTGCAAACCTTAGAGCCTTCCTATAGCATGAGATGTGATATCCAAGTCCTTCCCATTCCAATCCTGAGACCCTTCCTATAACATGAGATGTGATATCCAACTCCTTCCCATTCCAACCTGAGACCCTTCCTATAGCATGAGATGTGATATCCAACTCCTTCCCATTCCAATCGAGACTTTTCCTATAACATGAGATGTGATATCTCTATGCTTCTAATACCAAACCTGAGGCCCTTCCCGTAGTATATGTGAAATCCAACTCCTTCCCATTCAAAACTTGTGACCCTTCCTGTAGCATGAAATGTGAATTCTCACACCTTCCAATACCATACCCGAGACCATTCCCACAGCCCGAGATTTGAAATCTCATTTCTTCCAATACCAAACCCGAGACCCTTCTGATAGGATGAGATTTACTATCTCACTCCTTAAAATACCAAACTCGAGTCCCTTCCTAAAGGATGTGATTTGATATCTCAGTGCTTCTAATACCAAACCTGAGACCCTCCCTATAACAAGAGATATCATATCCGACTCCTTCCCATTCCAATCCTGAGATGCTTCCTATAGCATGACATATGATATCGAACTTCCCATTCAAATCCTGAGACTCAGACCTCCCCGTCTAACCTTCTCACCACTCCTAGCTCACGGATTGATAATGCACTCCTGCTCTTTTCTCTCCCTTCTTCTGCTTCCTTTCCTCTCTCCTTCCTCATGTGCCCTAGGTCAGGCTCCTTCTACACCTCCGCAAGGATTACTGATTTGTACCCCTCCCCACTCTCAACTCACTCAGTTTCAAACACTCATCTGACATCTGCCATTTCCTGGAAGAACCCGACCTTGATGTCCTTGGTCTAACCGAGACATGGATGACGGCCAGCGCTGTCTCGAGCTCTGACACTTTCCTCCCTGATGACAAGTTCCTCTCCATGCCCAGATCCAACCGTTCTTGAGGGGGAGTATCCTTGATTCCTGTAGTAAATTGCTTTCCTTTGCAGGCAGACTCCTCTCACGAATGCCTTGTCTGCATGCATTCTCTCTTTCCTGGATATCCAAATCCTTCCCGTTCCAAACCTGAGACCCTTCCTTTAGCATGAGATGTGATATCCAGCTCCTTCCCATTCCAATCCTGAGACACTTCCGATAGCATGAGATGTGATATCTCAATGCTTCTAATATCAAAACTGAGACCCTCCCTATAGCATGATATGTGATATCTAAGTCCTTCCCATTCCAATCCTGAGACCCTCCCTATAGCATGAGATGTGATATCCAACTCCTTCCCATTCCAATCCTGAGACCCTTCCTATAGCATGAGATATGATATCTCAATACTTCTAATACCAAACGTGAGATCCTTCCGATAACATGAGATGTGATATCCAAATCCTTCCCCTTCCAAACCTGAGACCCTCCCTTTAGCATGAGATGTGATATCCAACTCCTTCCTATTCCAATCCTGAGACTCTTCTGATAGCATGAGATGTGATATCTCAATGCTTCTAATACCAAACCTGAGATCCTTCCGATAGCATGAGATGTGATAGCTCAATGCTTCTAATACCAAACCTGAGATCCTTCCTATAACATGAGATGTGATATCCAAATCCTTCCCCTTCCAAACCTGAGACCCTCCCTTTAGCATGAGATGTGATATCCAACTCCTTCCCATTCCATTCCTGAGACCCTTCTGATAGAATGAGATGTGATATCTCAATGCCTCTAATACCAAACCTGAGATCCTACCTCTAACATGAAATGTGATATCCAACTCTTTCCCCTTTCAAACCTGAGAGCCTTCCTATAGCATGAGATGTGATATCCATTTCCTTCCCATTCCAATCCTGAGACCCTTCCTATAGCTTGAGATGTGATATCCAACTCCTTCCCATTCCAATTCTGAGACCCTTCCTATACTATGAGACTTGATATCTCAATGCTTCTAATACCAAACCTGAGACCCGTAATATAACATGAGATGTGATATCCAAATCCTTCCCCTTCCAAACCTTAGACCCTTCCTTTATCATGAGATGTGATATCCAATTCCTTCCCATTCCAATCCTGAGACCCTTCCGATATCATGAGATGTGATATCTCAAAGCTTCTAATATCAAACTTGAGACCCTCCCTATAGCATGAGATGTGATATCCAAGTCCTTCCCATTCCAATCCTGAGACCCTTCCTATAGCATGAGATGTGATATCTCAATGCTTCTAATACCAAACCTGAGACCCTTCCTATAACATGAGATGGGAATATCCAACTCCTTCCCATTCCAATCCTGAGACCCTTCCGATAGCAGAGATGTGATATCTCAATGCTTATACCAAACCTGAGATCCTTCCTATAACATGAGATGTGATATCCAACTCCTTCCCATTCCAATCCTGAGACACTTCCTATAGCATGAGATGTGATATCTCACTGCTTATACCAAACCTGAGACCCTTCCCATAGAATGAGATGTGATATCCAACTCCTTCCCATTCCAATCCTCAGACCCTTCCTATAGCATGAGATGTGATATCCCAATGCTTCTAATATCAAACTTGAGACCCTACCTATAGCATGAGATGTGATATCCAAGTCCTTCCCATTCCAATCCTGAGACACTTCCTATAGCATGAGATGTGATATCTCAATGCTTCTAATACCAAACCTGAGACTCTTCCTATAACATGAGATGGGATATCCAACTCCTTCCCATTCCAATCCTGAGACCCTTTTGATAGCAGAGATGTGATATCTCAATGTTTATACCAAACCTGAGACCCTTCCTACGGCATGAGATGTCATATTCAACTCCTTCCCATTCCAATCCTGAGACCCTTCCTATAGCATGAGATGTGATATCCAACTCCTTCCCATTCCAATCCTGAGACCCTTCCTATAGCATGAGATGTGATGTCTCAATGCTTCTAATACCAAACCTGAGATCCTTCCTATAACATGAGATGTGATATCCAACTCCTTCCATTCCAATCCTGAGACACTTCCTATAGCATGAGATGTGATATCTCAATGCTTATACCAAACCTGAGACCCTTCCTATAGCATGAGATGTGATATCCAACTCCTTCCCATTCCAATCCTGAGACCCTTCCTATAGCCTGAGATGTGATATCTCAATGCCTCTAATACCAAACCTGAGATCCTTCCTCTAACATGAAATGTGATATCCAACTCCTTCACTTTCCAAACCTGAGAGCCTATCTATAGCATGAGATGTGATATCCAAGTCCTTCCCATTCCAATCCTTAGACCCTTCCTACAGCATGCAATATGATATCTCAATGATTCTAATAAAAAAACCTGAGACCCGTCCTATAACATGAGATGGGATATCCAACTCCTTCCCATTCCAATCCTGAGACACTTCCGTTAGCAGAGATGTGATATCTCAATGCTTATACCAAACCTGAGATCCTTCCTATAACATGAGATGTGATATCCAACTCCTTCCCATTCCAATCCTGAGACACTTCCTATAGCATGAGATGTGATATCTCACTGCTTATACCAAACCTGAGACCCTTCCCATAGAATGAGATGTGATATCCAACTCCTTCCCATTCCAATCCTCAGACCCTTCCTATAGCATGAGATGTGATATCCCAATGCTTCTAATATCAAACTTGAGACCCTACCTATAGCATGAGATGTGATATCCAAGTCCTTCCCATTCCAATCCTGAGACACTTCCTATAGCATGAGATGTGATATCTCAATGCTTCTAATACCAAACCTGAGACTCTTTCTATAACATGAGATGGGATATCCAACTCCTTCCCATTCCAATCCTGAGACCCTTTTGATAGCAGAGATGTGATATCTCAATGTTTATACCAAACCTGAGACCCTTCCTACGGCATGAGATGTCATATTCAACTCCTTCCCATTCCAATCCTGAGACCCTTCCTATAGCATGAGATGTGATATCCAACTCCTTCCCATTCCAATCCTGAGACCCTTCCTATAGCATGAGATGGGATGTCTCAATGCTTCTAATACCAAACCTGAGATCCTTCCTATAACATGAGATGTGATATCCAACTCCTTCCATTCCAATCCTGAGACCCTTCCTATAGCATGAGATGTGATATCTCAATGCTTATACCAAACCTGAGACCCTTCCTATAGCATGAGATGTGATATCCAACTCCTTCCCATTCCAATCCTGACACCCTTCCTATAGCCTGAGATGTGATATCTCAATGCCTCTAATACCAAACCTGAGACCCTTCCTATAACATGAGATGGGAATATCCAACTCCTTCCCATTCCAATCCTGAGACACTTCTTATAGCATGAGATGTGATATCTCACTGCTTATACCAAACCTGAGAACCTTCCCATAGCATGAGATGTGATATCCAGCTCCTTCCCATTCCAATCCTCAGACCCTTCCTATAGCATGAGATGTGATATCCCAATGCTTCTAATATCAAACTTGAGACCCTACCTATAGCATGAGATGTGATATCCAAGTCCTTCCCATTCCAATCCTGAGACACTTCCTATAGCATGAGATGTGATATCTCAATGCTTCTAATACCAAACCTGAGACTCTTCCTATAACATGAGATGGGATATCCAACTGCTTCCCATTCCAATCCTGAGACCCTTTTGATAGCAGAGATGTGATATCTCAATGTTTATACCAAACCTGAGACCCTTCCTACGGCATGAGATGTCATATTCAACTCCTTCCCATTCCAATCCTGAGACCCTTCCTATAGCATGAGATGTGATATCCAACTCCTTCCCATTCCAATCCTGAGACCCTTCCTATAGCATGAGATGTGATGTCTCAATGCTTCTAATACCAAACCTGAGATCCTTCCTATAACATGAGATGTGATATCCAACTCCTTCCATTCCAATCCTGAGACCCTTCCTATAGCATGAGATGTGATATCTCAATGCTTATACCAAACCTGAGACCCTTCCTATAGCATGAGATGTGATATCCAACTCCTTCCCATTCCAATTCTGAGACCCTTCCTATACTATGAGACTTGATATCTCAATGCTTCTAATACCAAACCTGAGACCCGTAATATAACATGAGATGTGATATCCAAATCCTTCCCCTTCCAAACCTTAGACCCTTCCTTTATCATGAGATGTGATATCCAACTCCTTCCCATTCCAATCCTGAGACCCTTCCGATATCATGAGATGTGATATCTCAAAGCTTCTAATATCAAACTTGAGACCCTCACTATAGCATGAGATGTGATATCCAAGTCCTTCCCATTCCAATCCTGAGACCCTTCCTATAGCATGAGATGTGATATCTCAATGCTTCTAATACCAAACCTGAGACCCTTCCTATAACATGAGATGGGAATATCCAACTCCTTCCCATTCCAATCCTGAGACCCTTCCGATAGCAGAGATGTGATATCTCAATGCTTATACCAAACCTGAGATCCTTCCTATAACATGAGATGTGATATCCAACTCCTTCCCATTCCAATCCTGAGACACTTCCTATAGCATGAGATGTGATATCTCACTGCTTATACCAAACCTGAGACCCTTCCCATAGCATGAGATGTGATATCCAACTCCTTCCCATTCCAATCCTCAGACCCTTCCTATAGCATGAGATGTGATATCTCAATGCTTCTAATATCAAACTTGAGACCCTACCTATAGCATGAGATGTGATATCCAATCCTTCCCATTCCAATCCTGAGACACTTCCTATAGCATGAGATGTGATATCTCAATGCTTCTAATACCAAACCTGAGACTCTTCCTATAACATGAGATGGGATATCCAACTCCTTCCCATTCCAATCCTGAGACCCTTTTGATAGCAGAGATGTGATATCTCAATGTTTATACCAAACCTGAGACCCTTCCTACGGCATGAGATGTCATATTCAACTCCTTCCCATTCCAATCCTGAGACCCTTCCTATAGCATGAGATGTGATATCCAACTCCTTCCCATTCCAATCCTGAGACCCTTCCTATAGCATGAGATGTGATGTCTCAATGCTTCTAATACCAAACCTGAGATCCTTCCTATAACATGAGATGTGATATCCAACTCCTTCCATTCCAATCCTGAGACCCTTCCTATAGCATGAGATGTGATATCTCAATGCTTATACCAAACCTGAGACCCTTCCTATAGCATGAGATGTGATATCCAACTCCTTCCCATTCCAATCCTGAGACCCTTCCTATAGCCTGAGATGTGATATCTCAATGCCTCTAATACCAAACCTGAGATCCTTCCTCTAACATGAAATGTGATATCCAACTCCTTCACTTTCCAAACCTGAGAGCCTATCTATAGCATGAGATGTGATATCCAAGTCCTTCCCATTCCAATCCTTAGACCCTTCCTACAGCATGCAATATGATATCTCAATGATTCTAATAAAAAACCTGAGACCCATCTTATAACATGAGATGGGATATCCAACTCCTTCCCATTCCAATCCTGAGACACTTCCGATAGCAGAGATGTGATATCTCAATGTTTATACCAAACCTGAGACCCTTCCTATAACATGAGATGTGATATCCAACTCCTTCCCGTTCCAAACCTGAGACCCTTCATTTAGCATGAGATGTGATATCCAACTCCTTCCCATTCCAATCCTGAAACCCTTCCTATAGCATGAGATGTGATATCTCAATACTTCTAATACCAAACCTGAGATCCTTCCGATAACATGAGATGTGATATCTCAATACTTCTAATACCAAACCTGAGATCCATCCTATAACATGAGATGTGATATCCAAATCCTTCCCCTTCCAAACCTGAGACCCTCCCTTTAGCATGAGATGTGATATCCAACTCCTTCCCATTCCAATCCTGAGACCCTTCTGATAGCATAAGATATGATATCTCAATGCTTCTATACCAAACCTGAGATCCTTCCGATAGCATGAGATGTGATATCTCAATAGTTCTAATACCAAACCTGAGATCCTTCCTATAACATGAGATGTGATATCCAAATCCTTATCTTCCAAACCTGAGACCCTCCCTTTACCATGAGATGTGATATCCAACTCCTTCCCATTCCAATCCTGAGACTCTTCTGATAGCATAAGATATGATATCTCAATGCTTCTATACCAAACCTGAGATCCTTCTGATAGCATGAGATGTGATATCTCAATACTTCTAATACCAAACCTGAGATCCTACCTCTAACATGAAATGTGATATCCAACTCTTTCCCCTTGCAAACCTGAGAGCCTTCCTATAGCATGAGATGTGATATCCAAGTCCTTCCCATTCCAATCCTGAGACCCTTCCTATAACATGAGATGTGATATCCAACTCCTTCCCATTCCAACCTGAGACCCTTCCTATAGCATGAGATGTGATATCCAACTCCTTCCCATTCCAATCAAGACTTTTCCTATAACATGAGATGTGATATCTCTATGCTTCTAATACCAAACCTGAGGCCCTTCCCGTAGTATATGTGAAATCCAACTCCTTCCCATTCAAAACTTGTGACCCTTCCTGTAGCATGAAATGTGATTTCTCACACCTTCCAATACCATACCCGAGACCATTCCCACAGCCCGAGATTTGAAATCTCATTTCTTCCAATACCAAACCCGAGACCCTTCCGATAGGATGAGATTTACTATCTCACTCCTTAAAATACCAAACTCGAGTCCCTTCCTAAAGGATGTGATTTGATATCTCAGTGCTTCTAATACCAAACCTGAGACCCTCCCTATAACAAGAGATATCATATCCAACTCCTTCCCATTCCAATCCTGAGACGCTTCCTATAGCATGAGATGTGATATCTCACTGCTTATACCAAACCTGAGACCCTTCCCATAGAATGAGATGTGATATCCAACTCCTACCCATTCCAATCCTCAGACCCTTCCTATAGCATGAGATGTGATATCCCAATGCTTCTAATATCAAACTTGAGACCCTACCTATAGCATGAGATGTGATATCCAAGTCCTTCCCATTCCAATCCTGAGACACTTCCTATAGCATGAGATGTGATATCTCAATGCTTCTAATACCAAACCTGAGACTCTTCCTATAACATGAGATGGGATATCCAACTCCTTCCCATTCCAATCCTGAGACCCTTTTGATAGCAGAGATGTGATATCTCAATGTTTATACCAAACCTGACACCCTTCCTACGGCATGAGATGTCATATTCAACTCCTTCCCATTCCAATCCTGAGACCCTTCCTATAGCATGAGATGTGATATCCAACTCCTTCCCATTCCAATCCTGAGACCCTTCCTATAGCATGAGATGTGATGTCTCAATGCTTCTAATACCAAACCTGAGATCCTTCCTATAACATGAGATGTGATATCCAACTCCTTCCATTCCAATCCTGAGACCCTTCCTATAGCATGAGATGTGATATCTCAATGCTTATACCAAACCTGAGACCCTTCCTATAGCATGAGATGTGATATCCAACTCCTTCCCATTCCAATCCTGAGACCCTTCCTATAGCCTGAGATGTGATATCTCAATGCCTCTAATACCAAACCTGAGACCCTTCCTATAACATGAGATGGGAATATCCAACTCCTTCCCATTCCAATCCTGAGACACTTCCTATAGCATGAGATGTGATATCTCACTGCTTATACCAAACCTGAGAACCTTCCCATAGCATGAGATGTGATATCCAGCTCCTTCCCATTCCAATCCTCAGACCCTTCCTATAGCATGAGATGTGATATCCCAATGCTTCTAATATCAAACTTGAGACCCTACCTATAGCATGAGATGTGATATCCAAGTCCTTCCCATTCCAATCCTGAGACACTTCCTATAGCATGAGATGTGATATCTCAATGCTTCTAATACCAAACCTGAGACTCTTCCTATAACATGAGATGGGATATCCAACTCCTTCCCATTCCAATCCTAAAACCCTTTTGATAGCAGAGATGTGATATCTCAATGTTTATACCAAACCTGAGACCCTTCCTACGGCATGAGATGTCATATTCAACTCCTTCCCATTCCAATCCTGAGACCCTTCCTATAGCATGAGATGTGATATCCAACTCCTTCCCATTCCAATCCTGAGACCCTTCCTATAGCATGAGATGTGATGTCTCAATGCTTCTAATACCAAACCTGAGATCCTTCCTATAACATGAGATGTGATATCCAACTCCTTCCATTCCAATCCTGAGACCCTTCCTATAGCATGAGATGTGATATCTCAATGCTTATACCAAACCTGAGACCCTTCCTATAGCATGAGATGTGATATCCAACTCCTTCCCATTCCAATTCTGAGACCCTTCCTATACTATGAGACTTGATATCTCAATGCTTCTAATACCAAACCTGAGACCCGTAATATAACATGAGACGTGATATCCAAATCCTTCGCCTTCCAAACCTTAGACCCTTCCTTTATCATGAGATGTGATATCCAACTCCTTCCCATTCCAATCCTGAGACCCTTCCGATATCATGAGATGTGATATCTCAAAGCTTCTAATATCAAACTTGAGACCCTCCCTATAGCATGAGATGTGATATCCAAGTCCTTCCCATTCCAATCCTGAGACCCTTCCTATAGCATGAGATGTGATATCTCAATGCTTCTAATACCAAACCTGAGACCCTTCCTATAACATGAGATGGGAATATCCAACTCCTTCCCATTCCAATCCTGAGACCCTTCCGATAGCAGAGATGTGATATCTCAATGCTTATACCAAACCTGAGATCCTTCCTATAACATGAGATGTGATATCCAACTCCTTCCCATTCCAATCCTGAGACACTTCCTATAGCATGAGATGTGATATCTCACTGCTTATACCAATCCTGAGACCCTTCCTATAGCATGAGATGTGATATCCAACTCCTTCCCATTCCAATCCTGAGACCCTTCCTATAGCATGAGATGTGATGTCTCAATGCTTCTAATACCAAACCTGAGATCCTTCCTATAACATGAGATGTGATATCCAACTCCTTCCATTCCAATCCTGAGACCCTTCCTATAGCATGAGATGTGATATCTCAATGCTTATACCAAACCTGAGACCCTTCCTATAGCATGAGATGTGATATCCAACTCCTTCCCATTCCAATTCTGAGACCCTTCCTATACTATGAGACTTGATATCTCAATGCTTCTAATACCAAACCTGAGACCCGTAATATAACATGAGATGTGATATCCAAATCCTTCCCCTTCCAAACCTTAGACCCTTCCTTTATCATGAGATGTGATATCCAACTCCTTCCCATTCCAATCCTGAGACCCTTCCGATATCATGAGATGTGATATCTCAAAGCTTCTAATATCAAACTTGAGACCCTCACTATAGCATGAGATGTGATATCCAAGTCCTTCCCATTCCAATCCTGAGACCCTTCCTATAGCATGAGATGTGATATCTCAATGCTTCTAATACCAAACCTGAGACCCTTCCTATAACATGAGATGGGAATATCCAACTCCTTCCCATTCCAATCCTGAGACCCTTCCGATAGCAGAGATGTGATATCTCAATGCTTATACCAAACCTGAGATCCTTCCTATAACATGAGATGTGATATCCAACTCCTTCCCATTCCAATCCTGAGACACTTCCTATAGCATGAGATGTGATATCTCACTGCTTATACCAAACCTGAGACCCTTCCCATAGCATGAGATGTGATATCCAACTCCTTCCCATTCCAATCCTCAGACCCTTCCTATAGCATGAGATGTGATATCTCAATGCTTCTAATATCAAACTTGAGACCCTACCTATAGCATGAGATGTGATATCCAATCCTTCCCATTCCAATCCTGAGACACTTCCTATAGCATGAGATGTGATATCTCAATGCTTCTAATACCAAACCTGAGACTCTTCCTATAACATGAGATGGGATATCCAACTCCTTCCCATTCCAATCCTGAGACCCTTTTGATAGCAGAGATGTGATATCTCAATGTTTATACCAAACCTGAGACCCTTCCTACGGCATGAGATGTCATATTCAACTCCTTCCCATTCCAATCCTGAGACCCTTCCTATAGCATGAGATGTGATATCCCACTCCTTCCCATTCCAATCCTGAGACCCTTCCTATAGCATGAGATGTGATGTCTCAATGCTTCTAATACCAAACCTGAGATCCTTCCTATAACATGAGATGTGATATCCAACTCCTTCCATTCCAATCCTGAGACCCTTCCTATAGCATGAGATGTGATATCTCAATGCTTATACCAAACCTGAGACCCTTCCTATAGCATGAGATGTGATATCCAACTCCTTCCCATTCCAATCCTGAGACCCTTCCTATAGCCTGAGATGTGATATCTCAATGCCTCTAATACCAAACCTGAGATCCTTCCTCTAACATGAAATGTGATATCCAACTCCTTCACTTTCCAAACCTGAGAGCCTATCTATAGCATGAGATGTGATATCCAAGTCCTTCCCATTCCAATCCTTAGACCCTTCCTACAGCATGCAATATGATATCTCAATGATTCTAATAAAAAACCTGAGACCCATCCTATAACATGAGATGGGATATCCAACTCCTTCCCATTCCAATCCTGAGACACTTCCGATAGCAGAGATGTGATATCTCAATGTTTATACCAAACCTGAGACCCTTCCTATAACATGAGATGTGATATCCAACTCCTTCCCGTTCCAAACCTGAGACCCTTCATTTAGCATGAGATGTGATATCCAACTCCTTCCCATTCCAATCCTGAAACCCTTCCTATAGCATGAGATGTGATATCTCAATACTTCTAATACCAAACCTGAGATCCTTCCGATAACATGAGATGTGATATCTCAATACTTCTAATACCAAACCTGAGATCCATCCTATAACATGAGATGTGATATCCAAATCCTTCCCCTTCCAAACCTGAGACCCTCCCTTTAGCATGAGATGTGATATCCAACTCCTTCCCATTCCAATCCTGAGACCCTTCTGATAGCATAAGATATGATATCTCAATGCTTCTATACCAAACCTGAGATCCTTCCGATAGCATGAGATGTGATATCTCAATACTTCTAATACCAAACCTGAGATCCTTCCTATAACATGAGATGTGATATCCAAATCCTTATCTTCCAAACCTGAGACCCTCCCTTTACCATGAGATGTGATATCCAACTCCTTCCCATTCCAATCCTGAGACTCTTCTGATAGCATAAGATATGATATCTCAATGCTTCTATACCAAACCTGAGATCCTTCTGATAGCATGAGATGTGATATCTCAATACGTCTAATACCAAACCTGAGATCCTACCTCTAACATGAAATGTGATATCCAACTCTTTCCCCTTGCAAACCTGAGAGCCTTCCTATAGCATGAGATGTGATATCCAAGTCCTTCCCATTCCAATCCTGAGACCCTTCCTATAACATGAGATGTGATATCCAACTCCTTCCCATTCCAACCTGAGACCCTTCCTATAGCATGAGATGTGATATCCAACTCCTTCCCATTCCAATCAAGACTTTTCCTATAACATGAGATGTGATATCTCTATGCTTCTAATACCAAACCTGAGGCCATTCCCGTAGTATATGTGAAATCCAACTCCTTCCCATTCAAAACTTGTGACCCTTCCTGTAGCATGAAATGTGATTTCTCACACCTTCCAATACCATACCCGAGACCATTCCCACAGCCCGAGATTTGAAATCTCATTTCTTCCAATACCAAACCCGAGACCCTTCCGATAGGATGAGATTTACTATCTCACTCCTTAAAATACCAAACTCGAGTCCCTTCCTAAAGGATGTGATTTGATATCTCAGTGCTTCTAATACCAAACCTGAGACCCTCCCTATAACAAGAGATATCATATCCAACTCCTTCCCATTCCAATCCTGAGACGCTTCCTATAGCATGAGATGTGATATCTCACTGCTTATACCAAACCTGAGACCCTTCCCATAGAATGAGATGTGATATCCAACTCCTTCCCATTCCAATCCTCAGACCCTTCCTATAGCATGAGATGTGATATCCCAATGCTTCTAATATCAAACTTGAGACCCTACCTATAGCATGAGATGTGATATCCAAGTCCTTCCCATTCCAATCCTGAGACACTTCCTATAGCATGAGATGTGATATCTCAATGCTTCTAATACCAAACCTGAGACTCTTCCTATAACATGAGATGGGATATCCAACTCCTTCCCATCCCAATCCTGAGACCCTTTTGATAGCAGAGATGTGATATCTCAATGTTTATACCAAACCTGACACCCTTCCTACGGCATGAGATGTCATATTCAACTCCTTCCCATTCCAATCCTGAGACCCTTCCTATAGCATGAGATGTGATATCCAACTCCTTCCCACTCCAATCCTGAGACCCTTCCTATAGCATGAGATGTGATGTCTCAATGCTTCTAATACCAAACCTGAGATCCTTCCTATAACATGAGATGTGATATCCAACTCCTTCCATTCCAATCCTGAGACCCTTCCTATAGCATGAGATGTGATATCTCAATGCTTATACCAAACCTGAGACCCTTCCTATAGCATGAGATGTGATATCCAACTCCTTCCCATTCCAATCCTGAGACCCTTCCTATAGCCTGAGATGTGATATCTCAATGCCTCTAATACCAAACCTGAGACCCTTCCTATAACATGAGATGGGAATATCCAACTCCTTCCCATTCCAACCCTGAGACACTTCCTATAGCATGAGATGTGATATCTCACTGCTTATACCAAACCTGAGAACATTCCCATAGCATGAGATGTGATATCCAGCTCCTTCCCATTCCAATCCTCAGACCCTTCCTATAGCATGAGATGTGATATCCCAATGCTTCTAATATCAAACTTGAGACCCTACCTATAGCATGAGATATGATATCCAAGTCCTTCCCATTCCAATCCTGAGACACTTCCTATAGCATGAGATGTGATATCTCAATGCTTCTAATACCAAACCTGAGACTCTTCCTATAACATGAGATGGGATATCCAACTCCTTCCCATTCCAATCCTAAAACCCTTTTGATAGCAGAGATGTGATATCTCAATGTTTATACCAAACCTGAGACCCTTCCTACGGCATGAGATGTCATATTCAACTCCTTCCCATTCCAATCCTGAGACCCTTCCTATAGCATGAGATGTGATATCCAACTCCTTCCCATTCCAATCCTGAGACCCTTCCTATAGCATGAGATGTGATGTCTCAATGCTTCTAATACCAAACCTGAGATCCTTCCTATAACATGGGATGTGATATCCAACTCCTTCCATTCCAATCCTGAGACCCTTCCTATAGCATGAGATGTGATATCTCAATGCTTATACCAAACCTGAGACCCTTCCTATAGCATGAGATGTGATATCCAACTCCTTCCCATTCCAATTCTGAGACCCTTCCTATACTATGAGACTTGATATCTCAATGCTTCTAATACCAAACCTGAGACCCGTAATATAACATGAGATGTGATATCCAAATCCTTCGCCTTCCAAACCTTAGACCCTTCCTTTATCATGAGATGTGATATCCAACTCCTTCCCATTCCAATCCTGAGACCCTTCCGATATCATGAGATGTGATATCTCAAAGCTTCTAATATCAAACTTGAGACCCTCCCTATAGCATGAGATGTGATATCCAAGTCCTTCCCATTCCAATCCTGAGACCCTTCCTATAGCATGAGATGTGATATCTCAATGCTTCTAATACCAAACCTGAGACCCTTCCTATAACATGAGATGGGAATATCCAACTCCTTCCCATTCCAATCCTGAGACCCTTCCGATAGCAGAGATGTGATATCTCAATGCTTATACCAAACCTGAGATCCTTCCTATAACATGAGATGTGATATCCAACTCCTTCCCATTCCAATCCTGAGACACTTCCTATAGCATGAGATGTGATATCTCACTGCTTATACCAAACCTGAGACCCTTCCCATAGCATGAGATGTGATATCCAACTCCTTCCCATTCCAATCCTCAGACCCTTCCTATAGCATGAGATGTGATATCTCAATGCTTCTAATATCAAACTTGAGACCCTACCTATAGCATGAGATGTGATATCCAATCCTTCCCATTCCAATCCTGAGACACTTCCTATAGCATGAGGTGTGATATCTCAATGCTTCTAATACCAAACCTGAGACTCTTCCTATAACATGAGATGGGATATCCAACTCCTTCCCATTCCAATCCTGAGACCCTTTTGATAGCAGAGATGTGATATCTCAATGTTTATACCAAACCTGAGACCCTTCCTACGGCATGAGATGTCATATTCAACTCCTTCCCATTCCAATCCTGAGACCCTTCCTATAGCATGAGATGTGATATCCAACTCCTTCCCATTCCAATCCTGAGACCCTTCCTATAGCATGAGATGTGATGTCTCAATGCTTCTAATACCAAACCTGAGATCCTTCCTATAACATGAGATGTGATATCCAACTCCTTCCATTCCAATCCTGAGACCCTCCCTATAGCATGAGATGTGATATCTCAATGCTTATACCAAACCTGAGACCCTTCCTATAGCATGAGATGTGATATCCAACTCCTTCCCATTCCAATCCTGAGACACTTCCTATAGCATGAGATGTGATATCTCACTGCTTATACCAAACCTGAGAACATTCCCATAGCATGAGATGTGATATCCAGCTCCTTCCCATTCCAATCCTCAGACCCTTCCTATAGCATGAGATGTGATATCCCAATGCTTCTAATATCAAACTTGAGACCCTACCTATAGCATGAGATGTGATATCCAAGTCCTTCCCATTCCAATCCTGAGACACTTCCTATAGCATGAGATGTGATATCTCAATGCTTCTAATACCAAACCTGAGACTCTTCCTATAACATGAGATGGGATATCCAACTCCTTCCCATTCCAATCCTAAAACCCTTTTGATAGCAGAGATGTGATATCTCAATGTTTATACCAAACCTGAGACCCTTCCTACGGCATGAGATGTCATATTCAACTCCTTCCCATTCCAATCCTGAAACCCTTCCTATAGCATGAGATGTGATATCCAACTCCTTCCCATTCCAATCCTGAGACCCTTCCTATAGCATGAGATGTGATGTCTCAATGCTTCTAATACCAAACCTGAGATCCTTCCTATAACATGGGATGTGATATCCAACTCCTTCCATTCCAATCCTGAGACCCTTCCTATAGCATGAGATGTGATATCTCAATGCTTATACCAAACCTGAGACCCTTCCTATAGCATGAGATGTGATATCCAACTCCTTCCCATTCCAATTCTGAGACCCTTCCTATACTATGAGACTTGATATCTCAATGCTTCTAATACCAAACCTGAGACCCGTAATATAACATGAGATGTGATATCCAAATCCTTCGCCTTCCAAACCTTAGACCCTTCCTTTATCATGAGATGTGATATCCAACTCCTTCCCATTCCAATCCTGAGACCCTTCCGATATCATGAGATGTGATATCTCAAAGCTTCTAATATCAAACTTGAGACCCTCCCTATAGCATGAGATGTGATATCCAAGTCCTTCCCATTCCAATCCTGAGACCCTTCCTATAGCATGAGATGTGATATCTCAATGCTTCTAATACCAAACCTGAGACCCTTCCTATAACATGAGATGGGAATATCCAACTCCTTCCCATTCCAATCCTGAGACCCTTCCGATAGCAGAGATGTGATATCTCAATGCTTATACCAAACCTGAGATCCTTCCTATAACATGAGATGTGATATCCAACTCCTTCCCATTCCAATCCTGAGACACTTCCTATAGCATGAGATGTGATATCTCACTGCTTATACCAAACCTGAGACCCTTCGCATAGCATGAGATGTGATATCCAACTCCTTCCCATTCCAATCCTCAGACCCTTCCTATAGCATGAGATGTGATATCTCAATGCTTCTAATATCAAACTTGAGACCCTACCTATAGCATGAGATGTGATATCCAATCCTTCCCATTCCAATCCTGAGACACTTCCTATAGCATGAGGTGTGATATCTCAATGCTTCTAATACCAAACCTGAGACTCTTCCTATAACATGAGATGGGATATCCAACTCCTTCCCATTCCAATCCTGAGACCCTTTTGATAGCAGAGATGTGATATCTCAATGTTTATACCAAACCTGAGACCCTTCCTACGGCATGAGATGTCATATTCAACTCCTTCCCATTCCAATCCTGAGACCCTTCCTATAGCATGAGATGTGATATCCAACTCCTTCCCATTCCAATCCTGAGACCCTTCCTATAGCATGAGATGTGATGTCTCAATGCTTCTAATACCAAACCTGAGATCCTTCCTATAACATGAGATGTGATATCCAACTCCTTCCATTCCAATCCTGAGACCCTCCCTATAGCATGAGATGTGATATCTCAATGCTTATACCAAACCTGAGACCCTTCCTATAGCATGAGATGTGATATCCAACTCCTTCCCATTCCAATCCTGAGACCCTTCCTATAGCCTGAGATGTGATATCTCAATGCCTCTAATACCAAACCTGAGATCCTTCCTCTAACATGAAATGTGATATCCAACTCCTTCACTTTCCAAACCAGAGAGCCTATCTATAGCATGAGATGTGATATCCAAGTCCTTCCCATTCCAATCCTTAGACCGTTCCTACAGCATGCAATATGATATCTCAATGATTCTAATAAAAAACCTGAGACCCATCCTATAACATGAGATGGGATATCCAACTCCTTCCCATTCCAATCCTGAGACACTTCCGATAGCAGAGATGTGATATCTCAATGTTTATACCAAACCTGAGACCCTTCCTATAACATGAGATGTGATATCCAACTCCTTCCCGTTCCAAACCTGAGACCCTTCATTTAGCATGAGATGTGATATCCAACTCCTTCCCATTCCAATCCTGAAACCCTTCCTATAGCATGAGATGTGATATCTCAATACTTCTAATACCAAACCTGAGATCCTTCCGATAACATGAGATGTGATATCTCAATACTTCTAATACCAAACCTGAGATCCATCATATAACATGAGATGTGATATCCAAATCCTTCCCCTTCCAAACCTGAGACCCTCCCTTTAGCATGAGATGTGATATCCAACTCCTTCCCATTCCAATCCTGAGACCCTTCTGATAGCATAAGATATGATATCTCAATGCTTCTATACCAAACCTGAGATCCTTCCGATAGCATGAGATGTGATATCTCAATACTTCTAATACCAAACCTGAGATCCTTCCTATAACATGAGATGTGATATCCAAATCCTTATCTTCCAAACCTGAGACCCTCCCTTTACCATGAGATGTGATATCCAACTCCTTCCCATTCCAATCCTGAGACTCTTCTGATAGCATAAGATATGATATCTCAATGCTTCTATACCAAACCTGAGATCCTTCTGATAGCATGAGATGTGATATCTCAATACTTCTAATACCAAACCTGAGATCCTACCTCTAACATGAAATGTGATATCCAACTCTTTCCCCTTGCAAACCTGAGAGCCTTCCTATAGCATGAGATGTGATATCCAAGTCCTTCCCATTCCAATCCTGAGACCCTTCCTATAACATGAGATGTGATATCCAACTCCTTCCCATTCCAACCTGAGACCCTTCCTATAGCATGAGATGTGATATCCAACTCCTTCCCATTCCAATCAAGACTTTTCCTATAACATGAGATGTGATATCTCTATGCTTCTAATACCAAACCTGAGGCCCTTCCCGTAGTATATGTGAAATCCAACTCCTTCCCATTCAAAACTTGTGACCCTTCCTGTAGCATGAAATGTGATTTCTCACACCTTCCAATACCATACCCGAGACCATTCCCACAGCCCGAGATTTGAAATCTCATTTCTTCCAATACCAAACCCGAGACCCTTCCGATAGGATGAGATTTACTATCTCACTCCTTAAAATACCAAACTCGAGTCCCTTCCTAAAGGATGTGATTTGATATCTCAGTGCTTCTAATACCAAACCTGAGACCCTCCCTATAACAAGAGATATCATATCCAACTCCTTCCCATTCCAATCCTGAGACGCTTCCTATAGCATGACATGTGATATCGAACTTCCCATTCAAATCCTGAGACTCAGACCTCCCCGTCTAACCTTCTCACCACTCCTCGCTCCCGGATTGATAATGCACTCCTGCTCTTTTCTCTCCCTTCTTCTGCTTCCTTTCCTCTCTCCTTCCTCATGTGCCCTAGGTCAGGCTCCTTCTACACCTCCGCAAGGATTACTGATTTGTACCCCTCCCCACTCTCAACTCACTCAGTTTCAAACACTCATCTGACATCTGCTATTTCCTGGAAGAACCCGACCTTGATGTCCTTGGTCTAACCGAGACATGGATGACGGCCAGCGCTGTCTCGAGCTCTGAAACTTTCCTCCCTGATGACAAGTTCCTCTCCATGCCCAGATCCAACCGTTCTTGAGGGGGAGTATCCTTGATTCCTGTAGTAAATTGCTTTCCTTTGCAGGCAGACTCCTCTCACGAATGCCTTGTCTGCATGCATTCTCTCTTTCCTGGATATCCAAATCCTTCCCGTTCCAAACCTGAGACCCTTCCTTTAGCATGAGATGTGATATCCAGCTCCTTCCCATTCCAATCCTGAGACACTTCCGATAGCATGATATGTGATATCTCAATGCTTCTAATATCAAAACTGAGACCCTCCCTATAGCATGATATGTGATATCTAAGTCCTTCCCATTCCAATCCTGAGACCCTCCCTATAGCATGAGATGTGATATCCAACTCCTTCCCATTCCAATCCTGAGACCCTTCCTATAGCATGAGATATGATATCTCAATACTCCTAATACCAAACGTGAGATCCTTCCGATAACATGAGATGTGATATCCAAATCCTTCCCCTTCCAAACCTGAGACCCTCCCTTTAGCATGAGATGTGATATCCAACTCCTTCCTATTCCAATCCTGAGACTCTTCTGATAGCATGAGATGTGATATCTCAATGCTTCTAATACCAAACCTGAGATCCTTCCGATAGCATGAGATGTGATATCTCTATGCTTCTAATACCAAACCTGAGATCCTTCCTATAACATGAGATGTGATATCCAAATCCTTCCCCTTCCAAACCTAAAACCCTCCCTTTAGCATGAGATGTGATATCCAACTCCTTCCCATTCCATTCCTGAGACCCTTCTGATAGCATGAGATGTGATATCTCAATGCCTCTAATACCAAACCTGAGATCCTACCTCTAACATGAAATGTGATATCCAACTCTTTCCCCTTCCAAACCTGAGAGCCTTCCTATAGCATGAGATGTGATATCCAAGTCCTTCCCATTCCAATCCTGAGACCCTTCCTATAGCTTGAGATGTGATATCTCAATGCCTCTAATACCAAACCTGAGATCCTACCTCTAACATGAAATGTGATATCCAACTCTTTCCCCTTCCAAACCTGAGAGCCTTCCTATAGCATGAGATGTGATATCCAAGTCCTTCCCATTCCAATCCTGAGACCCTTCCTATAGCTTGAGATGTGATATCCAACTCCTTCCCATTCCAATTCTGAGACCCTTCCTATACTATGAGACTTGATATCTCAATGCTTCTAATACCAAACCTGAGACCCGTAATATAACATGAAATGTGATATCCAAATCCTTCCCCTTCCAAACCTTAGACCCTTCCTTTATCATGAGATGTGATATCCAACTCCTTCCCATTCCAATCCTGAGACCCTTCCGATATCATGAGATGTGATATCTCAAAGCTTCTAATATCAAACTTGAGACCCTCCCTATAGCATGAGATGTGATATCCAAGTCCTTCCCATTCCAATCCTGAGACCCTTCCTATAGCATGAGATGTGATATCTCAATGCTTCTAATACCAAACATGAGACCCTTCCTATAACATGAGATGGGAATATCCAACTCCTTCCCATTCCAATCCTGAGACACTTCCTATAGCATGAGATGTGATATCTCACTGCTTATACCAAACCTGAGAACCTTCCCATAGCATGAGATGTGATATCCAGCTCCTTCCCATTCCAAACCTCAGACCCTTCCTATAGCATGAGATGTGATATCCCAATGCTTCTAATATCAAACTTGAGACCCTACCTATAGCATGAGATGTGATATCCAAGTCCTTCCCATTCCAATCCTGAGACACTTCCTATAGCATGAGATGTGATATCTCAATGCTTCTAATACCAAACCTGAGACTCTTCCTATAACATGAGATGGGATATCCAACTCCTTCCCATTCCAATCCTGAGACCCTTTTGATAGCAGAGATGTGATATCTCAATGTTTATACCAAACCTGAGACCCTTCCTACGGCATGAGATGTCATATTCAACTCCTTCCCATTCCAATCCTGAGACCCTTCCTATAGCATGAGATGTGATATCCAACTCCTTCCCATTCCAATCCTGAGACCCTTCCTATAGCATGAGATGTGATGTCTCAATGCTTCTAATACCAAACCTGAGATCCTTCCTATAACATGAGATGTGATATCCAACTCCTTCCATTCCAATCCTGAGACCCTTCCTATAGCATGAGATGTGATATCTCAATGCTTATACCAAACCTGAGACCCTTCCTATAGCATGAGATGTGATATCCAACTTATTCCCATTCCAATCCTGAGACCCTTCCTATAGCCTGAGATGTGATATCTCAATGCCTCTAATACCAAACCTGAGATCCTTCCTCTAACATGAAATGTGATATCCAACTCCTTCACTTTCCAAACCTGAGAGCCTATCTATAGCATGAGATGTGATATCCAAGTCCTTCCCATTCCAATCCTTAGACCCTTCCTACAGCATGCAATATGATATCTCAATGATTCTAATAAAAAACCTGAGACCCGTCCTATAACATGAGATGGGATATCCAACTCCTTCCCATTCCAATCCTGAGACACTTCCGATAGCAGAGATGTGATATCTCAATGTTTATACCAAACCTGAGACCCTTCCTATAACATGAGATGTGATATCCAACTCCTTCCCGTTCCAAACCTGAGACCCTTCCTTTAGCATGAGATGAGATATCCAACTCCTTCCCATTCCAATCCTGAGACCCTTCCTATAGCATGAGATGTGATATCTCAATACTTCTAATACCAAACCTGAGATCCTTCCGATAACATGAGATGTGATATCTCAATACTTCTAATACCAAACCTGAGATCCATCCTATAACATGAGATGTGATATCCAAATCCTTCCCCTTCCAAACCTGAGACCCTCCCTTTAGCATGAGATGTGATATCCAACTCCTTCCCATTCCAATCCTGAGACCCTTCTGATAGCATAAGATATGATATCTCAATGCTTCTATACCAAACCTGAGATCCTTCCGATAGCATGAGATGTGATATCTCAATACTTCTAATACCAAACCTGAGATCCTTCCTATAACATGAGATGTGATATCCAAATCCTTATCTTCCAAACCTGAGACCCTCCCTTTACCATGAGATGTGATATCCAACTCCTTCCCATTCCAATCCTGAGACACTTCCTATAGCATGAGATGTGATATCTCACTGCTTATACCAAACCTGAGATCCTTCCTATAACATGAGATGTGATATCCAAATCCTTATCTTCCAAACCTGAGACCCTCCCTTTACCATGAGATGTGATATCCAACTCCTTCCCATTCCAATCCTGAGACACTTCCTATAGCATGAGATGTGATATCTCACTGCTTATACCAAACCTGAGAACCTTTCCATAGCATGAGATGTGATATCCAGCTCCTTCCCATTCCAATCCTCAGACCCTTCCTATAGCATGAGATGTGATATCCCAATGCTTCTAATATCAAACTTGAGACCCTACCTATAGCATGAGATGTGATATCCAAGTCCTTCCCATTCCAATCCTGAGACACTTCCTATAGCATGAGATGTGATATCTCAATGCTTCTAATACCAAACCTGAGACTCTTCCTATAACATGAGATGGGATATCCAACTCCTTCCCATTCCAATCCTGAGACCCTTTTGATAGCAGAGATGTGATATCTCAATGTTTATACCAAACCTGAGACCCTTCCTACGGCATGAGATGTCATATTCAACTCCTTCCCATTCCAATCCTGAGACCCTTCCTATAGCATGAGATGTGATATCCAACTCCTTCCCATTCCAATCCTGAGACCCTTCCTATAGCATGAGATGTGATGTCTCAATGCTTCTAATACCAAACCTGAGATCCTTCCTATAACATGAGATGTGATATCCAACTCCTTCCATTCCAATCCTGAGACCCTTCCTATAGCATGAGATGTGATATCTCAATGCTTATACCAAACCTGAGACCCTTCCTATAGCATGAGATGTGATATCCAACTCCTTCCCATTCCAATTCTGAGACCCTTCCTATACTATGAGACTTGATATCTCAATGCTTCTAATACCAAACCTGAGACCCGTAATATAACATGAGATGTGATATCCAAATCCTTCCCCTTCCAAACCTTAGACCCTTCCTTTATCATGAGATGTGATATCCAACTCCTTCCCATTCCAATCCTGAGACCCTTCCGATATCATGAGATGTGATATCTCAAAGCTTCTAATATCAAACTTGAGACCCTCCCTATAGCATGAGATGTGATATCCAAGTCCTTCCCATTCCAATCCTGAGACCCTTCCTATAGCATGAGATGTGATATCTCAATGCTTCTAATACCAAACCTGAGACCCTTCCTATAACATGAGATGGGAATATCCAACTCCTTCCCATTCCAATCCTGAGACCCTTCCGAGAGCAGAGATGTGATATCTCAATGCTTATACCAAACCTGAGATCCTTCCTATAACATGAGATGTGATATCCAACTCCTTCCCATTCCAATCCTGAGACACTTCCTATAGCATGAGATGTGATATCTCACTGCTTATACCAAACCTGAGACCCTTCCCATAGCATGAGATGTGATATCCAACTCCTTCCCATTCCAATCCTCAGACCCTTCCTATAGCATGAGATGTGATATCTCAATGCTTCTAATATCAAACTTGAGACCCTACCTATAGCATGAGATGTGATATCCAATCCTTCCCATTCCAATCCTGAAACACTTCCTATAGCATGAGATGTGATATCTCAATGCTTCTAATACCAAACCTGAGACTCTTCCTATAACATGAGATGGGATATCCAACTCCTTCCCATTCCAATCCTGAGACCCTTTTGATAGCAGAGATGTGATATCTCAATGTTTATACCAAACCTGAGACCCTTCCTACGGCATGAGATGTCATATTCAACTCCTTCCCATTCCAATCCTGAGACCCTTCCTATAGCATGAGATGTGATATCCAACTCCTTCCCATTCCAATCCTGAGACCCTTCCTATAGCATGAGATGTGATGTCTCAATGCTTCTAATACCAAACCTGAGATCCTTCCTATAACATGAGATGTGATATCCAACTCCTTCCATTCCAATCCTGAGACCCTTCCTATAGCATGAGATGTGATATCTCAATGCTTATACCAAACCTGAGACCCTTCCTATAGCATGAGATGTGATATCCAACTCCTTCCCATTCCAATCCTGAGACCCTTCCTATAGCCTGAGATGTGATATCTCAATGCCTCTAATACCAAACCTGAGATCCTTCCTCTAACATGAAATGTGATATCCAACTCCTTCACTTTCCAAACCTGAGAGCCTATCTATAGCATGAGATGTGATATCCAAGTCCTTCCCATTCCAATCCTTAGACCCTTCCTACAGCATGCAATATGATATCTCAATGATTCTAATAAAAAACCTGAGACCCATCCTATAACATGAGATGGGATATCCAACTCCTTCCCATTCCAATCCTGAGACACTTCCGATAGCAGAGATGTGATATCTCAATGTTTATACCAAACCTGAGACCCTTCCTATAACATGAGATGTGATATCCAACTCCTTCCCGTTCCAAACCTGAGACCCTTCATTTAGCATGAGATGTGATATCCAACTCCTTCCCATTCCAATCCTGAGACCCTTCCTATAGCATGAGATGTGATATCTCAATACTTCTAATACCAAACCTGAGATCCTTCCGATAACATGAGATGTGATATCTCAATACTTCTAATACCAAACCTGAGATCCATCCTATAACATGAGATGTGATATCCAAATCCTTCCCCTTCCAAACCTGAGACCCTCCCTTTAGCATGAGATGTGATATCCAACTCCTTCCCATTCCAATCCTGAGACCCTTCTGATAGCATAAGATATGATATCTCAATGCTTCTATACCAAACCTGAGATCCTTCCGATAGCATGAGATGTGATATCTCAATACTTCTAATACCAAACCTGAGATCCTTCCTATAACATGAGATGTGATATCCAAATCCTTATCTTCCAAACCTGAGACCCTCCCTTTACCATGAGATGTGATATCCAACTCCTTCCCATTCCAATCCTGAGACTCTTCTGATAGCATGAGATGTGATATCTCAATACTTCTAATACCAAACCTGAGATCCTACCTCTAACATGAAATGTGATATCCAACTCTTTCCCCTTGCAAACCTGAGAGCCTTCCTATAGCATGAGATGTGATATCCAAGTCCTTCCCATTCCAATCCTGAGACCCTTCCTATAACATGAGATGTGATATCCAACTCCTTCCCATTCCAACCTGAGACCCTTCCTATAGCATGAGATGTGATATCCAACTCCTTCCCATTCCAATCAAGACTTTTCCTATAACATGAGATGTGATATCTCTATGCTTCTAATACCAAACCTGAGGCCCTTCCCGTAGTATATGTGAAATCCAACTCCTTCCCATTCAAAACTTGTGACCCTTCCTGTAGCATGAAATGTGATTTCTCACACCTTCCAATACCATACCCGAGACCATTCCCACAGCCCGAGATTTGAAATCTCATTTCTTCCAATACCAAACCCGAGACCCTTCCGATAGGATGAGATTTACTATCTCACTCCTTAAAATACCAAACTCGAGTCCCTTCCTAAAGGATGTGATTTGATATCTCAGTGCTTCTAATACCAAACCTGAGACCCTCCCTATAACAAGAGATATCATATCCAACTCCTTCCCATTCCAATCCTGAGACGCTTCCTATAGCATGACATGTGATATCGAACTTCCCATTCAAATCCTGAGACTCCCCGTCTAACCTTCTCACCACTCCTCGCTCCCGGATTGATAATGCACTCCTGCTCTTTTCTCTCCCTTCTTCTGCTTCCTTTCCTCTCTCCTTCCTCATGTGCCCTAGGTCAGGCTCCTTCTACACCTCCGCAAGGATTACTGATTTGTACCCCTCCCCACTCTCAACTCACTCAGTTTCAAACACTCATCTGACATCTGCCATTTCCTGGAAGAACCCGACCTTGATGTCCTTGGTCTAACCGAGACATGGATGACGGCCAGCGCTGTCTCGAGCTCTGAAACTTTCCTCCCTGATGACAAGTTCCTCTCCATGCCCAGATCCAACCGTTCTTGAGGGGGAGTATCCTTGATTCCTGTAGTAAATTGCTTTCCTTTGCAGGCAGACTCCTCTCACGAATGCCTTGTCTGCATGCATTCTCTCTTTCCTGGATATCCAAATCCTTCCCGTTCCAAACCTGAGACCCTTCCTTTAGCATGAGATGTGATATCCAGCTCCTTCCCATTCCAATCCTGAGACACTTCCGATAGCATGAGATGTGATATCTCAATGCTTCTAATATCAAAACTGAGACCCTCCCTATAGCATGATATGTGATATCTAAGTCCTTCCCATTCCAATCCTGAGACCCTCCCTATAGCATGAGATGTGATATCCAACTCCTTCCCATTCCAATCCTGAGACCCTTCCTATAGCATGAGATATGATATCTCAATACTTCTAATACCAAACGTGAGATCCTTCCGATAACATGAGATGTGATATCCAAATCCTTCCCCTTCCAAACCTGAGACCCTCCCTTTAGCATGAGATGTGATATCCAACTCCTTCCTATTCCAATCCTGAGATCCTTCCGATAGCATGAGATGTGATATCTCAATGCTTCTAATACCAAACCTGAGATCCTTCCTATAACATGAGATGTGATATCCAAATCCTTCCCCTTCCAAACCTAAAACCCTCCCTTTAGCATGAGATGTGATATCCAACTCCTTCCCATTCCATTCCTGAGACCCTTCTGATAGCATGAGATGTGATATCTCAATGCCTCTAATACCAAACCTGAGATCCTACCTCTAACATGAAATGTGATATCCAACTCTTTCCCCTTCCAAATCTGAGAGCCTTCCTATAGCATGAGATGTGATATCCAAGTCCTTCCCATTCCAATCCTGAGACCCTTCCTATAGCTTGAGATGTGATATCCAACTCCTTCCCATTCCAATTCTGAGACCCTTCCTATACTATGAGACTTGATATCTCAATGCTTCTAATACCAAACCTGAGACCCGTAATATAACATGAGATGTGATATCCAAATCCTTCCCCTTCCAAACCTTAGACCCTTACTTTATCATGAGATGTGATATCCAACTCCTTCCCATTCCAATCCTGAGACCCTTCCGATATCATGAGATGTGATATCTCAAAGCTTCTAATATCAAACTTGAGACCCTCCCTATAGCATGAGATGTGATATCCAAGTCCTTCCCATTCCAATCCTGAGACCCTTCCTATAGCATGATATGTGATATCTCAATGCTTCTAATACCAAACCTGAGACCCTTCCTATAACATGAGATGGGAATATCCAACTCCTTCCCATTCCAATCCTGAGACACTTCCTATAGCATGAGATGTGATATCTCACTGCTTATACCAAACCTGAGAACCTTCCCATAGCATGAGATGTGATATCCAGCTCCTTCCCATTCCAATCCTCAGACCCTTCCTATAGCATGAGATGTGATATCCCAATGCTTCTAATATCAAACTTGAGACCCTACCTATAGCATGAGATGTGATATCCAAGTCCTTCCCATTCCAATCCTGAGACACTTCCTATAGCATGAGATGTGATATCTCAATGCTTCTAATACCAAACCTGAGACTCTTCCTATAACATGAGATGGGATATCCAACTCCTTCCCATTCCAATCCTGAGACCCTTTTGATAGCAGAGATGTGATATCTCAATGTTTATACCAAACCTGAGACCCTTCCTACGGCATGAGATGTCATATTCAACTCCTTCCCATTCCAATCCTGAGACCCTTCCTATAGCATGAGATGTGATATCCAACTCCTTCCCATTCCAATCCTGAGACCCTTCCTATAGCATGAGATGTGATGTCTCAATGCTTCTAATACCAAACCTGAGATCCTTCCTATAACATGAGATGTGATATCCAACTCCTTCCATTCCAATCCTGAGACCCTTCCTATAGCATGAGATGTGATATCTCAATGCTTTTACCAAACCTGAGACCCTTCCTATAGCATGAGATGTGATATCCAACTCCTTCCCATTCCAATCCTGAGACCCTTCCTATAGCCTGAGATGTGATATCTCAATGCCTCTAATACCAAACCTGAGATCCTTCCTCTAACATGAAATGTGATATCCAACTCCTTCACTTTCCAAACCTGAGAGCCTATCTATAGCATGAGATGTGATATCCAAGTCCTTCCCATTCCAATCCTTAGACCCTTCCTACAGCATGCAATATGATATCTCAATGATTCTAATAAAAAACCTGAGACCCATCCTATAACATGAGATGGGATATCCAACTCCTTCCCATTCCAATCCTGAGACACTTCCGATAGCAGAGATGTGATATCTCAATGTTTATACCAAACCTGAGACCCTTCCTATAACATGAGATGTGATATCCAACTCCTTCCCGTTCCAAACCTGAGACCCTTCATTTAGCATGAGATGTGATATCCAACTCCTTCCCATTCCAATCCTGAGACCCTTCCTATAGCATGAGATGTGATATCTCAATACTTCTAATACCAAACCTGAGATCCTTCCGATAACATGAGATGTGATATCTCAATACTTCTAATACCAAACCTGAGATCCATCCTATAACATGAGATGTGATATCCAAATCCTTCCCCTTCCAAACCTGAGACCCTCCCTTTAGCATGAGATGTGATATCCAACTCCTTCCCATTCCAATCCTGAGACCCTTCTGATAGCATAAGATATGATATCTCAATGCTTCTATACCAAACCTGAGATCCTTCCGATAGCATGAGATGTGATATCTCAATACTTCTAATACCAAACCTGAGATCCTTCCTATAACATGAGATGTGATATCCAAATCCTTATCTTCCAAACCTGAGACCCTCCCTTTACCATGAGATGTGATATCCAACTCCTTCCCATTCCAATCCTGAGACTCTTCTGATAGCATGAGATGTGATATCTCAATACTTCTAATACCAAACCTGAGATCCTACCTCTAACATGAAATGTGATATCCAACTCTTTCCCCTTGCAAACCTGAGAGCCTTCCTATAGCATGAGATGTGATATCCAAGTCCTTCCCATTCCAATCCTGAGACCCTTCCTATAACATGAGATGTGATATCCAACTCCTTCCCATTCCAACCTGAGACCCTTCCTATAGCATGAGATGTGATATCCAACTCCTTCCCATTCCAATCAAGACTTTTCCTATAACATGAGATGTGATATCTCTATGCTTCTAATACCAAACCTGAGGCCCTTCCCGTAGTATATGTGAAATCCAACTCCTTCCCATTCAAAACTTGTGACCCTTCCTGTAGCATGAAATGTGATTTCTCACACCTTCCAATACCATACCCGAGACCATTCCCACAGCCCGAGATTTGAAATCTCATTTCTTCCAATACCAAACCCGAGACCCTTCCGATAGGATGAGATTTACTATCTCACTCCTTAAAATACCAAACTCGAGTCCCTTCCTAAAGGATGTGATTTGATATCTCAGTGCTTCTAATACCAAACCTGAGACCCTCCCTATAACAAGAGATATCATATCCAACTCCTTCCCATTCCAATCCTGAGACGCTTCCTATGGCATGACATGTGATATCGAACTTCCCATTCAAATCCTGAGACTCCCCGTCTAACCTTCTCACCACTCCTCGCTCCCGGATTGATAATGCACTCCTGCTCTTTTCTCTCCCTTCTTCTGCTTCCTTTCCTCTCTCCTTCCTCATGTGCCCTAGGTCAGGCTCCTTCTACACCTCCGCAAGGATTACTGATTTGTACCCCTCCCCACTCTCAACTCACTCAGTTTCAAACACTCATCTGACATCTGCCATTTCCTGGAAGAACCCGACCTTGATGTCCTTGGTCTAACCGAGACATGGATGACGGCCAGCGCTGTCTCGAGCTCTGAAACTTTCCTCCCTGATGACAAGTTCCTCTCCATGCCCAGATCCAACCGTTCTTGAGGGGGAGTATCCTTGATTCCTGTAGTAAATTGCTTTCCTTTGCAGGCAGACTCCTCTCACGAATGCCTTGTCTGCATGCATTCTCTCTTTCCTGGATATCCAAATCCTTCCCGTTCCAAACCTGAGACCCTTCCTTTAGCATGAGATGTGATATCCAGCTCCTTCCCATTCCAATCCTGAGACACTTCCGATAGCATGAGATGTGATATCTCAATGCTTCTAATATCAAAACTGAGACCCTCCCTATAGCATGATATGTGATATCTAAGTCCTTCCCATTCCAATCCTGAGACCCTCCCTATAGCATGAGATGTGATATCCAACTCCTTCCCATTCCAATCCTGAGACCCTTCCTATAGCATGAGATATGATATCTCAATACTTCTAATACCAAACGTGAGATCCTTCCGATAACATGAGATGTGATATCCAAATCCTTCCCCTTCCAAACCTAAAACCCTCCCTTTAGCATGAGATGTGATATCCAACTCCTTCCCATTCCATTCCTGAGACCCTTCTGATAGCATGAGATGTGATATCTCAATGCCTCTAATACCAAACCTGAGATCCTACCTCTAACATGAAATGTGATATCCAACTCTTTCCCCTTCCAAATCTGAGAGCCTTCCTATAGCATGAGATGTGATATCCAAGTCCTTCCCATTCCAATCCTGAGACCCTTCCTATAGCTTGAGATGTGATATCCAACTCCTTCCCATTCCAATTCTGAGACCCTTCCTATACTATGAGACTTGATATCTCAATGCTTCTAATACCAAACCTGAGACCCGTAATATAACATGAGATGTGATATCCAAATCCTTCCCCTTCCAAACCTTAGACCCTTACTTTATCATGAGATGTGATATCCAACTCCTTCCCATTCCAATCCTGAGACCCTTCCGATATCATGAGATGTGATATCTCAAAGCTTCTAATATCAAACTTGAGACCCTCCCTATAGCATGAGATGTGATATCCAAGTCCTTCCCATTCCAATCCTGAGACCCTTCCTATAGCATGATATGTGATATCTCAATGCTTCTAATACCAAACCTGAGACCCTTCCTATAACATGAGATGGGAATATCCAACTCCTTCCCATTCCAATCCTGAGACACTTCCTATAGCATGAGATGTGATATCTCACTGCTTATACCAAACCTGAGAACCTTCCCATAGCATGAGATGTGATATCCAGCTCCTTCCCATTCCAATCCTCAGACCCTTCCTATAGCATGAGATGTGATATCCCAATGCTTCTAATATCAAACTTGAGACCCTACCTATAGCATGAGATGTGATATCCAAGTCCTTCCCATTCCAATCCTGAGACACTTCCTATAGCATGAGATGTGATATCTCAATGCTTCTAATACCAAACCTGAGACTCTTCCTATAACATGAGATGGGATATCCAACTCCTTCCCATTCCAATCCTGAGACCCTTTTGATAGCAGAGATGTGATATCTCAATGTTTATACCAAACCTGAGACCCTTCCTACGGCATGAGATGTCATATTCAACTCCTTCCCATTCCAATCCTGAGACCCTTCCTATAGCATGAGATGTGATATCCAACTCCTTCCCATTCCAATCCTGAGACCCTTCCTATAGCATGAGATGTGATGTCTCAATGCTTCTAATACCAAACCTGAGATCCTTCCTATAACATGAGATGTGATATCCAACTCCTTCCATTCCAATCCTGAGACCCTTCCTATAGCATGAGATGTGATATCTCAATGCTTTTACCAAACCTGAGACCCTTCCTATAGCATGAGATGTGATATCCAACTCCTTCCCATTCCAATTCTGAGACCCTTCCTATACTATGAGACTTGATATCTCAATGCTTCTAATACCAAACCTGAGACCCGTAATATAACATGAGATGTGATATCCAAATCCTTCCCCTTCCAAACCTTAGACCCTTCCTTTATCATGAGATGTGATATCCAACTCCTTCCCATTCCAATCCTGAGACCCTTCCGATATCATGAGATGTGATATCTCAAAGCTTCTAATATCAAACTTGAGACCCTCCCTATAGCATGAGATGTGATATCCAAGTCCTTCCCATTCCAATCCTGAGACCCTTCCTATAGCATGAGATGTGATATCTCAATGCTTCTAATACCAAACCTGAGACCCTTCCTATAACATGAGATGGGAATATCCATCTCCTTCCCATTCCAATCCTGAGACCCTTCCGATAGCAGAGATGTGATATCTCAATGCTTATACCAAACCTGAGATCCTTCCTATAACATGAGATGTGATATCCAACTCCTTCCCATTCCAATCCTGAGACACTTCGTATAGCATGAGATGTGATATCTCACTGCTTATACCAAACCTGAGACCCTTCCCATAGCATGAGATGTGATATCCAACTCCTTCCCATTCCAATCCTCAGACCCTTCCTATAGCATGAGATGTGATATCTCAATGCTTCTAATATCAAACTTGAGACCCTACCTATAGCATGAGATGTGATATCCAATCCTTCCCATTCCAATCCTGAGACACTTCCTATAGCATGAGATGTGATATCTCAATGCTTCTAATACCAAACCTGAGACTCTTCCTATAACATGAGATGGGATATCCAACTCCTTCCCATTCCAATCCTGAGACCCTTTTGATAGCAGAGTTGTGATATCTCAATGTTTATACCAAACCTGAGACCCTTCCTACGGCATGAGATGTCATATTCAACTCCTTCCCATTCCAATCCTGAGACCCTTCCTATAGCATGAGATGTGATATCCAACTCCTTCCCATTCCAATCCTGAGACCCTTCCTATAGCATGAGATGTGATGTCTCAATGCTTCTAATACCAAACCTGAGATCCTTCCTATAACATGAGATGTGATATCCAACTCCTTCCATTCCAATCCTGAGACCCTTCCTATAGCATGAGATGTGATATCTCAATGCTTATACCAAACCTGAGACCCTTCCTATAGCATGAGATGTGATATCCAACTCCTTCCCATTCCAATCCTGAGACCCTTCCTATAGCCTGAGATGTGATATCTCAATGCCTCTAATACCAACCCTGAGATCCTTCCTCTAACATGAAATGTGATATCCAACTCCTTCACTTTCCAAACCTGAGAGCCTATCTATAGCATGAGATGTGATATCCAAGTCCTTCCCATTCCAATCCTTAGACCCTTCCTACAGCATGCAATATGATATCTCAATGATTCTAATAAAAAACTTGAGACCCATCCTATAACATGAGATGGGATATCCAACTCCTTCCCATTCCAATCCTGAGACACTTCCGATAGCAGAGATGTGATATCTCAATGTTTATACCAAACCTGAGACCCTTCCTATAACATGAGATGTGATATCCAACTCCTTCCCGTTCCAAACCTGAGACCCTTCATTTAGCATGAGATGTGATATCCAACTCCTTCCCATTCCAATCCTGAGACCCTTCCTATAGCATGAGATGTGATATCTCAATACTTCTAATACCAAACCTGAGATCCTTCCGATAGCATGAGATGTGATATCTCAATACTTCTAATACCAAACCTGAGATCCTTCCTATAACATGAGATGTGATATCCAAATCCTTATCTTCCAAACCTGAGACCCTCCCTTTACCATGAGATGTGATATCCAACTCCTTCCCATTCCAATCCTGAGACTCTTCTGATAGCATAAGATATGATATCTCAATGCTTCTATACCAAACCTGAGATCCTTCTGATAGCATGAGATGTGATATCTCAATACTTCTAATACCAAACCTGAGATCCTACCTCTAACATGAAATGTGATATCCAACTCTTTCCCCTTGCAAACCTGAGAGCCTTCCTATAGCATGAGATGTGATATCCAAGTCCTTCCCATTCCAATCCTGAGACCCTTCCTATAACATGAGATGTGATATCCAACTCCTTCCCATTCCAACCTGAGACCCTTCCTATAGCATGAGATGTGATATCCAACTCCTTCCCATTCCAATCAAGACTTTTCCTATAACATGAGATGTGATATCTCTATGCTTCTAATACCAAACCTGAGGCCCTTCCCGTAGTATATGTGAAATCCAACTCCTTCCCATTCAAAACTTGTGACCCTTCCTGTAGCATGAAATGTGATTTCTCACACCTTCCAATACCATACCCGAGACCCTTCCGATAGGATGAGATTTACTATCTCACTCCTTAAAATACCAAACTCGAGTCCCTTCCTAAAGGATGTGATTTGATATCTCAGTGCTTCTAATACCAAACCTGAGACCCTCCCTATAACAAGAGATATCATATCCAACTCCTTCCCATTCCAATCCTGAAACGCTTCCTATAGCATGACATGAGATATCGAACTTCCCATTCAAATCCTGAGACTCAGACCTCCCCGTCTAACCTTCTCACCACTCCTCGCTCCCGGATTGATAATGCACTCCTGCTCTTTTCTCTCCCTTCTTCTGCTTCCTTTCCTCTCTCCTTCCTCATGTGCCCTAGGTCAGGCTCCTTCTACCCCTCCGCAAGGATTACTGATTTGTACCCCTCCCCACTCTCAACTCACTCAGTTTCAAACACTCATCTGACATCTGCCATTTCCTGGAAGAACCCGACCTTGATGTCCTTGGTCTAACCGAGACATGGATGACGGCCAGCGCTGTCTCGAGCTCTGAAACTTTCCTCCCTGATGACAAGTTCCTCTCCATGCCCAGATCCAACCGTTCTTGAGGGGGAGTATCCTTGATTCCTGTAGTAAATTGCTTTCCTTTGCAGGCAGACTCCTCTCACGAATGCCTTGTCTGCATGCATTCTCTCTTTCCTGGATATCCAAATCCTTCCCGTTCCAAACCTGAGACCCTTCCTTTAGCATGAGATGTGATATCCAGCTCCTTCCCATTCCAATACTGAGACACTTCCGATAGCATGAGATGTGATATCTCAATGCTTCTAATATCAAAACTGAGACCCTCCCTATAGCATGATATGTGATATCTAAGTCCTTCCCATTCCAATCCTGAGACCCTCCCTATAGCATGAGATGTGATATCCAACTCCTTCCCATTCCAATCCTGAGACCCTTCCTATAGCATGAGATATGATATCTCAATACTTCTAATACCAAACGTGAGATCCTTCCGATAACATGAGATGTGATATCCAAATCCTTCCCCTTCCAAACCTGAGACCCTCCCTTTAGCATGAGATGTGACATCCAACTCCTTCCTATTCCAATCCTGAGACTCTTCTGATAGCATGAGATGTGATATCTCAATGCTTCTAATACCAAACCTGAGATCCTTCCGATAGCATGAGATGTGATATCTCAATGCTTCTAATACCAAACCTGAGATCCTTCCTATAACATGAGATGTGATATCCAAATCCTTCCCCTTCCAAACCTAAAACCCTCCCTTTAGCATGAGATGTGATATCCAACTCCTTCCCATTCCATTCCTGAGACCCTTCTGATAGCATGAGATGTGATATCTCAATGCCTCTAATACCAAGCCTGAGATCCTACCTCTAACATGAAATGTGATATCCAACTCTTTCCCCTTCCAAACCTGAGAGCCTTCCTATAGCATGAGATGTGATATCCAAGTCCTTCCCATTCCAATCCTGAGACCCTTCCTATAGCTTGAGATGTGATATCCAACTCCTTCCCATTCCAATTCTGAGACCCTTCCTATACTATGAGACTTGATATCTCAATGCTTCTAATACCAAACCTGAGACCCGTAATATAACATGAGATGTGATATCCAACTCCTTCCCATTCCAATCAAGACTTTTCCTATAACATGAGATGTGATATCTCTATGCTTCTAATACCAAACCTGAGGCCCTTCCCGTAGTATATGTGAAATCCAACTCCTTCCCATTCAAAACTTGTGACCCTTCCTGTAGCATGAAATGTGATTTCTCACACCTTCCAATACCATACCCGAGACCCTTCCGATAGGATGAGATTTACTATCTCACTCCTTAAAGTACCAAACTCGAGTCCCTTCCTAAAGGATGTGATTTGATATCTCAGTGCTTCTAATACCAAACCTGAGACCCTCCCTATAACAAGAGATATCATATCCAACTCCTTCCCATTCCAATCCTGAAACGCTTCCTATAGCATGACATGTGATATCGAACTTCCCATTCAAATCCTGAGACTCAGACCTCCCCGTCTAACCTTCTCACCACTCCTCGCTCCCGGATTGATAATGCACT